>NC_090450.1:796879591-797504591 GCF_031143425.1 Pleurodeles waltl | reverse complement strand
CCCCCGGGGGCAGATCGGCCTATTATTAGGCCGATCTGCCCCCATGGGGGGGAGAAACCTCTAGGCACCAGGGATCATTTTTTTGTTTTGTTCTGTTTTTTAGGAGGTGGGGAGCGACCCCTTAGGCAAGGGTCGCTCCCCTAGGGGGAAAATTATATTTAGGCCATTTCTGCCCCCCTTGGGGGTAGATTGGCCGATTTGTATGAGGCCAATCTGCCCCCAAGGGGGACAGAAACCACTAGACACCAGGGAGTTTTTTTTTTTTTACGTGAATTTCACGCAAGGGGAGCGACCCCTTAGGCAAGGGTTGTTCCCCTGGGGGGCAAATTTATTTTAGGCCATTTCTGCCCCCTGGGGGGCAGATCAGCCTATTTTGATTAGGCCGATATGCCTCCAAGGGGGGCAGAAACCACTAGGCACTGTTTTTTGTTGTTGTTTTTTTTGTTGTTTTTTTAGAGATGGGGAGCGACCCATTAGGCAAGGGTCGCTCCCCTGAGGGGCAAATTGTATTTAGACCATTTCTGCCCTCCTTGGGGGAAGATCGGCCGATTTTAGGTCAATCTGCCCCCAAGGGGGCAGAAACCACTAGGGACGGGGATTTTATTTTTTGCACCAATGTCACGCAAGGGGAGCGACCCCGTAGGCAAGGTCGCTCCCAGGGGGATTGGGGGGTGGGTGGACAAATTAATTGTAGGCCAATTCTGCCCCCGGGGGAGGCTGCAACCTCTAGGTGCCAGGGCAATTTTTTTTTGTTTTTTTTGTTTGTTTTTTTAGAGATGGGGAGCGACTCATTAGGCAAGGGTTGCTCCCCTGGGGGGCAAATTGTATTTAGACCATTTCTGCCCCCCTTGGGTTCAGATTGGCCAATTTTAGGTCAATCTGCCCCCAAAGGGGCAGAAACCACTAGGCACCGTTTTTTTTTTTATTTGCGCCAATGTCACACAAGGGGAGCGACCCCATAGGCAAGGGTCGCTCCCGGGGAGGGGGGGGGCAAATTTATTTAAGGCCATTTCTGCCCCCCTAGGGCCGGCTGAGCTAGAGGCCAAAATCCACAGGTAGGCACTTTGCAAAAAACACCTCTGTTTTCTGCGAAAAAATTTGATGTATCCACGTTGTGTTTTAGGCCATTTCCTTTCGTGGGCGCTAGGCCTACCCACACAAGTGAGGTACCATTTTTATCGGAAGACTTGGGGGAACGCTGGGTGGAAGGAAATTTGTGGCTCCTCTCAGATTCCAAAACTTTCTGTCACCGAAATGTGTGGAAAACGTGTTTTTTTAGCCAAATTGTGAGGTTTCCAAAGGATTCTGGGTAGCAGAACCTGGTCAGAGCCCCCAAGTCACCCCATCTTGGATTCCCCTAGGTCTCTAGTTTTAAAAAATGCACAGGTTTGGTAGGTTTCCCTATGTGCCGGCTGAGCTAGAGGCCAAAATCTACAGGTAGGCACTCAGCAAAAAACACCTCAGTTTTCTGTCAAAAAATGTGATGTGTCCATGTTGTGTTTTGGGGCATTTCCTGTTGCGGGCGCTAGGCCTACCCACACAAGTGAGGTATCATTTTTATCGGGAGACTTGGGGGAACGCTGGGTGGAAGGAAATTTGTGTCTCCTCTCACATTCCAGAACTTTCTGTCAACGAAATCTGAGGAAAATGTTTTTTTTTAGCCAAATTTTGAGGTTTGCAAAGGATTCTGGGTAACAGAACCTGGTCAGAGCCCCCAAGTCACTCCATCTTGGATTTCCCTAGGTCTCCAGTTTTAAAAAATGCACAGGTTTGGTAGGTTTCCCTACGTGCCGGCTGAGCTAGAGGCCAAAATCTACAGGTAGGCACTTTGCAAAAAACACCTCTGTTTTTTGTCAAAAATGTGATGTGTCCACGTTGTGTTTTGGGGCATTTCCTGTCGCGGGCGCTAGGCCTACCCACACAAGTGAGGTATCATTTTTATCGGGAGACTTGGGGGAACATAGAATAGCAAAACAAGTGTTATTGCCCCTTGTCTTTCTCTACATTTTGTCCTTCCAAATCAAAGAGAGTGTGTAAAAAAGATGTCTATTTGAGAAATGCCCTGTAATTCACATGCTAGTATGGTCACCCCGGAATTCAGAGATGTGCAAATAACCACTGCTTCTCAACACCTTATCTTGTGCCCATTTTGGAAATACAAAGGTTTTCTTGATAGCTATTTTTCACTCTTTATATTTCAGCAAATGAATTGTTGTATACCCGGTAGAGAATGAAAACGCACTGCAGGGTGCAACTCATTTATTGGCTCTGGGTACCTAGGGTTCTTGATGAACCTACAAGCCCTATATATCCCCGCAACCAGAAGAGTCCACCAGACGTAACGGTATATTGCTTTAAAAAATCTGACATTGCAGGAAAAAGTCACTAAGTAAAACGTAGAGTATAATTGCTATTTTTTTCACCTCAATTTCAATATTTTTCTTTTTCAGTTGTTATTTTCTTTAGGAAACCCTTGTAGGATCTACACAAATTACCCCTTGCTGAATTCAAAATGTTTTCTACTTTTCAGAAATGTTTAGGTTTCTGGGATCCAGCATTGGTTTCATGCCCATTTCTGTCACTGACTGGAAGGAGGCTGAAAGCACAAAAAATTGTAAAAATGGGGTATGTCCCAGTAAAATGCCAAATTTGTGTTGAAAAATTGGGTTTTCTGATTCAAGTGTGCCTCTTCCTGAAAGCTGGGAAGCTGGTGATTTCAGCACCACAAACCCTTTGTTGATGCCATTTTCAGGGAAAAAACCACAAGCCTTCTTCTGCAGCCACTTTTCCCCATTTTTTTGAAAAAAAAGAAATTTTACTGTATTGTGGTAATTTCATGGCCTCCTTCAGGGGAACCCACAAAGTCTGGGTACCTCTAGAATCCCTAGGATGTTGGAAAAAAAGGACGCAAATTTGGCTTGGCTAGCTTATGTGGACAAAAAGTTATGAGGGCCTAAGCGCAATCTGCCCCAAATAGCCAAAAAAAGGCCAGGCACAGGAGGGGGAAAAGGCCTGGCAGCGAAGGGGTTAAATGATTGTAATTAATTCAACTGCAAAAATGAAGTGTATGCTGTTTCTATTTTTCATTTGATTCTGTTGATATTATGCATTGTTCTTTTGGAGTGTCTTATGATAAATGCTTTGGCTAGTTTGAGATTCTTTAGACTCTTTGGACAGCCTTTGATGTTTCTGTTTTTCTATCATTTGTTTTTTTGCATGATCTATGTGATTTTAGCATTGTTAATTTGAGGGCAATTAAAGTTTAAACTTTACTAAACTGGTGTGATGATCCATAGCCACACGGGTCATAGTGTGTTTAAATGACTGACTCTAAATTGAATATTTTGATTATTGGAAAATATATTTGATGTTTACTGGCTCATATTGTCTGATTGGATGTTCTCTCACCTCTGTCTGAGTCCAAAGATCCAAGTCGACCTCTAAGGGTAATAGATGTTTTTACCCTATACGTGTCACCTTATCATAATAATATAAAATAAAATAAGGTCTGACACTTCCACAGAACTTAGTAGCAGAGGATGGTTTCATCTTAATAGGAGGGAAACATTCTAATTTTTATGGTTCTCTCTCCATAGGGGACAATTGAGAGATTTGGTTTCGCCAATGCTTGTTGAAATTTTGATTTTTGGAAATTTGGTTTTGCCAATGCTTCTTTAGATGAAATTTGGTTTTGCCAATGCCTGTTTAGATGAAATATGGTATGTTGCCAGTGTTGTTTGAGTTCTGAATAGGGGTTGCGCTTGCAATGCCTTGGCAAATTGCAGGTGAATTGTGATGTATGAAAGAAGTAGGGAGTTTGCTTACTCCAACATAGTTTGATTAGGCAGTTTGCATACTTCAAAGTGTAAGTATAAGGAAGTAGTCATACTTCAAGTGAATGTGGAGCTTTGTGCTAAAAAATTGCCCACATGGTTGTTGATGTACTGACCCTGCGTGGTCTAAGTCTCCAGAATATTGTACAAGTGTATGAGACACCTGGCTGTTGTTGTAACTTGTTAGCTGTGTCTGGTCATTGGGTGTGGCTGACAAATAGTACTCTTAGTGTGGGTGTTAAGGGAATCTTAGTTTGACAAATACTTGGTGATTCCTGAGTGAACAAGCAGGATCTGGTATTAGTCAAGGGTGAAATTTGCAGTTCGAATTTCACTCGCGCATGAGAGAAAGCTATAAGTTGAAGGACTAGCTGTCCGAGCTAAAAGCTGCAGTTGAAAATTCTGTAAGCTTCCAAAGTGATTGTACCCCAACCTGTAGTAAGTAGGCAAGTTGGTTTGTTGATTTTTCTTTAGTGCTTGCAATGTTTGAATTTCGTTTTTTGAGTGAATCGGATTTGAATTGCGGCTCATCTGAGAGGCTTTGCCAGCCTCTGTGTGTGAGTGTGATGTCACTGAGTCTGCACTGCGATTGGTTGGCTGGTGAAAAGGAGCCGCATTAAAGAGTACGATAAGAGGAGATGTTTTTATTCCAGTCAGAATAGGAGAAATAGCACCACCAGAAGGTACACTTGCATACATTGTAATTGAAGATTAAGGTCCTTCAGCAAGCCTTTGGTTTAAGCAGCAGTGCAAAATTACAGAGAAGTAAGGGAGCTTAGCATTTCCTGCTTGTGGAAGTTTTAATATGAGAATTTTAGAGAATTTAAGAAGAGTACTTTATGAATTAAAGCCCCCTCTGAGACCAGCACAATTGAGGCCATATCTATTTGGGAATTAGTGACCGGACAACTAGAGAAACTAAAATTTGAGAGACAAATGCGAAAAGCTGAGAAAACTTAGACGCAAGATGGGATAGTGAGGAGAAATTTTGTAGAACAGAAACTTTACAGGTATTGGACTGTTTCCTACAATATCACAAGAGAAAGAGGACAGTGTTAGACCAAAGACAAAGAAAAAAATAAAGATCTTGAAGAAAATGAGTTGAAGTCAGATGAAACTAAGAGATCGCTGACTTATGATAGTGACTCAGATGATGATGAATTTATAACACAATTATTAAGAAATCATCCCCCACCATATATAGCACAGGAGGCCAGTCTAGGTGCTAGTATTAGTTCAATCGCACTGCCTCCAGTTGTGGTAACACAGAGCCAAGTATAGGTTGCAACCAATGTCCCGGCTATTACAGTAACTCAGACTCCTGTGATTCAGACTGTAGCTCACCCTGTAGTATATTCTACAGTTCCTATTGTGAGTTCTGCACCAAGTATTACAGTACCAGCGGCACCACAGGTTTATCAGAAAACAATGATGGTTCAGGTGGAGTCTGCACCTAATTCAATGACTCCTGTGCAAGTTGTTAGTCAAACTCAGACAATGTTAAGGTATCCTCAAGTAACAGTAACACAATCAAGTTCCTCAGTACTTCAGGTCAGAATTCTGGGGTAATTTACTCGAGAAATCAGAATGCTCCATCAAGTCAAGTAGAATTAACAGTTCCTGTTACAAATGGTCCAGTTGTTCCGTTGTATGCTCATAGTAATAATGAGAGCAATAAGCAGAATCTTTTTAATTCAAATGCAGAAATGGAGAAACTCAATACTACTGCCAAAGTTATGACTCCAATGAATCAGACTTTTGACAAAACAGGACTGCTTATTGATTTAACTTATTCCAGGATTTCTAAAAATTTGGAGAAATCAAATCCAGGTCCAAATTCAATTCTGATAACAGCTGAGAGAGTAATGGGTCCACCATGTAATACTCCACAATGATTGTCCAATGTGAACAATAATGTTTCTTTACGAGGTTTGACAGCTCAACAGTTAACATATTGATTGGAGAAAGTGAGTGGAGCATCAGCAATGAAAACAGTTGCTGGAGGGGTAGGAACTTTGAACTTAGCAAGATTAAAAATAGAATTAAATGAAATGATTTAAAAACACTTGAATTAAATAGAATTGACTCATAATGAAAATGAGTTACGCTTCATGTGTAAATATGTCACAACGTAGGATTAGCACATCAGAAATTATCAGAACTTGCAGAAAAATATATATGAAGTGGATATTGAGAAATCGAAACCATTGAAAAGGAGTTACAGATTAGAACTCAATTAAAAAGACATTGAAAACATGAAATCATCTGGAATGAAAATTCACATTAGAGAATTAATCCACAATATTCAAACATGCGGAGCATTAGATAAATGGGAAGGCATGTGGGTAAAGAAGAGAGACTCTCCAAATTTGAATTCTATTGATACACAGCAGACTAATAGTCCAGTAAAGATATTGCCAATGAGAGAAATACCTGAAGGGAATTATGCTCATGCCCCTTGGAGCAGGAGTGATATTTTGTCATTCACAACTGATTACCCAAGATTGAGAGATAAAGCAGTGGAATGGTACCAGCAAACAGATAGGTTTGTGAAACTTGCAAAATGCTGTGGGAGGATTTAAATAGTCTTTTAGAAATAGTGGTGCCAGCTGATTTATGGATGGAATGTAAAAGGAGTGTTGACCGGCTGACAAGAGAGCCTCCACAAGATCCAGTTGCAGGTGCACCATATCCTGAAGTATTGAAAAGCTATTACAAAGCGATTGAATTTCTGAAAATGAGAATTTCTCCTAAAAACGTTGACTGGCAGAGAATTGATAGGACAGCTCAGGAAGCAAAGGAGTCAATACATGCATATTATGAAAGGTTGTTGCAAGCATTCAATCATTACAGTGGTACAGAAACAATGAAACCCAAAGACATGGTTCATTTTTTGTTCAGGTTTGTTGAAGGGTTGATACCTGAAATTTGTAATAGGCTTAAGAGTCATTTGATTTGCAGGCAATGAAAACCAGTCGATGAAGTATTGCAGTTTACTAAATATTGTAGTGACGAGATTAAAATGAAGCAGAAGAGATTGAAAGAAAAGGCAATGGTGATGCAGATTAAAGCAGCACAATTAGGGATGCAGTGAATTTTTCCACAACAGGGAAACATGCAGGTAATTCAAAATCAGGGACAGGCAAGAGGTTGAGGACGTGGTGGAAATGGAAATAGTGTATTCAGCGTTGATTTGAATACTGATGTTAGTTCAGGTGATATGCAGGCAATGAAGAAGCTACCTTGTCATGCCTGCAGTAATTTCGGGCATTGGAAACAGGAGTGTCCAATGATAGTACAGGAAGGTGTTGTGCAGATGAATGAAAACAATCTTTTTCCAAATCCGAGAGGTCCGAGAATTTAGAATCCTAATTTAAATGCTGGAACACAGAAATCTTGATATGCTATATGCACTATTTCTTGCATACTCAAAGCTTCATGGCTTCAAGGAGTATTTTCGGCACAAGTGGCTGAATTGGTGGCTCCTACTAGAGCATGCTGTATTTCTTAAAATTACACTTTTTACAGACATCCAGTATGGATTCGGTGTTGTCAACGACTTTGGGCAGTTGTGGTCTCAGAGAAGTTTTATGACCTCTTCTGGCTCACCCATTAGAAATGGTGATAGAATTCATGATTTTTTACAAGCCCTACAATTACCTGGAAAGGATTGCTGTGGTTAAATGCAGTGCTTATCAAAGATTGAGCAATTTCAGCTCCATGGGAAGTTCCTATGTGGATCAGGTTGTTCTCTTCTGCTCATTAAACGTATCATTTTTATTAAAGAATGGAAAATGTTGGTGCAATGAATACTGATGAGACAAGTCAAAGTTTTATGTTGACAGAAATTGATACTTGGGAGGAGATAGAGACTGCAAGATGAGGTTCCAGAGGATGGATAGAGACGTTGGATAAAATTGGGTTCCACTCAAAGAAAAATTGATGAAATTTGGGTTTCAAATAAAGGACAGGTGGTTTTGTCAAACTGTCTACTGACGCAAATGGCAAGATACTATCATGGTCAAACACACATTGGCAGAGATGCAATGATTCAAACAGTTATGCAATCCTGGATCAGTCCAAAGTTTCGTCAAGTTGCTGAAACAATTTGTCACAGATGCATTACATGTCAGCAAATGAACGTGGAAAAAAAACTATTGTCAATTTGAGTCACATTGGAAGAGCAGGTGGTCCATTTAATAGAATGCAGATGGATTTCACTGAAATGCCTGTGGGTAATGGTTTGAGATACGCGTTGGTGATTGTATATTTAGTCACTGGATTGAAGCTTACCCTACACGTAGAAATTAAAGCCTCACAGCAGCAAAACTATTACTTAGAGAGTTGATACTGACATTTGGGTTCCTGTCCTCTTTAGAATCAGACAGAGGAAGTCAATTCATTAACGAGGTGATTAAATGACTATGTTCAGACTTAAACATTGAGCAGAAGCTGCATTATAGCTATCATCTTGAAGCTTCTGGATTATTACAACAAATGAATGGAACTCTGAAAGCTCGATTGGCAAAAATATGTGCATCCACAAATTTGAAATGGCCAGATGCTTTACCTTTGGTCTTAATGAGCATGCAAAGTACACCTGACAGAAAGATTGGACTCTCTCTACATGAACTCCTAATGGGCAGAGCATTGAGATTGCCAGCTGTTCCTGCAAATGCACTTGTAAACATAACAGATGACTTGGTGCTGGATTACTGCAAGGGTCTAGCTGAAGTGGTTCACTATTTTTCTCACCAGGTGGAAGTTATAGCCGTGCCACCATCCCAAGACCAGTGTCACAGTCTTTGAGCTGGTGATTGGGTAGTGATCAAGAAGCACGTGAAGAAGACTTGCTTGGGCCCTAGGTGGAAGGGCCCAAACCAGATTATTCTGGTAATGACGACTGCTGTGAAGTGTGCTTGAGTTCCTACTGGGTCCATGAGAGCCACACTCGCAAAGTGTCATATCCTTTGAATGATGAAGAAGATCCAGTGTTGCTGAAAGCACCAACAGAAGTAATACAGGCCCTCATTACAACTCTGGCGATAAGTGCCGCCTAACACCATGCTGACTGCCGCCAACATACCGTGACCACGGTGGTATACCACTAAGGGTATTATGACCCACACAGAGAAATCCGCCACTATACGAACACCCACAACAAGTCTGTCAGCCCAAAGGTCAGTGATAAACTGGCGGTACCAAAACCCACACCGTTAAGCCAACAGAAATGCACCCACAGCATCATGACCCACAAATAACTGTGACAGTCATTCAACCGTGGTAAATCATTGGTGGTACAGACCACCGCACTCAAAATACACACACACATACAAAACAACACCACATGGGGCAATTCAAACTACACACACCTGACACACATACACACACCACACCCACATACCCACACCAATATAAAACACACACCCACATTACCCACAACCCTTTATGACCCAAACATTTTGGCAACTGAGAGAGAGACAAGCCAGGAGCACCCACTGAATCTGAGCCACAAAACACCATCACCCATACACCATCCAAGCACCTCACAGCACACACCCCAACACATCACCCCACATACCCTCACACATACAACTCACACTACACCCATGGCACCACAAAGACACCTGACGTTCTCAGAGGAGGAGCTAAGGGTCACAGTGGAGGAAATCTTCCGGGTAGAGCCACAGCTATTCGGATCACAGGTGCAACAGACGTCCATTGCAAGGAAGATGGAGCTATGGCGGAGAGTCGTGGACAGGGTCAACACCATGGGACAGCATCCCAGAACAAGGGATGACATCAGGAAGAGGTGGAATGACCTACGGGGGAAGGTGCATTCTGTGGTAGCAAGACACCAGGTAGCTGTACAGAGGACTGGCAGTGGACCCCAACCTCCTCCCCCACAACTAACAACATGGGAGGAGCAAGTCTTGGCGATCATGCATCCTGAAGGCCTCGCAGGAGTGGCAGGAGGACGGGACTCTGGTAAGTCAAATCTTTACTACTTTATCCCCCGCCCTACCTGCATGCCATCACATACCCCCACCCTTACCCACACTCCCATTACTCCATCACCTCACACGTACCCCACCATCACAACCCACCCATCCCAATACCAAGACCTGCATGCAACACCAATGCATGGACCCCCATCACAGACCTGCATGGACACCCATCACCAAAGCATGCACACTAGTGACAATCACTTAGTCAAACCAAGCACAACTCACACAAGCGAAAGTTGCCTTGCTAATAACAACCATAGAGGGAAACATATCCATGCACAAGATGGCACACGCAGATACAATAACACTTCATTTACATCCCCACAGGAGCCCCACTCAACGTCACCGGAGAGGAGGTGCCAGTAATATCCAGTCCCCCCCGGAAGAGGCCCACAGTGATAACAGCAGCTCTGCACGCCTGGATCACGATGACCAACCTGGCCCATCAGGGACATCTGGACAGTCGGTTACCCAGCCACAGTCCCAACCCACCACAGAGCCTCCCCCCCTCATGAAACACCAGCACAGCACAGCACCGACCCAGTGGGTCCATCCCTCTGTCCCCAGGACACATCAATAAGCAGTGTGTCCACCACTACAGGGACCCCAGGCAATCCCACTAACAGAGAACGATCAGGGACCTGGGGTCAGTGGTGGTGGGCACACAGTTTAGGGGACAGAGGCACAGGACAACAGGGAAGCTGGGAGGACTGCTGTGCGACAGGGGGAGGACAGGCCCAGGGAACCAACTCTCAATGAGACACTCACCAACATCCTGGGAGCATTCCCAGGAGACCATGTGCCAGATACTGGCCAAGCTGCAGGAGACCCAGCGGCTGCAGGAGAGACAGTACATGGGGATCAGGGAGGACCTGAGGGACATCCGCAGCACCCTGGTCACCATTGCAGGGGTGTTGGCTGACATGGCCAACACCATGAGGGAGGCAGTGGCATACCAAAGGGTCCCTGACACTAGCCAAACTGAAGAACAGCCCTCCGCCGGCGCTAGTGGACAGGAGGCCCCACCATAGGAACAACAGGCCACCAGGACCCCACTCCCTGCAGAAGGAGAACCACCCCGCAAACGGTCCCTGCGATCCAGGCAGAAGCCAGAGAACATTGCCAAGACACCGCCAGGAAATAAGACTGTCCTGATTGTCACCCTCTGTCCAACTCAGTCACCCTGTCCACCTTGAACTGCCATTCCTCCACTTCCTATGCCCCCTTGGACAATGCACCTGGGATACAAATAGATTGGACTCTACCCTGGACTTACTTCCATCAGCAACCCAGCTCATTTCAATACCCCCTACACTTATTAGCACATAAATAACAAATACCCTTGGAACACAATCAAGTACTGAGTCTGTGAATTCTATGACAAATGTATTACCTTCACAAAGTGTAAACATTGCAAATCAAATGTACTGTAATATTTACAAAGGTATGACCTGCAGTGGGCAGCATTAAGCACACCAGGAGCCAGAGTTGGGCACAGAGATCTGAAAATAGAGATGCCAAAGGGTACAGTAAGTGGCCATAGAAATAGGAAAATCAGGCTGCCATGTTCAATGTCAAACAAAAACTGCAATGGAAGATGAAGTTACAGTGTCTTACGTGTGTGTCACTGGAAACACTGTTGAATGAGTGTACTTCTGTTGTCCACATCGTCTTCCTCTGCCTCCTCTTCATCATTGTCCACAGGCTCCACCACTGCCACTTAACCATCCCCAGGCTCATCCTCCTGCAGAAAAGGCACCTGGTGTCTCAAGGCCAGGATGTGCAACATGCAACATGCAACGATGATCTGGCACACCTTCTTTGGTGAGTAGTACAGGGATGCACCTGTCAGATGGAGGCACTGGAATCTGGTCTTTAGGAGGCCAAAGGTTCTCTCAACGATCCTCCTTGTTCGCCAGTGTGCCTCATTGTAACTTTCCTCTGTCCTTGTCCTGGCATTCCTCACTGGAGTCAGTAGCCATGAGAGGTTGGGGTAACCAGAGTCACCTGCAAATATTCGAGGGATACCTGTTAGCCACACACTCACCCTTAGGGCCAACCCCACACCCATATACCTACATACACCGACCACAGCGGAGCACAACACCAGCGGAATTGCTTAATTTCCACTTGTCCCTCCTCACAGGTCAGGCAGCCGCCATTTCAGGGGGACACAGGCTAAGGCACCTAGCTGCGTCACAGCAGATATTGGCACATCGACTAACTCTTGAGTTCACGTACTGATTCTGTAAAAGAAGAAATTCATATGAATTGACATATTTGTGAATATGACCCTCTGCTCACCGTTTTTCACCCTAGAGTTCAACCGCTGAGGATGAATAGGAGATGGAGACATCCCTGTGTACAGACCCCTGGTGGACCTGGCGACAATGGAGGACAGGCACATTATCCTTACCTACAGAATTGATAGGGCCACAATCCAGGAGCTGTGTGCTAAAATTGGAGCCAGACCTGATTTGAGCTATACGCCAGCCCACAGGTATCCCCCCTCTAGTACAGGTCCCGTCAGTGCTCCATTTCCTGGTAAGTGGTTCCTTCCAAGCGACAGTGGCCATGGCATCAGGGATGTCTCAGCTAATGTTCCCAAACGTGCTGGCCAGAGTGCATTTCCTGGTAAGTGGTTCCTTCCAAGCGACAGTGGCCATGGCATCAGGGATGTCTCAGCTAATGTTCCCAAACGTGCTGGCCAGAGTGTTGTCTGCCCTGCTGAAACACATGTGCAGCTACATAGTATTCCTCCAGGTGGAGGATTTGGCCACAGTGAAGGCTGACTTCTATGCACTGGGACATATACCCAACATCATTGGTGCCATTGATGGTACACATATTGCATTTGTCGCCCCCCCAGAGAAATTAACAAGTGTTCAGAAATAGGAAAAGCTTGCACTCTCTGAATGTGCAGATGGTGTGGTTGGCGGACCAGTACATCTCCCATGTCAATGCCAAGTATCCTGGCTCTGTGCATGATGCCTTTATCGTGAGGAATAGCAGCATTCTATATGTGATGTCTCAACTCCAGATGCTCAGGGTGTGGCTAATAAGTGGGCCTAGCTGGGGCTGTCCTCCTAACGAGGAAGAGGTTCCCATCGTACTCTATCCCCCTGATGTTCCGCATCCTTGTGGTGGCCTATCCGGAGTTGGATGGGCGCTTGAAGGCATCACAGCAGCCACAAGGGGGTGAGTACAGAATCAGAATCATGACTGCGTGCGTAAGGTTTTACCTGGGTGGGGGATGTGGGCTGTGGGTGCCCCTAGGCCAGGATAAACATAGCAGGGTATGTTCAATAAAGGGCAAGATCAGATGCACTCAACCCCAATAGTGTTAGTGGGCCTCTACTACTGTGCAGGGTCCTGTGGGTTTCATGTGTGCAGCTAATGGCGTTAGGCATTAGACCCCATGGGCTGGTGACTAGCATTGTAACTGGTAGTGCATGGCCTAGTGCATAGGGCTGATCCATGTGTGTTGTGTACGCCAACGGTAGTGTTGTTGCTGACATTGACCAAGTGTGTCCGCTGTCTCTCCACCACTTCCTGTTTTGTCACCCTGTCCTTGTGTGCATTAGCATCATCTGGTGGAGGAGCAGAGGCACCTGTGACGGAGGGAGCTGCATCCCACATGGGCCTGGAGGCCGAATCCACTGACGGTGAGGGCACCACTGGGACAGAGGGCGAGGGGAGCACCGCGACGGAGGAGAAACAACAGACAACGACTCCTCCTCCAATGGAAGCTCTCTGGCGGTGGCGGATACCTCTGTGCCCACCCCATCAACAGGTACAGCCGCCACCCCCGTACCAGCACCACCCTCCCAGCAGCCCCTCAGGTGTTCCCTGTGCCCACTCACCCAGGAGGGTGGGCATCTCCTTTGCCCCAGGCACCTCAGGCCCTGCCCCAGTCAGCCCTGCTGCCCTCAGTGAGGAGGCTATTGACCTCCTGAGATCCCTCTCTGTTGGGCAGTCAACCATACTGAATGCCATTCAGGGTGTAGCAGAGCATTTGCAACAAACAAATGCATACCTGGAGGGCACTCACTCTGGTGTGGCGGCCCAACATAGAGCATTCCGGACTCTGGCCTCCGCACTGATGGCAGCCATTGTCCCTGTCTCCAGCCTCTCCCCTTCATCTTCCTCTACCCAGTCCCAATCTCCTCAACCCCAGTCTATCCCAAGCACACCTTCAGACCGGCAATCACCCAAACCAGCACACAGAAGTGGCTCAGGCAAACACAAGCACCACACTTCATCTCACAGGCACTAACACAAGCACCATCCCCATGCAGACACACCAACATCCACTGCCTCCCCCTCCTCCTCCTCTTCCACCCCACTCCCAGTAGCGTCTCCAATCACACCTGCATGGACTTCATCCTCATCCACTACCTCCATCACCAGCACGCCTATCACTACATGCCCTTCACTGGCAGTCACCACCCCCACATCCATGCACACGTCCCCTGTGTCCTCTCCCACTGTGTCTGTGCCCCTTCCTCCCAAAGTACACAAACACAAGCACACACACACCCAACAGCCATCCACCTCACAACAGCATCCATCCCATGCACCTGCACCCAAACACAGCAGACTGACACCTCCTACAACCACTCCCTCTTCCTCCACTCCCAAACCTTCACCCTCTTCCCGCCCCAGTGTCCCTAAGAAGCTTTTCCCCACCAACATTGACCTATTCCCTCCCTCCCCCATCCTTCACCTCGGGCCACGGTGGCCAGAACACAGGTCAGCACCTCAGCCACCCAGTCCACAGCCACTGTGGTTTCCGCAGGTGTGAGAGGCTCCAAGGAGACACCAGTCAGCACAGCCAGTGTGCCACCAACACCTGCCAAAGCCAAGAAGGGTCCGCCACCTGGCAAGGGCAAGAAAGGGACAGCAGCCAGCAAGGGGAAAGAGGCACAACCAGCCAGTAAGGCCAAGTCAAAGACTCCAGCTGGCAGAAGCAAGGAGGCACCACCATCTGCCAAGGGCAGGAAGGGGCACAGAACACCAGCCATGGCTCTTCAGTTGTCCGAGGCTGCAGGTGAAGGCCTGGGGGCTACCACCACCACTGCCAGCAGTGCCACCTGCACCGCAGCCAGCACCACCACCTGCATTGCAGCCAGCACCGCCACTTGCACCGCGGCCAGCACCGCCACCTGCACTGTGGCCAGCAATGCCACCTGCACCGCTGCCAGCAGCACCACTGCCAGCAGCAGCAGCACCAGTGGGCAGCCGTTCGAGGATGCAGGTGAAGGCCTGGAGGCTACCACCACTGCCTGCACCGTCGCCAGCAGCACCACTGCCAGCAGCAGCAGCCCCAGTGGGAAGCCGTCCGAGGCTGCAGGTAAAGGCCTGGAGGCTACCACCACCACTGGCAGCACCGCCACCTGAACCGTGGCCATCACCCCCACCTGCACCACGGCCAGCACCGCCACCTGCACCGCCGCCAGCAGCACCACTGCCAGCAGCACCAGTGGGCAGCCGTCCGAGGCTGCAGGTGAAGGCCTGGAGGCTACCACTGCCTGCACCGCCGCCAGCAGCACCACTGCCAGCAGCAGCAGCCCCAGTGGGCAGCAGTCCAAGGCTGCAGGTGAAGGCCTGGGGGCTACCACCACCACTGGCAGCACCGCCACCTCAACTGCGGCCAGCACAGCCACCTGCACCGCGGGCAGCACCGCCACCTCAACCACGGCCAGCTGCACTGCTGCCAGCAGCAGCAGCCCAAGTGGGCAGCCGTCCGAGGCTGCAGGTGAAGGCCCGGAGGCTACCATCACCACTGCCTGCACCGTCACCTGCAGCGCAACTGGCATACACTGAGCAGCCGTCAGCCGGAGAGCTACAGCGACTTTATGGGCTGCAGTGCATCCTGGCCCCTGCAAAAGCTGTTGTTGTGACACCCAGGTGAGAGACTGTGACCTTGCACTCCAAAACATCTGCATCACAGGACGCAATGCCCCCTCCAGAACCAGTGGAAGAAGGCATCCACTCAGCCCCTCCTTGCCAGGATAAAGTACGCTGGGCACAAGGCCCCCTCCAGAACCAGTGGAAGAAGGCATCCACTCATCCTCTCCTTGCCAGGATGAAGTAGACTGTGCACAAGGCCCCTTCCAGAACCAGTGGAAGAAGGCATCCATTCAGCCCCTCCTTGCCAGGATGAAGCAGACTGGGCACAAGGCCCCCTCCAGAACCAGTGGAAGAAGGCATCCACTCAGCCCCTCCTTGCCAGGATGAAGCAGACTGGGCACAAGCCCCCCTCCAGAACCAGTGGAAGAAGGCATCCACTCAGCCCCTCCTTGCCAGGATGAAGCATACTGGGCATGAGGCCCCCTCCAGAACCAGTGGAAGAAGTAATCCACTTGAGAGACTGTGGCTTTGCACTCCCCAGAACCAAACAGTTGGCAAACCACACACTTGAGAGACTGTGGCTTTGCACTCCCCAGGACCAAGCAGTGGGCAAACCACCCACTTGAGAGACTGTGGCTTTGCACTCCCCAGGACCAAGCAGTGGGCAAACCACCCACTTGAGAGACTGTGGCTTTGCACTTCCCAGACCAAGCAGTGGGCAAACCACCCACTTGAGAGACTGTGGCTTTGCACTCCCCAGGACCAAGCAGTGGGCAAACCACCCACTTGAGAGACTGTAGCCTTGAACTCCCCAGGACCAAGCAGTGGGCATGGGGCCCCCTCCATACCAGTGGCGTTGTCCCATCTCCCGGCTGAGGTGCTCCCCTACTCCCCATCCCCCTGAGGTGCCTGTGTGTTTTTGACCTGATGCCCTGCAGTGTTCTCTCCGTATTGAGGCAGGAGCCAAGTGTGGCCTTGACCTATGTGTTTTGGCCCAGTGGGCCACAGACAATTTTTGTGTGGACATTGTCCCACCTTTTGTATATATTGTATATATTGTACATACTGTTTTTTCTTTATGAACATATTTCTTACAATTACTAATCTTACATTCATTTTACTTCCATTCCTTTTGTCCTTGCGTTATTCCAGAGGGTTACGGAGTGTATATGTAATGTGTTGCATGTGTTTGTGTCTATGGTGTTGGGGGTGAGGGTGGGTTTGGGGGTGTTGCGTGTTGGGTGTGTGTGTCACTCTCGTTTTCCTCCCCCCTCCCCTGTGTGCTAGGTGCAGTACTCACCGTGGTCGTCGTTGCCAGTGTTCATGTTCCTGGTGTATGAGAAGATACACCAGCATGGGGAACACCTGCAGCTCGGGCTCCATGGCGTCCTGGTTCTTCCTTGAGTGTCGAGAGGTGAGTCGTTTCTCTTCTGAGTTCTGTTTCCGCCGTGCTTTTCATGGCGTTGGTACCGCCCCAGAAAAGGTGGCAGATGGGCGGGTTGTAATGCAGTTGGCGGTGTATTGTCTTTTGCCTGGCTGTTGGCGGTTACCGCGTAGTGTTTGTTGCTACTGCCGTGGCAGTCGGTGTGTTAAAGTGGCTGTATCTGTTGGCGGTTTCCGCCGTGGTCATGATTCCATTTTTTTTACCGCCGGCCTGTTGGCGGTTTACCACCGCTTTATCACCAACAGCCGGGGTTGGAATGAGGGCCACAGTCTCAAGAAGAGCAGGTGACAAAGACAGAGCAAGAGACTGCAAAAGTAAAGACAGTGCGAACTGGTGATGATCCCAGAGGTACACCTCTGAGAGTTGCACTAGAGGACAATCCTGATACTCCTTTGTCAGAAGAATCAGAAGCGGATGTAGCAGGAGAGTCAAGTCTAAGGAGGATTCTTCCAGAAGCAGATGATTGGGAAAAAGAGATAATGCAGATCTCCTTTCCTTTAGAAACCGAAAGTGGATTTGAGTTGAATCAAAGTCATGCAGATTTTGACTCCTCCTGAAGTGGCTAGTGATGCAGGTGAAGCTAGTGCAAGTCAAAGAAGTGCTTGTCAAATCCCTGCTGAATCAAGAAGAATCGTAAGACCAATTTTGCCATCACGGTCTAGAAAAACTGTAATAGGAGATAAATGGCCTACTTTGCGCACAACTGAAAAGGTTCCTGATGTATTGTTGAGCATAAATGAGGAAGCAGAAACAACAGAAGAAACAGATCTGGGTGAAGGAGAAACAAGTGCAAATCGAAGATCAAAAAGAAAGAGAGTTGCATGTCGAATGTCCTGAATCGACATACCTTGCAGCTGATGAATGGAGATACATGTTTATGTCCTTTTGTTCTGACTGTGAGAATACAGTTCTACATTTTTGAAATCACATTGCCAATTGAACAAGAGAGACAATATACACTGGAAGTAATAGTTAGTGATCAGCAGATTATGATCTAATAAGAGATATTAAAACTGATTTTGACAAAGCTGGTAAACCGAATATTGACAAAGTTCTGGAGAAATCTGAAAGCTACTGTAGATAATTGCAAAGAAGACCGAAGATTATTTTAGATTTTTGTTTGGCTGCCTAGTTAAATCTTTTTTTCTTTTCTTTCGCTTTCTGATTCTTTACAGCTGGGTGTTGCAAATGTATGTGTGTTGGATTGGCAGTTGTATGGTTGTTGATAAGTTTGTTGTTGATTGTAAGTATGAGTGTTTCTGATAAAGCTGAAACTAATAATACACTTCCTCTAGAGAAAACTACACTTTCTAAATTAGACAAGTTTCATAGAGATGAAAAATACTTACACTTAGATAGCTCACAAGGAGATCTTTCTTCTAACGTTTTTCTATCACTTATTGTATAAATATGTTGAGACAATGCATGTGAGAGTATGTTATGTATGTACACTAATCCCGTCATCAGTGCAAAAAGGAATTGCATATCATAGCTTCCCACTAACATATGGGATTAGTTGCACTCTTCTTTAAACAAGGCTTTATAATCAAGAATGCATACAATATTTCTTTTCAAATGTTTTTTTTTTCTTTTGTTCCAGTTAACCAACACTTGAGTAGTATTGCTAAAGCTAGGAACATTGACATTGTAGGAGGTTTCTTTGAGCCTACACAAACATTTGGGAAAGCCTATGCACATAGAACTAGTTTAACAAGTACACTTTTACCAGTTGAGAAAACTTTCCTGGATCAGACTGATAATAGAAGAAAGAAATGAAAGGAGAAAAAAGAGAATGGTTTAGTGAAACACATTTACAAGAATGACTATGCATATAGTGTAACTAACACACAAGGGAAGGTTGCTTTAGGCTACCAACATGTAGGAAAGCTTTGTGTATATAGACCACAATCCAGATCTGATACTAAGTTTGTGGGAAAGATTGAGTGCAGATATATATCTCTATTCAAGAATACACAGGACTTTATGCTGAATTGGCAAGATCCTACGATTCCTGGGGTTTATTACATCTGTGGAAGAAATGCCTATTATCGTCTCCCTATGGGATGCTATGGGACTTGCGCCCTGGGAGTAGTTTTCCCTAAAATATATCATATTGTCAACATAGATGATACACATGAGAACCTGAGACCAAGATAAAAAAGGGCAAGTTATTTGTAAATAGTTGGAGATATATTTTGAACAATTATTCCTTCTGTAGGAGTTGTTCTGAATGATATGAAAATTAGAAAGCTGTCTACCATTGTAGATAAAATGCAAACAGATTTTTCTGGAGCATTTAAACTGATGGATACTGAAATGGTTGCAGTACGTTCGAAGGTTCTTCAGAACCATCTTGCGTTAGACATCCGTTTAGCAAAAGAGGACGCAGTGTGTCGAATGCTTAAAGCAAAACATTGTTGCACATTTATCCCAGATAACAGTAAAGGAATTAGAAATGTCATAAAAAATTTAACAGATCTAAATTAAGATTTAAAAGACCTGAAAGAACCAAGTGTGTGGGAAAATATAGGTAAAGGTTTGGCTGAAGTGAAAAATTGGTTGGGAAACCTTGGTCAAGGTGTTGTGGGAATGATACTTAAACCATTAATAATAGTGGTTGTGTGTCTCATTTGCATAATGGGATTTTATAAATTGTATTGATTCATACAAGAAAAAGGATGAAAAATGAGGGAAGTGATTAAATTAGAAAAGATGAGAAGCAAATATTTTCATGATTTGAGAAATTCTGAAACCTGAAGAAAACCAAGAAATAATGGACATTTAGACAAACCAAAATTTGAGTTGTCTCATTAGTCTTAATAAATATTTCTTTTGTGACAACACATATTGGGGGTCATTACGGATTTAGCAGTCTTAAGACCGCCAGGGCTGCAGTGGCAGTCAGACCGCCGCCAATGTGGTGGTCTGACCACAACGTAACAACTGTGGCGGTAATGCCATGGTTGGACAGCCAGCACAACCAGCTTATGAGTTTTCATCGGTGTGGTGGTGTTGGCGGTCCTAATCTGCCAAAGCAGCGCTGCCCTGGGGATTACAACTCCCGTCTCCACCAGCAGTTTCCTGGCGGTAGCACTGCCATGTAAAGGCTGACAGAGACGGGGTCCAGGGGGCCCCCTGCACTGCCCATGCACTTGGAATGGGCAGTGCAGGGGCCCTCCTGCCCAACCCTGTGGCAATGTTCACTATCTGCTTTGCAGATTGGTGCTGGTGCACCCTACGCACTACAGCATTGCCGCCAGCTCTATTATGAGCTGGAGACAATGCTGTAGGCCGTTTCCAGTTGGGCCATTTCCGCCAGCTGACCCAGTAGGAAACTCGTAATGAGGCCCATGGGAAGGCGGCTGCACTGGCGGCAACCTGCCCGTCGGGACATCAGCAGACGGGCTTTTCTATCCGCCGAAGTCATAATGACCCCCATAGTTATCAGAGGAGGGATTGTTAGAGAATGTGACACTAAAACATAGTGTGAAATAATGTGTATTTAAAGGGCTAACTGAAAAACGTGTGCTAGAAAAATAAACGTCCACATCCATTGCATAGGCAGGATGGTCTCACACATGTGCCTATATCATCAGACCATCTCCACATTCCAGACTTTGAGAGGTCTAGGAATACGAGATGTACATCCACTGACCGTAAACCATGCCAAATATCTACTATTTATACTCAGCCAGGGTGCATAATACCCATTTCAAATAGAAGAGACACAGGATGTCATTACAAAAATGTCACTTTGCCTGCAGTGAGGCACCTAATGCCTATTAAGCCCAGCCAAGTGCCAGGATACAGTCACCACTCAGTCCCTTGTGGCTGCTGTGCTGCCATCATACGCCCATCCACCTCAGGGCAGGCCATCACCAAACTGCGGGCCATTAGGGGGGTCAGGGTCTGACGTGCACCCCTTCCTCATTGGGAGGACATCCCCAGCTGGGCCTCCATGGTCTTCTGGGCCCAGCATCTCGGGTCCTCCCACCGCTTTCTACAATGGGTGCTCTGCCGGCTGTGGACCCCCAGGGTCCGCACATGCTTGGCAAAGGCATGCCAGATCCCTTTCTTCTGATGGGCATTCACCTGTATGGATGACACAGACAGAAAGAAAAAGTCAGGTACACATGCCACATTCCAACCACATTAGACAATACACATCTGACTCACCAAGTAGCCACACATGCCCTTCCTCTCGGCTCACATGCCCCTGCATGCATTTACTCTCTCCCCAGTACACTTACCCCTTACACCATCACACACACCCCTATAACACATGACTATGGCATTGCACTCACCTGTTCCTCTGATGCCCCATACAGCTATCCATACAGGGGTAGGACCCCGTCCACAAGCTTCACCAGCTCTTCTGTATTGAAGGCTGGGGCCCTGTCACCTGCAGGACATGACATGATGGCTCCCAGAGACAATACACAGCAGCTCAGGTCATAGAGGTCTTGCTTGCTGGAGTGTCAGGAGTCAAGTGAGCAAGGCTGTAGAAAATGGCAGTCACGGTCGCCGTGTACATGACCGTCACCGCCGGCGGTGATCGCTATTGGCCCCCATAGGCAGCAATGTTAAACAATGAGAAGTTGCACAGCGGTTGCGACCGCTTACAGCCATGAAGACATACGCTGGCAGACTTAGGTCACTTCCAACTCTCCTGTGCAGCAGACTAGGTGGCTGCCCTTTTATGCACATTTCATGCTTTGCTGTCCCTAAATAAGTGTTTCATACACGTTTATGTCCAAACTGCGCAGTAGGCCTATGTTGTGCCATCATAGTTTAGCTAATACATTTGACATGCATGTAACAGTGACATTTCAGCATGCCATAATGGTATGTGTCAGCAGTGTGACACATGTCTACAGTGTTAGGTGTGTGCGATGATGACATGTTCTGCTTACATGTGTGAAGTACTTGTCACTTAGTACATTTTCTACTCTCTATGTTAGATACCCTGCCATGAGGAGATTGAGACATGCAGCAGTGTACCAACCACTAGTTGACCTTGTAATCATAGAGCACAGGCATATCATCCAGACCTATCATCTGAATTGTCAGACCATCATGGATCTATGTTCCCAGTTGGAGCCTGATCCATTGCCTGCCATGCGCAATCCCTATGCCATCTCTCCCATAGTGCAAGGCCTAATAGTGCTACACTTTCTTGCCACTGGGTCCTTTCAGAATACAGTGGGCTTGACAGCAGGGATGTCACAGCCCATGTTCAGTCTTGTGTCGAAGGATGTACTGTGTGCTTTATTGAAACATCGAGGCAGCTACATCAGGTTACCCCAACGTGCAGATTTTGCCTATGTGAAGGCAGACTTTTATGATATGGGACACATCCCTCATGTGATAGGGCCCATAGATGGCACCATATAGCCTAGGTCCCTCCAAGTATCAGTGAACAGGTGCATAGGAACAGGAAAAACTACCACTTGATCAATGTTTAGGTGGGGTGTCTGGCAGACCAGTACATCACACAGGTGAGAGCCAAGTTTCCAGGATCTGTGCATGACTCCTACGTTCTGAGGAAAGCAATTTCCCACACATGATGGCACGACTACACACAGAGAGGGCTTGGGTAATTGGTATGAATGCATTTGGATGTGTGTCACTGTTATGGCACCTGTCAGCACTTTCTTCCCTGGGGTTGTACCGGTATTGTAACAGTTCCTACCTTTATGCACACAAGTGACTCTGACTATACTAATCTTCCCTGGCTGTTGACACTAGTAAAATACCCTACCACTAAAAGAGAACTCTGTTTCAATGAGGCCCACAGCAGGACGAGGCATGTAATCGAAATTACATTTGGCCTTCTGAAAGCCAGGTTCAGGTGCCTGGACGTCTCTGGAGGTACCCTCCTCTACACTCCCCAAAAGGTATGACAGATCATAGTTGCTGCTGCATGCTCCACAATCGTGCCCTCAGATGTCAGATACCATTGCTAGCTGATGATGAGGAGACACGTGGACCAGTGGCTGGTGATGTAGACATGGAAAGTGATGAGGAGGCAGATGAGGATGGTGCAGCTGATTCTAGGACTGAGCTCATCAATCAGTACTTCCAGTACCATACAGGTATGCTGACTGTGTATTTGCAAGTGATATATATTCACATTGATTAGTGACAATGGTCCTCCTGATTAGAATAATCAGTGGTGTTGTAATGTGTTCCTATCCCTATGTGTGTGTTGAGGGAGGTGACCGCTTGCATATAAGGTGCTGAGTTTACATGTATCTTATCTTACGTATGTACTCACTGCAGGTTGCTAGATTCACATCTCATATGGACAGACCCGTGTTGAGCTATGTGTCCTGCATTCTCCTGTTCTCATGTAATTCCACTGACTGACTGTGTTATGTCAATCAATGCCTCTGCTACCTATGGCTTGAGGCATTCATGCTCATAAGCTGTTGGAAACTGTTTACAGAATAGAGTTTTGCACAAGACAGATGGCAGCTACAGTGTTAAGTGATGTATTTCCTGTGCCTGGGGATGTAGACATGTTATCTGTTGAGCCCTACTTTGGTGGGAATCTACACTGTGCTGGACAACTATGTACTGCATATGTGCTTTGTGTGGCACCATGCCTTCTATTCTGGTTTAACTCTCTGTCATGGTCTATTTTGCAGGTTGGATGAGTGAACATACCGTAGTATGTGCCTGGAATAGTGACAACCTTACCTCTGCTCTGGGACATATCTGTTGTACTGTGTCTCCTGCATTGGATGCCTCCCTCTGCTGTCCATTACACTGCCTATTGTATTCAAATAAAGACACATATGGTGTTGCTGTGATCAAAAGTGTTTATTGGGAATACAGGGGAAATGTGAAAATAACATATATCGTGCATACAGTGACAAACAGGTGATGAGTGGAGTCATGGTAGTTGGAATCATCACAGTAGGTGGCACAGCTGTAGGTAGCACAGGTCCAGTGTCGAAGGGCATGGGAAAATAGAGTAATGTCATTGAATAGTCAACAGGTTGTCTCAGTGGCACACAAGGTAGAGAAATCAGGTGTGTTTCACTTCTTGCCAGTGGGTTTGGTTTTAAGCATCTGCTCCTGCCGAATGTCTGGGTGGATGTCCACATTTGCTGGGGGGGTTCATCAGCTGCAGAGGGAGGGGTGCCAGAGGCCTCCATTCTACTAGCTGTGGCAGATGTGGAAGGCTCAAATGTGACGTGCCTAGTTGAAAGGGCCTGCTGGTGGGTGGAGGAAGCATGCAGAGTTGTGTTGATGTCCTTGAGCACCCCTGCAATGGAGGCCATGGTGGCATTGTAGGCCTGCCACTGCTGCAGGACCTCCTGGTGGTATTCCCTCTGCAGTCTTTGATTTTCCCCTGACATGGTAATGATCTGGCCCATCCTGTCCTGGGATAGTTGGTATGCTCACAGGACTTGGGAGATGGCTTCCTGGTCAATTGAGTCCCTTGGATGCCCTGTCCCCTGGCCCACAGGTTCCCTCACACATACCCTGCCCCCATGTCCCCTGGCACAATGTGCCCACTCCCATTGTCACCCAGACCTTCACAGTCTTGGGTGTGAGGGTTTGACTCAGGTCCATGTACTGTGGGGCAGGGTATTGATGGAACTGTCCTTGGGACACTGGTTTGGGGACAAAGGGTTGTCTGTGATGTTAATGCCACAGGGTGGGGGGTTTGTTGTGGGCAGAGTGAGGCAGGGAGTGGCGGACTGACCAGGTGTCCATGATGGGCCAGGTAAGTTGTCAATGTCCAGACATCCAGGGGCGTTGCCCTCACTGGGGCCTTCATCCTGAGGAGGGCTGGCTATCTCTGGTATCCTCTTCATGGTGGCAATGGTAGGTGTAGCTGTGGATGGTGAGAGTGGGACGTGTGATTGGTTATCTCTTCATCTGATGCATACAGTGGCTTTACAAGATTTCCAGCAATCGCAACGACAGATGCAACTCTGCAAACATTGTCTGTGGATAGTGGATTGTGACATGTGTACCATGGACCATTGAGGTGGGTTTCAATCAGGCTAGGTAACTTGGTGGGTGGGTTCAGGTCCTGTGTGATGGTTGACATAACAGGTGTGCCCTGTTAGCTTGTTGCAAATCAGGCTTGCTAGATGTGAGTGTGGATGGCTGTAAATTGCAACAAGGTGTCCAAGTAGGAGGAGGGTATGTGTTTATGCATGGTAGCTTGTCCTGTCTGTACATTTGGTGCAGGGGGTATTCCTTCTTACTTTCAAGCCCATGATCAGTCTATTTCAGGGTTGATGATCTGGATAAGTGGCCATTAGGTTTGGTGACAGTGTTGTGGCTGTGTTTAGCCTTGTTTGCCATTGTGTAGTGCCATTGCATTGCTCTCATTGCCATGTAGTGGTCCTCAGTCGAAGCATGTAGTTGGTGTAGCTAGTGCAATAGTCATACATGCAAGTGATGTGCTGTGAAGTGCACATTGCAGGTTTTGATGGAGAAGGGCTAGTGGATTGTGGGAGTCGTAGTGATTGTTATTGTCACTATTATCTGTGCACTTGCCAGGGACTGTATGGGCTTTGGGGCTGGGTGGTGGTGTGGCATGCAAAAGAGGAGCAATAGGTGATTAGGTGGGAGGTGTAGTCAGAGATAGAGTGAATTGGGGAGTGTTTGTGTGGTTTGGAAGCATGCTGGACAGGATGAACGTGTGCCATTGGATTTGTGTATTTTTATAGGCAGTCTCCAGTTGTGACTCTTAATACGGCGGTCTGATTACCGCCAATATGGTGGTCTGATTACCGCCAATATGGCAGTCTTTTGGAAGCCGCCACTGCGGCGGTCTTCTGAACAGACTGCCAAAGTCGTAATGAGGGTCTAAATGTATGCTGTGTCATTTGGTGGTGTGTTTAAATTATTGACTCTAAATTGAATATTTTGATTATTGGGTAATATATTTGATGTTTACTGGCTGATTGGATGTTCTCTCACTCCTGTCTGATCCCAAAGATCTGAGTCGACGTCTGAGGGTAATAGATGTTTTTACCCTTTACGTTTCACCTTATCATAATAACATAAAATAAAATAAGGTCTGACGCACCCACCGACCTGGAGGTAGAGTTGCATCCAGCTACACCTTAAGGATTTTGGGGGCTCTAGTCCAAACGTATTTTTGGTGCCCCCTTGTTCAGAACAACATTGACTTTATGATCTAATTTCACCTTTTTCATTCAGTCTTTGGCCATGCCACTGACACTGCACTGATACACTCATCCAAATTCTAAATGTGTTTACATCTAATATTCAGGGATAGTGATGTGTGTTTTCAATACTGTAACACAGCAGCATCTTAATAACAATACTGCAAATAACCCTCCCATTTCTCACATTTGAGGTTCTGTTTTGATTAATAAGAAACTATTTTATGGATGTTGCATGAAAAACAAACACAATGTTTCTCTGCAAAATGTTTGTATTAGATTCTTCTCACACATCACCCACATTAAAAATCCTTATGGTGCCCCTGGATGCAGCTCCACTTCCCCGGCCCCAATTTTGAAGTCTATTACCCAGCTGCCCAACTATACTGAGAGTTCCACTACCAAAGGTAGACACAAAGAGAGACAGGCAAGGATGTGACAGACAGATAGAGAAAGGTGGGGTAAACTGAGGGGTATTGACAAGTGAGATAGATGGAGGTATGGCAGAGAGTAGAGATGAGGCAACACTGATAGGTGAACAGAGATGTAGAGAGAAGGAGAGGTAAAGATAGGAAGATGAGATAGAAAAGCTGAGGTGAATTACGGAGAGTAGTACAGGGCAGCAAAATGAGTGAGAAAGAAAGAGAGGTAGTAGTTGGAAGAGAGAGGTGACCTCGAGATAGTTAGAGAGAAGATTAAATACAAACATGTTGAAAAGAGAAAGGAGGATATTAAAAATAAATAAAAAGAAAATGGTATTTAAAACAACCTGTTTAAAAATCATTCAATGTCATCAGGCAAGACTCTGCAGAATGGAGCCGGCTCTAATAGGGGCCCTCTGAAAGGATGGGGTCCTGGGCCAGAGCGAACGTGTCCCATGCCTTAAAATGTCTGTGGTTGCATCGTAAACCTAGCTACTCTGCGGCATCCACCAGACTGACTAGATCTCCCAATAGGATGTGCAATTCTCAAAAAATCATCGAGTAAAGTAAATTGGGACATTAGCAAAGTGATACCGGAGCCTCAACTCTCACACCTTGTTAAGGGGCAGCACTGCACAGTGCAGTTCCTGTTCTTATGTTTGACATCTATTCAATTCTAGGGATGTGTCACGAAGATGCACAGCTCAGTCCCGCACCTCTGCACAGTAGCAGAATTGGGTTGTGCAACCTCTAAAGGTGAATGTGCACTCACTGCAGTGCATGAGTTCATCTTTGAACTGAACACATGAATTCACGTGCTTCAGAGTATCAACATAAAAATGGGGCTTCCAGTGTATGTGCTGCACAGATACTCACAGAAGCAGACAGTGTGAATCTACTATGAAAGAGTATGCAAAGCCTTCTGCACCTGTGGGACCCGAGGGCTGTCGCCGAAGCAGACAGTGTGAATCTACTATGAAAGAGTATGCAAAGCCTTCTGCACCTGTGGGACCTGAGGGCTGTTAAATAGTATTTTGTTTATAGCTTATTACAATTGTATGTTACTCAAGACAGGGATGTAGAATTCCTATCACTGGGACAAATTGTTTCGGGTCAAGAGCAACAAGTTCTCAAATTTATTCTGTCCTTGGGACAAGTAGGCCCAACCTCCTGCAAAACAAACCCTTTGGCTGCCAGTTGACAAAGATGGGAACCTGTGCAGTTGAGGTGATATGCATGTCCATTTGTTAATGCTGTTAGCACTTGTATTTATGGTTCATTAATTAAAAGCTTTCATTATTAGTGTGAGTGCTGTAAATTATCATTTTAAGGTCACACTTCACTACTAAATGCAGTTCCAGTAAAAAAAAAAAAACTGTACACACATGTTTGAAAAGTTTATCAATATTAAGCTAAGTGTAATGCTCCCGGAATGCTCTCTGATTAGATGCAAATGCTTGCACAAGCTTGAAAGCAAGAGTGATGATTCTTTGCTTTCAAAATAAAATGTTCAGAAAAAAATGCAATTAGGAAAAAAATGTTTCGCTACTATGAAATTTTAGGTGCTATTTCTCTGAAGCGTCATTTAGTAAAATGTGTTGATGCATACTAGTATTTCCAACAAATATTCCTAATGGAAAATCAGTGTAACCATTTTCAAAAAAATTATGGGAAGTTTGGAAATAAACAAGCACTGGCAAAATCAACCGATCAGACATTATTTGTACATTTTTTGGTTCCATCAATGTGTGTCTTGTTTTGTCATGGCTTTTCTAACACTTTTTTGTTTGTGGAGCTGCCAGGCCCTCACCATTGTAACAAACACTGGCAAAAAGGAAAAAAAGATTTTGGTCTCAAAAAGCACACATTGCCACCAGTGGTGTAACAAAGGCCCCGCAGGCCCCCTCAGCTCAGCACCTGCCCTGAGTGAGTCTGGAGTGGGGGGAACTCCATGTTCTTTGCAGGGGGGGCCTTCCAGTTTTGTTATATCACTGATTGCCACATTAGCGTCTGCCACTGAACAAAACTACCTTGTATGCCAATATGCTCATTGTGGAAGAGAAGAATGTGATCACTCATAGTAAAGCCAGCCGATAGAGAGAGAAATAGAAGTGTAACAAAAATAAAATGTCTTTGTTAACGCCAGACCTAATTAGGGACCCAATTCTTAAAGAAAGTCACAAAAGTGCAACCATGGTATATGTCTTTGAATTAGTGGCTTTCGTGAATACAAAAGAACTTACAGAAGTAGTCCAGGACATCGTACTCCTAGAAAATATTTGTGAACTGTATTTTAGCACAAACAAATATGCATGTGTAGATTTGCTCATAGGAAAATCTATTGAGCGTTTACAAGTTCCCTTTCCCTCCAACCACTTTTTTCCCAACCCTGGAAGAACTTCTACTTCTCCTATTGTCAGGAGTAAATTTCCAACCTTTCTCATTATGGGAAAAGATTAGAGAAGAGCTAGTGAAAATCCTTAAAACATGAAAGTTAGTAGGTTTGCAGACTCAAAGGCATTCCATCCCTGGAACTATTGCTTTCTACTTCCTCCAGCCCCTGTATGTAGAACTGAGGAAAGGTGGCAAAATAAGAAAATTGCTATAGTAGCGGTTGAAATTATAAGTATTCAACCCTAGCCCTGGCATATTCAGAGAGACTATTATTAGAGCTCTTACATAATGAGATTGCTGGCATAATTTGTCGCTGCACTACATGGCACCAAAAGGAGAAGTAGATTTTTTTTACATGACAAGGATATTTAAGAAGCAAGCTGTCCCATTGACAAATAGATATTTGATTAAATTCCACACCGCTCCAAGATTTACCAATGATACTCTGATTTCTCTAAACGATCAATAGATTGTGCATTTTCCCACACTTAAACTCGAAATGAAGAACACCAGACATAAGGGATTCTGACAACAAAAATCAATTGCACTCGTAATTCCAGAGCATCCCTCAGATTCTTTTTTAACTCTGAGATGAAGACAAACTCCGAGTCTCCCTTATGCTGGGAATGCTGCTTAAGAGGGATGTCACTATTGCATCTTGTGGCAGCGCACCAGACCCCACACCTAGTAAATTATAAAGACAAGTATTGGACCGTTCGCCCAAATCTTCAGATTAAAAGTTGTTCTGCCACTTTACCAACTAACTGATGATCTGGTAACAAATCTGATTATCATAAATTGTCAAGGATTCAGAATAACTCTAACTTTTGTGGTTAATGACAATAGGATTAAAGAAGAAAAGTTTGTTAGATAGTTCTTAGAACACAAGTGACACAGAAGGGAATTCTTACCTGGACTGCACAAAATAAACCTTTCTTCAGTTCCTCAGTCAGTCTGTTGATGTCTGACAGTACTACGATTATTAGCAGTTATTTTGCAATGAGTTACCAGGATTTCCATGCAACTGAACCACTCAATGGAGGCCAAATATTCCCGTCTGCGTCTTGAATCTGTGGTTGTTTAGCCAAAGCTTATATACTAGGCAGTGATGGTTTAGAACAACACAAGAAATAACTCTGCCCATTCAAAGGTATATCTTAAATATGTGAGGGTTTGGGTCCCAATTGCAAAAGTTAGTCAGATAAAATAAGGATAGACACAGAAACTAGAAGGCAAGAGAGAATCCCAAATTTAGTTAAAGACCTTTTGTGTTTAACCACCATCTTACATTTAAAACGGGAGCCTACAGGCAATGCTAGCCTGTAGAGACAGTTGTGAAGACTGTGCTTCTCTCAGGACTGGTACCTTAGATTCCCACAGTTTCAATCAAGATGATACCTGTTGCAATGAGAATGCAATAATATATCTTTTAGAGCTTTGCGGCGACTGCCCTCGGTAAAAGCACAAAAGTTCAGGGGCCCTGAGTTGGCACTGCAGTTCCAAGGATAAACCTAAAAAACCCATCACAGGGTGAAATGGAGATCCAGTCCCAAAGAGGAAAGGAGGTTGAATAATGGCAAATGGTGGAATTGGACAGTGCCAATGATCAATGTGGTGTCCGCTGTGCTGTAGCTTTCTGGAGACCATTTATGGTTGCATCTGGTCTCCATTAAAATTCAGAGTGGTAAGGGGTCCAAGGGGTAGATGGGACCTTGCAGTTTGCACACACGTGTGTTAAAGACTTCAGAGGACTGTATCTCAGAAATGTTTATGATTTTGCAGTTATAGTGAAACCCACTGCTCTACTGACAGGTTTCATGACAGAATACAGAGGAAAACAATATCGACTCAGCAAAACATTGGCAAAATAATACTGATTACGAGATTAACACCATCTTATACTTAACCAAAAATAAAAAAATATGGAAGATAAAAATATCACTGTCAAAAACATCTAAACATAACAATATTGAACACTCATATTTTGAAACACAAAATATTGCCTACCATTTAAATATATACACAATATCAAAATATTGAAACACAAAATATGGACTGCAATAATATCGCTAACAATAGTGAAAAATAATATTTTACATCATTCACTCCTGTTTTCAAATTAAATAGATAAAATAACAACAAACACTCTGCACAAAACCTTAATAATACATTAAAACAACAAACATCACGTTATTCACATATACAACTACATGTATTCACAATACCTCACTATTAAAAATAAACACACTTAAAAAAAACAAGTTAAATTGCAAGAAAATAAATATTACAGCACTTTAAAATACATCAAATATATTTAACATACAAAATATATTAATAATACAACATTCCAACAAATGCATACATTTAAAAGTAAAACACAACACTAATTAGCATTGAGCAAAGAGGGCAATAAGTGGAAAAAAAATCAAAGTACACACAAAGTAGCCAATTAACTTTACTGTAAAACAAACTAATCACTACAACTATAAACATAATTAAGGCAACACTATAAAAAAAACACAAATCCTTACTATTTTTCAAAGGAAAAATGTAACAACGGCAAGAAAGTAGCAGTCTGCCGGACTGCACAAAGAAAATCCAGAAGGAAGACTCCAAGAAAATAACAAAGCACCTTCACAAGAAAGTTTAAAAATGTATTTAAATGTGACCTGACATAATTTTAAAACTTAAATCTAGAAATACATTACTGATCTTGTATTATGTATCTGAAACTTGAGGTACTGAAGAAGCACTTTAACAAAAATAAAGCACTTCACTTCGAAAAACCTAACTCCACACTTGTGAACCTGGACCCAGGAGCTTTCAAAGTAAGTACAATAAAAACAGGTATAAAACTAAAACAACTCCTTTAGGTCAAACTTAATACATAAAACACCACCACCCCCTAAAACTTACAAAACCTGTATTTTTAATATGTAACTAAAATGCATATTTTTGGACCAACCGAAAAGGAAAGCCCACTTGACTCAAATCTCAACAGCATCAATGAGAAAGGGAAGATAACTGATTTTAACTTCAAGCAACAGCACAGATATTTGTATACAATTTAAAACACTTTCAAATTATATTAGCAATTAATAAGATAAACGTATTTAACACAATAATAAAACTTTTTAATTTTGCTGTTTTCAGACAGAATTTTCAGAAGCAGCCACTTATATCACATCACAAAAAGGCAAACAATTGCTTTCGCACATGGGGATGCACATACAGCCAGGAAAATAGAAGCCCTGAGAGTGTGAGTTGAAAATATACTAAATATTAGGCAAATATTTGTAACTTAAGGACTACAATGAAAAACAATAGTTTAAAGAATGTCAGAGAACACAACAACCCCCCAAAATGTAACAGAAATAGAAGTAAGGCATGTACATCAAGATTTAAAAGCGGCAATACTAGTTCCTAGGGACCCTCTACTAAAAATTGTTAAAGGCATAGTGCCCTATAATGAGTTTGTCAGTCCAAGGACTGCCAAACCTGCAGAGGTGTTTGGACTATGCACTCCTGCTCCTCCAACCACCAGATTACAACCCTGGTGGTCAGACCACCAGTGGACCGCCACCACTGCCAGGATCGGAGATGATCTGAACACCACATTATGACCGCAGTGATCAAACTGCCAGGAGACCGTCATATGTGCCAGGATCTCTAATCCTGACGGGATGACAGCTGTCTTGATTGTGATCAGCCAGGGCGATGCTGCAGTCAGCACCATCCTGCTGAGTACAATCTTTTTCCCTGCCAGCCTTTTCATGGCGGTCTGAGGGCTTGTATGTCCAATTGTATGTGGGCTTTAGCTGGCACTCTATTAGCACACTGAATGATTCTTAGCTGCTTTCAGGCTTTAAAAGAATGACTGAATTGAGTGCAGATTCTTCTGCTGTTGGCCAGTATGTTGCTGACTATGGGCCTCATTGCGAGTGTGGCGGTCCAAGGAATGTCATACGAGCGTTGACGGTCGGACTGCCACAACTTTGGCAGTCCGACTGTCCAATTACAACCTTGGCGAGCGGACCCACCAGGGATTGCTGTACTCACTTGGAACATGGTTCCCAATGGCATGACGGTGATCAGGCTTGTAACCAGCCAGGGCAGCACTGAACTCAGCACCACCTGGCTGATTACAACCCCTCTTTCCGCCAGTCTTCTCATGGTGGGGACCCGCCATGAAAAGGCTGGCAGAAAGCCAGCGCTGGGGGCCAAAGGGAGGGCCCTGCCCAGCCCATGCACATTGCATGGGCAGTGCAGGGGTTCCCCTGCCCAGCACTGTAAAGCAGACAGTGCCCATTCCAGTGGTGCTGGAGTGTTAGAATATTGCCCTCGGCTCCTTTAGAAGAGCCAAGAAAAATATCCTTACACTGTTCCCCATCAGCCTGACGGGAACCTCGTAATGCAATGTTCCCGCCAGTCATTGTAATACGCTTCGGGGAACATCACTGCTATGGCGGTGGCATCCCCCATGAGTTTGGTGGTCCCATGGTGGGACTGCCAAACTCATAATGTCTTCTTTTTTTTTAGAAAGTCCTGCACAATCAGGTTGATGCAATGCGCCAAACACAGGACCCTGAAATATCCACCATCTGCCATGGCCTTGGCTATATTACTGCCATTTTCCCTGGCAACAAATCCAATTCTGACACCTCTGGATCACAGCCATTCAAACACCTTGCTGTTAAAGTCTTCCAAGATGTTTGCAGATGTATGGGAATTCTCCATGGCGAACATTGCTACTGTTGTTTGCCGCCGAACGTACTTGAAGGTTTCTTAAGCACTGAGACCTACTTATAGCTGTTGTCTAAGCCACCAAAAAAGAGATCCAGTGTGCAGTGATACACATGTAATCAGTTCCTTCACAACTGTTCCTCATTTCTGTCACCAGGTAGACAATGTGAACAGCACTCTTCTGTAAAGCTTGCCAAGACAATTGCTACAGATCATGATTGAGCACTATAACAGTACCCATGGCTATATAGGTCCATTTGGGAACCTTCCAGTTCGGGCAGATGGCCACCACAAATTCCAAAACTCCAACACCTTCTATAAAAGAAAAAGGGAGGAGATACAGTGGTTACATTTTAGCCAGCTTCCCATTGTACAAACGTGCCATTGAGTGGCTGCGTTCACAGGGCCCTTCCTGCGAAACATGCCCTTAATAGTAGCTTTGACTGATTTCTTTTGTGGTGCCACTGAGGCTGGTGACTTCCGGAGAGAGCCATTCAGTGATATATTCAATATGCTTCTAGGGGGAATCATCACTGTATATGGTGGTGTCTGCATCTCGGTCCTGTGCATTTGGAGGTTGCTGATGTGGGTGATGCTGGCACACTGGAGGGGACAGTGATGTTTTGAGTAATAAAGCTATCATACTCTTCTTCCTCATCAATCCTAATATCACCATGATCGGACTCAAAGCTCCTTCACCTCTCTTATCACCACCAACAACAGCTACTTTTTTAAGGTGCTCCTACCACTGGATTGCTGGATGCTTTTTCAAATGGTTCCTTTGACCTCCAGTACCATAGAGTGAACCAGGCTTACCTCGCCGAACACTCACATGGCAACTGGAGCATACTGCAATGTTATCCTCCTGTTTGCTAATTGAAAAGAAGTCCCAGACTTGGAAGGAGAAATTATTTAGTGTGCCGCCGATGTCAACACCCAAAGAACTGGAGGTAGGTTGGTATGTTGACGATTGCCTCTCCGCAGTGCGTACTTCGCCTGAAGTAGTGATGGGTGCAGGTATGAGCAGGGGACTTACAAATATGGAAGCTGGCGTGGTGGGGGGGGAACCAGTGCCACATCCCTCTGAGCAGGTTGAATAGGAGGGGTAATGTCAGTGTCCTCTGAGTCAGCTTCCATGACAATTACTTGGTCATCCTCTTCATCCCCTTACATAATTCTAAGGTTTCAGGAGCCTTCCCTTTCCCTTGTCTCTCATGGTAGGTATCAGACTCAGCCAGGGACCAATCTATGTCCAGATCATCAGTAGGAGGGCTTGGAGAAGATGGTGCAGTACCCTTTTTTTTTGCTGGAGATTGGGAAGCCAGTGGTTGAAGAAGAGGTACATCTTGCTCAGCAGGAGGCTCAATCTCCTGTTCTGCTCCTATTTCAGGAAGAGCTATTGCTGGCTGTGGCTCCTGGGGTCCACTTTTCTCAGTTTCCTGTGACGATTAGGTACTTTGTGGCTGAGACAATTCCAGTTCAGACTCACTGCTCGTCACCATGTTTACAATGGCTGCCTGGCTGCAAGACATGGGCTTGGGCTTAGGTTGAGGTGGTGCTGCCACTGATGTAGGAGTGCTGCCCTCCAGCTTGCTGCCTGGAGGATGGAGTGGAAGGTACATGATGTTGCCAGAAAAAGGAGGAGGGCGGCAAGCCAGTGGTGGCAATCTGCTTCTTCTTCTCCTACTCACTGGCCACTTTCTTGGCAGCACCTTTTTTGGGGCCATCTTCAAGCTCTGTCAGTTGGCACTTAGCTGCACAAGTGGAAGCAGAGGAGTCACATGTTGTAGTCAAGTCACTTTGTGCCAGCCTTCTGTTTGGCAATTCGGTGGGTGATGTCTCTTGTGCACCTGATAGTACACAAACAAAAAAACATTTTTGCAGTTTGAGTTCTTCATAGTACAGACAATATAATTTAGCGAGGGTATCATAAATAATTAACAACAACAGTGTGTTGATTCCAACCCCGGCCATAACTTAATATTTCAGTCAGGATAACACCATATTGATGTAACTATTTGCTTTATGTACATCTAAGGGGAGATACCTACAGCAGGCAGGGAATGCAGGGAAAATGTAATAATGGACTACGAAGAAAACATGAATATCTATGGCAAAAGCACACTGAATGGCTGCACAAAATGGCAGCCGGCCTCATGGTCAAACGACAACAGCAAGCAAGGAGGCATATAAAGCAAAGAACACATGCAGGCTTGTGGCACAAACACACCAACTGACCACACAAAATGGCCATCAGCCACATGGTCAAACTCTAACAGCAAGCAGGGAGGTATGGACAACAAGAACACATGCAGGCCTATGGATGGGCATTGACTTCCCAAAATGGTAACCAGCCATAAGTCATGAAGAACAAAGAAAAAATGGTGGCCTGTGGCAAAGGCACTCAGACACACACTAGCCAGACAACAAGGGCATGGTAAACAATGGAGAAAACACTACTATTAGTTAATTAATGCCAAAAAGGAAAATTAAGTCAGCTATGAAAATGTTTACAACAACACACGTCCTCCTCAGGCATGATATACCTCACCAAAATACACTTTTTGCAAAAAGAAAGTGCAGTGCAAAAAAAAAAAAATCATTTATTCCAGTGCCAACTCTGGCATAAATCATCATAGATGTTTTAAAACAACATATAGCACAGAAACAGTTGTTTCATATACCTAATGATTAGTAGTGGCTTTATGGCACCTGGGCAAACTAGTCCAAATGGTAAAATAAATGAATAATGCAAAGTTAACAAACATACAGAAAAGGTACTTAACTGTGCAATCTTTTTCCCTGTAAAATATTAAATGCAAACAAATACTAGCCTCTACTGGGACTCCAGGTCCTCCACCACAACCACAATCAAATTTAAAAATTGAATGAAAGAATAAATCAAATTATTGGGCATGCACTCTATCAAACAACACCCATAGCCAAAAGATTGTGAACTTACTTGTTGTGAGGTCACAAAAATAAAGGGCCCTATTACGAGTCTGGTGGTCTGAGGACCACCAGACTTGCAATAGAGGTCAGACTGATGTGGCTGTGGCTGTCCGACCACCACACTATGACCGTGGATGTTTGACTGCCAAAGGACTGCTGTCTCTGCCAGGACCTTTGATCCCTACGAGATGACAACGGTCATGGTTGTAATCAGCCATAGGCAGTGCAGGCGTCCTGCTCCCCCACACTGTCAGAATGCGCACTGTCTGCTTAGGTGACCGTGCACATTCCAAGGGTGCTAGGGGGCCCCGGAAGCAGTGGCATTGGACTTGGCTCCATGTGGAGCCGAGTCCAATGCTGCTGCACGCTTTCCACTGGGCTGGCCAGCGGAAACCTTGGTTTCCACTGGTCAGCCCAGTGGAAAACTCGTAATGGGGCCAGTGGGGAGCCCACCAGCACTGTGTTGGTCTCTGCATCAGGAGCTTGACGGTTGGGTTTTTCCAACCACCAAACTCGTAAACAGCCCCAAAGTCCTTAAAACCCAATAGTGTATATGCAGCAGAAATTGAAGACAAAGAGAGTGATCCTTTCACCTTGAAATTCAAATGAAAAGTGACCATGGGGTGGAGAAAGCACTGTAGGAGCCTTCTGGAGAGGAAAAGGAAGTTGGAGTTTCTGGGGCACTTCCTTCCTGTTAAAAAAAAGTAAAATTAAAATAAAAAAAAACCTGAACTATCCATTCAAGTAGAATATAATCTTGAAAAGGTATTTTCCAGTTGATTTCACTGCTTCTTGAGTAGAAATTCTACTTGAGAAACAGCTGTGACTGCTTTGAATTGCTGGCGTCACAGCAAATGCCACCATAAGGCTCTGTGACGACTGGAAATTATGCAAGCAGGTGGCAAATCTTGTTCATGCTTGTGAGCACACATTTATAGAGACTCGAGTGTGTCATTGTGAATATAGTTCTGCCCTGTGCCAGATGGCAGAATTTGACAGGCACTCCCTATTATACATATAAACACAAAGTTACCGGAATTCTGCCAACTTAGTGAGCGAAATCGTATTTCCCCCGGGCCTAGTTCTAGTTCATGCTGTGGTGGGAGGCCCATCAAACACTCAATGGGGAACCTCTCAATTTTGAAGCTCCCATGTGTGGCTGCAGGTCTACAGCGGGTTTATCTATCATATGTTTCTGCCAGTCATTTCCTGTATGCTCAGTCTCGGGCTTTGACTTTGTCTCTACCTCAAAGATCTCTATGCAGTACTGAGTTTAGTCCATTTCATTTAAAAGACAGAGTTGGTGGCTAGAGAGCACTTTGAGGTACAGTGAGCACTGGTGAGAAAGGGAGTTCCATGGTCTACTCCAGGGACATTCCCTCGTAGGCTGTATAATGTTTTAGTAGGCTGGGTGCACCTGCTTCTAGATCTTGCTGCGGCTGGTGGGACCCCCACTCTTCTAGTGTCTCTTCTGGTTCAATAACTGACCTTTCTTGGCCATAGTTAAGGTAGCTTTGTCTGATATCAGTGAGTACACTTTTAAGAGCCAGGGACATTTTTGGGATGTAATTCTTGATGTTTCTATTGCCATCACTCCCAATGCATCGTGATGACTTGAGTGGTATAGGCAGCGTAGATGACATATCCTCTGTATCACCTTTTTACTATGTCTCCACCCACTTGCCTCTCCTTTACTGCTGGTTCATCTCCCTGTTCTCCCTTCTCCATTCATTGTGGGCCCCCGTTTTTGCCCCTACTTCTCTTAATCTTTTGCGATGCCAAGCAATAACATGAGATAAGGGATGTAGACTAGGGTGTAGTGGCAGCAATGAAGGCATGTTTCTTCTATAGCCTTTTGTGGTCTCAATGCCAGATGGAAGCCTGATGTTTACCAATAGTGTGGCTCATAAAGCTGCTCCCCCCACCCACTGGACTCCCTACCTGGCTGTTCAGGTTCTACTTATCTGCTCGACTGGTTGATAGCTTTGGTGAAAATATAGCTTAGGATGATTAAGGAACTAGTTTAATTACATTTAAAACTTTACAGCAACTATTCAACACAGGGGTTGTGTTATGTATACTTCTTGGAGTTCTTACAACCTCTGTATGTCCTACAGCTCTAAAAGGCCCACTGTAAGTCAATACTTGGTCCATATTTACTGAGAACAACTGCAGTGGCACAGTGCAGGACCCAATGGGGCCTGGCACCTAGTTCTACCAAGACGCTCTAGATGTGAGCTGTATGATGTATACTGTATGCTGTCTGCACACTTTAAGTGCAATGAGCTAAGTGCACATGCCTACAAAATCGGTGCAACCTTGTGCTCAGGCGGCACAGAATGGCAGAACAGAATGCTGCACACAGCAACATGTAAACAATGCAGCACAGAAAGCATGGCACAGAGTAACCATTTAAACAGGCACACCCCCATCCAGAGGGCACTCACAGTGCAAAAAATGAGCAGGTGTACCAGCCTATCTTACCAGAAAGCTGTTCAAGCCCTCACCCCTCCTAAACCCACACACTGAGGCAGGGTTAAAGGGGGAAACAATGCGCTCTCTATATGATGCCTGGCAAGGGGAGTATGCAATGCCCAATGACCACTGGCAGCTTCATGCTGGGAGTACTTTAAGGAGTACTGCCTTAATGCCTCTCTTGAGTGTCACTCTGGTGCAGTGATTGACCAAAGCCAAACCTTGATAGGTCCGGGGGAAAAAGAGAGCACCAGGTACCATCTGGAATGAAAATGCCGGGTCCAGTGCCAGACCCAAGGGGGAGCAAAACTACAGGCAGAAAGGAGGGGAAAGGAGCATGCGCCATGCCGACTGACTCCGCATTCAGCTGGCGCCACCTTGATACGTCAGACGCCTAGTATACTGACATCCATCATAAGAAGAAGAGTAGGTTTGGTGTTGTCTATTTGCAGTTGTATCATCCATCTTTATTTTTTTTTACTGAAAAAGACGTTGATGGCGTTGCACTTGGAATGTGGGATAGGTGAGTCAGTCAGGGGATTGATGCAGTGCTTGTTTGTCCTGAGAAGTGTTCTGCTTCCGTTAGTGGCTTCATTGGGGGTGTTAGTATAAAACTTTGCTTTGGCTAGTGTGTGGAGCTCTCTGCATGTTTCAGAGAGGGACTTCAGTATCATGAGGTTATCAAGATATTTTTGTTTCATTTTCTTTCATGTCTGCTTATGCATCGTTTGTTGACAGAGTGGTCTTTAGAGTACAAGGGTGCTGAAGGTTTTGACTTGCACTTGTGAGTTTATGTTGGAACATGCTGCTCACATAATTTTCATACAGTTTTCTAAAAAAGTGTGGAAGTCTTTTAGAAGGGTGTTGCATTAGACATGGAGTAGGCAGCATAAAAATTAATTTATGTGTGAGATTGTCGAAGGAAAAGTCTTTGAAGGATGTGAAAGTTTGGTCTTCTCTTTTGGGTTGTCCTTGGTTTGTTGGTAAGATGTTGAGCAGGGTGATATGGGTAGCAAGGTGATCAGTTTGGCCCAGGGATATGGGTGGTTTGCATTGGATTTTTGTTGATCTTGAAAAGACGAAGTCTGTGATGTGGCCCTTGCAATATATTGGCTGGGTGACGTGCTGTACCAAGTTGAGTGTGTCAATGAGTTTGAATAGGTTGCCTATTGTCTTTTTTAAGCTTGTGTTGTTTGAGAGGTTGTAGTCATCCAGGAAAATGGTGTGAGTGTATTGAACAAGTGAGGTGGTGAGGAGATCCGAGAAGTCATCAATGAAATACTTGTTCTGTCCAGGGGGCCTGTAGATGAGTTGAAATGTGGAGGTCTGGGTTATGGAGAATGGGACATGCCATGCCAGTAATTTGTGACACACAATGATGCAAATGCCAATCAACGTTTGCATGAAAAATGTTTTTGGTGATGAAAACCTCTGCTTCGAGCACAGCTGTAAATGGCATTATACTACATAGTGAAACCAAAGAAAAGATGCAAAGTGGGTGTTATGGTTCAGGAACCACGCACTCATCTCAAGGTAAACTCAAACTTCCAAATTCTCATACATTAGCACAAAAGTTATATCACACATAATAAGAGTACCAAATGGAAACCTGTACAAACAAGGGGCAAAACTTGGGGGTACGCAACAATTCATGATTTTTCAACACATAGGGCCTCATTACGAGTTTGGTGGTCTGACTGTAAGAGCGCCGCAGTGGCGGCCGCCAAAAGACCACCATGTTGATGGGCATACAGACCACTGTATTATGAGTTACACAGGCAGGACCGCTTAAACACAGCCAAAATTCCAACACCGCCAGGTCTCTGGAGGGTGGGAAAGAGGCGGTTCCACCACCAGCATCGCCAGCCAGTCAAAAATCCTTTGAACCAGTGACGACCCACAAATCACAGTAGCAGTTCTCCCATGGTGAAAAACATTGGCAGTGTGAACCGCAACGGTTGGCGGTCTACACAGTAATACACTACACCACTTTGGATAGTTTGAAATCCACAATCCTGACACACATCAACACACCCGACACACCTATAAACAGCACTATAAAAAACACTTCCCTCCACACCCCAAAATTCTTTGCATCAAAAATGCCATTCACAGCAAGATAGAGGCCACACACCGAAATTAGGAACCATAGAATAGGCACCCCTCACAACTCCAAATTCCACTCATCCTACACCTGCACATCATGCATATCACACAAATTTTTTGCCACACATCAGGAACCACCCGTCACACACTCGCAACACAGCACCCACACCTCATCACCCATTTATTTTACCTTATTGTGTCATCCACCACTACCATATCCCCACAAAAACATCCCCACTTCAGAGACAATTAATTGAGGGTTATGGTGGGTGAAATAATCAGAGTAAAGCCACACCTATTTGGAGCTCAAGTTCAACAAACCTCTATTGCCAGGAAAATAGAGATGTGGCAAAAAATAATCTACAGGGTAAATTCTGTAGGCAGCTATCCACGCACAAGGGAGGACATCAGGAAGAGGTGGAACAACCTCAGGGGAAGGTACGATCCATGGTCGCCAGGCACCAGCTGGCGGTCCTCAAGGGAGGAGAAGGTCTTAGACATCCTGCATCCTGAGGGCTTGACAGGAAAGCCTGGGGGAGTGGAGTTGGGTAAGTCACAACACTGAAAATGTCACCCTAAAGTTCTGTCTTGCATGCTCACTGATCACCTTTTGACATGTTAACAGCCAACACACTCAACACCCCTGGGTCCAACTGTCCAGATATCCCTCTCTCCCATACCATGTCTACTAAACTCACCTGGGGACACAGGGTCTGTGTATGTCGTGGTTATTATAGGGAATGACAACACTACAGCTCCCAGCAGGCACTGTTCTACCATTAGGAAAACCAGAACAATGTACCATAATGAAAATAGCCTTGCATGTCAACTACACAATCGACTCAATTCACCTGAATGATCCACAGATTTGCAGCCTCGGGCACTGACAGCAATGCTTTGGGCATCTGCCAGTACAATACCACCAACACACAACTACTGCTGTGTCCTCTGATAAAATGGCCCTTTTACCTCCTATCACCCATTTCACCTGGTGAGGAACACACATATTTACATTGTGCTGTACTAGGTGTACACTGATATATAGGGCCAGGTAGAATGGTTACTCCTAAACTGATGGACAGGTCAGTGTCTATTTTACATTGTGCAGCTGTCTGGTGACTCAATGCTGAACTACTGCTAACTGGGAGGTAACATGAACAATATAAAGCTACGCAGCAGACAAGATATGAGTCTATCAACAGACCTCCAACTGCCAAGCTAATCTGATATCCTGTAGAAAGGTGTTTGATATAGGGATTCCCTGTATCCCATATAGCAGATTTGAAAGCAGGTGTCAATGTCGTATCAAGCAAAGCCTTTCTGTGCATGGCTCAAAGCATATCTAGCTGTCAAAGTTTGATACCACGTGTTGCATTACAATCTGTAACTGTCTGTTCCACTTCTTCAACAGGTAACCTACCTATTGTGATCATGGAGAGAATATCTAGGACACTTACTTCCCCCCTGGATGAAGCCCTCTGTGAGGACAACACCCCTGGATGTGAGGACAATGAGGATGACTCTGGCCCATCTGGGATACCTGGTCAGTCTACAACTGTCAGCCTTACCCTGCCCACATTGACTCCTCCTAGCTCTGTTGCTTCTACATCCCAGGTAACAATTCACCCACAAACCTGTGTCCCATGGACAGTTAATACCATCATGTGCCCCTCAGTACATTTACCGGAGTCACCACTAGAGAACCCAGACAATGAAGGACCTTTCACCAGTAGGAGTGGGCAAACTGTGCCAAGGGCACAGGCACGTGGTGGTAGGATGCATGGGCAGGGTGATCTGGGCCAGCAGATTGAGGCTGCTCGGGATACTGCTGGACAGGACACCATGTCGCAAGTCTTGGGAGCCTACCACCAGTCCCAAGGTGTGAGGGACAACCACCAGGAAGTCATACAAAAGTGGGAGGCCTACAGTGCCAACATGGCCTCCCTAATAGGACTCCTGAGAGGTATTAATACCACCCTGAGTAGGTTATGTCAACAACAGCAGATGCCTTCCATTGGCCATGTAACATCAGCACCTTCTACGTCTGTGGCCGCCAGTGGAAAGGAAGCTCTGCATAGGGATGGACATGCCTCAGACACCCCAGCCTCTGTAGCTGAAGAATCCCCTGCAAATGTGGATGTCCACCTAAACATCCAGGAGGAGCAGATGCCAAGACTCTAACCACTGCCAGGAAGTGATCCTCTAATGATTGGTTCCCCTTATGAGTCACAGATACACCATGTTGACTGTTTTACAACCACTCTCCATTTTCCAATGGCACAAGGACACGTCTTGAACCTCCAAATGTTGTAGCAGCTACCCTGATGATTAAATCCACCATGACTGAACCCTTCACCGTTTGCACTTTATGATTTGATCCCAGTCCTTAATTTACCTGTGCACCTATAAATAAACACAACTAAACCACATATCATGTTTGAGAATAATTTTCCAACTAAATCGAACACTTAACAGTAAATAAATGTTGCTTCTGCATGATATTATTTCACACATGTTCCAAATCTGTTAAGTCCCATCTCACATGTACTGCTGAATCTGGGTCAGGTATATGTATAAATATACAAATGGACACACTCCTATTCCATTTATTGCACTTTCCTGCTGGTAGGTTGTTAATATGCCAAACATCACACAGTGCAGTACAGCTTCACAATTTAATGCTTCAGCATAGGTGTGAATAACAAGCACCCCACAGACTAATGAAGTTAGGGGCATGTCAGTGCATGTCTATCCAAATAGGCAAACAGAGTGCTTGAATTTGTCATCAGCTAAAGCCTCATCACATACCCATACCATACCTCCCAAATGACCATATCCCATAATACTGATAGAGGTCAGTACAACTGTCCCCAGTCCTGGAACCTTCCACTTACCATGGACAGGTATCCATAGGTATGCTACTACTCACCTATGTCAGTTTTGACACACATGCACAGTGTCCTGCAATGAGGAAACACAGTGACAGCTACATACGTGTTAAAAAGTATCATCAGTAAACCAATGAGAAGGTTGAGGTGATTCCGTTCACAGTATGACATGTGTCAGAGACACAAGACCACATATATGACACCATTGGACCCAGAGAACATGGCACACTGGTCTATTATGTGGAACAGAACACAACCATCCCACTCTCCTGACAATCTGGGCATGGAACTCAGATTCCACCAATATGATGCCATACAGTACCTGGATCTATCCATGTTCACTTCACATGTCAGACCTACAAATCCCACCTGGCTGTGACACAATTCAGAATTGACCACATGAGGATGACCTTGTTAAGAAATCTGCAAAGTAAAAATGTAATACAAAAAGTAGATGTAGGTAATGGTAATGAAGGCCTATAAATACATGTCCTAAATAACAATAGTTACACTGATTAGGCAGTGTGACAAACATTAACAAAGGAGATCATCACGATAGTCACAACTCTATGTACAATGTTGCATGCACACCTGAGCTTTGTACTGCTAACCAACTAATGAGTTGTCTGATGGTCACACAAAGACCCTTCTCAAACATCTCTAAGCCCCGCAATAACCCACTGAGTCAAGTATTTTACAGAACAACACATACCTACAGTCAGTTGAAGAACTAATTTATGAGATCTACACCGCTGTCTCCACCTTCATCCTCATCACAGTCATCCTTACTTGGCAATTATGCATTCTCACCTGCTGAAACTACTGGCTCCCCATCATCTGGTATATATCTGGGATCTGACATCTCAGGGCGAGGTTATGGAGCATGCAGCAGGCAACAATGATTTGACACACTTTGGCGGGTGAGTAGAGGAGGGCTCCACCAGACTTATCAATCCAACAAAATCTAGCCTTTAGGACCGCAAAAGTCTTCTCCACCACGCGCCTTGTCCTTCTGTGGGCCTCATTAATGCACTTCTCCTGGTAGGTTTGGGTACCTCGTTGGTATCAACAATCAAGGATGGTTTGGGTATCCAGAATCGCCTGTAAGGAATTGTTACATGTGTGCAAACATAAATCTTGTACATCCTTACATTTGGCAGCAGACATAAGATACTGACACACATCACATATATGACTTACCAACCCACCAGGCCCTCTCTGTGTACTGTTGTGTCATCAGCAATGGGATATTGCTATTCTGGGTACAATCAATGGCTCCCACCACATGTAGGATGTGTGCCAAAGCATAAAAATCAGCCTTCACATGTGCCAAATCCTCACCTTGGTGAAATCGGATGTAGCTGTCCAAGTGTTTCAACAGTGCTGAGAAGACATCCTTCAAGACCAAACTGAACATAGGCTGTGACATCCCCACAGTTAGGTTCACAGTATTTTGAAAGGAGCCGGTGGCACTGACATGACTTGTACAATGGGTGGAATCCGATCCATGTCAGAGATCCATGACTGTCTGCCTATCCAGGTGGTAGATCTGGACGACATGTCAATCCTCCACGGTCTTCAGGTCTGCTAGTCGACAATATACTGGAGGTTGTCTGCCCCTTCTCATTTCAGGGTAACTAGATGAAGGAATATAAGAAGGTATGTCTATTAGTCATTGTGTCCATTGTAAGTGTGAAAATACATATGTCGCACATGATGCTTGGATATGCCATATGGAATAGTAAAAACATGGTACACAGGATATACCTAGAGAAATATTGGCTTATTGCTGCAATGCCATCCCATTATCTCAATTGTGACTTGGAAATAGATGCGCATGTCACTGAAAGTTTCAAAGATAATGACATTCTTACCATGTATCACATATTATACAACAAATACCATCTATCCAATTGCCATGAGGGTGCAGACTATGCCACTGATTATACATTACTCACATATCATGAATATTACAACATGTCTATTAAATTGGATTTTAAAGACATGGTTGCTCACAGCCAGCACTGAAAACTATGGCGTAGATATGTTTCTGACCCCGTGACGCATCTTTAATGTAACTTTTCTGACCATCTAAGTACCTTAAAATGGCAGCTGCCTGACCTACTGTATTGGACATGAGTAAATTACCTATGTCAACTGGCGTAAGTCATCATGTTGGTAAGCGGATACTACCTCAGTGGATATTGCCATTGCAAACACATAGCTGCCTTTGACGGTCTTGGGCCAATGGCGATGTTCGCTGGTGGTGACAGTCTCTTACGTGGCGGACGTCACTGCCGTTTCATACTTCATCTCTTACTTGAATCCTGACTCCTGATGCTGTTGCCAGCAAGACCCCCATGACTTGAGCTGATGTGTACTGCCTCCGGGAATAATCATGCTATGCCCTACAGGTGTTAGGGCCCCTGCCTTCTCACCAGAGGAGCTGGAGAAGCTGGTGGAGGAGGTCCTACCTGTATGAACAGCTCTATGGTGTACCAGAGGAGCAGGTAAGTGCACAAATGTTTCATTAGCTGAACTATACTTTGTTATACTAAGCAAAGGCTGATGGGCAATGTTTCAGATTGTGTCCTTAAAGTCTGTAGGGTGCCAAAGCTGTGATAGAATGGGATGAGTTCCTGGTCATGTACTTATGTTTGGTGACAGATTTTGAGTCCTGAGACCTTTTGGAGAGTGTTTGATGTATGTTCCCTCACCCACCTTGTGACTGTGGCACAAGGTTAGTGGAGTTCATATACCAGACTCCTCCTGAAATACCATATTCGCAAATGTGTTTGCTGTCTGGTTATATGTGGTAACAGGACAGCTGGTGCTGGTGATGCATGTTGTCTGCCTGTTTCAACCTCACATCTGGCCTGACTGCATTTATTCATCTATCAGTGGAGGGAAAGTTAAAGACAGTCTATATTTGACTTGTTGTCCTAACTAGTTAGTAACCCTGCCTGTTTTAGTATGGTACATGTGAAGATGACATACTTTTTTTGTTTATCAATGTCATCCATGCAGGTCAATGGCCATCAAAAGAAGGCAATCTGGAATGCCATCGCAAATAAAGTGCGGACCCTCTGGGTCCACAGCCGTCGGAGCACCCATTGTAGGAAAAGGTGGGAGGACCTGAGATCCTGGTCCTGGAAGATTGCAGAGGCCCAACTGGGGATATCCTCCCAATGAGGACGGGGTGCCCGTCGGACCATGACCCCCCTAATGGCTCACATTTTGGCAGTGGCCTACCCTGAGTTGGAAGGGCATTTGAAGGCAACACAGCACCACAAGGAGGTAAGTACAGACCTAAGTCATGTTTGTCCCTTTATCAGGTGATTGCATGAGGGAACCGAATGTTGGCTCTGACACGGTGGTAAGTGGAAAGTGTCACAGATCTACTGTGTACACAGTGATGTACCGTAGCCATCTATAGCACACAGGCGTGCACAAAAAAAAGTACTTAGAGGCATGCTAGCCAATTCTGCTGTCCCCTCAGTACAATAGCAAATTATGGTGCACATCTGACTGTGTCATATGAGTACCACTATACAGCATTTCCTACTCTGGTTATTGTTAATACCCACCAACAGGTCAATCCTCCCAATGTCATGGTGGTAAGGTGTGTAGATCATTGATCCTTGTCCTCTGCAATGTCTCAAGGTTCCTGTCTATGTGTAACATAGAGTCAGACATATTCAAGTCATCTCTAGTTATGTAATGTTTTCTGATAAGTGACTGTGTTGTCCATCTAACATGCCACATGACATACAAGGTTAACATCTTCACACCTGTTAAAAAGCAATCCCCCTTGGTAAGTGAGGGATATACATTGACAATTGTGAAGTCTCATTAGAGGAGGCAACATGCATGTTGGATACCATTGAGGTGTTGCAACATTTCTATGGGCACACATATATTGGTATCAGAGGCTAGGAATGTTACTTCCTTGCTAATGTTCTGTTAGTGGAAAGTGGACACACATAATTTGACCTTGGGCATACTCTTCTAGGCATGACACGGAGGCAATGGTAGCCTATTCACAGTGACAGATATGTATCGACATCATGTATCAATTGAAAGGTTCAGTAATGTAACAATGTTGGAAATAGTTTTCTTCTTGCTGTTGCTATAAAGGATGTCGTAAATGGGTCCTGGCTGTTTAGGAACCTAATGTTAGCAATGACACCTATGTGGTGCAGGTGTGGTGGTTCACATACACATGTGAGTAGTATTGTAAGTGTATCCAGGCTTGTGGCTTGCATCATGGTAGGTGTACCTTTCATGTTAATAACAAATGTGATTTGGCCCTGAGAATTCACCACAGACAGATGTAAGGCTTGCTATGTCTGATGTGCGTGTAGTGATGTACCCACTCAGTCAGTGGCCCATTGATGGACTAATTGCATGAATAGGTAGGCCTGATTGTCATCTTTTGTGCACAGTATAATAGTCAACATGTAAGGTACACTCTTTTTGACATCTTGTGGTTGTGTGTGGGACATAGGTCTGAGCTTACTTGGCCCTTACTTGACTTATAAAGTTTGTTTTCAGAAGACCAATCACCTAGATGACTTGGTCCACATTGTATTTTCAATCCTTGGTACATCGCTATCGGTGCATGTATGTGTGACATGTGTTCTGACTCCTTAACCTTAAATTGAAATGTATGATAATTTGAGTTGTTACAGGTTTGCATATGTCCATTGTGTATGGTTGTAAGTGTGTGAAATGAAGAAGGTATGGCTTGTCTATACTGTACTTGGCTTACTTTCCTTTACTTAACAACATGTGTCATAGCCTGGTACATGACATCAGAGTCATACAAAAATATTTGTATGAGTTCAGTATGTTTTTTTGATTAGTGATAAGCAATTTCACATTCCTAAACTGTTGCTTGATTGGTGCTTGACTATGTTGTTGTGGATAGGGAACCTGTATCATGTGGCAAAGTCACCTTGTCATGGTATGGTCAGTGTGATTGCTCAACTTCATTCATGGTATTGTAGGTGTCAGTTAGGTAGCTTGGCTGGTGTTTAACAATGTTCATATTGAGGGACATACATCATATTTTGTTGTGACAGGATGTTGGCACTTTACTGGCACTACCTAGGGGTGTTGGTGAACAGGATGTATTGTACTTATGTGTACTGTATAATGGAAATGTTAACTTGTGAATGTGATGACCATACCTGACTTCCTGTTTTTCAGCATCAGCACTGGCAGGCGAAGGAAATGGGGCACAGCAGAGTGGGGAAGCGAGGGACCCAGTAGGCCAGAGAGTGAGGGGAGTGCCACGGGGAAGACAGGATCCACTGAATCTTCTTCGGAATCCTCCTCCAGTGGCCACTCGCTAGTGGTGGTGGACCTATCTGGGACTATCCCACTACCATCTCTGTCTGCTACCCCCATTTTTCTATCACTGCTCTCCCTGTAGCTACCCACCCAGTTGGCCCTGCCCGTCCATCCAAGAGGGTTGGCGTCTACTTTGTCGCAGGCACATCTGCCCCAGCCCCTATTAGCCCTGCTGCCCTCAGTGAGGAGGCTATTGACCTCCTGAAGTTGATCTCTGTGGGTCAGTCGACCATCGTGAATGCCATTTGGGGACTGGCAACTCAAATCCAATAGAAAAATGCTTTCCTGGGGGGCATTCATGGTGCAGTTGCTGTCCTACAGTGATAATTTCACGCTCTGGCCCCCACACTGATGGCAGCCACTCACCCCTTGTTTACCGTCCCCCCTACAACTTCCTCTTTCCGGTCTGAATTCCCCCTTTCCCGACCCAGCCAAAGCACACAAACAGACAGGCATGCATCCACTTCAACATCCCAGGGTAGGACAGACAAACATAAGCACCACAAGACATACCACTGGCATGCGCACAGATAACATCCATCTGCAGACACAGCAACAGTCACGACCTGCCCTGACACCCCCTTCATTCCCAGCATCACAGACATCACACCTGACACACCTGCAGACACCACACCAACATTCAGTTATCTAGCCACAACACCTATCCTACCTGCAGACAGCACCCCAATAGACCCTCAAACATCCACCCTAGTCACCACACCCGCAAGTACCATAACCACAGACATGCCTAAATGCAGCATATCAACCATACCTGCAGTCACCACCTCAACAGACAGCCACCTACCACGCCATCCCCAGCACCTCCACCCCCTAGCCCAAGACACATAAGCACCCTCACTCACCCATCCAACAGACATCCAGCACCCACAAGCACACCTCCCACAAATATGTATCCAAGGCATCCACTCCTAAACGTCATACAACCACTTCCTCACAGCTCCACACCCAACACCCCTTCTGTCTAAGAAATGTTTCCTTTCCAGGTTTGACCTCTTCCAAACTCCCGCCCCCTTGACCACCCTAAAAGATCTGTTCCCCTCCCCAAGGCTATCCCTTCCACCTCCAAAGACTCCCCTACTCCCCTGCCAGCACCCATGCCTCCCCCTACCAAAAAGAAGTTCACCCCTCCCAAAAAGGTCCGCGCCCCTCCCAATCCAAAGCCTAAACCCCCCCTGAGCACAAGCCCAAACATCCCCCTCCCCCACCACTCTCCAAGAATCCCTGAGGTGCCTGCCCCCTTGATGCCTTAGCTGTGGAGGGTACATGACAGTCAGGAGTCAAGTTGGGGCACCAATTTGTGCCTTTGGTGCAAATATTGTATATATGGACTGGCCAATGGCCTTGGACTTCTATTTTTTTGTAAAATAAGATTGTTATATTATACCCAACCAGTTGTTGGTTTTCGGGTTACATCTTTGTCCTGGATTTCCTTTCCTAGGTTTGAGTTGTTCCTGGTTGACATTGGTTGTGTGGCAATATTTGTATGTGTGTCCTGCTTGATGCTTCCGGTATTGTCTGAGCAGTCTGTAAGGATGTGTGCAGTGCTTTTATCCCCCAGGGATAGGGTGAGTTTTGTGTGATGGGTATTGTGCTGAAATGTTGTTGTCATGGTGGTCTGTTGTGTTAGTGTTGATATGTGTTTGTTGTATTGCTGTGTGGCTTTGTGTGCTTAGACTGTTTGAGTCTGCGTGTATTGTGCATGGCATAATGGGTTCCGTGTACTGTGTATGTGTATGTCGATAGCTAGGTTGTATGATGGTGTAATTGGGTGTGTTTCATCACAGATGGTTTTATATTGTGTTTTATGTGTGTGGAGTCCTTGGCCAGTGTCGGTTGTGAGTGTTTGACATGTGTTTATATTTGTGCGATTATGGTGTTGTTGTTATGAGCTTGTGTGTTATATGTGAATTTGTGAGGCTGGGCCTCTGCTGTCTTGCCTGCGTAACTCTGTGTTATTGACATCTGGTGTATCTGCATGTGTGTGCTGGCTGCAGTGTGCATGCTGTGTATGTGTGGGTGTATTTGTTGCTATATGTAAGTTGGTGTGTCACCATGCTATTACATGTGAGTATAGCCATCCCATCTCCCTCCCTATGGTATGTTATGCAACAGTTCCAATTTATAAAATTTTCAACTGTAACAGGTGAGTGTGTGTACTTACAGTTGTTGTCTTCCTGGTTGGCGATGATTCCATTGTTTTTCTGTGAGCAGGAGCACGGGATGACGTATAGTTCTGGTTCCATGGCGGCTCCGGAGGAGTATGTCTTCCTGTAAGTGAGTGTCTCCTTTTATACTGTTCATTTCCGTCTGGTGTTCCGTGGTAGTCAGACGCAGAGGAAATCTTGGCAGTGTGCAACCTTGTAATGAATCTGGTGGAAATATGGTCTCCGCCGGAGTGGTGGTGGCTCCAATCGACCACAGTGGTCTGACCACACTGGCGGTGTCGGCGGTGCTTTGACAGGATGCCTGTTGTGCTTTGGTGGTATTCTGTGTTTACCACCGCCAATGTCATAATTTGGCGGTCTTCTTCACCAGCCTGTGGGCAGTCAGACCGCCAAACTCATATTGAGGCCCATAGTGTGTGTGAGACTTGTGAACAGTGCACATGTTACGTGATTAAGGGTGACATGTAGCAAACTTTTGCGTGTCACAAATGTCCCCTGCAAAATCGGAAATGGGATGCAAAAATTCCATTTCCGACTGGCAAAATGCGACGCGAGCCATTACCGACTTGCAAAATTTGCGACCCCATTTTGCGACCCGCAAATAGGAAGTCGCAATTCGCGAGTCGCAAACCATATGCAATAGCAACTCGCAAATTGTGACTAGTCGCAAAAAGCCCATTTTGCACTTCCAATTTACCACTAACTCAGAGCAGGTGGTAACCATTACCAAAGTATAAAAGGAGACCCAGAAGTCATCTGGGTTACTCAAGATGGCAGAGATATACCTGATAGCAGTGAGGAGGAGAGCCCATGCCGCCCAGCAGAGGAGTAGGAGGAGCCAGAGACAGGAGAAGATATACAGAACAAGGCAGACACTTTTCCAACAATCTGAGGAGGAGATTTATGACAAATACAGACTTAGCAGCGCAGCTTTACTAGATTTCATAGAATTACTCAAACCACAGCTACAACGCCAGACTGTGCGCGGCTGCGCCATCCCTACGCATGTGCAAGTGCTATGCTCACTGCACCTCTTGGCCTCGGGTAGCTATGAGGGGGTAATTGCTGTGGCAGGTGGGGTATCCCAAAGTTCACTCTCACGGTTCTTTAGGGCATTCCTAGACGCCTTACTCACACACATGTTGAGATACATATACCTACCCAGGAATGAGGCAGAAATCAACAGTACCAAGTTGGAATTTTACAGGATTGCCAACTTCCCCCATGTCATAGGGTGTGTAGATGGGACACATATACAAATATGCCCTCCTGCAAACCTGGAATATCTGTTCCGCAATAGGAAGTGTACCCACTCACTCAATATTCAGGTGGTATGTGACGCCCATTATGCCCTCACTGACATGGTTGCTAAATTTCCAGGCAGTACTCATGACTCCTACATTTTTAAGCACAGTGGGATACACCAACGCCTAGAACGTGGGGAGTTTGGAGACGGATACCTCCTAGGTAGAGCTGATAGCACCTTGCAGACATACACACAGGTCAATGTAGAAACCACCCATGCCCTGCTAACATTGTACTTTTTGTGCCAAACAGGTGGCAGTGCATATGCACTACGACCATGGATACTAACTCCGTATCTAACACCCAGCAATGATTCCGAGAGGCGATACAACAGTGCACATAAGAGGACCAGGAACATCATCGAACGTACCTTTGGACTGCTGAAAGCAAGGTTCAGATGCCTCCACCGTAGTGGAGGTGCCCTCCAGTATACCCCAATAACAGCTTAGAAAATCATTGTCGCATGCGCTATACTGCACAACATTGCCACCAGACATGGGCTACCTCTCACCCCTGAAGACCCAGATTCTGAGGATGAAGAGCAAGAGCTACCACATCGCCATCATGGGGATAGGAGCATCGCAAATCAAGGCAGACTGAGACGGGAACACATTGCAAACCAATACTTTGGAAGGTACGTGCTAACTTTTACCATACTCACCAATGTAACACACAAAGAGTCCATGTGTTAAGTGGAAAGAACAAGTGATTTAATAAGTGCAAACCCAAAAACTATTTACAATTGGAACAGTTCAGGGGCTTCAATAGTCCACCTGGCATGGGACACATTGATGTCATGTGCCCCAACCCCAGGACTGTGTGGAGCTCAGACCCTACGGCGGGCTCGGCCAGCATGGCTGGTACTAGGGGGGTCAGCTGTGCCCTGCCTTGTGCTTCCACTGCGAAGCACCCTGGTGTCACCGGCAGAGACACTGCTGACAGTGGAGCCCTCCTCACTGTCCTGTGGCGTGTCGCCTGTGCCCCTGGCCACCTACCGTGCCCCCATTAGGTCTATAGCGTGGCTGAGACGGCCCAGTCCACGTGCCACATCACTGGCAAAGTGGCCCATGTCCACCTGGAGGCTGACCGTGCGCCTAGACAGACCTGTTGTGTTCACAGCCAGCCTTACAATTGAGGAGGACATCCTGTCTAGGCGGTTCAGCAGCTGGCGGTCCCTGCCCTGTGCACTCTCTGTCTGCGTTAGCAGTCCGGCCACTAGTTGGCGCATGGAGAGTGCAAGGTCGCCCATGTTTGAACTGATCTGTTGCAACTCTGAATGTACCAGCTGCATACTGTTGCCATGATTGCGCTCCATGCGCTGCAATGCCCCTGTGTGTTAATTCCTGTGTCTGCAGGTGCTGACCCCGTAGGAGTGCGGCCTCGGTATGTGATGTGGAGGCATCCCCTGACTCTACCTGCCGCTCTGAGGATGGAGTTCCACGTCGCCTGCGACGTGGTGGAGGCCCTGTGACATCTCCCGTGGCACTTTGGCTGGTACCTGGTGCAGGCTCACACACCACTACTGCAACAGGTGTTTCGTGAGGGGACATGGTGTCGGTGGTGCAGGTCGCAGTGGTGGCTGGTCCTGTTCCCTCATGTGTCTGCTGGCTGACCAGTGGCCCCTGGCTGCTTGGGCTGGTGGGGGTGTCTTGTGGGAGACCTGTGGGACATAGGGAACACACTGTCAGTATCTACTATCTGTTATCAACTTCCTAATAAACTGTTGCCTATGAACTGCCTATTTGACTACATTGCCCATAATGCACCATACTGGTGTTTGCTACTCTGAAATGGAACTATTTTGGTTGTGCATGCTCCTGTGTACAAGGTGGGTGGGGGTATGGCATTAATGAGGGTACATGCATGTCACATGGTACTCACCGGTTGATGGTCCTGCCTGAGAGGTGTCCAGATCTCCCATCCCGCTTACAGCCTCAGGCTCAAGGGTCTCTTCTACCCTTTCCTCCAGGGGTGTGGGTGATGGTAGTGTTGATGGTCCCCCTCCTGTGCCTCTCATCTCCCGGAGCCGCTCTGCCACCCTCTCCTTGGTCCGGGAGCGCAGGTCGTACCACCTTTTTTTCAGTTCCTCAATACTCCGGTGGCTGACCCCCAGGGAGTTGACTTTTTCCTGGATCTCCATCCAGAGTCTCCTTTTCTCTGTCTCTGGCACGGTGACGGCTGCCCTGCCAAACAACTGGTCATGGTGCTGACAACACTCCTCAGTCAGCACCTCCAACTCTTTTTCAGCAAACTTCAGTTTCCTCTTCCTTGGGTTTTCTGCCATGGTTGCTGGAGCTCTGTGTGTTTGCAGTGCTGCAGTTGAAATGGGTGTGGTCCTCCCTCCTCCCAGGTGTATTTGTAAACTTCCTGGCTGTGATGTCATCATCATGTGCCAGGAAGTGTTTTCAAGAGTGTTCTGCAGCACCTGCATTCCATTTTCGGCACAGTCGCAATTTGCGACACTCACTCGCAAATTGCGTGTCCGTTTTTTGCGTGGTTGCAAAAAGCGACCTCGCAAACAGCGGACTCGCTATCTGCTGTGCGACTCCGTGTGCGAGTCGCAAATTTTCCTCGCGTTTTCTACCTGCATTGCAGTTAGCGAGTCGGAAATTGCGAGTCGCAAACAGTCGCAATTTGCGAGTCGCTAATTTTTACCTACCTACATCTGGCCCTTACTTTGGTGGTCGTTTTCATAAGGACAATTGAGTGCTCTGAATGCAAAGTTCAATCAATATGCTGCATGAGACTATTGCATGATGATGCGACGCATAATTGCGTTTAGAATCATGAGAGCACAATTTTAATTGCTTGGCTGATTCTATCATTGGCACATGATACATAATTATAACGCTGTGTAGTTTTTGTCGTTCGTGCATTACAATTGATTTTCAGATTGCATTGCGTAAATCAGCCTAGTTTTTTTCTAGTTCAAACACATGCCACTGCTGTATGAAAGCACACATTCCCCAGGTCATGCCATTTCAATTTCAATGAAATGCATTCAAGGTGAGACGGGATGAATGTGCAGTAATCAGTGACGTCACACTTTTTTTTTTTTTTTATGGTTGTGTAGAGCAATGTCACCATAATTCCACTGAGTGAAACACCATTTTACCAACAGTGGGGCTAAAAAGGAATGAAAAAACGACCAAAGGGTTCTCTTTAAAGATAAGGATTAAACAAATTGCACTGTGGTGATTCAACTGAAAATGACAGAGCTTATGTACTATCCCCTCACAGGACAAAACAAACAGAGAGAAAAAAACCTCCCTCTGCCCTAACCCCATGCTCAGACTTCCCAACCTGCTGTGGGTGTTTCAGGCTACCTCATTAATTTATTTGGCCCCCGACCTCGCTGTCCTCTGACCGCGTGCAGCAGCTAGCAGGGGCTCTACGGTAGCAGGTACAACAAGCCTTTGATCTCGTGAACAGGCTTAAGGGCTGCAGACCCAAGGCCGAGACTCCGTGGAGACAGATTCCAGGGAAGCCTCCTCTCATCGACCTAATTCTTTTCTGTGGAGCTGGTGCCACTGTCAACCCCAATTAGCAAAGCTTGCGGTTTACAGGTTTCTATTTCCATGCTGAATTTACTGGCTGGTCCTGTCACTCACAGCTTTCTCTTAATGACCCGGCCTAAAAGTGAAAAAAAAAGAAGTAGGGATGGCTGCGATAAACAGAATCATTGGAAGGGACAGGTCAGACATCAAGCTCTCTTCATTTAAAGTCACTAGCTCAGATTTCTCCTACAAAGGCCTGGGACCCGAATGAATAGAAAAATTAATACCAGCTAATTAGTGCAAGCTTTGAACCTCCATCAGCATCACCGCCTGACTGGTATTTGTGAACATTCCCAGAAAACTCCGTACATGCTTGTCACAAGTAGCAGAAAATCATATACATAGTCATAACTTTCATATAAAAAAGCAGTGACAAGACTGCGTGAGTTGAGTGAAAATGTCAAAACTTCCACAAAGTGACATACGAAAGTGGATCCACCTAGTAAATGCAGTACTCACTGTCACATTTTCTGGAATGATTGCCAAAAAATAATAATAACTGATGGAACAAGAATGAAAGGGAATGTTCAGGGGGTACAACTAGAGCTGCACATGTGAAGATCACCAGACCTCAGAATGTGTTAAGCTTGCATTCATGGGTTTGTGTATTTCTGAGGTAGCTGAAACTTCCCACGACTTCAGACCAGCATTTATAGGACGATATTAATAGCAGGAATTGGCAAAGCTATTAGGTCATTTTTTTTAGGTGCATATGATCTTTGTTGTAATAGTTATATATTGCTATGTGATATGTTTGGTTACACAAACAGAAAACATATATACAGTCTCCAATGTGGCCAAACACCGCAATTACGTATACACACAGACAGCACACATGCAGAAGCACATGAAGTCAGACGGCACACACTTGGGTACTACAGTCAGATACACGTGGATGTTGGCATAATGCATTAATTAATTCATGGTTGTTCGGTCATATACAAGTATTAAGAGAGCCATCAGTACGTACAAGTGGACTCAAATAATAGCCTTTCATGATTCTTGGCTGCCACGTATTGATGGTGACTTTGGCAATACTGTGGTTGAATGGCTGTAGTCGCATACAATAGAAGGTGTATTGATGGATGAATGCAAGTATAGCTGGATCGATGATTATTTGGTTATAAAATGATAGATAGATGCATAGGTGTTGGAGAATGGACAAATGCTTGGGAGAGGGTGGATTACGGCAGGCCAAAGGAGATGGGTTAGTTGAGGTATAAGTAGTGCTTAATTTGTGCTTGTTGTTTTCGGTGCTGAGCACCGGAACTTATTTGTGAGGGCCGGGGCTTATTCTTCTGCCTCAGGCATTTGCTGCGAGCAAAAGACACATATGGGAAAGAAGGAAGAAGGAAAAACTAAAAAGCGTAATCAAGGGAGGAAGTATAAAGCTGCAGGATGAGCCGAAGGGGCGGGGTGGCCGTAAATGGATTGAAGAGGCCCGAGAAGGCTTCAGGATTATGCTGCCTCGCTATTCAGTGCTGGCAGATTTAATTACAGCAGCCTCGTGTTTAAGAGAAGGGCTTTGAGCACCGGCACCTCTTTATTTACAAATTAAGCACTGTGTATAAGTGTCTGTACCTTTCTGTGGAGCAATGGATGAATGTCATGCATGGAGGTGCAAAATCATTATTGGTGCAAAGTAGGTAGGAAGAAGGAATCACATTTGGGAGCAAGATAACATGTGAATGAAAAATCATGTATAGGAGTAAAATCTCCCTTCGTGTATTAGCACGAGTACTGTAGAAACACCACTAGGAGCACAAATCATACTTAGGACCTCATTACGAGTGTCCCGTGGAGGATGTGGTAATTATTGTACCTTTTAAGATCCAGTTTCACAGGAATCGTATTTTAATAGGTGCAATACTTGAAGTTTATTTTGAGGTTTGACCTTTAACATGGGGTTTGACATGCGGATTGTGGTGCTTTGTGCACCAATTCCACATGTACGTGTTGTTACTGAGTGTTTACCCACTAACACTTGGCAGATTTTACATGCCCAACTTTACACAGAAAAAAATCCCAGGGATGTTGTAATTACCACAAAACCTGCAATTTCTATCCCTGTTCAAAAAAGAGTTTGAACACAGATGAGAAAAGAATGGCACATTCGTAACGAGGGCCAAAGCAGTAAAGCGTAATTTAGGAGTAAAAAGTCTTTAGGTCCAAAATCACATTTAGGTGCAGATTCACCTGTGATGCAACCTCAACAGGAGTGCATCAACACCTAGAGGTGAGTAAATCACATCTAAGTACAAAAACACTTTTAGGTTCAAAACCACCTTTGGTAGAAGCATTTATGAGCACAAATGCCATTTCGGAGCAAATAACAAATAAAAGTGTAAATAGTGGATTTTAACATTAGTGGAAACGTGTAAGACTAACAATCACATGTAGGTGCAACGATGCAAAATCATTTTCAATTGCAAAATCACATTTGGTGCACATCAGCAGCAGGGTGAAAATATACTTCGATGGCAAAAGCGGATTTAGGAGCAAAATTCACATTAAGGTGCATAATCACAGTTGGGGCAAAGTCAGCAGGCATGTGAGTTCAATTACAGTTGCAAAAATATAGAAGGTGATGTGGACTAAATAGAAATAGAATAAAGGATGTCTATCATATTCCTTGTCTTTTTTGCACTAGGGTTTCAATTAGCTAACTGTCACAGTTGGTTCTGATATATATGATTCACTACATTGTACCAGGTCATGTCAGATGTGATGTGTTGTGCTTGCACTTTGTGAATTGTGCACTCTTAGACCTCCATTTCCGTAGAGTGGATCAAGACTGACACTTAGGTGGTCATTACAACCCTGGCGGACGGTGTTAAAGTGGCGGTAAGACCGCCAACAGGCCGGCGGTAAAAAAATGGGAATTATGACCGTGGCGGAAACCGCCAACAAAGACAGCCACTTTAACACTCCGACCGCCACGGCGGTACAGACAAACAGCGCGGCGGTCACCGCCAACAGACAGGCGGGAGACAATGTACCACCCACAGTGTCACCACAGGCCAATCCGCCACCTTTTCCGGGGCGGATTCCAAGCGGATAAAAACACGGCAGAAACAGCCATTTCAAAGGGAAAACGCTCACCTCTACACACCCCACGAGGAATGACGACACCATGGAACCGGAACTCCAAGTTCTCCCTGCGATAGTCTTTCTGCTCCTATACGACCATCATCAACGCCGGCGGCGAAGACAACGGTGAGTACTGCACCTACGACATAGGGGAGGGTGAGGCAAAAGTCAGGGACACACACACGCAACACACCCCACCCCCACCCGACCCTCACCCACTACAACACACAAACCAATGCATATCCAAACATTACAGTAACAACCCCCAAGCTCCCCGGAAGAATGCAAAGACAAAAGGAAATGGGTTCAACCATTGTAATATATCAAAATACAGTAACCAAATATATACAGATATGTATACACATTCAACAAAATATACATCATGATTAGTAGTGCAGGTAATGCACCATTCATTGTCCGTGGACCACTGGGCCCAAAATGCATGGGCGAGGCCCACATCAGATACCTGATCAAAACGGAGAGAACACTGCCGGGGCATCAGATAGAAATATAACAGGCACCTCAGGGGGAAGGGAAGGGGGGGCACCTCAGCCGGATGAGTGCACCACGCCAGATCCACGAGGGGGCTCCATGCCCATTGATGTATCCTGGGGAGTGCAAAGCCACAGTCTCTCAAGTCTCTACAGTGGGTGGGTTGCCCACTGTACCATCCTGGGGAGTGCAAAGCCACAGTCTCTCAAGTCTCTACAGTGGGTGGGTTGCCCACTGTACCATCCTGGGGAGTGCAAAGCCACAGTCTCTCAAGTCTCTACAGTGGGTGGTTTGCCCACTGTTCAATCCTGGGGAGTGCAAAGCCACAGTCTCTCAAGTCTCACAAGTGGGTGGTTTGCTCACTGTACCATCCTGGGGAGTGCAAAGCCACAGTCTCTCAAGTCTCTACAGTGGGTGGGTTGCCCACTGTACCATCCTGGGGAGTGCAAAGCTACAGTCTCTCAAGTCTCTACAGTGGGTGGTTTGCCCACTGTACCATCCTGGGGAGTGCAAAGCCACAGTCTCTCAAGTCTCTACAGTGGGTGGGTTGACCACTGTACCATCCTGGGGAGTGCAAAGCCACAGTCTCTCAAATGGATAACAGTCTCCACTGGTTCTGGAGGGGGACTGGTGCCCAGAGTGCTTCATCCTGTTAAGGACGGAGGTAGTGGATGCATGTCTCCACTGATTCTAAAGGGGGACTGGTGCCCAGAGTGCTTCATCCTGCTAAGGACGGAGGTAGTGAATGCATGTCTCCACTGGTTCTGGAGGGGGACTGGTGCCCAGAGTGCTTCATCCTGTTAAGGACGGAGGTAGTGGATGCATGTCTCCACTGGTTCTGGAGGGGGACTGGTGCCCAGAGTGCATCACTCTCCCCGTGACAGTCCCAGTTGTGTTACTGCCCCTGCCGCTCATGGGCTAGTGGTGCTTGAGTTGGCAGTCCTTGCCCTGTTCAGCGGTTCTTGCCCTGTTCAGCGGTGCTTGCCATGGCGATCTTTGCCCTGTTCAGCGGTGCTTGCCCTGTTCAGCGGTGCTTGCCATTGCGGTCCTTCATTGCCCAGCTGGGCTGGGGCTGGCGGTCCTTCATTGGGCAGCTGGGATGTGGCTGCCGGGGCCCTCCTGGGCAGCTGGGCTGTGGCTGGCGGTGGCCTCCTGGCCACTGACGATGGGGCTGCCCTCCTGGGCACTGACTCTGGCGGTGGCCTCCTGGCCAGTGACGATGGGGCTGGTGGTGGCCTCCTGGCCAGTGACAATGGGGCTGGCGGTGGCCTCCTGGGCAGCGGGGATGATGGCGGTCTTCTCCGCCGTGCTGCTCCTCCCAGACTTTGGCGATTTCTTATGCCCCTTCCCCACCTTGGGAGGAGTCACAGCTGAGTGGACACTCCCCCCGGGACCCTTGTGAGCGGCTTTGCTGGCTGGAGTCTTTACCCACTCACGCCGGGCACTGTCCAACTTCTGGTGCTTCACAGGGAGGGGACTGGCTGTGCTGTGGCTCCGTGTCACACTGGCCTTCCTGGTGCCCGGTGCACTCCACATACCTCTAACAACAGGCACCACTGGTCCCGGAGATTTTTTGTCCGAGGTGCTAGTACGGGACCTATGAATTGGAGGGGGGGTGGGAAAGAGGTCAAGCTTGGTCAGGAAACGTTTCTTAGGAACACTGGGACGGGTAGCTGGAGGGGGTCTGGGAGTGGAGGAAGAGGAGGTGGTTGTAGGAACGGTAACTTTTTTGGCTTTGGGTGCAGGTACATGCGCTGGAGGCTGTCGTGAGGTGGATGTATGTTGGGTGGGTGCGTGCCTGCGTTTGTGTACTTTGGGAGAGGGCGTCACAGACACACTGGGAGAGGACACAGGGGACATGTAAATGGTAGTGGGGGTGGTGAGTGCAGGTGAGCGGGGTGTGCTGGTGGGTGTGCTGGTGCGGTATCTAGTGGCTGTGGTAGTGGTAGTGCATGCAGGTGAGAGTGTAGACGACACTGGGAGGGAGGAGGGAGACGACGAGGAGGGGGACACAGTGGAGGCAGTGGATGTTGCTGTGTCTGTATGTGTGTGATGCTTGCGAGAGTGCCTGTGAGTGTGTGGTGCTTATGTTTGCCTGAGCTTCCCTTGTGTGTTGACGTGTGTGCATGCTGGTCTGATGGTGTGCTTGGGATAGGCTGGGGTACAGGGGATTGGGTCTGGGTGGAGGAAGTTGGAGGGGGGAGGCTAGACACAGGGACAATGGCTGCCATCAGTGCTGAGGCCAGAGTTTTCAGGGTTCGATGAAGGGCAGCCTGACCAGAATGAATGCCCTCCAGGAATGCATTTGTGTGTTGCAATTCCCTTTCTACACCCTGGGTGGCATTCAAAATGGTAGACTGCCCAACAGTGAGTGACCTGAGGAGGTCAATGGCCTCCTCACTGAGAGCAGCAGAGGTGACAGGGGCAGGGGCTGAGGTGTCTGGGCGAAGGTGATGCCCACCCTCCTGGGTGAGCGGGCACGGGGCGAAGGCTGAGGGGCTGCTGGGAGGGCGGTGCTGGTAGGGGGGGTGGCGGCTGTACCTGTAGAAGTGGGGGGCACATATTTTGGCGCCACCACAAGGGAGCTCCCATCGGAGGACGAGTCCGTGTCGCTGGTTGCAGATCCTTTGACCGCCGTGAAGCTCCCCTCACCCTCCGTCCCACTGGTGTATTCAGAGTCCGTGGTGTGGCCCTCCATTGCCATGTGGGATGCAGCTCCCTCGTGCTCTGGTGCCACTGTACCTCCGCCTGATGATGCTGATGCACACAAGAACAGGGAGACCACAAAAAGGGGGGGGGGCGACAGAAGAAAGACAGGTTGAGTGCATGGCTTACCGCTACCGTTGGCGGGCAATACAGACACAGCACTACGCCGCGCTGTTGGGCTCTACAGATGCAGTTCCTGGGATATGGCCTGCATGGCTATGGTGGACATCTGCACACATAGATGACACAGGGGCATTTATACCTGTACTTGGCACTCTACAGAGGTGGGGTGAAGTGCCACATGGCCTGCATTATGGAGGGGCCTAGCCTACGGAACTCGCCCTGGCCTAGGGGAACCCACAGCCCTCCTCCCCCACCAAGACACCTTCACTGCACGCAAAATCTGCAGAATGATGTTGTACTCACCCCCTTGTGTCTGCTGTATTGCCCTCAAGCGCCCATCCAACTCAGGGTAGGCCACCGCCAGGATCCGGAACATCAGGGGGGTCATGGTGCGACGGGCACACTTCCCAGGTTGGGAGGCCATCACCCGCCGAGCCTCCGCCGTCTTCTTGCTCCAGCGGCGAATGTCCTCCCATCTTTTACGGCAGTGGGTGCTCCGTCTTTGGTGGACCCCCAGGGTCCGGACGTCCTTGGCGATGGCACGCCAAATATCCTTCTTCTGGTGGGCGCTGACCTACATGAAATGTACAGGGGAAGAAGAGAAGTCATTAGCAACTGCACCGTCGAAGTGAGTGGGCCACATCCCTAGCCTTGCCATGTGGCACATGCATTCACAGTCCTTCATGCACGCAGAACTGTGCCCCCTTCCTTCTTACAACCAGCCCTCTCCACTCAGGCATAGCCCATACAACGTGCTCCCTGTGTACTTATCTGTTGGTCTGGAGGACCGTAGAGTAGCGTGTACTGGGGGAGGACCCCGTCCACGAGCTTCTCCAACTCCTCTGCAGTGAAGGCAGGGGCCCTTTCCCCAGACGCACGAGCCATTGTCTCTTCCAGACCGAGGTCACAGCAGCACTTGCAGTGTAGGTCCTCTCCTGTCGAAGATCAGGTATCAAGTGATTGAACAGATAGAAAATGGCGGTGACGTCCGTGGCGGTGACGTCCGCGGCGGTGCATATCATCACCGCCGGCGCACCTCATCATTGGATCCTGGGACCCATAGGGTCCAATGTTAACCAATGCAGCATTGGACCGCGGTCTTCGGCAGCCTACCGCGACGGTGTACAACGCCAACGCAGTTACCTCACATCCCATTGTCCCAGTTTAGAGGTCAGGCAGCCGCCATTTCAGGGGCCCACATGGCTTCATTTTCAACTGCGTCACACATACCTAGGCCTAGACTCAACACACATACAGGCAACTTTTTGGATTATGTTTCGTGTTCTGTGTAGACTGTGGGTACATACCTCTGAGTTGTTTGACTCTGTGGTCGCTGTTGTCCTTCATAGTCACGGTCCGCTGTGACATGTGAGGAGATGGCGGAATCCTCCGTTGTACCGACCGCTGGTGGACCTGTTGACAATGGAGGAGCGGCATTTAATCATCACCTACAGGTTTGACCGTGCCACAATCCAGGAACTGTGTACCCAGTTGGAGCCTGACCTGATGTCAGCAATCCGCCTTCCCACAGGGATCCCCCCCTCAAGAGCATGTGCTATCAGTGCTCCATTTCCTTGCAAGTGGGTCATTTCAAACATGGCCATGACATCAGGGATGTCCCAGCCTATGTTTTCCAACGTGTTGTCCAGAGTGTTGTCTGCCCCGCTGAAACACATGCGGAGCTACATCGTTTTCCCTCAGGTGGAGGATTTGGCTACAGTGAAAGGTGACTTCTATGCCCTTGGACATATCCCTAACATCATAGGTGCCATTGATGGGACCCATATAGCTCTGGTCCCCCCCCCCACAGGAGTGAACAGGTGTACAGGAACAGGAAGAGTTATCATTCGATGAATGTACAGATGATATGTTTGGCAGACCAGTACATCTCCCAGGTAAATGCTCTGTTCCCTGGCTCTGTGCATGACGCCTACATGCTGCGGAATAGCAGCATCCCTTATGTGATGGGTCAACTCCAGAGGCACCGTGTGTGGCTATTAGGGGACTCTGGTTACCCCAACCTGTCATGGCTACTGACCCCAGTGAGGAATCCCAGGACCAAGGCAGAGGAACGTTACAATGAGGCCCATGGGCGGACTAGGAGGGTGATCAAACGCACCTTCGGACTCCTGAAGGCCAGGTTCAGGTGCCTCCATATGACAGGTCGTTCCCTATTCTATTCACCAAGGAAGGTGTGCCAGATCATCGTGGCCTGATGTATGCTTCACAATCTGGCTTTGCGACGACAGGTGCCTTTTCTGCAGGAGGATGGTCCAGATGACGGTGTTGTGGCAGCTGTGGAGCCTGTGGACAGTGATGAGGAGGAAGCAGAGGAAGAAGACATTGACAACAGGGACTTAGTTATCCAGCAATATTTCCAGTGACACACAGATGAGAACACATTCCTGCCTACTACAAGTACTTTCACACTTCTACCTCTAGCCTGTCTGTCGATTTCAAACAGTATATGGTAACTGAGTTGTACATTTCCATTACTGTTTCACAGGTGTGGTTACCAACGTGTGTCATCAGCTTAGATTCCTCATGGACTTGAGATGTGTGACATAGGTATGTTGACATTACATTTGAGAACGGATTTTGTCACTGTCATTGCTAATACACATTTTCAAAATCACAGACTGACTCCAGATTGTTTTGTGCTTCAAGGGTGTTTATGGAAGTGCTAAATATTGGAGGGGGGTGGTAAAATGGTGATGAGTGATGGTGGAGGAATGTCCATGGCAGAGTCCAGTCTATTAGTCTCACAGGTGCACTGCCCATATGGCCATAGGAAGTGGAGCTGGGGCAGTTCCAATATGGACAGGGTTACAAAGTGGGACAGTGGTATGACAATCAGGGTGGTCTCATTTCTTGGCGGGGGTCTTGGCATAATGCGCTGTCCTGTTCCTGGATCTCAGGGACCGCTTGTGGGGTGGTTCTCCGTCTGCAGGGGTGGGGTGCTGCTGTGGTGGTCCTGTGGCAGTGCCTCCTGTCCACTAGTGCCAGCGGAGGTGGTGGGCAGTTCTTCGTCCATGCTAGTGTCAGGGGCCCCTTGGAGTGCCACTGTGTCCCTCCTGGTATTAAGTATCTCCTTCAGCACCCCTACGATGGTGCCCAGGGCTATGCTAATGGTTTTGAGTTCCTCCCTGAAGCCCAAATACTGTTTCTCCTACAGGCGCTGGGTCTCCTGAAACTTGGCCAGGACCGTTGCCTTCATCTCCTGGGAGTGGTGGTAGGCTCCCATGATGGAGGAGAGGGCCTCATGGAGAGTGGGTTCCCTAGGCCTGTCCGCCCCCTGTCGCACAGCAGCCCTCCCAGTTCCCCTGTGTTCCTGGGCCTCCCTCCCCTGGACCTTGTGCCCACTACCACTGCCCCCAGGTCCCTGTTGTTGTTGGGGTGGTGGGTTATCCTGGGTTCCCTGTAGTGGTGGACACACAGCTGATTGACGTGTCCTGGGTACGGAGGTATGGGCCTGCTGGGTGGGTGCTGTGCTGGTGTTACCAGAGGGTGGAAGGTTTGTGGTGGCCTGTGACTGGGTGTGGGGAACCGCTGTCCCGAGGCCCACGATGGTCCGGGCTAGTCATCTGGATCCAGTTGGACAGAGCTGCTGTCATCACTGTGGGCCTCTTCTGTGGGTGGGGTGGAGATGTCTGGACCCTCCTGTCTGGTGACATTGGGTAGTGGTCCTACAGGGGTATAAAAGCATGATTATTGCATCTGTGTGTGTCATGGTGTGCAATGGGTGGGTGAGCATGTACCCCAGTGCTAGCATTCCTGTGTGGGGGCTTGTGTGATGATGGTTGAGGGGGGTGTTAAGGGTATGTGCAGTGGGCATGCTTTAGTGAGGGGTGTCCATGCTTTGTTGTGTCATGCAGGGCTTGGTGTTGGGATGGGTGGTTTGTGTTAATAGTTGGAGTGATAGGGGAGGGGGTGAGGGTGGGGGTCTGTGATAATATGCAGGTAGGGTGGGGGATATGATAGTTAAGATTTGACTTACCAGAGTCCATTCCTCCACCGACTCCTCCAAGGCCCTCAGGATGCATAATAGTCAAGACCTGCTCCTCCCATGTTGTTAGTTGTGGGGGAGGAAGTGGGGGTCCGCCGCCAGTCCGCTGTACCGCGATGTTGTGCCTGGAGACCACGGAACGTACCTTACCCCGTAGGTCGTTCCACCGCTTCCTAATGTCGTGTCGATTTCTTGGGTGCTGTCCCACTGCATTGACCCTGTCGACTATTCTTCGCCATAGCTCCATCTTCCTAGCTATGGAGGTGTGCTGCACCTGTGATCCGAATAGCTGTGGCTCTACCCGTACGATTTCCTCCACCATGACCCTGAGCTCCTCCTCCGAGAACCTGGGGTGTCTTAGCTGTGCCATGGGGTGGTGTAGGTGATGTGTGGGGTGGTGTATGTGGTGATGAGTGTAGTGATACGTAGTGGTGTGTGGTGTTTTTTGCGTGGAAGTAGTGTGGGTGATGGTGTTGTGTGCCTCTGTATGGTGGGCTTGTCTATGCTGTGCTATCTCTCTGGCCTTCGTCTACATTTTTGGTCGTAGGGGTTTGTGGGTGATGTGGGTTTGTGTTTTATATAGTATTGATTGTGTGGAAGTGGTGTGTGTATGTGTATCAGGTATGTGTATTTCGAATTCTCCAATGTGGCGGTGTTTTGGAGATGTGTGTGTATTTTGAGCGCGGTGGTGTGTACCGCCAATGGAATACCGCGGTTGAAAGACCGCCGCGTGGATCTGTGGGTCGTGATAGCATGTGCGTGTTTCTGTTGGCGTGATGGTGGAGGTTTTGTTTTCGCCAGTTTATCACTGACCTTTGGTGTGGCGGACTTGTGTGGTTGTCTGAATTTTGGCGGATTACGAACTGTGGGTCATAATAGCTGTGGCGGAATTCTGCGGCCGCGGTGGTGTGTTGGCGGTCTTCTGCACGGCAGTAAGCGGCTTTTACCGCCAATGTTGTAATGACCCCCTTAGTGAGGTTCATTTTGGTGACTTTGATCAAAGGTGCCTCGGCTGATATCAATCACTTTTCCCCATGTACACAACCAAACAAGGCTAACTTAATCTAGTCTGCTACGTATATATGTTAATTTTCTTTTTAATGCCTAATATTTTGCAATATTATATTATCTCTTCATTTTCGAAATTTCAACACAGTTTTCACGTTTTTGTGTAATAATATGGCTAGAATGCACCAAAATTGCATTCACTTTTTTGAATTTGTAAAACGTGGACTCGTTCCATCATTGGTGAATTTAAGGAGGTATTAAAAGATACAACGCTTGCATAATTGCCGTTCCTATTCCCGCTAGGTGATTGCAAGTTCACAATATTTTAGTAGAAGAAAGTGAACCAAAACAGTAACGTTCAGAAATCAAAAGAAAGCATACATAGAGCTCTAGCTCAGAAAGGGGCGTATTTGTCAAATTCAGTAGACTAGAAGATAGTTTTAAAAAGGACTTGCTAAATGGACACATTAAATCTATTGCATATCATTTCATACATCATTGAGAACCCAAATACAACGTTCTTTTTACAAATTTGGATTTCCTCCATTTTCAGCAGAAATACATGGTTACCACTTTTTCATACCTGCAAATAGCAACCTGTTTGCGCAAGTGAAATGGCAAAGCACAACAGTGTAATTCCGTACCATTTTACGTACCAAATGGTAACTTTATCAGGGCCTGACTGACGGGGCATGTCAATAAATGTGCAGCATGTCCACACAATAAAGGACCCTGACATTGACAGGAATGGAACTGTCTTTTTAAGCAAACTTTCCTCAGCTTAGTGTATCTGGTGTTAATTATTAGTAAGGAAACATCAATTGAAAAAAACCAATAGGTCTCGCCTAAGCAAGAGCTATTGGCTTTGTCAATGTGTTTTAGCCATGGTGTACACCAGCGTGGCTGCTGTTCAGCATGGCTAAAAGTTAGTGACATAGAGGAGAGTGACGCTGAAGGTCATAAAGTGGATTGGTAAAGAGAAGAGTGTTTTAGAGTGGAGTGGCATAGAGTGTCATGTATTGGAGTGGCATAGAATGGAGCTGCTTAGAGTGGCCCACAGTGGAGTGGCGTAGAGTAGAGTGGACTGGTGAAGAGTGCAGGGTGTACAGTGTTTCAGAGCACAGTGGTGTAGAGGGCAGTGGCATACAATTCAGCAGCAGTAGTGCAGTGAAGTGGTGCAGAGTAGAGTAGAATGGCATAGAGTACAGTGGAGTAGAGTGCAGTGATGCAAAGTAGTGTGGCACAGAGTGCTATGGTATAGAGTGGTGCAGAGTAGAATATAGTTCTATAGAGTGCAGTGACATGGAGTGCAGTGGCATAGAATGGAGTACTGCAGAGTGCACTGGGGTAGAGTGGAGTAAAGCAGAGTAGAGTGGTGTAGAGTGCAGTGGATAGAGTGCATTGGCAAAGAATGCACTTGTGTTGAGTAGAGTGGCATAGAGTTCAGTGGTGTTGAGCACAGTGTTGCAGAGTAGAGTGTCATAGAGAAGAGTGACACTGAGTAGCGTGATGTAGAGTGCAGTAGTTTTGAGTACAGTGGTGCAGCGTAGTGTGCAGTGTATTCTTTGTATTGCAGTATATTAACATATACTCAAAAGTTTATCTACAAATCAGAACATATTCAATTTATCAATTAGTCTTGGATATTTTTTACAACAGTGACTATGACCTTATTTGTTTATTTTTCACAAAACAACACCAGCACAATACACTATATTACAACATTATGACATAAATCTCAATTACCTCCTCCATCCATCAATCCACTCTTTTGCTCGCACAACACATCCTCTAACATGCGTCACTCATACCCATCCTAGCCACATCTCACATACCCCACAGATTACAACGAGAAAAGATCTTCAATTTCAACCACTGTTGTGTTGTGGACTAGGGCTCTCCTAAAAGTGGTTGATGCGGTTTTGGTGTGAAGAAGAAGCAAATTATGCATCCACCTTCTTCAGGGCTGACTGTCCTTAATAATCTTACTCTGGCCTACCAGTGGGAGATTTATGCCAGTTAAGATTAACTTTGTACTCTTTTTAATTCATTATTTGGTTATTTTCTAATTTCCATATAATGGTTGTCCTCTATGGGCAAAATTGCACTGCTGGGTCAACAATTCCTGACAGAGTCAGACACTGTTGCAACAGCATCTGACCATGTCTGGGATTGTTGACACAGCATTGCCCGCATTATGATTGAGGCTTATGGATTACAGAACTTCTTTGCCTGACATAAGCAAGAGCCTTTTAGACACCCAACAAATCATACACATGAAATTATCTTTTCGAAGAAGGTGAAGATGGAAGAGAAATATAGAGGATTCAAACGAATTGCTGTTCATGAAATAGTGCAATTTGACAGAGAGAATGTTAAAATTCTATGGTGATATGCTAGAAGAAACACATATTATTTTGTCAATGAGAAATTAGAAACCTAGTTGCATTTTTATTTTTGTTAAAAAACAATATAAAACGTTTTGATGATATCCAAAAATACTGAGGGCTCACAAGTGTGTAAGCATACTCAGAAGCAATCATATCTTAGAATGCACTGTTCTGCTTGCTAAGTCTTAAATAAACCTTGCGTCCAAAGCATCTGGAAGGGTATTACAAAATGTCTGTGTGAGAAATTGGGTGCTGGTAGAGCGGGTGTTAACCCTTCTCAGGCGGATCACTGACAGAATATAATTGTAAGGAATATCATTGTCAAAAATATCAGGAAAAATATAATTTACCATAATATTTTGATCCTATATTTATAATGGTAAGTACAAGGATATCAGAAAAAAATATCATTGATATTGAAGGGATGATAATATGGTGGCACGCATGGGGGATGCTGTTAAGATCAATACTTGACTGGCAGATTTTTACTGTTGTATGCAATGTAGAGCTTGCAGGAACAGTGCAAATTGCTGTAGGTTGAAATTGAGCAGTGGTATAAAAAACCACCTGACTAGAGTTCATTATAACTGCAATACTGATTTTTGTATACTGTTTGATATGCCCATGTGAGAAGATCTATGTGGGCAGTACAGTTCATCATGCCAAAAAGAGAGTGTTGGAACATAGGAGGGCAATCTAGCATCATGACCAAAGTTATCCTGTAGTGAGACATTTTTATAAATTTCATTTTGGCAATGAGAATCTATGATGGTTTGTAGTGATAGGTCAGGTCAAATATAACAAACGGGGAGGTGACAGAGACCATATGTTGAGAATATTGGAGTCTAACTATATAGTGAATTTTGACACACTTGCTCCCTCTGAATTAAACTCAAGTGAAGAAATGTGTGTCCACTTGGGATAGACAGCTGTGTTAGTACTTAAGAAGGCGGAGCCTTTATCTGAATGTATTTTTAGGTATTCATGCATCGATTTTATATTCACACATTCTAAGCTTTTTGGGTTTATTTCATTATGTTTTGTTTTGGTTCTCTTGTGAACACAGGTAGTAACATTATGGGAACCATTGTAGCGTGTAGAGCTGAACTGATCTACATATTTGTGTTACAGACCAGCTCCTTTTCTTGAATATGTGAATTTATTATTTATGCCCACTTGGGCTAGATTGTTGAGATTTGTGATCATGTGCCTATTTGAGCAGGATTTTAGTTTATCCTGCCATGAGTTTAAAACGTGGGTATTTCAATTTAGAGAGCAATTATTTAATGCTGACCAATATTATCAAGTTCTCTAATACCATCAACTGACCCACATACGTTTGACCTTTATTCATGTTACAGACCAGTTGTTTCTCTTGGATATGTGAATCTATATTTCATGACCACTGGGACTAGACTGTTAAGATTTGCAAACATGTGCCCATATGGGCAGGATCTGAGTTTATCCCGACATGTGCTTAAAATTTGTTATTTGAGTGCAATAGTATTTACATAATATTGGTCAATATTATTAAATAATTGAATATCAATAAGGGAAAGACATATCTAAGGTATTATTGTGAGATATATGCATAGTCCAGCATTTTACAATGGGATTGTTTGCTTCCAATTTTGGCCTAGGTTTGTATCATTATTATTTATTTTAGAAGTATTCATTATCGAGGACTTGTTGGAGTTATGCTTCAGGAAAGATCAGTTCAATATTAGTGATAACATTTACATTTAAATGTGGCGGCTGCCTTTTGGTTCCTTTTACACACACCTTGTTTTTTGTCCTTTGTTAATGTTTGTCATTATTTGAGAATGTGTTTGCTATGCCCACTTCATCCGTGATCAAGGCTATGGCTGAGACACCTTGGAGGGGAAGCTTTCTTCCTGAGTAAAATATTCTGCAGCAATTCAAAGGTGTCCTGGTTTTCCTTGTACGAGAGGAAGATTGATTGATTTATATATATATATATATATTTATATATATATATGCATATATATATATAAATATATATATATACACACACACACACAGTCCTTTAATATGTTTTTTTTATATTTTTTTAACTTGTATGTAGGAAACACCGTGATCATCATTTCCTGTAATAATTTAAAGTAATTTATCATAAATAGACTCATTCTTCCATTCACTAAAAATATGAATAGAGTTTAAAGTAGTAAATGCTAAATATTTTACATTTTCTTACATAATGAAAAGATGAAACATAGTTCCCTAATATTATATACATATTTACACACACACCCACGTGCACACACACACACACACACACACACACACTCCAGTTTTGTCCTCACAATCCAGAGCAATGAAAGTGCACAGCAAGGAAGATATAAAAGTCCTTAATAGTGCTCTGTACTGATGTGTTTCAGCTTCATAGAAGCCTTTCTCAAAGTAAACACAATGTGCCCAATTGGCTCCAGAAATCCAAACTCAATTCATGAAGAGCAACAAAATATTATGAACATATACTACATGAGAATCCTTTGCAATACTGTGTATCAACTGTATGCGGTATGTGAGGAATAAGTACAATTTCTGTTATAAGTAATCAAGGTAAATCATTTTAGTATTGTGGCTCAATAAAATTGGTAATTAATTATAGACATATGGCATCTCAAGTGAGCGTGGAAAACTGGGCATATGCTATTCTGTAGACAATAAGTATGTAATGATGTCACAAAAGCACACAAAGTACAGTGTTTAAGAAACCCCAAGCCCTGACATATAAAAAGTGAAGCAGTGCATAGTGTGAGCATAATCCCAGATGTTAATACTTGTTAAAATATATTGCAGATACATACAGTACATGGCAAACTTTGTGGAATAAACCAAAACCATTTTTTTTCTCAGTCGGGTGCCCACATATTGGGCAGCCATATGATATAACATGGAATAAAAAATGAAAATCCCACAAATATTCATGTGTTCTTTGCTATGTTTGGCAATATGATCGGAAACATTTCCTGACAGGCACATATTTAACCAATTACAATTAACTACTGTGATTGGCAATGTAATCAATTACTTTTCCTCGTAGGCATGTATGCAACTAATTTAATTTACAAACCAGTGTTTCAATGTCAGCCAATCAATGATGTAACAGAAAATAAAAAACAAAAAACAAATCACGATGTGCACAAATATATTCTTGTTGACTTTGCTGTGAATGATCAAAACCATTTCCTGGCAGGCACGTCTAGAACCAGTTTCATTTACGACCCAGCATCTCCATATGTATCTTACTTACACAATATAATATGTACAAAATCAATAGGATACAATATATGAAGTAGTGTACACAATAAATTACATATTAAACATTGAAGTATCCAAAAAAACACATTTACAAAAAATACTATGAACATTAAAATACATTTTAAAATAAAAACAGATAATGTTAAATATAAAGAATAAATCAATTAATGCTAGAAACTGTATTTAGCCAACATCATTTAAACTATTATGGAACATAATATTCCCACTCTAGTTTAAGCAATTGTGGGGAAAGTGTTAGACTTAGGAGGGGTCCAAATTACTATTCCTATTCCAAGAAATGCAACACTAGGGAAAATGTTGTATTTTGAAGGGGAGAAATTTACTAATCCCACTCTAATCAGCATAACAGTAAGGAAAGTGTTGAACTTTTGGAGAGGCAAATTTTGCCGTTCCCACTCCATTCTTTGCAACAGTAGGAAAAGCACTGGATTTTCTTGAGGTGAAATTTACTATTCCTGCACCGGTCTGTGGAACAGTAGGTAAAGAGTTAGATTTTGGAGGGGAAAATTTACTAATCCCAGTCTAGTCTCCGCAACAGTAGGGGAAAGGGCGGTATTTTAGAGGGGTGAAATTTACTATTCCCACTCTACACAGCACAACAGTTGGGAAAATGTTGGACTTTGGAAGGGTAAAGTTTCCCCTTAAGGGAGCTTAGGCCAATCCAATAGCACTGTTCCCGCTGGGCAGCCCAGCAGGAACCTCATAATACAATGTTCCTGCCGGTCAGCCCAGCAGGAACATAGTAATATGGATGGGGGGATGCCACCACTATGGTCATGGTGGCATCCCCGTGGCTTTGGCAGTCCCGTGGTGGGACCACCAAAGTTGTAATCAGGCCCTAAGTGCAGTAAATATCTCACCCGTTTCTCACTTACTTGGGAGTTGGGCCTTAGTAGTAAATGTCTGTAACAACTGCAACAGGAATAGATGAGTGTCAGAATATTTGACTACTCTTGTGGACTAGAGATGATATTCCTATGCTTTGAGGAGTGCCCAACCCAGATATCTTTGATACTAGTCTTGTCATTCGTGGGCGGTCATAAATGTGTATCACAGTTGGAAATGTGGGCCACTTATTATTAGGGATAGTGGTGGAGTGCAGCCTAATAATATTAAATGTTCACACTCACACGGTTTTACTCCCAAGAGCCACCTATCATAGCGCTGTAGACATAAATATTATTGATTGTTTTAACATTGGTATCTGGAGTGGGAGATTCTTCAGAGATGTGTGGCTGACTAGAAAAGCAGAAAATGACCATATCCTCTCACACATCTCCTACAGTGCCATAATTTTTTAAGGATATCCTAGCACTAGGAGTGAGAGAAATCACATTTGTTTTTCATGATGGAACTGAATCCCACCTAAGTTATATGAAATATGCATTTGTATGGTACAATCTTACTGGTTCTGTATTATGATGCAATTGCAGAAATAAAATAACATGTCCACACATTGCTATTTATTGCACTGCTGGTGGTGCTGATGTTTCATCTCTGCTTCCTTGATCTGTGCATAACTCCACCATTTCCTTTATTTTTTGGCAAGATCATTTATTTTTCTTTTGCACCTTTTGTTGACTCCAGTTCTTTTTTATGGCCACTGTCCCTGTTTTTTTTTCTTAGCAGGTTTATATTTTTACTGATTAAATGACTTGCCGCTGCAGCAGATATGGGGTGGCTGAGTTGGATGCTCTTGTCTACTTTTTTTGCAACCATTATCCCCCACTGTTGGTAGCGGGGAAAGGCAAGGCAAGGAACACCATCTCGTCGAAAGGAGGGCCCTCTGTGGTCACAGGCTTTGACTTTGCTTCAGACAACAGGGTGCCAGCAGTAAGTGAGCCATCATTGGCCAGACATCATGCCCATTCTGTACACCTCCTGGGTGATATTGGTTTGCAGATGAAGGCTTCAATTGAAAAGGATAGTGGTAGGACATATGTGGTGATAAAGATGAGAATGAGCACCGATGATCAGTTCAATGAAGTTGGATCTTTATTGGCCACAGTCATCGACCGCTCTACTGTCTCCTCTGGAATGCCCCCGAGGTTCTCTCATTCTACATTCCATGTATAGCATGGAATGTAGAATGTATGAGATCACCACATCTTCCTTCTCTATATAAAATGATAGCAACGGAATATAAATGCATTTCAAAATACATAAATAAAAGCTTGTTCACAATATCTGGCAGTTTGTTTTTAATAATCCTCTTCTGTGTCTTAATAGTTCTTCATTGTTTGCTTTCAAACCAGGTTTGATTTTTTATTTTTATTCACTGTGATTTTTAATCCCACTTGGCTCTTCAATAACATTGTGAGATCTTCCCCTAGTGTCACCATTGTAATCTCCCTTAATTTTCACTATTCTGCTTTTATTCCACCATTCGTGCCATATGATGCGTACTGTGTTTTTGAAAACAGGGTCTACTCTCTCTGGACTTCTGAATTTGGACAACCCCTTAGCCACATGAGTAGAATCTTTTACTCGTATCCAATCTCCTATATTAATTTTGGCTCTTTCTACCCATGCATTGTGTTTTGTATCATAGTCACCTTTCATTTTATTCTGAAACTTCTGAAAACAAGGTCTAATGATCTCATCTAAAGATTTACACCATTTGGAGAGGTACGATGTGACCACAACATGTCCTCCACTGCTTCATTCACTTCTATCTTATTTTGAATTGCCCTTTGTATACATTCAACCAGTGTGCAACTCATTTTAACAACTAGAGCATTTCCTTGAGGATGATAAAGAACATGTGTTGGATGGCATATTTTCCCAAAAAGTATTTTATTTGTTTAGAGATAAACTGTACCCCGTTGTCTGACAGTAGTTCTTTAGTGACTTCTTCCCTGGCAAATAATATCTTCAACTTTTAATAACTGCATTTGTATTGGGTTCCTCCATAAACTCTACTTCTCACTGTTTGCTATAATAGTCCACCACCACAAATGCAAATCTAGATCTTCTTGCTAGGGTGCTAAAAAGACCAATAAAATCAATGGCCAGCTTAATCCAGGGTCCCACAGGCAAAATACTTGGGCCCATATTTATATATTTTTTGAGCCACATTTACATCATTTTTTGATGCAAAAGTGGCGCAAACTTACAAAACACAATTACATTTTGTGAGTTTGCACCAATTTTGCGTCAAAAAATTATGCAAATGTGGCACAAAAAAATATAAATATGGGCTTTGGTGTTAAAGGTGTTGGCTGAGTTTTCAACATTTTGTCACTGTTTGCACAGAATACACAATTTCTCACACACGTAACTATTTCAAGGTCCATACCTGCCCCCCAATAACACTCTCTTATCTTTCTCTTAGTAATGGTTTGTCCTAAATGTTCTTGGCGATCAATCATAATGATTTTGTCTCTTAAGCATCAGGGTGGAATGAATGTATGGTTCCTCATCAAAATACCATTGTTCTCTACCAATAATTCATCTGCAACTTTAACATAGGCTTCTAAATTTGTTGGCAGAGAACTTTCCTTGGGCCAACCATGGGTAAAATAGTTCTTTATACGTACTATATCTTCATCCTTTAACATTTGTTCATTCCATTCAGTCTCCATAAAAGTCTTCCCATCACCCACATCTACAATCGCAATCAAACACTCTTCATCTTCTTTATACACTAACTCTATTTTCTCTTCTGAATTGATTGGTGAACTAGACAAATAATCGGCTCCGATATTTTTCCCACCAAGAACATACTCTACTTTGAAATCATACTGTAGTAGTTTTGAACTCAATCTAGCAATTATTGGAGTGTGTTCTTTGATAACTTCTCCACTAAGGATATTCACTAACGGTTTGTGATCAGTCTTGAGTGTAAACCTTCCCCCCCAAATGTAGTTCTTGAATCACTCAACAGCCCAACAGTAAGCCAATAACTTTTTTTCTATAGGGGAAAAGCTTTTTCATTGGCTGTCAAAGAACGTGACGCAAACCCTATAGATTATTCGTGATTGTTTTTGTCTTCTTGGGATAACATTGCCCCCAAGCCATCGTTACTAGAGTCTACAGTAATAGTGCAAGGTTCAATAGGATCAAATGGCGCTAAAATTCCTGCCTCAACTATGTCATTTTTAAGTGCTCTAAATTCTTCCTGTGATTTTGCATCCCACACAAATTCTGTATTTTCCTTGATGAGTTCCCATAAGTTTACTGTTTTAGTAGAAATATTCTTAATGAATTTGGAATAAAATTCACACAGACCCAGAAAAGATGCAACATGGTCTTTTGTTTTTGGTTCCGGTGTGCTAATGATCGCTGCTACTAAACCTGGTCTTCGTTTCACCCCATCGTTTGAGAAAACATGACCTAAGTACTCTATGCTGGATTCAGCGAACTCACATTTTTTTACATTTGCTACAACACCATATTTTTGTAATCTTTGTAGCACTTTATTTATTCCTTCATCATGGGTATGTTCATCCTCACCAGCTATCAGTATATCATCCTGAAAAGTTATGATACCTTCAATACCCTGAAGTATGTTTTCTAAAAACCCTCTGAAAGACAGAAGTGGCGGATGCCAAACCAAAAGGCATCCTTGTGAATTGAAAAGTGCCAAAAGGTGACACAGAAGCTGTGTAATGCCTTGAAGTTTTGTCTAACTCAACCTGATGATATGAAGAAGATAAGCCTATTTTGCTGAAAACTTCTTTTCCAGCAAAAGTAGATGTGATGTCATTAATACGTGGTAAATGATGTGAATCGACCCATATGACCTTGTTCAGACTACGCAAATCAATACAAACTCTTAATTGTCCATTTTGTTCCATCAATGACCAATGGAGATAACCAAAGTGATTACTCTATAGGTTCTATAACACCATCAACAACCATTTGTTTGAGAATACTCTCTAAACCCTGACGCACACTGAAGGGTACATTTTGTACTTTGATCTAATGTTTGAAACCTGTGATCCTGCCTACATTAATACTGAACACCTTATTGAACTTTTGTAACCAAATATTCTTGGGTTGTTTGTCTTGAACTACCTGAGATTCATCATTTAACTCATCAGTAACTAACAAAACTTGAACACCCCTCTCCCTGGTCTTAATGTTATACCGAATAATGCCTGGTGATACCACCCGAGCATATTCAAAAACATTTTAGATACATAAATTTTCCCAAGATTCACTTTGTTTTTATATTTCATACGTGCTTCAAAATAACCAATGAGGTCTATTTTTTCCCATCATACGACACCGGGTTTCTGTCAGAGGTTAACAAGTTATTTTCCCCATATGTTTGTAATAGCAATTCTTCAGTAATTATGGTCCTCCTTGCCCCAGAATCAAATAATAGGCGTAGTTTCTTTCCATCAACCTCAATGTTTTCATAAGGGTCTATGCAATTATGTTCACTACATTGGACCACTAGTATTACATCTTTATTTGGATGCACTTCATCGCTAGAGCCTTCATTTGTATCAAATTCTTCAATCACATTCACTTCATCATGTGTTTTACTACTTTGACAACCTTTGGCAAAATGCCCTATTTTCCCACATATTCTGCACTTGACATTTTTTTCTGGACATGGGCGAGCGTTGTTACCATGTCTGTGATTACCACATCTGAAACATATGTTCCTTCTGGTGAAGAATTCATATTTAGTTTGGTTCTGTGTTGATCTCTTGGTTTGTTCTTTAGCGTAATCGCTGGAGTTCCCTTTAATTTTTGTCTGCGCTTACTCCAACATATTCTTTTTATGATAGTTCCTTGCATGCTTTTTGAAAAATTTCTGTACTTTTTACAATTTCTACTGTTTATGTCAAAGAAGGATTTTTTAACATTAACAGTTTTTCTTAAACTTTCTTATCCCAGCAGTTTACCACTACTTGATTGTGAATAGGTTGTGCTGTAAAGCTTTCAAATTCGCATTCGGAAGCTAATGTATGTACAATTGCTACATAACTGTCAATTGATCCATCTTGACTTTGTGCTTGTGTGAAAAATGTATGTCTATTTACTATCAAGCTTGGCTGAACATTAAAATGCTTTTTGAGTTTTTTTACTGCAAGTTGATATTCATCAATATCATCTGCTTCACCGTCCGGTAATTCATATGGTGGTAAGTATTCATAAACAGATTGGCCTTCAAACCCTAAATTGTGTTCTAATAAAAAGTTTTTCCTCTCAGGGCAATATATATTGCCACCTATGGCTTCTAAATATTTAGTGAAAGCCCTATGCCAACTTCTCCAAGGCATTGGTAGAGCTCTAGGTGTTGGTAAAAACGGTGTTGGAGCGCTGACACTCTGCATGATGACTATGATAATGTGTTGTAGTAGTGTGTAAAAATTAATTTGCTTAAAATTGCTTTGCTTCTATTTCAGTGATTCCCTAATTGTCTGCGGATTACAGTGGGTTTGTTGTGTGTGCTGATCTCAGTGAAATCCACACATTTCTGTGAGGGGTTTATTATGCGTGCAGATCGCAGTGAAGTCCACATGCTTCTGTAAGGGGTTTGATCGTTATATGTGTTGCTACGTATTATGCATACGGATCGTACATTTCTGTAATTGAATTATGCCAAAGTATGTCCACCGTACATATCATGCGTGCGGATCACAGTTTTCCAAAATATGGCTGACGTATGTATTCGTACATGCCACGTAATGTGGGTGCCTCAACGTGCATAGTGCTGAACCATGTAATGATGTAATATGATGCTGGACGTGTTCGAATGCACATGATGCTGGACGTGTGTGAGGGTACGTAGCGTGTGAAAGAGACCTTTCGACTGCGGAAGTAACAATCACATATAAAGTTGTAAAAGTTAAATGAAATGAACGTACATAATGGGTCTCTGACACAGAGCCTGTCAAAACTTCACAACAAAAACAAGCAACTGGCCTGAAACAGTGTAGCGCAGTCCACAAGCTCTTCACGCTCATTGTGCTCGATGAAAGAGAATCCCTCAAGGTCCCAAAAAACTGGAAGTGGGTTCTTGACTGTGGCCAGCTTGTTGCCAGATTTTGTGGTGATAAAAATGAGAGTGAACACGGATGATCAGTTCAATTAAGTTGGATCTTTATTGGCCACATTCATCAACCGCTCTGACTGCTCTCTAATAACTGTCCCCTCTGGAATGCCCCCCGAGGAGCTCTCATTCCACATTCCATCTATAGCATGGAATGTAGAATGTATGATATCACCACAACATGCTATTAATTTTTGTAAATTATGATTTAACTAACTTTACTTTGCTTGCCATTTTTGCACAGTGCACTTTTGAGAGCAGTGCAGCTTACTGGCCTTTAATGTTCAGAACAAGAATTGACAGAAAACAAAGAGAGTGAAGACACAATTAATGTCCATCAGGGTGAGCTGCCACTCTGTTCCTGTAACTGAATGTACCACCTCTGAGGCCAGGGGTCGCAAAGGCAGAGCTAGGAGTCAAAAAGGGCAAGCCAGGGGTTGCAGCTGCAATCCCTGATGACCCCTAATGATGTCTATAGAGGGATAGCCTTCACAATTTACAATTGTCCCACTGGCAAAAGAGAACAGGGCAGCAGGACCGGTGTGAACTTTGACATCTGTCCTTCACCTTAACATTTGGGAGTAAAGGAGAGCAGTCACAACTCACAGTTGTCTCTTTGACTTATTCAGATATGCACACAGGCTAACGACTGCACTCTTTTGAATGCCCATAACTCTTATGCAAGGTGTGGGTGTGAGGCACACCCTACCCCACCCTTGTGCATGACAGGTGTAGTCAAAGAACACACCTTCCCTTGCTCTTGGACAACGTGAGGAGGCGGGTGAAAATAACACTTCCACCCTTGGGCAATGCAGAGGTGTGCCATAAAAAATATACAACCTCCACCCCGGTTAAGCTAGTTGACTAAACCATCAAATGCCCTCTGCTCTTGGGTAAGGTGGAGGCACACATTCCACACCCAATCTTGAGCAAAGCAGGAGTGGAGGAAGAATTCAACCCCGCATGCTTGGAAAAGGCAAACAATGAAAAAACAATAGGCTAATGTTTTATTTTAAAAAATCTCTCAGAGAGTTCGCAAAACTCAGGAGAAATGTTAAAACGAACCCCCTGCAAAGTCCAGAAAAAGATCAAAGTGCACAGGTGTACAGGACAAGTGACATGGGTGCAGTTTTAAGATACAAATTGTTTTCAAATGAATTTAAAATGTCAGTAAAATGTCTGATTGGCTTTGTTGATTTTTTTTAAAATTAATCTTACAAAATCTGCAAACATTAGAAGAGATTAGTACAAAACATTTCCACACACTCTACTAAAGGCCCACAAGCACACATCAGACATCCAGCATCTCTCACCCAGATACTCGCCATTATATGCCAATCACTTGTCTTCAGGTGACCATACACTCATTGCAAATGCCCACCTACTCACTATCAGGTTCCCACACAGCCACCAGATTACATACACACACCTTCAAAATATGCTCAGATACACATCATATGCCAACAGAGAAAACTAACACAAAAATATAGTTAGAAGTGTGTTAAGCCTAACTGATGTGTGAACAGTATCTATGTCCAAAACCTTGAAAGATTATAGCCCTGATTACAAGTGTGGCGTCTGTCGGACAATCACGATTGTATGATCTTCGATCCTAACGGGCTGACAGTGGTGCGGATCATAGTCAGCCATGGCAGCACTGAAGTCAGCACCGCCCTGCTGATTACGACCTGGTTCTCCACCAGCCTTCTCATGGGTGGCGGAGAAAAGGTGCCAGGGGTCACCGGGGGCCCTGGCAAGGCAGTGCATGTGTCCTCCTGCCCAGCACGCTTGTAATGCGCACTGTCTGCTTTGCGCATTACGAAGGTGCTGGTGCGCCCTGTGGGTGGCAGCATTGTTGCCATCGGCTCAATTACAAGCTAGAGACAATGCTCACACCACATTCCCACTGGGCTGACTGGTGAAAACCTTGGTTTCCACCAGTCAGCCCAGCAGGAAAGTCATAATAGGGCCGGCGGAAAGGTAGGCATTAAGACGGCAACCTCCCCATCGGAAGTTCGGCTCAAGGGTCTTCCCGTCCACCGAAATTTAAAAGAGGCCTTATATATGGAAATATATGCTAAACTTGTTAACTAATCGTGTATTGTGTAGCTATTGTTTTATGGGATTTTTGTAACTGCATTTTCCTTTGTTTAACATATGTGTATTTTATTTTTTCTTAAATGTAGTGATTTATTATAGGTTTTTATAGTGACTGTGATGTGTGTGGTGTTGGTATTTTCCATGTTACATGCATTTTTATGATATTGTATGTATGTCTGGGTATATTTATCTCCAGTATGACCTGCCTGAAAATTACAAAAAGTATATTGTTATTTATTTTGTTTTCACATTATATTAGCTTGATGAGGTAAAAGTAATGTATCAAAATTACAGCTTAAAGAGAACAGTTCTCAGCAATGTCCTAAAACTATAATTGTTGGAGATATTCCTCAAATATTGAGGCAAAGCAGTCCACAACTCGATTTTCAAATTATTATCACGTCTACGCGTTATCACTGGGTGGTGGTTAAAAATACTTAATTTGACTGCAATGTTATTGCACTGTTTTTACCACAGTGTCAAAAACAAGTATAAGAGCGTAATGAAATCACTTTATTTAGAAGGTTCCTTATAAAGACCATTAGCTCTACTACTATCTTTGCCTCTGTTGCACAAAATCCTTTAAATGCTGAGAGAAAGTGCATTTCACATAGTATTTGGAATCTGTGAAAAATCTGGTTTTTATTAAGCAAAAGGAAATTCAGGGAACCGTTAAATATCTGATATCGAAATGAATGGTCGTGTTTTCCAAGTTACTTTTCAGGAATGCAGTCCCTGAGATTACATAGCATGATATGATACAGTATGTATTTTGTAGTAGAGATGATTTATGACGTTAGTGCTACTTTAGTTTTTTCCACATATTGAGTTGTTGCAAAGCAAACAAAGTCAATATTTGAGGGTTTCAACAAAAATGGTAAATGAAAAACCTCAAACCACCTTAACTCTATTTATTTTGTTCCTTGTAGTCTGCTCGTGTTGCTGTCATTTTTCAAGTTAATGGTTTTACGAGAGCAAATAGGGCATACAAAGTAAGGATGCAAGGTTGAACATCTTTTTTAAGAGTATTCCCATGAAATAGCACATAATATTCAAAGAAATAGGTCAGATATCATGGAAGTGACCATGTAAAACAGTAACACAGCAGAATACTACATAACGAGCAATATTTTGTTAATCACTTTCTCGTGTGTGTCGAATGTCTACGTTCAGCAATTCAACTTTCTTAGCTAAGATTTTTTTTACCTGGTATATCATTGCAGATACTGTTTGGCCCCTATCAAATATTTTCGATCACCTACATTTAACTTACTGCTTTTTGCCTAGATCGTCACCCTTAAACTCATTATTTGCTCCCACTAGCACTAGGTCTGTTTTTCTGTCTTTTTCATCGTCCGCTGAATATTTTCTTCGTTTACTGAATATTTTATTTGTCTATTACTTTTAAATGTACGTTCTTCTTGTCATTTCCCGTCTCCATCTCACAGTCACTCCTAAATTCTGAATCCATGTGGGTCCCCCTGTCGAGATTCCTGAACCCTCTTGGCTCTGTGCTATATTCCTATCTCATGTTCTGCCCTCTGTAGATTGTAATCAGCCCTTAACATACTTTCACACATGACAATTATTGTTAAATGGAGTTTCTCAAGTTAAGTTGAACAGTCACAGACACAATGTCAAGTATTTTACTGAAGGAACATCCAGTTAATCAAGGTCCAGCAAGTTAACATTTTTGCAGCTTAAGAACTTCTTGAGTTTAAAGTACTTTTATTTCTGGTACAATATGGATGTTATGTTTGTAAAACCTAGTTTTGCAACTGCCGGATTGTTCACTATGGTCATTCTGACAAGAGGCTGGCACTACCATTAAATTCAAAGGTGAGATTCCCTGTATCTCCAGATATCCATCCTCCGCCCAAGAAGGGAAAACCAGCAGTTTAGATGTAGGATTCCCAAAAGGTTTATCTTTGGGGCGTTATAGGAGCATTCGTTTAAAATTAGTTGAAGATGACCAACGGATAACGGAATACAAAATATATTTGGTTTCCCCGGTAATCAATACAGCAGTGATGTATTTCATCAAAACTACTATGATGAACTGAGTAGTTTATTATGTCTTGGCTTGATAAAGCTGCATGGCCTATACGATGTAGCGAAACATGCATTGGCTGTTCTTCCTTCTACAATTGTTTTTCTGTTGCTACAACTAAAGACCTTTAGACAAATTCAACTTATTTTCAATTAATGTTTCTATTGCTACGCAAGGGTCCCTTACAGGATTCCTACATCTAGACCAAAGCATTGTTGCAACACATAGTTTGAACTGTTGAAATTAAAGAGACTTGTGTGTGTGGTAACTAATCAGTCCTTCTGTGGGTGTTTTGGGGCTCTTGAATCTGTTCCTAGCAACCACAAAGAAATATGTTTTAGTTAGTGGTATTTTCATGGAGTCAGTATTTGATCTGCAAGTGTCATTTTTACCTTTAAAGTAAATGAATGTAGAAATAGAGGGGTCACTAAGCTTTCTTGCAGAGTTTATATATGGAAGAATGATGTCTTTTGTGGTAGAAGCAAAAAAAACAAGCATTTGCAATGCAATGGGTTTCGCGTTTGCTCAAGTTAGAGCCATTAGTGTTGTAAATTCCTAACTGGACTTTTCTTGCCACATAAGTAAAAAATGAAAAGTGAAATAATTGACAAAAGTGAGCTGATTCAAAGTGCCACGGCCGCCATGAGCATGAGCGTGAAGGAGAGACACAAAAGGAAAAAGAAGTAAACTTGCAGTCAAACGTATCGGCAACCATCCAATTATCCATGTAACAGGGTTGATGGCCAAGGCAGTAACAAATCTGCCCCAAGGAGGGACAAACGTAAAGCATTTACCAATGATAACAAAGGATTTATGAAAGGCAAGCCCATGGACGAGTGATAGTGATGGGCGTGCAGTAGGCATGGTTAAAAGCCCACAGAGAGATTACAACAGGCTGGGGTGCTTGCGCACTCGACCTAAAAGGCAAGGAGGGGAGACATAGCCTGTGACAGAAGGAAACAAAGAAGGAGGGCCAGTGACGAACTGAAGAATAGCATGTAAAAGCGAAGACATGAAACCTGTGAGGGAAGGTTTAGGCAGGGTGTGAATGTAGAGGCAGAGAGCCAAAGTAGGAAAGAGGAAACAGTTGAAGAACAGGGAGGAGACTGTGATGAATAGAATGGTTGAGAGCCTGAGGTGGAATGCAGGGACAGTGTCTTAATGTAGAGAAAGGAGCTTGTGAAGAACAGACAGCAGATTAGTAAGGGCAGGAAGCCTGTGGTGGAGATCAGGCACAGGGTGTGAAGATAGACAGGGAGTCTGCGAGGGAATCCTGGGATTGTGCTGTAGCCTGGATTTGGGGCAACGTTGCCCACTGCTGTAGGCATCATCCTCTTGCCATTGTCTTTTTTGTTTCAGTAACCAAGGTGGGCAGACATTGCCCTCCAGTCACCTGCAGAAACACTGAATCTTAGACTCATGGTGATTTCTTAACAGCTCGTCTGCAAGAAGCGTGAGGGCATCAAGAAGACAGAGGAGTAAGTAGAAAGTCCATCATAGGTGAATATGAAGCAGGTGCTCTCACCTCATCATTCGTCATATTATAGCTCTGATGTGACTTTGAGCCAGATGTCTGGTGAGGAGTGTGGAGTGCAAGCCCATCAAGCACCTGCAGTCAAAATGTTGTTGGTTGCAGAAGGCTTTTCAGCTGGTGCCTTGGCAACTACTTTAATTGCAAACCTCCTTTGTAAACTAGGCACTTTCATTTTCTATTTGAAGTCTTCTTAAACTTCAGAAGTGAAGCAAAAATCTTGGAAAGTGGACACGTGAGTCACTTGCATGATTGTTAGTCTAGTTTCAGGCTGGCTGCTGAGCAGGGACCACAATGATTGACATATGCAAGGGAACTTTGAGCCCTGCACAAGAAACAAGTATTTTCAATCCAACGGGTCTCGCATTTGCTCAAGTTAGAGCTATTATCGTTGTAAACTCCTAAACGGACTTTTCTTGCCACACAAATTACAAGAAAAAAAACAGCTCAATCGCACTATGTAAAATGCTGCGCGATCGCGCTGAAATTGAAAACAGAAAAACTGAGCTCGATTGCGCTATATAAACCCCAGCGCGATCGCGCTGCTTGGAAAATAAAAAGATAAAGTAGTCCGGAAACCATGCTGAAAACATCGAGCCTCAAATGGTTTCAGTAGTTTACCGGTGCTGTGTAGGTGGGCTAAACACCAGAAAAGGCATGACATATGCATGCCTTTCATAAATGAAAGCAAGCGGATTTTAAAAGGCAAGCCCACGAACCAATGAAAGTGACTGACGTGACATGAGTGTGGTTAGAAGCCCAAAGAGAGATTACACCATGGAACGGAGCACTTTGTGCTCACCCATAAAAATGGCACGTCTGAGCAGCACGCAGAACACAGCATTATACCCCAACTTCATGATCACATGGGGCCTGGTGGCACAGCCTTTTGGCAATCTATCTCATTTTAACAAGGATGCGAGCAACTAATAAGTCAAGGCCGAAGAACTCAGGAAGCCAGCTTCACAAACATCACTTCTGTTGTGCTCTGGAAAAGGAGTGAATAGACTGCAGTAACAATTGCCGCCATCCAGTTGAAAAGTGTGAAACCACAGAGAAAGGAATACATAATTAATCTAAATCATGTCAGTGGTAGCGGAACCCTGAAAAAACTACTAGAGGAATTCACTAGGCGTCAAGAACTCCCTCGAGCCATTAATACAAATTACTACGATGGAAGAGGAGTATTAATGTGGTCCACACACCAGTGGAATCAGAATAGCGAGAACAAGGCCCTGGAAGAAGTCGTAGGGAAGTCAGGCTTGGGAACAATCAAAAGAAAATATACACGTTACTTTGAGGAAATAAAAATATCTCAATAAGCCCAACAACAGTGCTGAATTTGTGGTCGAAGGAGACATTTCAGTCCTCTTGCAGAGATGTAAATAACCCTCCATGTATAAGAAACGCCAGCCAATACAACCGATCCCTGCATTAATTGAAACCAAATAGCCACAAAGCTTCACCGTGAGCGCGAAGAGAGAGACAAAAGGAAAAATAAGTTTGCTCGCAGCCAAAGTTATTGACAAAAGTGCAATTATCCATGCAACAGGGTGGATGGTCAAGGCGGTAACAAAACTGCCCTAAGGAGGGACTATTGTAAAGTAGTTGCCAACGGAAACAAAGGATTTTTGAAAGTCAAGCCCAGGAACGAGTGACAGTGATGGGTGTGGGGAGGGCGTGGTTAAAAGCCCAGATACATACCAACATGAAGGAAAAGCATGGCATGCGCTCTGCTGTGCTTGACCTAAAAATGGGCCTGACAGTGTTTGGCAGATGGGTACTCGGTCACATAAGTAACAGGCATCCTGTCCACCTTATTACAAGTGCATTCGATCATAATCCACTTGTAATAAGATGGACGGGGTGTGAAAGGGGCTCTCACTGTGTGTCTGTGTGTAACAATAAATGATATATTAATAATGTGTGATGGATGTGGTGTCAGATGCTCCCTCACTGTGCCCAGCTAGGGTCTGCATGTGTACCAGATATCAATAAGCCTAGAAAGTTTTATTTTTTTAATTTTGTATGAGACATTCAGTTATAGCATGTTAAAAGCAAAAGATACAATGCTATAAACTCACGATGTCATAACATGTTAAAACTATATCGCCACCACCCCCTTTTTTCTTCCAATTGTGTTATTTTGTTAATCTTAAACATATTTGTGGATTTTTATTCAGTGATGTCAATTCCTGGACCATAGGCCACGTGACTTTTTTTCTTGTGATTTAATTGGGGTCAGAACAGTGTGTGGTGTCACCACCACTAATCCACGTGGTTTCCCATGGACTGCACTCTTCATTCCTTTGAATCAATTTTAACTTTGTTTTACCATATACCCTGACCAGTGCTTTAAATGTGCCAGTACTCACAGGTACCGAGTATTGGCACTTCTTATTTTCATCACTTTGAGTACTGGCAGTTCTCTGCTGCCCAAAGATAGTACTGGTACTCCTGAATAGCAGAGGCTCATTGCTATTAGTGCTGCTAAGCAGAGGCTGTCTGACAACCAAAGCGCCTCAGTAGACCAAGCTGAGCCACTGTTGAACTATTTAGCAGAGGCTTATTTGCATATTGCCCAAGGGTTCACTATCACAGTGCACACACTAGAATTCAAGCATCCCGCTGACAGCGCCAATTGAGAAAGCCCTGGGAGGTTAGGGGTATAAAATGACTTTAATCCCACCTGAGTCTTTTGAGTGAGTGGCTGCTTGTGTCTGGGTGTTCACTTGCTTGTGTGTTTGTTGCTGTGTGTGAAAGAAAAGCGAGTTATAGAGGAGAGAATCCCAGTCACTCGGGAGGTATTTTAAATGACATTTGTGGAATATTTTGTGTGCACGCTCTGCTAGTTTCTTTCTGTGTGTGCACTCACAAATATATAAGTATTCAGCCAAATGCAAGCATATGAGTATGGCATTAAGATTGTGCCTGCAAATATTACAAAACCAGGAAATACTAACATCTCTCTTCGTTACCATATGTAAAGTTAAAAGGCCTCCCACATTTCACCTTGTAAAGAAAGGATGGACCTTGAAAGGCATCCTTATCACACCTTATTTACAGTGGGCAGCTACATCCAGTATGGGCCTTCTCAGGCGTTTTGTCCACCCCTGCTGGATGCTTTCAAATTCAGCAGCCAGAGAAGTGAACTAGAGCACTTTCAGTTAATTTAATAAACCAGTTTAGGATTATGCCAGTCACACTGCAACTTTATAACAATCATTAATACAATCACTACATCTGGATAACTGTAAAAAGCTTTTATGTCTTCTGTTGAAGATACACACACATGCCTCTACATCAGGAGCAATCAAATCTACTTCTCAGCAAAGCTGGTTAACACTTTGGGCCTAATTTTAAAAAAGTGGCTCTGCACCCAGTGCAGCACCACTTTATTTGCACTCCTTAGCACCCCCTAATGCCACCATGTGTGCGCCATATCTAAGATACAGCGCACCATGGTGGCAGTTAGGGGTACTAGCATAAAACTTTTTTACGCTAGATCAGAGCTTTGCAGTATTGGCGTACATTTTTTTACGCTAATCCTGCAAAGCCCGTTGAGGCCCATTATAAATAATGGTGTGCCTACTTTTAATACCTACTCTCAGCAGGCGTTAAAAGTGTTGAAAAAAAAGACGCAAAGAAATCTCTTGGATTTCTTTGCACCATTTGTTCGGCCCACTAACGGGGGATCATCACCTTTGCAGACATTATGCCTGGTGCAGGCATTATGTAGCGCAAGGGGTTGTAAATTTGGCGCATCGATTTTGGACTCATTGGACCATATTAGCATAAAAAAAGATGCTAATGTGGCACAAGGAGGCGCTCTTGGCTCTTAAATCTGCCCCTTAATGAGATGTATGGTCAATTACATGTACATAATGTTGGTGCATTAGTAGAACGTATCTCACTATACAGTGCTGTCCCAGTCCATCTAAATAGAAAGTGATAGGCAAGGTCACTCAATGTTGAGGCAGTATCACAAAAACTGGGCCTAGTATCACAAAGCACCCACCCAATATGACACAGCACTTGTCTAATATATAGCAATGGCATAAATTCACATACTGCCCCATCAATACACAATATACACAGTGCTGGGATCACATAACGCTGGCCTACAACGCTGTCAAGGTCTAATATCACACACAGTGATGGCCAGTGCGCACTGTTCAAAACTGGTCAAATTCATTCCAAGGATCCTTTTTGTATTGTCTGGTGTGGCCGGTCCGTATAAATGCAATGGGCCTCATGAATATGCCCCTTGCGTGCAAGAAGAAATGAGGATGAGTCCTTAAAATGATGACCCCTTGAAAACTGGTGCTGAAGGGGGGTGGGTGAAAGGGGAGTTCCAGGATTGCACAGATATGAATTGGTGTTACCTAGTTGGGTGAGTGTGTGTTGAAACTGCTCTCCAGAAGCTTCACCCTCAATCTCCTTCGATGGTAGGGGAAGATAGGTGGAAAGACCAAGAACACTCACATTACACACTCTACTCTTTACATGGGAACATGTTGGGAATACCTAATAGTTTTAGAAGCATATACATTGCAAAATTGTATTTTCTTCTTAGCTTTCATCAGGATAAAGGAAGCGTGAGAAAGTTGAAACATAATTTTAACTTCCCTGTCTCCATCATGAGGTTTTGCTTGCATGCCATTAGGAGTTAAGGGCCTTACTTAGAAGACAGTACGTCAATGGTGCAGGATTAGTACTGGCCTAAGTCACAGCAATGGCTCAATATCCGATAAGGATGCCTTAAAAGCAAACTGTTTTGAGCCATGTCCACTCATTAGTAGCCTAACACACCACAGCATGGGTCAAGATCACACAGTGATGAGCCCATTTTACATTCTGTTGGGCCAAAATCAACCACTCACTAACCCCAGATCACACAATACTTAATCAACATAACACAGAGCAACGCCAAGAAGACATACTAGTGTGTAGAAATTATCAAGGTTCTGCTGATTATTATGTGCAGTTCTAAACCTGGTAAATTTGTACTGAATCTCTTGAGGCATTGAGATGATTGTCCAATCTAATCTTTCCCTCGCAATGGACTGCATACATATTTCTGAAGATTAAGATGTCATACTACATCATCACCTTGCCAGTGAACTGTTCTGCCTCCGTGCAGCTCCTCCATCAAGTGTGGGCCATGTCGGTCTGAACCCTGACCCCAGGGGTCGAGGAGTTCGAGGCCATCCATCACCCGCAGGCTCCTGCCTGTGCCTCATCCCAGGTGTCTAGTGGGAGAGCTTTGCTCTTCTGCTAGGCTGCCCACTGGCCCTTGGCGCCTCTTTCTCTGTTTCCCTATCTCTTTCTCTGCACTTTCATTGTGCCTTTGCGCTTCTCTGTATTTTTTCTCTCATTTTAACTTTTTCTTGTTTTCTCTCTCTTTTTCTCTCCCTCTCTTGTTCTCCAACTCTCTCTCTCCCATCCTCCCCACCGCTGCTGCCCCCGTAGCCCTGTCCCCCTTTTGTGCACCATTTTTCCCGCTCCAGCCTCTAAACTGTCCTCTCCTTCCCCTCTCCTTACTTAATGGTGGCCGCGCGCCACTGGAGCACCAAAGGCGCTCCAAAGGCAAGCCTGTCTGCACCCGTTCATGAACCGGCCGTGACCAGCGCCAGAACACCTGCACTTCCCACCCACCACCTCTACACTCCACCAGCTCTCCTCGCACTCAACCCAGGACGCAACAACAATTGAAAGCTTGCAGCACCAGCCGACACCCATGGACCCTTCAGCTGCCTCCGCTGCTGCCAATCCTACACCACCTTCAAGACCTTGGACCGACCAATAATAACACTCCGATACCGAAGACCCTAAAATGCATCCTCCTCAACATCTGCTCCTTCCATAAACACGCTACCGAAATCTGGGACCCCATTGACAGCACCACCCCGGACGTCGCCTTCCTCACCGAGACATGGGCCAACACCACCTAAGCCCAGAAATCGCCATTGACGTTCCCCAAGGATACAAGATCACCAGGAAAGACAGCCCCAGCCACCCCAGGTGGGGGGCAGAATCGCCATCGTCCACAAGTAAAACATCCGTCTGAGCATACACTCCGAAGGACCCACAAGCCTGATGGAAAGCCTTCATTTCCAACTATAAAGCAGCCCGACACCCACCTTCAGGGGAACCCTCATCTACCGCCCACCTGGACCCCGTGCACCCTTCGCCGACTGCATCACTGACTGGATCACCACACAAGCCATCACAGCCACCAACTACACCCTGCTGGAAGACCTCAATTTTAACCTCAACATTCTACAAGGCCCCAACACTGCATCCCTCCTAGACAACCTCCACAGCATAGGGCTCTGACAGATCCTGATGGAACCAACATACTCAACAGGACTCACCCTGGACCCCATCTTCACAACAGGAACCTCCGTCACCTTCAGCCACACCTCTGAACTTCCATGGACAGACCATTGATGCATGCATTTCACCTTCAACACACCCACCGTCCTCAGACCTCAGCAACAACTATCTTGCAGAAGCTGGGCAAGAATCACTGACGACCAGCTCACCACCACCCTCACCAACTCTGCTCCCCCCATCACACACAACAATGACCCGACCACTGCAGCAAGCACCTTTCACAAATGGATCGCCGACTATGCCAACACCATTGCCCCCCTCAAAGAGAACAACAGCACCCGCGCTAAGAATGCCAGCTGGTTCACCGCAGAACTCAGAGAATCCAGACACCCTTGCCGATGCCTTAAGAAAATCTGGAGAAACATCAAATCCACAGAAGCCCAAAGCCACTTCAGAGCGGCCACCACTGCACACCACCAACTCATCAGAAGCATCAAAAAGAAAGCAATACAAGGCAGAGTCTCCTCACACACACACAACAGCAAGGGACTCTTCAGCATCATTAAGGAGTTCGCCCAACCCAACAGTGAAACAATGGACATCCCACCATCACAGGACCTCTGCGAAAGACTCAACACTTTCTTCCACCACAAAATCAAGACCATATATGACAGCTTCAACAAGGACAACCTATGCGCAGAACCCCCTCCACCGGAACCCGAGACCAACAAACCAACGATCACCATATGGACTTCCCTCACCACCGAAGATACACTGAAAACAATTAAGTCCATACACTCCTGGGCCCCCACGGACCCATGCCCCACCACATCTTCAACAGAGCTGCTGACATAATCGCCCGAGCTCCGCGTCACCATCAACCACTCCCTAGCTGATTCCTCCTTCCCCGACGACTGGAAGCATGCTGAGATCAACTCCCTCCTCAAAAAATCCTTGGCAGATCCCACCAACCTCAAGAATTTCAGGCCCATCTCCCTGCTCCCATTTCCAGCTAAACTCATTGAGAAAGCAATCAACAGCCAACTCACCACTTTTATCGAAGACCACAACAACCTTGACGCCTCCCAATCGGGATTCAGAAAAAAGCCTAGCACCGAAACGGCCCTCCTGGCCGCAACAGATGACATCCGCTCCCTGCTGGACAAGGAAGAAATGGTGGCACTCATCCTGCTGGACCTCTCAGCAGCTTTCGACACAGTCTCCCACCACACCCTGATACGCAGACTTCACGACGCCGGCATCAGAGTCAAAGCCCTCGACTGAATCAAATCCTTCCTCTCAGGCAGAACTCAACAAGTGAGACTACCCCCCTTCCTCCCGAACCCAACACCAACCACCTGAGGAATTCCCCAGGGGTCCTCCCTCAGCCCCACGCTGACTTAACATCCACAAGGCCCCGCTGACCGACATCATCAGAAGCCATGGAATCAACATTGTCTTCTATGCCAACGACACCCAACTCATCCTCTCCCTATCCAACGAACCCAACACAGCCAGACACAATTTCCACGAAGACATGGGTGCGGTCGCCAACTGGATCCCCTCCTCAACTCCACAAAGTAGCTGAAGACATGGCTTTTTGAACAACCACCTCACTGATGGATCCTACATGCCTCTTGAGACACTTTGTGGGAGAGTAGTTGCGCTTAATAAACACCTGATTGATTGATTGATACTAACTATTAAATATTGTGTGCCACATGTGCAGAGGGAATCTGCACATATGGTCAATTTAAGACTACTGTCAAGGACAGTATAAATACTCAATAGTATAAGTGTCTCATGTATCATCATGCTTTGAATTTAGTTCCATCCCTAACCCCACCCATTAGCCATACCCATTACTCATTTTAATGAGTACCTTGTTGTAAGTGCCTTAGTATTTGAAAAATAAATGAGGCTCTCCAAGCACAGATCCAGTGTTGAACTTCTTTTCTTTATCAAGCCTGAAAAATAGGAGCCCACAACCAGCATGACAAGAGCATCGGTGATACAGAGTAAACTGTCATAACCGATGTCGCACTTACATATATATTAGAGCTATACCTTTCAAAATACAACATGTTACACGCACGTGAACTGTTACATTAAACTACCAAATTCCAAACTGAATCTCACGAGCCTCTAATAAAAGAAAACATACGCTATTTAAAAATATACAGAGCGTGCTGCTACAGAGAACATAGGCCCTCATTACAACCCTGGTGGTTGGTGATAAAGTGGCGGTAATACCGCCAACAGGCTGGAGGTAAGAAAAATGTAATTATGACCATGGCGGAAACTGCCAACACATACAGCCACTTTAACACTCCGACCACCATGGTGGTAACAACAAACACCGCAGCGGTAACCGCCAACAGCCAGGTGGAAGACAATGTACCGCCCACTCCATTATAACACACCAATCCGCCACCTTTTCCGGGGCAGTACCAACGCCATCAAAAGCACAGTGAAAACAGTACACAGAAGGGTAACAACTCACCTCTTGACACTCAAGGAAGAACCACGACGCCATGCAGCCTGAACTGCAGATCTTCCCCATGCTGGTATACCTCACCTACACCAGGCACACGAATGCCGGCGAAGACGACCACGGTGAGTACCGCACCTAGCACACAAGGGAGGGGGGAAAGAGAGTGACACACACAAGCAACACCCCCACCCCCAAGCCCAACACCATACACACAAACAGATGCAACAACATCACATATACACCCCATAACCCTCAGGAATAACGCAAGGACAAAAGGAATTGATTAAATTGAGTGTATTATGACAAATTTAGATAAATACGTCCTTAAAGCACTAAACAGTATGTACAATATATACAAATGGAGGGACAATGCCCACTCCAAAATCTCCATGGCCCACGGGCCATAATACATAGGCCAAGGCCACACTTGACTCCTGCCTCAATACGGAGAGAACACTGCAGGGGCATCAGGTCGAAAAAACACAGGCACCTCTGGGGGACGGGGAATGGGGGGGGCACCACAGCCGGAAGATGGTACAACGCCACTGCTCCTGGGGAGTGCAAAGCCACAGTCTCTCTAGTGGGTCACTGCTTGGTCCTGGGGAGTGTAAGGCCACAGTCTCTCTAGTGGGTGGTTTGCCCACTGCTTGGTCCAGGGGAGTACACAGCCGCAGTCTCCCTAGTGGGTGGTTTGCCCACTGCTTGGTCCTGGAGAGAGCCAAGCCACAGTCTCTCTAGTGGGTGGTTTGCCACTGCTTGGTCCTGGGGAGTGCAAGGCCACAGTCTCTCAAGTGGGTGGTTTGCCCACTGCGATGTCCTGGGGAGTGCAAAGCCACGGTCTCTCAAGTAGGTGGTTTTCCCACTGCTTGGTCCTGGGGACTGCAAGGCCACAGTCTCTCAAGTGGGTGGTTTGCCCACTGCTTGGTCCTGGGGAGTGCAAAGCCACAGCCTCTCAAGTGGGTGGTTTGCCCACTGCTTGGTCCTGTGGAGTGCCAAGCCACAGTCTCTCTAGTGGATGCCTTCTTCCACTGGTTCTGTAGGGGCCTTGTGCCCAGTGTGCTTCATCCTGGCAAGGAGGGTGTGAGTGGATGCCTTCTTCCACTGGTTCTGGAGGGGGCCTTGTGCCCTGTGATGCTGATCCTAGATAGTGCAAGGTCACAGTCTCTCATATGGGTGTCACACCCATAGGTGTTGCAGGGGCCGGGACGCACTACAGCCCATGTAGTCACGACTACACACTGCTTGCCAGCGGTGACGGCTGCTCAGTGGATGGCAGTTGCGGGGCTTGCGGCGGTGTTGTCAGTGGTGGGGGGAGGCTCCAGCCCTTCCCCTGCAGCCTGGGACGGCTGCCCACTGGGGCTGCTGCTGCTGGCAGTGGTGCTGCTGGCGGTGCAGGTGGCGGTGCTGGCGGCGGTGCAGGTGGCGGTGCTGTCAGTGGTGAGGGGAGGCTCCAGCCCTTTCCCTGCAGCCTCGGACGGCTGAAGTGCCATGGCTGGTGTTGCTTACCCAGATGCTGCTCCAGCCCCAGGCACCAGATCCATCCTGCCTGCTGCGTCAGTTCCTTTAACATTGGCCTTGGCATCTGTTGTCCCCTTCCTGCCCTTGGCAGATGGTGGTGCCTCCTTGATTCTGCCAGCTGGTGTTCCCTTCCTGCCATTGTTGGCTGGTGCTCCCTCCTTCCCCTGGCTGGCTGGTGTTCCCTCCTTCCCCTTGCTGGCTGGTGGTGCCTCCTTCCCCTTGCTGGCTGGTGGTGCCTCCTTCCTCTTGCTGGCTGGTGGTGCCTCCTTCCCCTTGCTGGCTGGTGGTGTCTCCTTCCCTTTGCTGGCTGGTTTCACCTTCTTGCCCTTGCTAGCTGGCGGCCCCTTCTTGCCCTTGGCAGGTGGTGCAGGCACACTGGGTGTGCTGACGGGTGCCTCCTTGGAGCCTCTCACACCTGCAGTAGCTGCAGAAACTACAGTAGCCGTGAACTGGGTGGCTGAGGTGCTGGGCTTGGTTCTGGCCACCCTGGCCCAAAGAGAAGGACGGAGGGGGAGGGGCAGGGAATAGGTCAAGGATGGGGAGGAAAAGCCTTTTAGGGGCACTGGGGCTGGAAGAGGGCGAAGGTTTGGGAGTGGAGGAAGAGGGAGTGGTTGCAGGAGGTGTCTGTCTGCTGTGTCTGGGTGCAGGTGCATGGCCTGGATGCTGTTGTGAGGTGGACGGCTGTTGGGTGTCTGAGTGCTTGCATTTGTGTACTTTGGGAGGAGGGGGCACAGACACAGTGGGAGAAGACACAGGGGACGTGTGCATGGATGCGGGGGTGGTGACTGCCAGTGAGGGGCGTGTTGTGATAGGTGTGCTGGTGATGGAGGTAATGGATGAGGATGTAGTGCAGGCAGGTGTGAGTGGAGATGCTACTGGAAGGGATGTGGATGAGGAGGAGGGGGACACAGTGGAGGCAGAGGATGCTGGTGTGTCTGCATCTGGATGGTGCTTGTGTGAGTGCCAGTGGGATGAAGTGTGGTGCTTGTGTTTGCCTGAGCCACTTCTGTGTGTTGATTTGGGCCATGCAGGTCTGAAGGTGTGCTTGGGATAGGCTGGGGTTGACAGGATTGTGACTGGGTAGAGGATGTTGGAGGGGAAGGCTAGAAAAATGGACAATGGCTGCCATCAGTGAGTTGGCCAGAGCCTGGAATGCTCTCTGTTGGGCCGCCACGCCAGAGTGAATGCCCTCCAAGTATGCATTTGTTTGTTGCAAATGCCCTGCTACACCCTGGATGGCATTCAGTATGGTTGACTGCCCAACAGAGAGGGATCTCAGGAGGTCAATAGCCTCCTCACTGAGGCCAGGAGGGCTGACTGGGGCAGGGCCTGAGGTGCCTGGGGCGAAGGAGATGCCCACCCTCCTGGGTGAGCGTGCATGGGAAACTCGCTGAGGGGTTGCTGGGAGGGCGGTGCTAGTACGGGGGTGGCGGCTGTACATGTAGTTGGGGTGGGCACAGAGGTGTCCGCCACCGCCAGGGAGCTTCTATCAGGGGAGTTGTCCCCTCCTGTCTCCGTCGTGGTGCTTCCCTTGCCCTCAGTCCCACTGGTACCCTAACCGTCGGTGGATTAGGCCTCCAGGCCCATGTGGGATGAAGCTCCCTCCATCGCCGGTGCCTCTGCTCCTTCGCCAGATGATGCTATGCACACAAGGACAGGGTGACAAAACAAAAAAAGTGGGGAAGAGACAGAGGATACACTTGGTCAATGCCAGCAACAACACTACAGTTGGTGGTGTGCACAACTCACAGGGAACAGCCCTATGCACTAGGCCATGCACTACCTGTTACAATGCTAGTCACCAGGCCATGGGGTACAATGCCTAACGCCATTAGCTGCACACCTGAAACCCACAGGACCCTGCCCAGTAGTAGATGCCCAACAGCCTTATTGAGGTTGGGGTGCATCTGAGCTTGCCCATCATGTCCCCTGCCCTGCCATGTTCGCCCTTACCTAGGGGCACCCACAGCCCACATCCTCCACCCAGGTAACAACTTAACACGCACAAAGTCATGATTCTGAATCTGTACTCACCCCCTTGTGGATGCCTTCAAGTGCCCATCCAACTCCAGATAGGCCACCGCCAGGATGCTGAACATCAGGGAGGTCAGGGTACGACGGGCAGGCCAGCCCCAGATGGGCCTCCGCCGTCTTCCTTGCCCAGCAGCGCAGGTCCTCCCACCGTTTGCGGAAGTGGGTACTCCGCCTGTCAAAGACCCCCAGGGTCCGCACCTCCTTGGCGATGGCACGCCAAATACCCTTTTTCTGATGGGCACTGACCTGCAGAAAAAGATACAGCAGAAAACGTATTATTCATACCGTCCGGACTGTTATACTCATGGCCCAACATATCCCTCCCATCCCCTTACGCACAGAAATTGCCCACCGAACATGCAGTACTCTGCCCAGGACACCTCAGCCCCCCGCCCCCACACGAGGCTTACACACAGCACTCCATACATTGATGCCCCACGCATCGTGCTCACAGTGTACTCACCTGTTTGTCTGGAGGACCATAAAGTAAAGGATACTGGGTAGGACCCCATCCACTAGTCTCTCCAACTCCTCAGAAGTGAAGGCAGGGGCCCTTTCCCCAGACACTGGAGCCACGGTTGCTTCCAGACACAGGTCACAGCAGCACTTGCAGTGTAGGTCCTCTCCTGTTGAAGGTCAGGTAGCAAGTGAGTGAACAAATAGAAAATGTCGGTCACGTCGGCAGCGGTGCGTACCGTCACCGCTGGCGTACATCACCATTGGCTCCTGGAACCCATAGGCCCCAATGATAACCAATGCGGTGTTGCATGCCGGTCATCGACCGCATCCCGCAACGGCACACAATGCCAGCAGAATTACCTCATTTCCACTTGTCCCTCCTCACAGGTCAGGCGGCCACCATTTCAGGGGGGCACAGGCCATGGCACCTAACTACGTCATAGCAGACATAGGCTCATCAGTGGACCTACACGATCACATACTGTTTCTGTAAAAAAAGAAAGACATATTAATCTGAGTATGTGTTTGAATCTGCTCACCATTTTTCACCCTAGAGTTCAACCGCTGAGGATGAATAGGAGATGGAGACATCCCCCGTGTACAGATCTCATGGTGGACCTGGCGACAATGGAGGACAGGCACATTATCCTAACCTACAGACTTGATAGGGCCAAAATCCAAGAGCCATGTGCCCAATTGGAGCCATACCTGATTTCAGCTATCCGCCACCCAACAGGTATCCCCCCTCTAGTGCAGGTCCTGTCAGTGCCCCATTTCTTGGCAAGTGGTTCCTTCCAAGTGACAGTGGCCATGGCATCAGAGATGTCACAGCCCATGTTCTCAAATGTGCTGACCAGAGTGTTGTCTGCCTTGATGAAACACATGCACAGCTACATCGTATTCCCCCAGGTGGAGGATTTGGCCACAGTGAAGGCTGACTTCTATGCAATGGGACATAACCCCAACATCATTGGTGATATTGATGGTACACATATTGCATTTGTCCCACCCCGGAGAAATGAACAAGTGTTCAGAAATTGAAAGAGCTTTCACTCTCTGAATGTGCAGATGGTGTGTTTGGCAGACCAGTAAATCTCCCATGTCAATGCAAAGTATCCTGGCTCTGTGCATGATGCCTTTATCCTGAGAAATAGCAGCATCCCATATGTGATGTCTCAACTCCAGAGACACAGGGTGTGGCTAATAGGTGGGCCCATGGTCCCCACCCAGTGTCTGTTGATATATGGGTCTGGGGTTTGCCCTAAGGGTAAGTGTCTGGCTAACAGGTATCCCTCAATATTTGCAAGTGACTCTGGTTACCCCAACCTCTCATGGCTACTGACCCCCAGTGAGGAATGCCAGGACAATGGCAGAGGAACGTTACAATGAGGTACATGGGTGAACAAGGTGGATCACTGAGCGTACCTTTGGCCTCCTGAAGGCCAGATTACGGTGTCTCCATCTGACAGGTGGATCCCTGTACTACTTACCCAAGAAGGTGTGCCAGATCATCGTTGCATGTTGCACAACCTGGCCTTGAGACGCCAGGTGCCTTCTCTGCAGGAGGATGAGGCTGGAGATGTTCGTGTGGCAGCATTGGAGCCTGTGGACATTGACAAAGAGGAGGCAGAGCAAGAGGATGTGGACAACAGAACTACTATAATTCAACAGCACTTCCAATGACACACAGGTAAGACACTGCAACTTCACCTTCCATTGCAGTTTTGTGTTGGACATTGTACATGGCAGCCTGAGTTTGCTATTTCTGTGGTACTTACTGTACCCTTTGGCATCTCTATTTTCAGATATCTGTGCCCTACTCTGACTCCTGGAGTGTTTACTGCTGCCCACTACAGGTCATACATATGTATGTGTAACTGTACTTTTGAATTGCGATGTTTGCAGCTTGTTAAACTAACACATATTTCAATCAATTGACAGACTCCATACTTGTATTAGTTCCAAGGGTGTTTATTTAAGTGATAATAAGTGTAGGGGTATTGCAATGGGTGGGGTTGATGGTGGAGGAATGTCCAGGATAGAGTACAGTCTATTTGTTTCACAGGTGCATTGTCCAAGGGGGCATAGGAAGTGGAGCAATGGCAGTTCAAGGTGGACAGGGTGACAGAGTGGGACATAAGGGTGACATTCAGGGGAGTCTTATTTCCTGGCAGTGGTCTTGGCAATGTTTTCCGGCTTCTGCCTGGATTGCAGGGACCTTTTGCGTAGTGGTTCTACTTCTACAGGGGGAGGGGTGCTGGTGGCCTGTTGTTCCAGTGGTGGGGTCTCCTGTCCACTAGCGTCAGCGGAGGTGGAGGGCTGTTCATCGGTGTGCCTAGAGTCAGGGTGGTGTGCCACGGCCATGTCTGCCAGCACCCCTCTAATGGTGACCAGGGTGGTGTGGATGTCTCTCAGGTCCTCCCTGATCCCCAGGTGCTGTCCCTCCTGCAGCTGCTGGGTCTCCTGCAGCTTGGCCAGTATCTGGCTCATGGTCTCCTGGGAATGGTGGTATGCTCCCAGGATGTTGGTGAGTGCCTCATGGAGAGTCGGTTCCCTTGGCCTGTCCTCCCCCTGTCGCACAGCAGCCCTCCCAGCTTCCCTGTTGTCCTGTGCCTCTGTCCGCTGAACCGTGTGTCCACTGCCACTGACCTCAGGTGCCTGATCGTCCTGTGTTTGTGGGGGTTGCCTGGGGTCCGTGTAGTGGTGGACACACTGCTGATTGACGTGTCCTGGGGACAGAGGGATGGGCCCGCTGGGTGGGGGCTGTGGTGGTGTTTCCTGAGGAGGGAGGCTCTGTGGTGGTTTGGGACTGTGGCTGGGTCACTGACTGTCCTGAGGTCCCTGATGGGTCAGGTTGGTCATCCTGATCCAGGCGTGCAGAGCTGCTGTCATCACTGTGGGCCTCTTCTGTGGGGGACTGGATGTTGCTGGCACCTCCTCTCCGGTGACGTTGTGTGGGGGTCCTGTGGGTATGTAAATGCACTTTTATTGTTTCTGCGAGCGACATCTTGTGCATGGGTATGTTTCCCTCTACGGTTGTTATTACCAAGGCAGCTTTGTCTTGTATGAGTTGTGATTTGGTTGGCTAAGTGATTGTCACTAGTGTGCATGCTGTGGTGATGGGTGTCCATGCAGGTCTGTGATGGGGGTCCATGCATTGGTGTTGCATGCAGGGCTTGGTATTGGGATGGGTGGGTTGTGATGGTGTGGTGTATGTGAGGTGGTGGAGTGATAGGGGTGAGGGTAGGGGTAGGAGTTTACAATGGCTTGGAGGTGGGGGGGTTAAAGTAGTAAAGATTTGACTTACCAGAGTCCAGTCCTCCTGCTACTCCTGCCAGGCCCTCAGGATGCATGATCGCCAAGACTTGCTCCTCCCATGTTGTTAGTTGTGGGGGAGGAGGTGGGGGTCCACCGCCAGTCCTCTGTACAGCTATCTGGTGTCTTGCAACCACGGAACGCACCTTCCCCCATAGATCGTTCCACCTCTTCCTGACATCATATCTTGTTCTTGGGTGCTGTCCCAACGCATTGACCCTGTCCACGACTCTCCGCCATAGCTCCATCTTCCTAGCAATGGACGTCTGCTGCATCTGTGATCCGAATAGCTGTGGCTCTACCCGGATGATTTCCTCCACCATGACTCTTAGCTCCTCCTCTGAGAACCTGGGATGTCTTTGCAGTGCAATGGGTGTAGTGTGAGTGGTGTGTGTGGGGTGAAGTGTTGGGGTGTGTGCTGTGAGGTGCGTGGATGGTGTATGGGTGATGGTGTTCTGTGGCTCTGATTCAGTGGGTGCTCCTAGCGTGTCTCTCTCTCAGTTGTCAATTTATTTTTCGTAAAGGGTTGTGGGTAGTGTGTGTGTGTGTTTTATAGTGGTGTGGGTGTGTGGGTGTGGTGTGTGTATGGTTGTCAGGTGTGTGTAGTTTGAATTGTCCAATGTGGTGTTGTTTTGTATGTGTGTGTGTATTTTGAGCGCGGCCTTCTGTACCGCCAATGGTTTACCGCGGTTGAATGTCCTCTGCGGTGATTCGTGGGTAATAATGCTGTGGGCGTATTTCTGTTGGCGTAACGGTGTGGGTTTTGGTACCGCTATTTTATCACTGACCTTTGGGCTAGCGGATTTGTGTGTTTGTCTGTATAGTGGCAGATTTCAATGTGTTTGTCATAATACGCACAGCGCTATACCGCTGCGGTCGCAGAATGTTGGCGGCAGTCAGCATGGCGATAAGCAGCACTTACCGCCTATGTCATAATGAGGGCCATAGCACGCATCACAGCGAGAGCTTGCACCAAGCACAGTGCACCACAGCAGAAGCTCACGCTGTGACAGCTGAACATAAACAGAAAGTAGCACCTATACAACACCCCCCTTTAATACAAAAACCAAAATATATATATATACATATAATAATAATTTTACAGAACTACGTAGAAACTAGTGCAGGACTTATAACTTAAAGCATATAAACTAAGAGACATAACAGTCCTGAAATATGACAGGCATACCTGCATTGTGAGAATTACTGATTCGCACTGTTGATGAAAGTTCCTCCGAATGCAATGATTGCCTAGAAGAAGTACATTCCTCACCACATGGACCCACATCTTCTGAACACTCCAACAATTGTGTTTCCAAAGTTGGCCTACTTAAATCAATTTGAGAGAAATTCATAAGTTGTTGATCACCCCAAAAATATATTCATGATTAGATGTCCTTGATCTGACTAACAATAATTTCTTTGCTTGCTCTTTTGAAATTGTAACAATGTCTCTCTTGCTCCATCAACCTTTGTTCCACAAAAGCACTGATCCTTTAGAAATTTTCTCAACCTGGACAGGTAAAGAGAATTTAGAACTTCCCTTTTTAACCCTAAAAGGTACTCTCACTAAGACCCAATAGACATCTTGAACATCAGCTAACTTAACTCTGTATTTCTTGTCAAAAAGTTATTTTGTTAGATTTTACTTATTAACAACAGAACTTTTAACATTAGATAAATACTCAAATTTATGTTTGTTCAAATTTCTAATCCAATCAGGAAACATATTAAATCTGGGCAACCTTTTGCACAATAACACAAAAGGACAACCACCAGTAGTACTGTAAGGAGTGGTTAAATATATCCAATTTTTTTCTTTTAAAATGTTTTTAACATCCTGACCCATCTCTAAAGCTGTTTGAACACCTTCTTTTAAGAATTTGTTCATACGCTCCACCAAACCTGAAGGTGAGTAAAGAGCCACGTTATTATATTTATGTGATGCTGAGACATAAAATCGTACATTTTGTGTGAAGTGAAATGTGTACCATTATCTGTTACCATTTAATCAATATTAAATATCTTCTACAAAAATGTGATTACAGTGTCTGTATTTGGATTAGTAGTAAAACTAACAAACACCCATTTAGAAAAATAATCAATGACAACAATCATATGCCTTTGACTAGATGGAAGCAACTCAAAAGGTCCTGCAATGTCTACTGCCACTTTTTCCCATGCCATGTCAGGATAAGGAGTGTGGTGCAGAGGTGTCTCCTGCAATTTCCAATGCTTTTCTGACACCAGACAAGTAGCACACTCACCAATATAAGTGGGTTTCCATAGCTGACCACCAATAAAATTGTTTGAGAGCTTTACAGGCGCTACTTATGCCCAAATGCCCTTTATGTGCCTCTTCAGTCAGTAGCTCCCTTAAAGAGCTTGGAGGGGCACATAAGTCAGCACGCATAATGATAGTTCTTCAGACACTTGAATGTAGGGATGTAATGACATCTCTACATTTCTTTCACGAGGCCATCTGTTCTTCATATAAGTTGTGACCTTAGAAAATACTGGATCATTGTTTGTAGCTTCTACCCATTTTTCATGCGAAAGTGATCCAGTATTATGTAAAATGTCCTCTATAGATGCCACCACGCATTCTTCTTCAATATTTACTACAATTTCATCAGAAACTGGTAATCTTGACAAACAATCAGCTCTAATGTTCTTACCTCCAGGGATATATTTCAGAACAAAATCAGATTAGTGTAACCTAGAAATCACTCTTACTAAGCGTGATAACGCTTTCCCCATTCCATTACCATTTAAGGGATGAATTAGTGGCTTGTGATCAGTAAACATGTCAAATTGAATGCCCCAGATGTAATTTTTAAATCCCTCCACTGCCCATGAACACGCTAGTGCCTCATGTTCAATTGTACTATAATGTGACTCAGCCGAATTCAGAGCTTGTGAGGCAAAAGCAATGGTGTTTTCTTTGCCTTCAATCCGTTGAGATAGCACAGCTCCCAGACCCACTTGACTGGCATCCACAGTAATTATACATTTTCCTCTAGATACAAAAGGTGATAATGCTGGAGCTGATATAATCATTTTCTTGACATTCTGAAATGCTTCCTCAAAATCATCAGCCCAAAAATATTTGGTGCCTTTTCTTAACAGGTTTCTTCATGGCTGTACAACATATGCATTTCCCTTAAACAAAGCGTGAATAATATTCACTTAATCCTAGAAACGACCTCAGAGTATCCTTATCTCTGGGGGGCTTTGCATCCTAAATTGCTTTAATTAAGGAATGTTTTTTAGAAATACCATTTGGGGTGACCATGTGACCCAAATAATCAAAACTTTGCACATTAATCTTGCATTTATCAGACTGCGGAGTAACTCCAAATTCCCTGTATTTATCAAAAACCATGGTTAAAATTCTATTGTGTTCATTCAAAGTTTCTGCAAAGATGAGTACATCATCTTGAAAAGCTTGAGCTCCTTCTATGCCATCCAATACTATGTCCATCAACCTTTGGGGGACACTGGCAGCTGTAGCCAGGCCAAAAGGTAGCCTTGTAAGCTTGAAAACACCAAATGGTTATAAAAGTGGTGAGATTTTGTGACACCTGATCGAGCGGAATTTGATGGCATGCTGATTTAAGCTCTAATAGTGAAAAAAACTTGCATGACCAATGTTAGCTAACAAGTCTTGCACCTTGGGCAATGGGTGACATTCTACAACAATGTTTTTATTTAATGTATGAAGGTCAGCACAGAGTCTTATGTCACCATCCTTTTTCCGTACGATCACTATGGGACTGACCCACTCAGAAGCCTCTACCTGTTTAACGATACCCTCATTTACCATTTTGTCCAATAATCTTTTTAATTCTGCTCTGATGGTGAAGGGTACAGGGCAAACTTTATGAATTACTGGAACTGCATTCTTCTTTAACTTAATAGTGTGTGTGTAATTTTTAATACAACCAATTGAGTTATTAAAGAGCTCATGGTAGGAGTCACAAATATTTTTCACTGAAATTTTCTCCTGAACTTGAACAAGGGATAAAGGAATGTTACATATTTTCCATGGAAAATCTGCTCCAGGAACAAGCATGAGGCCTAACTTAGCTAAATCACGCCAACCTACGATATTTCTCCCTTTAATGGCCACATACCCTTTAGTATATATGCGTTTTCCCAAACAAGCGATTTGTTCTTCAAAATACCCCATTAGATCAATATCTTGATCCCCATATGCTTAAGGGTGTACATCTGGTTTAATTAATATCACTTTACCTTTCCAATGAGAGTCAAACAATGTGTTTGAAATTATTGTGATGGGTGCACCAGAATCATAGGACAGAAATAATGTTACCTAAAAGTACTTGGCAAACAGGGTCTTTGATTACTTCATTTTTACAAGTTCCAGTATCTAAATTCAGTACCATACTAGACAAATTCAATAAATCCTCGTCTTCTGTTACTTCAATAATATGTACTTTTAAATTTTTACTGCTTTTGCAAACACTGTAAATATATCCTTGTTTTTTGCAGTTAGTGCAGCGTTTACCTATAGCAAGGCATTGTACAAAATTGCTCAAATGTGATTTAGAACCACATCTAAAACAATACTGATTGGTTTCCTTAGCGTAAGGATTAAAGTTCCTGCCCTTGGCACAAACTAAATCCACATGTTCTCCTTCATTAACTTAATTTACAAAAACTGAAGATGATTTGGTATATTCTTGAGTTATTACCTGAGTTAATACAATTGAGCGTTCAATACTTTTAGCTAACATCAACACCTCACTTAACGATGCATCCCTGCAACTTCATAACCTCTCTTGAATCTTCTTAGAATAGCAACTGTAAACAAATTTATCAAATAAAAACGTATCTAGTGCTGACCCAAAGTTACGTGTGACAGCTAACGATCTCAACACTGAAATAAAATCCTCCCCAGATTCATCTGCTGTCTGTTTTTTTTTTTTTTTATGAAACCTTTCTTACAAAACACTTGGGGCCAGATGTACCAAAGGATTTTACCCATTCTGTGTCTATGGGAAAAAGCTTTTGTACATATGGCCCTTGGTTCTTTGCAAAATTTATGTTCAAGACGTGCAATAGCTTCCGCAAATTCATTCCAATCGCCAGCCGCTTCTTCAGATGGAATTACTTTGGGTAAATTACCAAACACTTGTTGCCCTTCCTGCCCCAGGTGACTAAATAAAATGGAAGCTTAATGCTTAGGCTGAAAATCATCAGCACCTACCGCAACCAGATAGTTCTCAAATGAACGTAACCAAATACATCATTTAACAGGAGGTTTACCAGGACATTGTAGGAATGGGGCAATATTAGCCAAATTAGAAGCGGATTCAGAAGCCATAACAACTAGAAATTCTATTTTGTGTTCCCTTAAAGACCCAATAAATAACCAGTCTGTAATAATTTTAAATGGAAAACACTGTAGAACTATGTTAACTAAACAAAAGACAAACAAAATGTCATGGCACTTAATATAACACTTGTGATACAGCTTTGATCCTCTGCACACCAGTAGCCCAGGTGAAAGGGTGTCTGGAATGTCAACAGCAGGAACAAAAGAGACTGCACATCAGCAAATAAACGATGTGCCCTCCAAATCGATCTCATTCAAAAATACTTAGCAGAAAAGTGTTAAAAGAAACAATGCAGTTGTGAGCTCCAAAGAACTTAAGGCAAACAAAAGAAAATCAAGAAAATTGTTGCCAACTGTTGCAAGTGCCTTAGTATTTGAAAAATAAATTAGGCTCTCCAAGCACGGATTCAGTGTAGAAATTCTTTATTAAGCCTCAAAAATAGGAGTCCACAACCAGCATGACAAGAACATCGGTGAGAGAGTAAACTGTCATAACCGATGTCACACTTACATATATATTAGAGTTATACCTTTCAAAATACAACTTGTTACACGCACGCGAGCTATTACTTTAAACTACCAAATTCCAAACGGAATTTCACGTGTCTATAATAAAAGAAAACATACACTATTTAAAAATATACAGAGCGTACTGCTACAGAGAACATAGTGACGTAAACATGCAGCACACATCACAACGAGAGCTCATGCCAAGCCCAGTGCACCTCAGCAGAAGCTCACGCTGTGACAGCTGAACATAAACAGAAAGTAGCACCTATACAGCACACCTGCACTTATTTTTTCCTAATCAAAGCACTGACCCTGACTATATACCAAAGGTGTTCTATCTACATACAGGCTAGTACCCATACACCTGACTCTCGTATTTCCACCTCCCTCATATCACTCACCTGTAGTCTAGCATAAACCATTATTTCCTAGCCACTGGTAGGTTTAGACAAGCAAGGCATTCTGATAATACAGTGCTCCGCAGGGCATCTTACAGCCACCCAGCACTCACTAAAAGAGACACCAATATAGTCCTGAAGCAGCACCTATTGCGGTGCAAATGCATTGCGTGGATTTGGGGTCAAAACACTTAAATTAACTGTACACGTCCTGCAAAAATGCAGCTAAAAATTCCCCAGGGTGTACGTGCAAAAGTCATTTTAACCTAAATAACACTGACGAAAGCCACAACTGACAGCATTGGAGTCAAAAAGAAGACTCTTGGGGTAACAATTTATGAGGCACTCTGCATGTGAGTGCACAGGGTAACCTCAGTGAACCAAACCAGATTTAAGACAGATGTCTCCTTCTTAAACACAGACATTTTAGAGAATCAGCCTCTGCGGTGCTTTAGAAGTAACACGGGTCTGTTATGTGGACGTGATCAAGGACACAGCTCTGCGACTCCCTAGCCCCCTACATCCACCACAAGATTGCAGAAATCTTCAGCACCCAGACCCCCCCAGCAACCACCAACACTACAGATTCATCTCTGACCAACCTCCTGCTCTCCTGGACCCCCGTCAACGACACCACCACCATCGAAATCATGAACACCATCCACTCTGGCTCTCCATCTGACCCCTGCCCTCACCACATCCTCAACAAAGCAAGCTATCGCACCCCAACTAAGGAAGATCATCAACAGCTTCTTCGAGTCAGCCCCCTTCCTGGAGAGCTGGAAACACGCCAAGATCAACGCCCTCCTCAAAAAACCCAAGGCGGACCCAAAGGACCTCAAGAACTTCCGCCCTATCTCCCTGCTCCCTTTACCGGCAAAAGTCATGGAGAAGGCCATCAACAGACAACTAACTCACTTCCTAGAGGAGAACCACACCCTGGACCCTTCCCAATCTGGATTCCGGAGCAACCACAGCACCGAAACCCCCCTCATCTCTACCACTGAGTACATCAGAACTGTACTGGACAGCGGCAAAACCGCAGCCCTCATCCTCCTGGACCTCTGGGCCGTGTTCGACACCGTCTGCCACCACACCCTACGCTCACGCCTCAGCAATGCTGGAATCTGCGTCAGAGCCCTGGACTGGTTCACTTCCTTTCTCACCGGCAGAACGCAGAGAGTCCGCCTCCCCCATTCAGCTCGGAGGCCACAGAAATCATCTGCGGCGTACCCCAGGGTTCGTCCCTCAGCCCGACCCTCTTCAACGTCTACATGGCCCCGCTCACTAACATCGCCCAACTCCACAACCTCAACATCATCTCATACGCCGGCGACACCCAGCTGATACTCTCCCTCACCAAAGACTCTGCCAAGACCTACCTCCACGAAGGAATGAAGGCCATTTCCGAATGGATGAAGAGCAGCTGCCTCAAACTCAATTCCGACAAGACAGAAGACCTCATCTTTGGCTCCACCTCCTCCGCATGGGATGACTCCTGGTTGCCTGCCACTCTCGGAACCGCTCCGACTCCCAATGACCACACACGCAACCTAGGATTCATCTTGGACCCCTCACTATCCATGACCCAGCAAGTCAACTCCATCTCCTCCTCCTTCTCCAACACCCTCCACATGCTCCGAAGATCTACAAATGGATACCCACAAAAACCAGAACAGTCACCCAAGCCCTCGTAAGCAGCAAGCTGGCCATCAGCAATGCCCTCAACGCAGGAACCACGGCCAAACCAAAGAAGAGGCTGCAACGCATCCACAATGCCTCTGCACGCCTCATCCTGGACATCCCCCGCCACTGCCATATCACAGACCACCTGAAAAACCTGCACTGGCTCCCAGTCAACAAGAGAATCACCTTCAAACTCCTCACCCACGCTCACAAAGCACTGCACAACACCGGACCAGAATACCTCAACAGATGACTCTCCTTCTACACCCCGACCCGGCATCTCTGCTCCGCCGATCTCGCCCTCGCAACTGTCCCCCGCGTCCGTAGAACTACAACCGGCAGTAGATCATTCTCACTCCTCACTGCCAAAACGTGGAACACTCTTCCCACCCACCTGCGCCAGACCAAACACCTCCTTACCGTCACTAAACTTCTCAAGACCTGACTGTTAGAGCAGTAGCAGCACCTCTCCCCCACACATTCTCCCCCCCTCCCGTTCTCAGTGCCTTGAGAAAATTCAAATGTACTGTGCGCTTTTTTTCTTTGCAGCTGTCCAAGTTGTCAAACTCTTACTCCGGGGAACAGGCGATGAAGTTCTGCTCTGTTTTTTAGACAAGTGGTGAAGCAAAGTAGGACCTGTTCTGATAGACAACTGTTACCATGGGCCTTCGCGTCCCTCGACTTTTACCTGCTGAAAATAAACACTGAAGGAAGTCAACATAGAGACGTGTCCGCTTTAGGTTTCAGGTTACTACGATTGGTTAACGAGCGCTGGGCTCTGCTGCCTGCCACAGCAACATGAGCGATTCCAGTCAATACCTTTGCGGGATTTCTTGGAGAGCTGTGGAGTTCGAAAATGGCCGGCGTTCCATTGGCGGCCTCTTTCCTGTTAGAAAGCATCTGCAGGGCCACTTCCGACTTCGGAGCCTGCCTGCCAGACAGGGTGTTTATGAGAGTCTGAGGTGTGATGAAGCTGAAATGAAGGTTTTACATTTATTTGACGCATAAACGTAGTGCTGCAATAATCATGTGTGACTTTAACTGAACTAATAAAGATTGTACGGGGACAAAATGTGCCCTTAGAGTAGTTTGCCAACATTTATAAGCGTGCTTTATATAACGTGATGTATTAGAATTGCACTAATCTGACATAATCATAAACGTGTGCTATGATTTGCTTGTTTGAAATATTTTAGCTTAGCATTACTTTAATGGAGGCTTCGGCCTAGTTGCCTGGTCTCACGATTTAGATGCTCATATTTTTCCAATGTGCTATTAAACGTGTATTTCTGCTTGAAGCTGTACTTTTCCACTGAGATCGTTCACATAGGTTTCGTGCCAGCCCGGCATTTTTCTCTTTGCTCCAAGGTCAATCTGCAGGTGCGGACAATGGAAGCTCTGAAAGTGAGTTAATTGGTATAAAATGTTGCAACTTGCGTACCCGTCTCCAAGGATAATGTATGCTTAAGTAAAAGCTTGAGAACTGTTGTTTTTGATTGGACAATTTGAAGCCAACCTATGAACCCTCCAATGGAAGACCCTACTGGATTTGAACTGTTGTCTATTTAAACCAGGTGCACGAGAAGAAAGTAGCCATTATAGCCATTACGGCCATTCTTGCCATTACCAGCCCGATACCCGCCATTTTGCAGGACATTGCAGCTAATATGGCCCACCTTGCTGCGACGCCATTTTGAAAGAGACTTTGATGCTTTCTCTAATCGAGAGAAAGAGACTTTAAATGATTCTTACCCTAGAGACTTTAACTTTGATTTGTCCCTTTGCATGAAGTAGTAGGTTATCTTGCCGCCGTGAGGCAATTGCCCCGTCCACCCTGCCCCTTTGCCCCGTCCCATGCCGATTGAGAAACGGTACCTGTGAGACGAAGACTTCCTTGTATGCTGATCGTAATTGGTAAATATGAAAGGAAATTGTAAAATCGCATTGTGTTTCTTTTAGGTAACCAACTGCTGATTTTTTATAAGAGCCCTAGTTAGGAGTTTTTCTAAATTAATGTTGCTAAATTGTTTTTGCATGAAGTCCCACATGCCGATGCTAATTTGAGGTTAGATGAGGAATCCTTTTGTCGCACGATGCAATTTGAGACCTTGTTATGCTGACTAAATGTATGCAATTAGCTCATTACAGATTATAGTTCTAGTGATTTGCATTGCTATTATCGAATGCCTTGTTATTCAAATGCTGCATAGATTGCACCTGTTTCGCCGTTATGGACAGCTATTAATGTTCATATATGTTTATCATTTGGTGTTGAGACACATCTATATTGTGCTAGCTTTGTTAATATAGGGAAATAAATTCACTAACTTTGAATAAACTGGTGTGGTTATTTCTGACTGAAAGGTCAGGGTTCGCTGAAATGTATTCTGGATTAATTGTTAAGTATTATGTTGATCAGGGCATTGCTTATGTTCGTTATTGATTATTGATTTGATTAAATTGACTGATAAAGGGTGGAGAGGGTCCCACTTAGCCAAAAGATTCATCGGCCTAAAGAGCTTCCAAGATACGAGTAAAATTATCTGTACGGAACGCTCTATCAGGTGCTGTACGTGAAACTGTAGGGAAACACTGTAGAGGTATCCGACGTGTACTGTCTGCACACAGCCGCCAATTCAATATGTGCTTGCTCGCTAGTTACAGACCAATGAGACCAAGCCGGTCATTCATAAGCAAAATACTCACTACCACCGTCAATAGCGAATATTGCTTCTGTCTCACGGTGTCTGTAAAGAGCTTCATTCCCAGTGCACAGGTTAAGTAGTTGAGCCATTCAGCACATGTGCAAGCACAAAAGGGAGAAGTGCCCCTATTTTAGGTTTAGCCTATAGGCATCTTTAGATATCTCGACAACCTCATGCAATCATAAAAGAAAGAAAATATATTTTTTTTAAACGTAGAGCCAAAGCGGTACTTCCACCCAGCTTTTTTCATCCAATGGCCTGTTCAACTCCCAATAAACCTTTTGTTTCCGCCCACCACAGCATCAGCAGGGAGCAATAAATCAGAACACTTCAACATTGGATCTCTTGCATGGTGAGTGACCAAATTTCATTCCTGATCACATCTGCAAATCCATGTAAAAAGTGAACTTCAGTGCCGGTGCAGATGCTTTGTTTTCATTTGTTATCCTGTATTTATTTTGTTGTCATCAATGTGTACATAAACCATGGCTTTGGATTATAGAAATTCACTTTGAAGTATCTTTTCTGTACCGCCACCAAGAATAACATTTTCCTTCGATGTGAACTGAAACTAAAATTGATTAATATACTGTTTAAGAGCACGTGCGTGCTAGAAAGCACACGTTCTGTTTTTATTAAAATTATATTGAATGTTTATTCAATACATTTTAACTTACATTTTTGATTGCGGGCACACGGGCACCATGCTTAGGAAGCATGTTTTCGGGGTTTTTTGTTTTCATTTTTTGGAGTGTGCTTTCACTAACAAAAAATAACCATTGCATGGCCAAGGACTATTGGCTTTGCCAATTTTCCTTCTGAACGTAAACACACTTTTGCCAGCTCATACACTAACTCCTTGAAACTCTACTAATTAGTAAATAAACTGCAGAAATATATGAGGGGTAACCGCAGTTCCATGTTTATAAGATAAAGGGTTGGATATTTACAGCATCCAATAAATATTGATACACTATTTATCAGTGTTTGCTGGGAGTAATACATAGCTCATATTAACACATTAGCTGCGAACACTCCCCTCCCAGAGCATGCGCTGCATTGCCGCGGACTGTTTCCTACAGTTATAGTTACAGCTACAGTTTAAGGTCTCTAACACACACTGCATGCTCCGGATTTGTTGACTATTCTTACAAAGAGAGTGGCGAAGGGACTAAAGCGCCGCCCGCTGACAAAATCAAGTGTCAACAACAAGTATAGCAACAACATTCAAAAATACGCAAAGGTATAGGCCCTCGACGGCGTGCGAAAACCGCAGTAATCTTTTGTGGAAAATTAGGTTTGACGACAGCGGTTGACATAGTTATTTTAAAAGGTCCCGGAATAGGTCCTTCAATTTTTCCCTAGAGTTACATATTAATTAATTTAGATAACATACGTTCCAAGGGCAGGCTGGATTTGATCTGTCGGAAGGGATTTGATATTGCCAGTCTTACTCGCTCATTTCTGTTTTAAGTTGTAATCTTTTCGTTTTGAAAGTTCTTTTGTTTTTCGTGGAAGACCCTCTATTATTATATACAACAAATACTTTTAATTGCCGTGTTAAGGAACCCTTTTATACTGTAATTGCTTTGGTTTTTGACCACAACAACGAAGAAAATATATTGGTTACAACTCACTGCGCTTACATCGTATTCTCTCGGCTGCCTCTAGAGGGCTCGCTTGTACAGAAAAGCCTCTGAGGTCCTCTGCGAACGTTTAATTAACAACAGTGGTCTGTTCTCATATCGCTTTAGCCCGCAAAGTGTATGCAGAGATTGTTGTGTGGGTAACCTGGTTAAAAGAACATTGAAACTTTTATTTGACTGGATTTATGCTTCAAGTGTAAATGTGAGAAATGTATATGCTCATTTACACACTGGGTTAGTGCTCATGTTTAAATAACAACAGACAGATGGCTCAGAGGTGCACCAGAAGACAGTGTGTGGCCTCGTGTAGATTCAAGGGACCCTAATGCAAGCAAGGAATAAGGGCTCTGCGGCCTCCATTTGGATGTGAAAAGACTGCTATAATCAGGGTTCAGTGGACCCTTCACACCTTTGGGCCCCGATGCCAAAGCACCAGATGCTCCAATGGAATCTTCGCCCCTGCCGGAAGAAGGCGAGAGCCAGCTTCCATCTCAGAGATGCCTTAAAAAATAAGTCTTTGGGAGTCTATTTGAATTGCACACATGCCACGGGAAGTTGAGCCTGCGGAATAGAGGTGGCTACAAACTGAATTGAGAGTGCAAGGTAACTAGGGTGGCCAGATTTTGAGTAGCAAAAATCGGGACAAGTCAGACATAGAAGGACTAAATACTTTACTCTCACTTTTATATCTGGCCTGTTTTTTTTTATTGCGTAGCTTTGTAAATGTGTTTTTATACGTGCGTGCATGTGTTATATATATGTATATATATATATATATATATATATGTATATATATATATATATATAGTATGTATATGTATATAGGCACACACATATTTACAAGACTGCCTATATATGACATTAGCTATGTCTTGACCTAACACCCTGCCCCCCAACACACCTCCACCTCTCGCTCTCCTCCCCACTCTGTCTCTCTGCAGGGAGCAGACAGGGGACTATGTTACTATGTTGCCTGACAAAAGCAGATTAAGTACTTCAGTTATTGCAGACTTTGTAGAGGTCTGTGACAGAAGAGCATACATTTCACTTATGTTTCCTTAGATAATCTGGCCTTTGTCCCAAAAACTGGGACATTTATTTAAAATTAAGAGACGTTTTGGGACACCGTGACAGTCCTCTGAAAACCGGGACTGTCCGAGGAAATCCGGGACGTCTGGTCACCCTAAAGGTAACCCATGCTCAAGATAGGGTGAGCTTGCACCTTGCATATGGTGCTCGCAATGAAAGGGCAGATGAATATTTTGTTCTGGTTGGAGGGTGTACACAGAGGATTATGGGAGCCAGATAACAGAAATGCAGCCTTGTCAGAGAATGCACTCTGCAGGAAGTGTCAGCAAAGAGAAGCTTCGTTGGTCAAACTTGTGAATTAACAGGTGAACCAAAGGTCTTAGAAGGGACCAGCACCGGTTCCTCCACAATGGCAGAGGAGCATCGAACCGTTGGCTCAGAGCCTGCAGCTGAAAAATAAAACAATATTTTACTATTGTTTTATTTTTCAGCTGCAGGCTGAGCCAGGCTATGCTGGGAGGGTCAGGGCTGGGCCATGGGAGGAGAGAGTGAAATGCCTTAACTGTGCATGTCTGTTTCGCCGGCCCTTCTAGGAAGACACTGTTGTTTACAATAAAGGCCTTAGAGCCTGCTCATTATTTACCATTTGTTGGCCTCAGTGTCACTCCTCTTTGCAGCCCCCTAATTGGTCAGCACAGGCCAAGCATCACTTCTGCTCCTTTCTGTGCAGCATGGACTAAGAACAGATTGATTCAACCTAATTAGTGCATATCTGCTGCTTGCGCTATGATTGAAGTTCTTTTTCTTTTTCCCCTTCTGACTACCCTGTCCCCCATCTGGTACTCCCTCCCTGCTCTCCAACACCTTTCTCATTTTGTTTTACTCATTCCTTCCTCCTTCCATTGTCTGTTACTGCTGCTCCCTCACACTTACCCCCATTGCTGCTTCACCTCCCTCTTTAGGTTCAGCATAAGTGTTCGACCTTGTGTATATTTTTAGTATACTTCTTATGGCTTAAAGCAATTTCATTTGTTGGTTGTGGCGTTCTTTAAAAATTCTTGCTTGCTAGTGGTCAGTTCTGCCTTTTTCTCCCTCCTTTTCTGTTTCAGAGCAGTGAACAACCTCTGCATTATTCCACTTTGGTTTCTTTACCTGTTGCTGTGACAGACTATTTTTGTTATTTCTTTGGTGATCCCTTTTCACTGTAGGTGTTTTAGGCTGGTAACTGCCTGCATTTTATTGCAGCATTCCGTTCCTCCCACCTCCTCCCATGTCGCTAACATTTGTTTTGGCTTAATTCCAGTGCTGTCCACATTCACGTCTGGCTGTTAAAGTAAAGTTATTTTATAAAAGAAACACCTGGTCTTTTAGCTCACTGCTCACAAAAGCCATAATATGCCCTTTCTGGTATAATGTAGCCAAACCTAGAAGCAATGATGTGAAACTTGCTTAGCCTTTCATCACATCTCTAGTCTCTCTCTCCAGGGCCCTTCCCTGCCAGCACTCACGACATTGTACACAGGGCATTGCTCATCTCTTTTATTGAGGCCATAAATCTTCTCTGGCTGTTCTGCTCTTTGAAATGCAGACAAGAATGCTTGCAAGACTTTTCATTCTGTTAAAATAAAAAGAAAATACTTTTCCAGCCTTATTGTCCAGTTCTGCTCAGACGTTTACACAAATGTAGGTAATGCAGTCATCTTCTCATCCCTCCTCAAGAGCTTGTGATTTCTGTCATTAGCCGCCAGTGACCACCAAAACATGGCAGGAAAAGATGACATTACAAGACAGGGTTGACCAATTTATGTGGCAGGAAAAGTCCAGTTTTGAATTTACAATGCCAATAGCTCTAACTCAAGAAAATGTGAGACCTATTGCATTGCAAATGCTTGTTTTTTAAACCATTGCACAGCAGAGTGGGCTGCTCCTCTATGTTTTTGGCACTCTAGTAGGCTCAACCTCACAATAGTAAAGTTGCATACTGGGTGACTTTGCCACTTCACACACCCCTAATCCTCTTATTATAGATTTAAAAATGGTTATTGATGGATGTATCTGGAGAGCTGTCACTTCAAAATCTTATTGATAATCACTAAATGTATATTTTAGGAGAATGAGATGTGCTATTCAGCATTAAGACAGGTGGATGTTGTTCTCACAGTTACACTTGTAACAACATTCAGACCTGGAAGTAATAAAGGGGGAGGCACCGTTGAACCAAAAGGTAACAATAATCCAAACCAAAATATTTATCTATTATTCATTTGAATCAAGTTGTGGAGTATAGAGGATTGGTTTGAGGAAGTACCGAAGAATGTTTTGGAGCACAGAAATCTGAGTTGTATTCCATTGGGAGAATTATTTATTGAAAAATTAAGTGATTCAATGAATCAGATAAGTCAGTGCAAGATGAAGTGCCAAAATGGAGACTTGAAAGTTTAGTAACTAATAATTCACGGAGACAGGAGATTATTACATTTGTTTCCTGATAACTCTAGTGGCTGGTGATGTTCAAAGTGATTAAGGAATGTGTGAAACGTTTTATAGTTCCTGTGCAGGCTAACTGGCCCACCACAGAGAAACCAAGCAGAGTGGTAAAGCTGTTACTTATACTTACAACCCACCATGCCATTAGATTTCATCAAAGATTTTTAAGTATCTCAATATATTATCACTATTTGAGTGACTGTAGATATATCCTGTATGATGGTTCTTTTGAGGTTTCCCATTCACCGTTGAAGGAGACCTGTTTCAGAAATCAATGTATCCATCTCTCTCATTATATTTCTTCTTTGTGATGCATGTCTAAGGAGCCCAGTTTGTAAAAAGGTTTTCTAAAGTTTTGAGCAATGTAATGAAATCCATAACTGAATCCTAAAGAGAGTTTGACCTAGTGCCTCTGGATGTTATCTCAGCTCAAATGGATACTTGATTAATTCATTCCTGGCATCTTAACATTTTCTTTGGCATTGTTTAAATGTGATTTCAGGCTCGTTTTCGAATCTGATTTGGTTGTGATTGTTGAGGCCTTGGTGGAATTTGCATCTCGGGAAACAATGATCAGTTCCATATCTCCTAGAGGACCCCCTCTCGCACTTGTAAGTAATCTTAATCCAGTACCACTTCCATCAGAAGGAGGGCATGGATGTCACAAACTCATGATTCTAACCTCTGAATCACCTACAAGGACAGTAGGCACAAAGACATGTGCAGCTACATCCCACTCGCATTAACTGACCACGCATAGGCACAGCTACACGTCCTCAGCAACATAATATACGCTCCTCCACCATATAGGACAACATTAAAATACTTCCCACATCCCCACTACATTCATAAAACTCTCCATCCGTTTAACAGGGCCTTCCTACATCCTTTTGCTTCACTACAAGCTACAGGCACAGCAAAACAAATACAATAACAGCACATCTCTGATCATCTCACACAACACTGAATCAGTTAGTACACAGAGGACACCATAAACTCAATCTTCCATCCAGGCACACACACAGAGTAGCTTGACACTCGTGGCTTCATCAGTGTAAGCGCTATTTAAATAAACCACAATACAAAACAGGGACATCAACACTAAAAACTGTTCGAAACGTAGATTAGAACTTTTTGTCTACAGTGTGCTTCCTTCTCACTTGAAGGGACAAGCAGAGAGAACCAACAGAATATCATTTGAGCTGTGATTAATGATACCAAGTGAATATGACTGTTATTTTCTGTAGCTGGATGTTGAAATAGAAATAATGCAAACAGTCATCTGTAGGAGTTTAAAACGTTTTATTTATAAAAGTTTAACAATCATACTATGCTTCTTTAAGTACTACTGCATTTATCATCCTTTGGTGTCTATCGTGAGAGGTTTTCTTGATTTTAATTTTGCATGACTGTAATATGTATGGCTCAAATCTATCATTAGAAAAAAAGATTGCGTGCTACTTTGAGTGTTGGGAAGTCCACATGATCATCAGCAATACAGACTACACAATAACTAAACCCCACTGAAGTCTGGCCTTCTCTACTGAGACACGCACAGTTGTACACATTAGTGGCGGGTAAGTATGTTATCTAGGAAGTAGACATCAGTTAAACTGGAAACCGAACCGAGACTTACTGCGTACGGGTCACTAAACTGTGCAGCCAGCTCTTTGAACAGGATTAATTTGACCTAACAGCCTAGAGGCAAGAAACGGTGTGTGTCTGTGGGTCAAATCATTGAGGGATTCCACTCATCTCCACCTTTGAGTGTGCTGAGATGAGAGTGGGGTCCTATCGACTGCCTCAGTGGGTGCCGGTTGCAGTACAACTTACTGCTAAAAGTGGCTTCTTTTCACAGAATTTTACAGGAGTAAGAGCCTCGGAGAAGACTAGAAATGAAGAAGAGCACGAAGGGGAAATAAGAAGACAGATTGGCGGGAGGCGTCCTGATGCTATAGGAGCCAGTAAGCTTGGTTCTGGCTTAGCTCGAGGCCTTGTTAAAACCTCGAGCCAATAACGAGCCAAGTTTTCATGTGTCTTTTGCCTGTCTCCTTCACACCCGGAATGTGGTGTTGGGGCAAGACGTGTCGATTCTGTACTTGGAGAACAAGTTCCAGTCTCGGGGTGCTCAAGATCCTGTGATGCTGGGCAGATTACTTCATCTTCTCATCCCTATAAGCAGTGAATGGTGACCTTGTGTAATGTAATGTGTGCTTGTGTAAAGCGCCCCAGTACCTTTCACGCTATACAAAAACTGCAGAAAAATGTATGTACAAATATGTAAACATAAAGCATTAACATAGGGAAAGACAAATTGTGGCCGTATTTATACTTTTTTTGCGCCGCATTTGCATCGTTTTTTGATGCAAAAACGGCGCAAACTTGCAAAATACCATTGTATTTTGTGGGTTTGCACCGTTTTGCGTCAAAAAGCGGCGCAAATTCGGCGCTAAAAAAAGTATAAATACGGGCCCAAATTTACAGGCTGATTTGAACTAAGTGAAACCAGAAAGCCTGGATAAAATGCGGCTTCTCTGCTTAAATTGTGTGATCTGTAGCAAATATTTAAATTTTGCCAAAACTCTTTTTTCTTCATTATCTCGCATGAAAGAACTTTCAAACATATGAGCATAGAATACCGATTGTGCAAAAATCAATTGTGTTTAGTAGACTATAATGTTGCTCTATAATAACCTGGGTCAGCACAGGGTTTGCATGACAATTGTCTTGCCTCTTAGTTCACTAATGGTTCATATTTAAAAACTATGGCCAGATTTAAGAAAAGTGGCACTGCACCCATTGCAACTCCACTTTTCTTGTATTCCTTAGCACCCCTTAACACCACCATGTGTGTGCTTTATCTAAGATATGGCGTACTAGGGCCATGGCAGCAGTTAGGGGAACTAGCTTCAAAACGTTTGACTCTAGTTAGAAGTTTTGTAGGATTAGCATAAAAAATGTTGACGCTAATCGTGCAAAGCCCATTGAGGCCCATTGTAAACAATGGTGTGCCTCCTTTTAACGCCTGCTCTGAGCAGGTGTTAAAAGTGCCCAAAAAAATATTTCTCTGCGCCAATTATTCAGCACCCCTAACAGGGGACCGCCCCTTTTCATACATTATGCTTAGCACAGGCATAATGTAGCATAAAGGGTTACAAAGTGGCGCAATGCATGCATTGCACCACTTTGTAAATTTGGCACCGTTATTTTGGGATGGTTGGGGCACATTAGTGTAAAAAAAATGACACTATTGTGGCATAAGGAGGCGTTAGGGGCTCTTAAATCTACACCTATCACTTTTACTAAAGTACTTTTCAGTGCAGTGCTGTAATGTGACATATTAATTCCACATGCTAAAGAAATACACTTTTTTGAAATTTGTAGATACTTTGCCATATTTTACGTGATGTCTGGTTTACATATAGTAAACATTTTCAGGGCTGGTTCATGCACGAGCTGGAAGATCCGAGCCAGACCCCTGGCCTCGACTTTGGCTCGGCTATCCCTATTAGTTTGTTTGCTCGTCCACCTCTACTTGAATCGCATGGTTCAAGATAGAGCCAGAAAACAGCTGAAATAAAAAGCATCGGTGGTAAAGAACAAAGAGGGGTCAGAGTGTACGCAGTGCAAAAAGAAACCATAGTGATTTTGTTAATGTATAGTTGTCAACTGGACCCGTGGCACGAGACTGACCTGGATGAACCCCTAGTTTTCAGTTAATAGTATTAACCCTGCTAGGACTTATAGTGTCCTGTTGTAAGCATGAACATACACACCCCAGAATGCTTTGTGCTGTTAGCTAACCAACCACGACAGGTTGACTTTAATTTCACGGGTCCAGTTAATACCTCTAGCCAATGACCACGACATTTCCGAGCTGAAACTGAGCTTTTCGAGCTGACAGAAACACGGGTCATGGGGCTCCGAGTCACAAACTCTGGGTCTACCCTTGTTTGGCATATCCGACCAGGAAGGGGATCGAAATAAACACCAGAGTGACTTTTTAACCTTTAATTGAGCATCCTTAGGACGGATTGGATTTTTATCAGGAAGAACGAGGAAAACAGATAAGATTCTGCAAAAAAAACAAGAAGGATGTAGCAAAACTACCACAAACGTAGTCAGAATGGCACATGTGCGCTGTGTGCAGCCTGGGACCCCAGGCAGCACACGCCACCTAGGCCTGTCTTATCAGCGCGGCTGCTCTCTCAGGCTGCAGGACACAGCAGGGAGGTGATAAGCCTCCTTAAGTGGCATCGAGCTGTAAACATTCTCACTGGTGCAGTTTGATCAGAGGATGGGAAACCCTGGGCCCCACAATTGTGTTTGGACAGGGAGAGTGGGGAATTAAATGGCACGCATAGAGGAAAAACTACTATCCCTGAGGCAGACAGCATGCAGGTTTTGAGGTGGGAATTTAGAGCAATGCTCACTCACAATCTTCTCTTTGCAGAAGCAGAGACGTTTTACTTCGTGGACAAAGTGGGCACTTGTGCAACCCACCCTTATAAGGGCCCATTGGTAAAATGATATGGACAGTCAGAAGACCCTATAATAACAGTGTTCACTAGAAGCAGTTAGATTTTGGGCCTCACTTGAGGCAGCACATGTGCTGTCACTTGCAAGACATTTTGTTTACTTACAGGGGGCTTAGAACCCATTGCTTATCACTAGTTGGCTTCATTGTCACTTTCATTTGCTTGAAGGGCTGGCTTGCATTTCCCTTCTTGTGTCTGGCCCTCCTCTAGAGCATAGCAGAGTACTCCTCCAACTCTCCTTCCACAGTCTGTTGTGTTTCTTGCCCCCTCCCGTTGACCCTCATGTTACTTGCTGGCAACCACCCTCCTCACACTGTTTGTGTTGACCTTGTGGTTCTTAAAATTCTGGACCCATGTAATTTACTTTGCCACAGCAGTACGATTTTAGTATCAAAAGACCGATAATGACTAGTACACTAAGCATGAGCATTTTCGCTCAATTCCAGCAGCGTTTTCACCTCAAAATCGCCATTTTCGTCCTGCACTCGTGGCTCCCATTTTATACACGGCAGCCATTTTTAAAAGTTGCCCTCACATAGGCTTATAATACAGTCAGATTTGATTCCAAGGACACGTACACCTTGATTGACTTTTCTCTGACCTGGGCAAGCTAGAACCATGGTCAGTCCCTCTCCCAGTGGCCGAATCAGATAGCATCAAGGCACACCATGCCATAAAACCCTTATTATCGCTCACACACCCTGCCTAATCTTGCTCACACCTGCACCTGCTCTTTTCTTCTTCTTACTTTACGAGGGGGAGGTGCCCGTTTTTATTGGGGGTCCACACTTATCTGATGTAAAATACTAGGCCTTGCCGGGTAATTTATTATGGGTTGGATGACATGAAATATGAGGTTTCATCATGACACTGTTTTTTCCTTTGTAGTGAAAACATGTGAATGACCAACCAAAATGTCAAGAATGTTTGCCTGAAGCTTAAAAAACTGTATATAAGGAAACCTGACTTTGCATTGAAACACAGTCTCCTGAGAACATACAAACCGTGCTGTTGTACTTCTAGGACGCTTGTCACTTGGTTGCAGCCAATAAATTCGATCTTTGACTTCACCTAGAAGACTCTGAGTTTCTGTGGTCTGAATCAGGAAAGTACCCGAGGTCTTTGGGTGTACCCTGGCACCACTGGGTTACCGGATCAGTACCGGTTCTGAAAAACCCGGTACCTCAGTTGGCACCCAACGTGGGGCGATACCAGCGGTACCGGTCCAAGCCTGAGGTCCGTGGGGAGCTTCGTGTGAAAATTCTGGAGGAAGGCCGCCACTTCATCCACCCCTGCATGTCGACGTGGTCCGAAAGTCTTTGCTGCGAGGTTCCCCGCTTCCCGACGGCTACGAAGGACTGCTGCCCTGGCTATCGCCCTGATTTGGACCCTTGATGTTTGGTAGAGCGAAACGATAAGACGAGTCTTCTGGTGACGTCATCGATATTTTCAGTTAAGTATAAGTGGAGCGTCTCCCAGTCCTTAGTTGGACACTTCGTTTGGTTCTTAGTTGGACATTTGGTTTGGTATCCCTTCGGGATCACTTTGATTTGGAACTTGCAAGTACCAAAGCCGAAGGACTCGTGTATTTACGAGACTATCGTAAACGATAATCCTTTGAAGTTTGAAGCTAGACTAGTGAGCGAAGATGCCTGGTCTTAGCAGACTTGGAAATTTGTTTTGTCTTGGTTGTAAAAGGGACTCCCGGTTGGAGGACTCATGTCCGGTTCCTCCGATTGGAACTCCAACCTATGAACTATATGTGAAGCACGGAGTGGGCCCCATCACGTTTAGTAAAGTATGGGTCCGCTATTCTTGGAAATAAATGTCTGTGAGGCTGTTTTTGCAGTTTTTTGGAACACTACTGAGAAAAGTTTTCTTTTCTCTTGTAAATATGACTTACAACTAGGATCTGCAAACGGTTCTGTAAGTAAATTGCGACGGCGCTATTTATGAAAAATGGCTAAAGCGCGCTGTATTGTGTGTCCTGAGTGTTTTCTGTTTATATCTGAAATGAGCTCAATGTGTGTTTGTGGGTCTTCTTGATGTTTTCAGTTTGTTAAGTAAAATGTTGGTTAATTAATATTAAGTAGAAACTTAGAAAAAATCCAGAAATGAACCATGTGATGTGCTAACATAGCTATATGTTGCTCTTTAATTTATAGAATGAGCAATTGTGCACATATACAAAACTGCCGTTAAATGCTTAATAAATTAGAAAACACATTCAATAGATATAAATAGGGCCCCAAAAAAAAAAACGAAATTATCTATTTTTGCAAAAAAATAAATACATTTACAGCATTTTTCTTAGATGCATTGTATTAGATGTTCACAGGCAAACTTCCCAGCTGCAGTATATTTGATAGGAATGTTCAATTCAGCCAGCACTTTCCCAGTTAAACACGGGTGGAACTTTGCATAACCTTCCTTTTAAATGAAAGTGGCGCAAAAATGTGACGCATTTCAAGTTAGGCTTATGCGCTTAGGCTTGTGAGTTAATGTATCCCAAATAATAGGCAAGGGATGCAGCTTGCTTTTATATGTGGAATTATCACAAAAAAAAGAATAATTGGGTTTTTTTTTAAAAAAAAGAAAATTATTAATTATGGAAAAATTATTAAAAAAATAAGTGCCTTTCAAAATCGTTTTTTAATATTTATAAAGCTTAATACCTATACTATGACCTCCTAGCATTAACATTTAATTTAAGTTATGTTGCACCGCTAAAATGACATTTGTATGTGCAATTTTCCCTTGGCGCAGGAACAAACAAGCTCATTTCTATAAAGTATAAGTTAATATTTTCAATGGCTGACTCATGGATTGTGTAATAGACATTCTGGTAATGCATATTATGCAAGAAAATTGTAGGATATTAATTTTTAATGCCTAAAATATCAAAGTCGATTTTGGGCAAAAGCACTGTTTAAACTGCATTTTCTTTCATTCAGAGTACTTTTTAAAGTGTCTCAGGCTTCAGTAAATGCATACATTTAGGTTTGATATATATTTGCAGGTTGTGCCTTCTTATGATTCAATGAGTCAATGTGCCAGTACAAAGGCTTGTTTTAATATCGAGGTTGAAGGTTCTAACTTCAGCTGGGCCTACTGAGACGTTCATTCATTCGAGGTTGATGAAATATGTACCATTGCATGGGATTGCAACAAGCATTTATTCTAACAACTGGTATGTGTGTTATTAAGGTTTGTGAATTATTCACAGTAAATGTAGTTTAATAATCTGGAAATAGAGATAATTTTTTTTAGCGCCTAAAAAGGATTTTTTTTTTTTTTTTAAATAGAGTGAATTATTGCAGGTTAGAAGGAAAACAGGAAGGCCTACTGTCTTTGACAGATTCAGAGTGGCAGAAGCTAGGAGAGCTACAGAGGCTGGCTCAAGTCACGCTGCTGAGATGCTATCTTTAGTTTTCCCATAAACAATGGAGGAGGCTGTCATGTTGACACTTGTGACCTTTTAAATTAGGGCCTTGTCTCTGTGAAATGCAGAATGACCCTACAAGCCTCTAAAAGTGGGATTTCTGGTTTCTCCAGAAGAACATCAATACAATTAAAGAACTTAATTCCAAAGGGAAAATATAAAAAAAAGGGGTTTCTTCGAAAGTCCCAACATCATGTTAAATGCTCTGCAGAACTGATACATTTGTGTCTCCGCTCTAAAAAAATAAAATGATGCCTGCTAGTTGCTTTTATTTGACAGAAAACGAAGTGTTGCATTAAGTCTTAGACAGAAAATAAGATGCAGCCCTTTTCTAAAATTTTGAAGGCTACATGCCTTAATGAGAACGATTTACCAATTAAGACTTATTTTTCACAGTGGAAATTGTAGGTGCCAAATTAATATGGAGTGTCAGTGTAACAATTTTTACTTTTAGAAAGGTAAAACTAAGGTGGCTTGATGTTGCGAAGTAACTGACAAGAGGGTAACAGTTAAGTAATGGAAATTTATTTTCGTGTATTTGGTCCTATCATGAATTGTTCTTGCTGGTCCTGTATGTTAGAAGAGAAACAGTAAAGTTATATTTGACAGCAGATTTCCATTGCCTGTTGATCTACTGTCAAAAGGAGGGTAAGGATTTTAAACCTGACAAATTAAACAGGCCCAAATATTGGGTTTTGGGCTGCAGGTTTACAGTGCATAAAGTACATGACATGGTGTTGTGTGTCACCGCTTATTCACACATGCTATTGTTTTGTCTATTCTTTTTGTGTTTGATACACAGCAAGTATATCTGATAGCTTGACGTTTTGTGCGTTTTTATTATTTTTTATTTGTTTTTTTTTGCATGTTTGTTGCTGCTTTTGATACTATTACAAGCTCCCCTGTGTTGTGAGGGGATGGTCATGACGATGCCCATCGCTACGCAACAGTTGGTTGAACTTGTTCTGGTTACTAAATTCCACAGATAATGATATTTCATGCTGTGAACATAAGAGACAACACTTCACCAGTGCATGTCTATTTGGCTATAGTGGTATTGAAGGAAAATAAAAAGAGATATACAGGATCAAAGTGTGTCACCTGCAGTTAGTCACGTTACTGCCCCTTCCCTTAAAGGAACAGGCAGCCCTACATTCATGTAGCCTTGATTGGACCTAAGGATGAAATTATAGATCTGTGACTCAAGGTGGCCTAATTTCTATATTACATTAGTTAATGATGTTCTGTTTCCTAAGTAGCATATGGCTTTTGTTCCTTAAAAGAAAACCAGGTTTTCATATTTTCCTGAAGAAGGAACTGAAACATTAGCTAGGAGTACCGTATATGGTGTAGTCACCAACGGTAGAGTTAAAATTTGTGTAACTTTGGCCTTTGTGTATCACCCGTACTCTCGGTGTTGTGTCACATGCCTGACTATCACCCAAATAATTTTTTTGTTCTTCCTATAGATTTTTTTCTTTTGTTACTTCCCCTGACCAATGTCGCATCATGCTTAGTTATTAAGATTTTAGCTATGTCCTAGTCCCATTTCTCTTTTTCAAATTCCTTTCACCAGTCAGACCTTTTATTATTATTGATGTATTGTTCAGGTTCACATTTCCAGACTGCAGTGATGTACCAGGGACCCCCATGTTATGTATAATTCCCTTTGGTATGACCAGACTGGTTTTCAAGAATTTGCCTTAGGCCTGCTTCAATGTTTTCCAGCCTGACTGTCAGGGTAGCGATAGACTGGTTAACTGACTCAATATTATAGTAAGACAAGTTTTCCATCTCAATAGGAGATATCTTATGTTTACCTTTTTGAACATGACGAATTTTCAATGTCTATTTTAATTTGGTTTTCGGTTCCCTTCTGTTCCTGCTACTTTAATTTTTGGTGGAATCAGATGTGTCCTAATCATGCAAATATCAGGACCCTCTAGTTCTTGTCTTTTTGGTTTGCACATTTGACTATTAGCCTGTGTATTGCATAGTGCACCTGATGCACAGTTTTTAAAGGAAGGTTTCTACATGTCCCTGATAATCGGTATCATGTGATTTCTCTATTGAGATGTTCTAAGATAAGGAGGAACACCTAGACTTAATCATTGAGGAAAATAGGTGTTTACCCCATTAGACAATACCACTGTGTGAGGAAATCCATTCAGATAGAATTCTCATGTAGCTATAGATGGCAGAGAATAATGGAGAGAACCCAATTAAAGATGCTAGAGACCCTGTTTTGCCCTTCTGCCTTTGTCTTTGTATTTTATGCCCATGGTGTATGGCTACTCCTTTGAAGATTGCAGACCACCTGCTTGCAGTCCCCTTGTTAAAAACCATGAACTGTTTTTGTACTAAATTGAAGGGAACTAACAACTGTGGCACATTTCCTACGTCACTAGATTCTGCGGGTATCAAGTCATAATAACCTGCAGGACATTGATTTAAGCCTAATTCCCATCAGTGACAGCTACAGATGAAAGACGGACGTTTTGGCCCTACAGTCTCAGCACCCAGAAAGTAGCAAAGCTGGACAGCGATCGCCAGCGCATGGTATCGTACTTGCTCCATCAGACGGCGTTGGACATCACAAAACCAAAGTTTCAGTGTAAAAGAGCTAAAGAGAAGGATTCCTGTTGTTGATGGCAGAGCTGTTTTGAGGTTTCATTTCTCTACCTGTCATGTGCTGGTAACCTCTGACAGTGTGCAATCCCTTGAGCCCCTTGGCCTGAGTTTTAACCACACACCCCCTTTTCTTTGCTCCAACGGAAGAAGGGCAGTGCACCGGAGATTTCAAGTTTGGAAAAAGGCACTATATTGTGGTGCCCATGAAAGAGCAGCTTGAGCGACCTCTGACACTAAATAATGAGTGTTGGAGTCTGAAAGTGCTGCTGAGCTTGAGCTATTTCCCAATTAATGGTGCTTGGGTCTGCATGAGATGATTTGTGCCCTTGATCAATGAAGAGCACATTGTTTGTAGTGTCTGCCACAGAGGAGAGACACTGGTGCATTGCTTTAAGACATTGAGACTTTCGAGTGAGCTGTGGGTGTTTGCCAGGAGGGCACTCCAACTAAGCAGTACTTTTCTCACGAAGAGGCCTGAATTGAGAGGCCCATGCGAAAGAAAACAACAAAAGAAAATTTGATGGACAATAGAAGCCTGCCAGAGAGGCTTTTTGAACGGACTCTGGGCATAGTTGGTTTCACAAGAGGTTTCCGTGTGATTGTATAGACTAGGTGTTAGGAGACTGATTGTTTTGCTGGCATTGTTTTAAAGTACTATTCTGTTTAGTAAAAGCAGAATAAAGTCCATTTTCTGTGGAAAGAGTACCCCCTTTTCACCTTAGAGCATTGATGAGAGTCACCACTGTTCCACCTGAACATACCAAAATTACTGAAATGCAGAGGAGCCCTAAAATGTTACTAGATAATTTTAGGATTTGCTTTTTGGTTAGGGTTGTGAAAAAGTATTATTTCATTTGTAATAGTGGTCACTACTTTCTCCCGTTGTCTATATGTTCTTAATAACGTCTTTTCTAGTGTCTTTTAAACATGACGTTATCATTTATGGGTGGGATTGTTTTTCTCTACTCAATTGACTTCTGCACCCACTTCCCAACCTATGTCTTTTCCTGCTATTGTTTCTTTGCACTCTTTTCACCCTTTTCCTGAACATGAGCAGGTTAGAAGATCAGAATTCGTAAGCAATTCTTTTGTACAGCTTCTGCATCAACACTAGTTAGTAGTGAACATCACTAATTGTTGGGTGTGTGATCTTATGCCACCTACTGCAGATAGAGGTATTCCTTACTTTGTCCTGCCATATGTGGCCTCTGTGTAACATCATGCATAAGGAAACCTGCACCAAGAGACGAGCTAAATACTAGAATGATGTTACAGCAACATCTCAACGACTTTAGAAACATAGACCTGGACTCAGATTAGCATGAGAATAGGTTTATTGCCTATGTAAGGGCAAAAGGAGGGTTTGTGGTTCTAAAAATTCTGGACCCATGTAATTTACTTTGCCACAGCAGTACGATTTTAGTATCAAAAGACTGATAATGACTAGTACACTAAGCATGAGCATTTTCGCTCAATTCCAGCAGCGTTTTCACCTCAAAATCGCCATTTTCGTCCTGCACTCGTGGCTCCCATTTTATACACGGCAGCCATTTTTAAAAGTTGCCCTCACATAGGCTTATAATACAGTCAGATTTGATTCCAAGGACACGTACACCTTGATTGACTTTTCTCTGACCTGGGCAAGCTGGAACCATGGTCAGTCCCTCTCCCAGTGGCCGAATCAGATAGCATCAAGGCACACCATACCATAAAACCCTTATTATCGCTCACACACCCTGCCTAATCTTGCTCACACCTGCACCTGCTCTTTTCTTCTTCTTACTTTACGAGGGGGAGGTGCCCGTTTTTATTGGGGGTCCACACTTATCTGATGTAAAATACTAGGCCTTGCCGGGTAAATTATTATGGGTTGGATGACATGAAATATGAGGTTTCATCATGACACTGTTTTTTCCTTTGTAGTGAAAACATGTGAATGACCAACCAAAATGTCAAGAATGTTTGCCTGAAGCTTAAAAAACTGTATATAAGGAAACCTGACTTTGCATTGAAACACAGTCTCCTGAGAACATACAAACCGTGCTGTTGTACTTCTAGGACGCTTGTCACTTGGTTGCAGCCAATAAATTAGATCTTTGACTTCACCTAGAAGACTCTGAGTTTCTGTGGTCTGAATCAGGAAAGTACCCGAGGTCTTTGGGTGTACCCTGGCACCACTGGGTTACCGGATCAGTACCGGTTCTGAAAAACCCAGTACCTCAACCTCATCCCTCTCCAACGTGCTGATTGCCACGTCCCCCACTAGTTGTGTGGCTTGCCCTATTTCGCCACCTCTTCCCAAGTTTTTTTCTTGTTGCAGTTTTATATAGTGCGAATCTGACCCAAAGGTATTGGAGAGCTGTACACGAGCACCAGTTACATTACACAAGGAGAAATTCATTTTTGGTAGGCTTTGGGTGACTCGCCCAAAGCACAGGAAGCTGAGCCAACACCGAGACTCCAACCTTGTTCCCCAACTCCAAGGTCAGCAGCTCTGGCTGTTACACCACATCTTCTCCCTGTTGTTTGCATGATCAGTCCTCCCACCCCCTCCAACACTGTGTTGCTTGCCCTGTGTCCCTCCTCATTGTGTTACCTGCCCCCTTCTTTGATGTGTTTCTTGCCCTGCCTGAGACGCATGCAATATGATGTGGCTAGTAACTAGACAAAAACAGGAACACAGTAAGTTTTGTTAACAATACATTCAGCGTATGAGTCCATAAGTATTCAAAAACATGCTAAATGTATTGTTAACAATACGTACTGTGCTCCAGGTGTTTTTGTATAGCTTATGGTTGTGTGAGAAAGGTTTCCCACACATGTTTAACATTAGCATGGTAGCATAGTGCCATAGCTGTTGAGCTGTACACACTGTTACTTCTTTATCTACTTACCCCTTACACATGAGCTCTAGGAATTGCAGCAATCACCGTACAACTATTACCACACCTCATGATGTGGCTAGATTTGGCAGCATCAAAGTGATTTTTTCCTAACTTTCAGCCGTGCTGCACAGCAGCCTCACTGCTGTACAACATGGCTAAACAAAATTAGAAAAGCCAACAACTCCCACATAGGCACAATCTATTGGCTTTGCAAATGCTTGTTTAGCTTGTTAGATGAGAATGGGTTCTCCATAGTAGTCTAGTGCAATACCTGAGGTGCTGTACCTTAACCTTTATGCTCTCAGTTGATGACAAGTTACATAAGAATCTTTCTGTCTCATGACACTCTGCTTCAACTCACCTCTTCTACCTTTCCCCTTTATCATTTCCTCTCTCTCTACCTCTTCTTCTCTGCGAGTTTTAAACTGTTTTTTTGTGCCCCTGCTTCTGAAAGTTTAACATTTTATTTGGCATCACTAGAGCTTGAGTTAGATTAATATAGGTAAGAAATTCAAAGTTGTTATAAATGGATCTTCAAGGGGGACGTGTCCAAGATGGCGACTGCATCGGATGCTCCTTAGAGAGCTCCGCACAGGGCCTGGTCAATATCCTATATTCACCGGCAGAAAAGTCCCATAAATAAACTGCATAACCTGCTAAACCCAATCCGATTATGTGGGTGCCCGGATGGCTGCAGCGGTGCCACGCATAGCGTCGTGGAGCCTGGATCGCCCGATATTATGAGGACCACAGGAGCTGCGACAATGGCATCTCGCTGCTGAAGCGAAGTCCGGTGGCACCTGAGGAGGCTGCTGGGGAACCATTACTGACCCCGCAGACAAAATCTACCCTTCATTGGTTGATGGGAATGCCCAGAGGTGTCCCGTGAGTGGCTACGCGAGACGGGAGGCCGAGAGGTGACGGGCCTGCCTGCCGGCTACCCCGAATCGTGGTGTCGTAGGAGATAGGCGCGGTGCCGCAGAATGTGAGGGAATGGCGCCCTCTTGAGAAACAGTAAGTCCATTGATGTGGATGAAGAATAGTGTGCCTGACACTGCTGTTGCAGATTGCTGCATGTCATCGTTGTGAGAACTGGTTACGGCCTAAAGAATACCTGAGGCTCTGGGGACCTGCTTTGATGTTATGGAAAAGATCTACGGAACATCACTCTCACGTGTGGTATTGTGCTAGATCTGTTGGTCTAGCTGAAAGTAGCCACGGGCTTACCCATCGTGATTTGTTGACTTTGGTGGTAGTAAGTGACTGCTCTCCCTTGATAAACTCACAGGAAGCAGGACATGTGGGATGCTGAGGTAACACATACAGAATAAAGGATTACACCTTAGTAATTACTTGATGGCCACCTTGCACTACAGTTTTTGACTAAGCTATATTGTGCCAATATCTGAGTGGCTTACTGCCACGCAGGCCCTGGAGTTAAACAACCTATTTGCAGTAGTGCTAATCGATCGGCATAATTAGAGCTGAACGTAAAGCCATCTTACTGTTGAACTAGCAATACGAGCACACACTCGATAACAGATCTTTCCCTAGCAAGGTCATGGGGAAACCACGACCAGCCAAGACAACAGGAGACACCATGCAAACAGGGGACACCCTTTCATCAGACCCTCCGTCACAAGTTGATCAGTTTTGACATCTTGAGTCCACGCTCAACAGCCACTCTGAGAAATTTGAGAACATTTTACATGCAATACTGGAAACAAAAGCCTCACTGGAGGCTAAAATTGATTTGGGATCCCTGGAGGTGAACCTATTGAGAGCAGATCATCGCAAGCTAGCGGATAGGGTTACCCAAGATGAATCAGTCATGCAAACTATATCGCCGACCCTCCAGTCCATGCAAATGCAAATAACGAACATGCAGGAAGAGATATCTGCTTTACATCACAGAGCAGAAGACTCAGAAGGACGATCGCGATGCAACAGCATTCACTTTATTGGCTTCCCTGAACGCTCAGAACTTCCCTGTGCCAAACCTTTGTTCTCCATAGAGCGGGCTCACCCCATAGCAGGACGCCCTCCCAAAGCGGGAGCACCACGCGACCTCTTATAGCCCGCCTTTTGAACTTTCACGACCATGACCTCATCCTTCAATTATTCTGCACCAAGGACCCATGGCACTTCGACAACACCACGATCTCCGCCTACCCAGACTATACCACAGAGGTGCAATGTAAATGCAGGTCCTATTTGAAGGTTAAACTTCGGTTACGCATACTACAAATCAAGTACGCTCTCCTCTTCCCAGCGAAACTTAAAGTTATGAACCATGAAAGAACACACGTCTTTCAGACACCAGAGGATGTGTGGACTTGGCTGCACGCCAAAAGCCTAGCAGCGACACTCGGAGAGGAGAAGGAAACAGACACATGGGTGACACCTAAACCACGACGACATCGCAGGAAACCACCAAGCTCCCGATCAGATCGTGACCAAGCGGCTGCGGAGCAGGCCCGAGCAGTCGAAGCAGCGACACAATATTGAACTAACTCATTCACTGCTCTTCATTCAGATCACACAAAAACATTGGGATCCGAGACTGGCGAATCAGAGATGTCCTTGATTGGCAGCAATAAAGACCCTCACATCACTCCTGGATCAGTAGACAATATTATTTGAGGCTGTGCTGTCAATACGTTTTGCGCTGAGGTCCATCAGCTGCCTTTTTCAACGTACCCCTTGACAACCGGCAGGGCTTTTCTGCTGGCACTGATTCAGTCAGGGACCTTTCTCACACTACGTCACGGGCCCTAATGCGGGGCACCAAAATGCACGTGTTGATAACGCCCCCACACGATGTATCTATGGACATGTTGTTCACTAAGGTATCATGGCAAACGTTCTTTTGCAAATGATTATGTGCGCTGGGCGGTATACCATGCGGTTTCGGGCCTGGGGGGATTGTTAACAAAGCTGAGGTGTTCTTCGATTTACATGTTTGTTTTACTGTGTGTTACACTGTATTGTTGTGTACAGCATTGCTACTATGTGTGTGGGACAATAAAATTGAGGATGAGCATGAGTGATGACTACTGTGGGAGCAATGGGATGTTAAGTGTCAGGACACAACTAGTAGCTAGGAGGGTCTTTTCTCTCGCTCACTGTTATAGGTATGCTGTCTAACATGCCTTCATTGACCCACACTCCACAATATAGATTCTTGACCTGGAATGTACTGGGCATGGCATCCTTCACCAAGCGCCATAGGGTTTACTCATATCTCAGGCGCCGCCAGGTGCATATTGCAATGCTTAAGGAGAAACATCTTACAGCCTTGGAATTGGATCGGGTAAGATCTAGGTGGCGAGGACAAACATATGGTACTATTACATCCGCTTATGCCAGGGGAGTTCTCATATGGGTGGGTCCTGGAGTCCCCTTTGCCCTCACAACTGAAAACATAGATTCAGACGGTCGTTATGTCATTCTAGAGGGTAAGCTAGATGACACTCCCATTAATTTAGTGGCCATATATGCCCCTAATGTGAATCAAACACAATTCCTAGATTCTCTTACACAGCTCTTTTTTAAAACCTAACTCCAGCAATATGGGGTGGAGATTTTAATTGCATCTTGGATTTGCAACTAGATTGTTCCTACCCTCCATTATCTACTGCAGCAAGCAACTGCATCACTCACCACTTCAAGAGTTGGAGTGCTTATATGGGGCTTGGTGATATATGGTGCATAGGTCACCCGCAAGACCGCGAGTACTCGTTTTAGTCCCCCGTTCATGACTTACACACTCGGATAGATATCCTTTTTTAGCACCACTCACACTGGGCCCCTTCTAAATTGCTCGGAATACCTAGCAAGACCACACTCGGACCATAATCCACTGATGGCGGTACTGTCCTGGGGATTGCTGCGACCCTCCATACCTAATTGGCGCCTACAGACGGAGTCTCTGCTCTATCGGATCCTCTGTTCCGTGAGGCACTATTGCAGGTCATCTGACAATTTTTCATAACAAATGCTGGCTGAGCCTCTTCTCAAATGATAGAGTGGGAAACTCATAAGGCAGCGATCCAAGGACACTTTATGGCTACTACCTGTGGGGTTAGAAGGCAATTGCTATGGGATCTCCCTGAGGTGGAACAAGACTTGCGTCAAGCGGAAGTACACACTACGGGGTGGGCTGTGTCACCCTCACAGCTCCGTCAGTACCATATCCATCGCTGCGAGGCGGATTCTGCCTTGAGCCATCACGACTATCGCACACAGATGGCTCTACAGCATGCCCAAGGAGACCGCTCTGGCAAATTGCTTGCCTGGCTTCTCCGCAAGGTACATCGCAGTACACCGGCTATGATGATTAGAATAGCTGATGGCACAATGACTACATTGCAACTAGCTATCAATGATACCTTTTGTGATTACTATCGACAGCTCTATGAGAAACTGGCCACCTCGAGAATGAGCCATATGCAGGATTTTCTGAAAGGGATATCCCTCCTTAGTCTCACTACTACTCAACGCAATGCTATGGAAGAGCCCATTCAGATCAAAGAGATCAAAGAAGCCATATCGCAAATTGCCCTTAATAAAACACCGGTGCAGATTGCTTTTCCATTGAATATTATGTTACTTACTCTACTGCGATCACTCCACATTTATTGGAGGTTTATCGAGAGGCTTTTGAACAGGGCGCCTTACCACAATCCTTCTCCGAAGCTCTGATAGTGGAACTACCTAAAACGGGGCGTGATCCACTTGATGTACGGTCATATTATCCCCTATACTTGCTAAACTTGGATTACAAGGTATTAGGAAAGATACTAGCTAACCGATTACTCCCTGTAATGCAATCATTAGTTCGCCATGACCAATCAGGCTTCATCCTGGGCCACACCACATTTCTCAATATACAGCGCCTTTTACATATCATCCATAATACACCAACCGGGGATCCACATCAAGTGGCAGTCTCCTTAGACATAGAAAAAGCTTTTGATACCTTGGGATGGGATTTCCTCTTTGTGTGTCTTGAAACCATGGGATTTGGACCTTATCTTCTCAGATGGGTGAACACGTTGTACAGGGAACCACTGGCTAGGGTGAAGATGGGTCAGATGATATCTAATTGCTTTAGCATACAATGGGGGGCACGTCAAGGTTGTCCACTTTCGCTGCTCCTCTCTGCCTTGGCCATGGAACCCCTGGCCTGCTATTTACGGGAACGGGCTGAAATTTAGGGGATATGGGACGCACAGCGGTTCCACGTTGTGTCTCTCTATGAAGATGATTCTCTCATCTACCTTAGAGATGTGTGTACCGCACAAACCGAGCTCCAACAACTACTGGCAACCTTTGGGGAGATCTCGGGTCTCCAGGTTAACTGGTCTAAGTCCTGCGTGTTCCCGCAACCCCATGCCCATCTGCAAATAGAATGACCACGGGCGACTCCCGTTTGCAGTGGCAATAGGATGCTTTCAAATATTTGGGAGGTAATGTCTATCCTGCGACGCTGGACCTGCTTGACGGTAATTTACACAAGGCGGCTGCGAATATACGCACTTTCCTTACTTTCTGGCGATCAGTACCGCTATTGCTGATTGGCCGTGTGGCAATATCCAAGATGTTAATCCTACCCAGGCTGCTGTATTTATACAATATACACTTGGCTAACAAACAACAATGGCCCTCGCACCACTATGACCCAATTAATGAAGGTAGCACATACATGCTGGCACCGTTTCCTACATTTAAATGGCCCTCACATTCCTTATTCACTGGAGATTTCTGTCTGGGAGATGCCTGGGATAATACAGAAAACACAAGCTCATGATCACACCCACTGGATGGAAAAAGGGGTTACCCTTTTGGGCCATTTATTTTCGGATGGTTCACTCAGGTCCTTTCAAGACATTGTCACAGGACGCGACATTGCACCTGGACAATTTCTTACTTATTATGTTATATTGCAGGTCATGCGCGGACTCTGGGGTGCAGTATATACAGAACCCCCCATATCTCACGCATTACACTCCATTTTTTTGGCCAGGAGCACTAAACGCGCTATCACCACCCTCTATGCTGCACTATATGTACTCGAAGTCAACCTTCTTCAGACTGAGCACGAAAAGTGAAATGCAGCGTTGCCGCAACCGCTGACCGAAGCAGAATGGGGCAAGGGGTTACACTCGGTAAAGGAAATATCCCGAAATGCCAGGTTCAGATTCACACAATTCAATTACATACACCATGCATATTTGGATATCCCAGCGCATCCACCGCATGTATCCTATACATAGCCCGGTTTGCCCATGCTGAACTTCGCCTTTAGTGGGTTTCTACCATATGGTGTGGGAATGTCCGGTTTTATGAACCACTTGGCACAAGATTACCACGATATTAGCAGAGCTGACCAACCACCCCCTACCCGTAACACCGACCTCCTGCCTAGTAGGCTTTCGCTCCAAAAAAAGTGGAGAGAAATACCTTCATAGGCTCATTGATTTAGCATTTGTATTATTTAAACGCAGGACTGCTATGTCATGGAAATCTTCAACTCCCCACTCATAACACAATGGTTAAAAGATTTGCTAACTTGGACCAAAGCAGAAGCCCACTATCTCCACTGGTTTCGAGCATGTGGTACCAGCCACACTGGGGTGGAATGTTGAGATCCCCTGATACTGAATGTAGAGGTCAAAAATGATTTAAACCTGCCCTGGGATGTGAGTTTTACAATGATATGTGAATTACTATGCTCCATATGTACACCCATCAAGATGCCTATGGTAGATGTCTACCCTGCAAACCTCTTTTTTTCAGAATCTCAACAATGCACTGTACACAACACTCACTTCATCCTACCATACCATATATAAGCCCACAGAAGCACGGTTATGTTTTTTCCAGTTTAAAGCTTTGTTTATACATATAACAAATGTTTGTAAATCTCTATGCAAAGACGTTTTCAGAAGAACTTCTGACAAACCAATCTCCTACTATATGTACTTTGATATTATCTGCAACAATGTCAATTTGATCAGCGGAATATCATATTGTACTGTCTTCCATAAAAATTGAAAACTAATAAACGTGGAGAAAAAGAAAATGGATCCTCAAAATACATCTTGCCCAGGTGCCAAAAATCCTTCAGCCGGCATTGTTCGAAATCCCCTAGGTCAGTGATTCCCAACCTGTGGTCCACGGCCCCCATCAAGGGTCCGTGACACATTTCCAGGTGTCTGCAGGCCTGGGCCAGCTTGGGCTTCTGAGAGAAATATGTGTGTGTTTTTATATTTATTACTTCCATTGTGCAGCAGTTTTAAAAGCACTGCAATGTTCTTGAACATCCATGATCTTTCTGGCAAAAAGAAAAGCATAAAAATAACTCCAGCAATTAATTTACCTGCTGGAGAGAGATGGGAGTTTTGTCTAGTGGAAGTTTTGACTCATCAAGGGCAGCACAGATGGTTTAAATGCCTGCTGCAAAGAATGTGTATCATGCAAAGAACAGCATTTTATGTGCATAGCACAGTGGGTTACTGCTTTTGTCAGAGAAATTCTTTTGTTACTGTGCAGTTCATAAGTTACAATCATAATGTAGCACAGTAAGCTATGAACTGCCATCAAAGAGCTGCATGCAAACTGCATAGCACAAATTATAAAGTTATTCTTTTCCCAGTCTTTCTTTTTTTTTTATGCTGCTAAAAAGGTTTGCTTGCATAGAAACACATTTTTATTATTAAAGTCAACGCTAACCACTGTGTTATATTCTTTTTTTGAGTTTGAGAATGCTTTCTTAAATGAATGAATGAAAAAAGAGGTAGAACAATGTTTCACAAAATTACGCGGATTACTCCAAAGAGTGAATCAGGAAAATATGATGTATACAAGGTTAACAGACTATGCATAAATATATTACCAACTATAGATAATAAATAATGAATAAAAAAAGTACCACTATTAAAATTACAATTTATGTTTTGTATTTTCAGAAAAAGAAAAGAGAAAGATAGATGCAGCAAAAGAAAGTCGAGAGAGAAAGAGAGTTAAGAAGAAAATAAAAAAGAAGGAGAGAGATAAATATGTATACAATAAAACATCCTTAACCAGAAACAGTGATTATGTGGATAACAAAAGAAAATGGCTAACAATAAAAACAACCTTTAAGTAAAACAATAAAAAAATTCCATGGAGTATTATATCATGGTGGCTTGAAGACAAAAGTTTTGTTATGAAACAGAGTTGATTGATGACATAAGTAAATCGTAAGAAGTGACTAAAATGAGTCTTTTTGAAGAAGTTGTTTTGTAGAGTTGGCAGATGCTCTGTCTAATCTATGATGATGACAAAGTAAGTTCCACCATCCGTCAGAAGTAGTCTTAGTAACATCCTTCCAGTTTGAAGTGATAACTTGTAACGCTAAAGCAATAAGCAAATCAACAAAACAGCCCACTTTAAGGGCGCCAATCCAAATAGACGAAGAACTTCCCATAAAAATATTGGTAATGTCAAAAGGAAAGTTAATGCATATTTGTGCAATTTTATTACATATTTTCTATCAAAAAGCCGCAATAGTTGGGCAATGGAAGAAAGAGTACAAGTAAGTGCCTGGGGAATTAGAACAGACCAATCAAAAATCCGAGATGTTTGAGTTATATTTGGAGTAAGAGAGAGGAGTTAAAAAAGTCTATGATAGAAGTAATAAGTGGTTTGTGTAGTGCTAGCATTACAGGAGGTATGATGTATTTTTGACCAAATGCAATTCCAAGTTTGAACAGAGAAGGAGCAATGAAGACCCAATTCCCATGTAAGTTCTTTTTTATGTTTGGCATTGTTCGGTAGCTGATAGTGGAGATATTTGTATATGTAAGAGGTTCTAGCGGGGGTAGAGGGAGAAAACTGCAGTGGTTTTGAGGTTGTGGTGGGGGGTGGGTCTAGCAATAAGATATTTAATTGTTGTACAAGAGAGGTCCTTAAGCTTTGATATTTTGGCATGTGGGTGGCTGAAGATTAAATTTAGTTTGGATTTTGTAAGAAGAAAGAGGTTGCATATGCTCAAATAATTGTTTGACTTGTAAAATACCTTTAATTACCCACTTCCTCCAGAAGAGAGTATGATTAGATAATTTCATATTTTTGTTATGCCAAATGGAAGTGTCTAAAAATGTAGGCAAGGATGAAAACGGTTTGGTGAAGAATGGATAAATACTTGAGATGGAGTTTATGATAGTGGGAGATGAGAACATTCTGGGAGAGTGCGAGAAATATGATAATGACTCAAATTGAAAAGGGAAAATAATAGTATCCTCCAATTTATACCAAATCAATGGTGTAATGTCTTTAGGGGAGAAGATATAAGGTAAAACTTGTTTCAATATAAATGAGGAATGATATTGGCAAAGATTAGGAAAGTTGACTCCACCGATTTCTTTAGGTTTCCATAGTGAGGCTATGGATATGCCTGATTTCCTTCCATTCTGTAAGAACTTTGCCAGTATGCTATTTAACAATTTAAAGAATTTCAAAGGTATTTTGACCGGTAGCATAGACAAATAAAAGTTAATCACTGGGAGCTTCATCAGTTTAATGGATTCCAACCTACCCCACCAAGATAGATACAGGGGAGACCATTTATCCAACATATTACAAGTTTTTTTTTAACAAGATCATCCTAATTAATCTGAATAGAAGCCGTAATTGAAGAAGTATGCTTAATCCCTAGGCATTTTATATGTGTGGAGGTCCATTTAAAGTCAGTTCCAGCAAACATATATTTGAAACAGAATTTATGAGTTCAAGAGATCAGTAAATGCAGGTAATGATGTTTGGGGATTAGAAACATACAAGATAACCTCATCAGCATAGGCAGTAAATTTAACATGCAGATCCTTATGCACAAACCTGGTAAACGAAGGACACTGCCTCAAAGAATATAGAAAAGGTTCCAGAGATAACATGATATGTAAAGGGGACAGTAGACACCCCTGCCAAGTACCTCAGTGAAGGGAATTGAATTCCATTTAAAAGGACAGATGTAGATGGGGAAGAATAAAGTATATTAATGTATTTTAAGATTCCAGGGCTTAATCTATGCCAGTTCAGGGATTGCATCATAAAAAGCCAGTTAATACGGTCAAAAGCTTTTTCTGCATCCAATGTAATGGCAGCCAATGGGACATAAATTTTAGAAGCAAGATGTAAAATATTTAATAAGGCTCTGGAATTGTCAGTGATATGTCTACCTTTAACAAAGCCAGTTTGTTCAATGCCTATTAAATCCTGTACAATCTGATTAACTAGAAGTGCCAATATCTTTGCCAATATCTTTGCAAATATTTTACAATCTAAATTAAGAAGAGAGATGGGCCGATAGTTGGCACAGAGGGAAAGGTCTTTGTCTTTTTTAGGGATGAGGCAAAGCGTTGGCTCAGAGAATGTACCTTGAGCTTTAACTTTCTGAAGAAGGTGAATGTAGTGAGGAAGGACAATATGTGAGAAACTGAGGTAGAATTGAACTGTAAAGCCATCCGGGCCTGGAGCTTTGTCTTTTGGTAGTTTTGCCAAAGTAGTCTTAATATCTTGCAAAGATATTTCTTTATCTAAGAAAGTGAGATCTTGAGATTGATGAGGGTGAGATGGGAGAGATTAAAAAAAAGAATCAAGAGCTGCCTCCAAAGGAGATGCTTCAGACGTGTAAAGATTTCTATAAAAATCAGCAAAACATTGTAAAATATCCTCATTTCTGGAATGACTACTACCCTTCTCATCTATAATATTTGAAATTTTAGATTTTGGGGATTTAACTTTAAGATAATTCATGAGCAGTTTTCCAGCTTTGTTACGGCCTCCATAATATTTAGAATTTATTCTTAATATTTTGCCTGAGGCGTGTTCAGTTGACTTCTTATTAAAATCCAGTTTGGTTTGAATTAGGAGTTTAAGAGTGTGATTATCATTTGAGGTATAGTATTTATGTTCCAGAAATTTAATAGATGATAAAAGGGTGAGCTGAATGTGTGAGAAACTTTTTCTTCTTTGTGGCCACGTAGTCAATAATGAAGCCTCAAGCCGCGGCTTTGAAAGCATCCCAGATAACATGGAACTGTAGAGATGAGGTAAGAATAAGTTCAAAGTATTCTTTAAGAAATACTTCAAATTTATCTACAAAAGTCTGATCCTTCAGCAGATAATTGTTAAAATGCCATTTCTTTGACCTACACGATTCAGATGTTGTTTCAGTATCTATGAACATAGGTGCATGATCAGGTATTAATATAGAGCCTATTTCAGCATGCACTAGGCCTGTGAGCAAGTGAGATGTCAAAAAGATGTATTCACTGGAGAATAACATTTAATTCTAAACTATCTGGGTTGTATAATCTCCAAGCATCTGTTAAACCTCTAGAATGAATGGTGTTCTTAAATGTTTTTTGCATTTTATTAGGGACATCTGTGGAGAGGGATTGCCTATCCGTAAAAGGGTCTATAACTTGATTACAATCTCCACCCAATATGAGATTGTCAGTCGGGTATACATGTAAAAGATTTGAAATGCATTCCCATAATTTTATATCTATGCCCGTAGTACCATAAATATTGAATAAGGTGTATGGGATAATGTTAATAAGAAGCCACCTCCCTTCAGCATCCTTCTCTCTCTCTATCTGTATGGAAAGTGATTTATGAAATAGATAAGAACCCCATTTTTATTGTGATGTGCAGGAGAACAGAATACATTTCCCACCCACTGCCTCTTCAAGGAGTTAAGATCTTTATCAGATGTATGGGTTTCTTGTAACATAGCAACATTGCAATTTAGCTTGGAAAGATGTGAAATGACTCTCTGTTTTTTAATGGAATTGCGTAAACCTTTCACATTCCAAGAAAAAACACACATGACATTAATCAATTTGTGTAACAATAAAAAGTTATTCTTGGAACAGCATTTTCAATATTATAAAAATTACATGACAATAAATTGAAAACTACTGGATCATAATGTAACAAAAGTTATATAGGATGAGCACACAAATCTCAATATTGTAAGAGGGAAAGATGGAAGAAATGAGAGCAGAAAAAAGGAAAGAGGTGCAAAATGTGATGAAAACAAAGTAGATGGCTATACGCCAATTGGCTTAAGCCATTATAAAACAAGGTAAGTACAATATGTGACAAAAGTAGAGGAGGGTGGGAAAACACAAAAAGATCCAAGATAGGCAACAACCGGAATCTCACAAGAGAGCATACAAGAAGTCACAAAGAAAACTAGATGAAGAAAGATATGGATAATGGCATAAGAATTAACATTATTGACTTATACATAACACTTACCGACAACTTAGAACATAATGTGGACAATGGGTCTAGGACATCAAACAGAGAAGTGACACATATCTGAGTTAGGGAAGCAGATGAGGTGTGAAATACTTGTAAAGGAGAGAAAAAATAATTAGTAAATTAGGACAATACTATAGCATAAACAATTTTGCCAAAAAACCTGCAGCGCAACAATGAGAAAAATATAAGCAAGGAAACAATCAAGATTTGCCACATTCCGTCTCTTTACCCTTGCATTGGCAAATAAACTTTTTCAAATCTGCAGGAGAGGCAAATGAAAAGGTATGATCTTTATAAGTCACTTTGAAAAAGCAAGGATGCACCAGACCATATCGAGCATTTAGAGATCTTAGAGCTGGGCTTAGTGAAAGAAATTCTTTGCTGCGTGCTGCCGTAGCTCGTGCCACATCCTGTGAGAAGAAAATCCTATGGCTCTACCACAGCATTTGTTTCCTTTTTTTATCTGCCGATAAGACCATGAGTAGCTCAATGTACTCCAAAAAAAGAACTATTATGTCTCTCAGTCGATCAGGTGATGAAGGTTTGGGCCCCACATGGTGAGCATGTTGTAGATTAAGGGCAGCACCATCCTTGAGCCCAATTATCTTTGGAATATGAATTTTCAAAAAAGTGATTATGTCATTGCCTTCCACCTCCTCAGGAATGCCATAAATTCTGAGGTTATTACACCGGTTATAATTTCCCATGTCTTCAGTTTGCTGTTTCAGCAGCAAAATGTCTTTAGATATGACATCTATCTTGGTAACTGCATCCTGTATATTACTTATTCTTTGCTCAGATTCCAAGACCCTGCATTCCAGAGTAGACAATTGTTCTTCAATCCTTTGAAGAGTAGGATTAGTTTTCATCACAAAGGGCTACAAATGTTTTATTTCATGCATGAGATCTTCAGGGATCAGAGGCAAAGGTCATTTTGTTGGAGAAGAGGGATCTTTCTTATGTCATTTAGAAGTGCTATTATATTATTTCCATGCAGAGGACATAGTTCCAAGTAAATATGCAGCCTTTGGAGAGGAGGATAAGGAAGGCTCCATATGCACTAAATATTGAAGAAGGTACACTCAAAAATGGTAAGTGAGAGAAGAATTATCCAATTGTAGCAAAATAATAAAAAGTGCATTCCATACAATAAATCTTCTGACCGGTAAAATTATAAGCGATGCAGACATCTCCTGAGGCAGCGAATGCTGACCATATCCCAATGGTATAGTAAATGCAGTAGGCATCAACAAAACAGCCAAAGATGATTTAAAAAGTTGGCTGGATAAAAGTATCTTATTAAAAGAAAAGGAGCCTCAACTTATGCAAGCGCTATACTGCAAGCAAAGTAAGCAGTGTCTTCCGTTTAAATTCACAACGGTGGCCACAACCACCGTAGCTGAGGAGAAGCCATATGAGCAAAAAAAACAGCAGAACAGGTTCCAAAATGAGTTCAGGGATGGAATACCTGTTGCCTTTGTATTCCCATCTCTTTGCCTTGACAGCTCAGCTTCTGTAGTGCCCGTATGCTGCCAAGCTAATCATAAAATCTCTGTGACGACGTGGAGGTTCAGCAGACTGCGGCCATCTTGAGGGCGTCTCGGCCATTCCCCTCCTCTGTGTTATATTCTGAATCCTGAGTTTGTGTTTCTCCAGATCAAGCACTCTTAGAAAATGCCTACCAGTGTGAATGACATGCGAATCCTACACCTTGTAGTCCCCTGTAAAGTGATCCGACACCCTACACTCGTATAAGAGGTGCTATAAAATAAATTAGTTACGTTGGAAAGAGAGGCTATGGAGATATGAGAGGCCCTTATGGTTTTACATACTTTCCCCACCACATATTTATGTGAAAGAGCTTTCTCAGATCTTATGTATCTGAAAAATAAAACCAGAAAACCCTTGGGAAATGTAGACTCTGACCTGAGGATTCAGCTTTCCTAAATAAAACCCAACATTGAAAAGTTAGTCGCTGAGATGCAGCGCTAACCTTCCCATTAAAATGCTTTGATTTTTTGCATATTTTTTTCAAAAAGCAATAATAAGATCATTAGTAATTCGAGAATTTGTTTTGTGTGTACTTGTTTGTGTATTTTCTGCAAGTTACTGATTTAATGTTTGAAATTTAAATAATGCAAATTGCTTTGGGGTCCCCGGCTTCCAGTAGTGATTCAGCGGGGGTCCTTAGGAGTCAAAAGGTTGGGAACCACTGCCTTAGGAGAGCTATGTTCTGTGGTTAAGCCCGGGGTAGAATTGAAATCAATTAACAAACAATTGAACTTACCTGAAATGTTTTGATAAAATCTTTCTCACAACTGGTACAGGGTTATCAGGTTTCCCAGGTACATATGGCATACTATTGCATATGGCAAAACTATTTTCGGGCTGCACCTTAACAATGGCGTAACATTAACCCAGCTCGGTGCGGGGGGCCGAGCGCCAAGGGGACTCCTCAGCAAAAGTTGTAGGTGAAGGGGGTCCTCCATATGTATTTTGAAGGGAACCCCCTCATGTTTCATTACGTCACTGCACCTTAGCCTTTTTTCCATATTCCAAAGGAAACTCCCCCTACATGTTGAGCAGGGGGAAGCCAGGAAGCTCCAGGGTCCTGCAATACCATCCCCCCACACTTTTTCACCACTCCCTGGTGGGGTGAATAGAACACGCTACATAAACCCAGAGCTCTCACAACTTTTTCTTCTTTGTGGATTACTTGCAAAACTGCAATAAAGAGCAAAACAAGCATTGGCAAAGCCAATAGGTTTCACTTATGTGCTTTGCCAATATGTTTTTTTTTACATATTACAGAGCAGTTGAGCTGCTGTGCAATGTAATTTAAAGTTTGAAAAGTGTATGGCACAGATAAAGACAAAGCCAATAGATTTTGCATAGGCGGAACCTACTGGATATTTTGTTTTTTACGTGGTGCACAGTGGCTGAGTTGCTGTGTAACCATTCTTAAAGTTAAAAAATGCATTTTTTTAAATTTTAAATCATGTTGTATACCAGCTTAACTCTGCAACTTGTAAAGAAGTTGGCATGCAATTCCTCTCTAAAATATATGGAAAAAACAAGTTTCATTCCCCATCTGTAATATATGCATTGTTTCAGTGCATGAGTATAGCACACCCTGTCTGGTATCTGCTTTAGCACCTACCCCCGATAGATAGTCTCAATTAAGATTTGTAGATTGTACTGGAACAGCCTTTTGAAGTAATGTGGTTAATACCCTGTTTGGTCTCTGCTTGCGAGAGGGAATTTAAGGCCCCATCAATCACTGAGCAGATATAAGAGCGGCACTGGCAGGCCTTGAGTAATGCAAAGACAATGGGCATAATGAATGCACTGTTGCGTAAGAAGTCAGCCAAAATCATAAGCTGACTTGTGTCACACAAAGGCAGCTGATTCAGTGCATTTTTCTTTGCATGCTAGAGATCATAGTCCTGTATTTATATTAGTAAACACAGGTTGCACATGTTGTATTGTACTGGGACATAAAAGAAAGCAAATGAAACAAGCATTTGCAATGCAGTAGGTCTTGCATTTGCTCGAGTTAGAGCTGTTGGCATTATAAATGCATAACTGGACTTTTCTTGCCACATTAATTGGTTAACCCTGCCGCATAATTTAGTCCTCTCTGCCACATAATTCCAATGGCTCTGCATATAACTAAAACACTTCCATTTACCTTCTTCCTCTATCTGCAACAAAAAAATATTGATATTATTTGTTATATTTATTAATATTATTGCTTTGCGGTCCCCCAAACCTAGATTCGGGACCAAAAGATTACTTAGACAGAGAGGGCACGTTGTGCTGACCGTTTTGATGGTGGTCCCATTTTCCTAGGACCACCACACTGTGAGTTATGGCCAAAAATGTTTTGTAAAAGGAATGCCCCCCAAAGCATTATGGGGCAAGTTTCCGAGTGCAACAAATATTGTAGTATCTTGACTATAATGCTCATAACATCCCCTAAAGGGCACCACAATAAAAATAACATTTGCAAGAAACACGGTCATGTAACCATATAGTCAGCCCCTAGAGAGCATAAGCACATAAAAACAGAATGGCAGAACATAATGCAGTGTAACCATATATTTAGCCCATAGAGGTCATAGCATATTACACATTTTCAAGCCTAGAGGCCTACTAGAATAGTATTACAAACAAAGCCCTTAAAACACAAACTACTCCCAGCTGTAAAACAAAAGTTTCAGCCATGAAAGAACTTAAAAAGACACTGAATGTTGGGAGGAGATATTATTTTGGTGTCACCCTAACCTAGTTTGGGGACCCAGAGATGACCTAGACAAAAGGAGCGCATTGTGCAGAACATTTGATAGTGCTCCCATTGTCCTAGGACTATCACCCAGTAAGTTTTGGGCAAAAATGTTTTGTGAAAAGTACTCCCTGCAAAGCATTATGGAGCGAGTTTCCGAGTGCAGCGAATATTATAGTATGTTGACTGCAATGCTCAGAACAGCCATAAGAAACATGGTAATGTAACCATATAGTCAGCCCCTAGAGAGCATAACCACCTGAAAAGAGAATGGAAGAATGTAATGCAATGTAGCCATATATTTAGCCCCTAGAGAACGTAGTGCATTACACAGTTTCAGGCATACTACAATCAAGACCCTTAAAACTCAAACTACTCCCAGCTGTAAAACAAAAGTTCTAGCTATGAGAGAGATTAAAAAGACACTGAAAAGTGGGAGGGGGTTATTATTTTGGAGTCCCACCAGCCTAGTGTGGGGATCTAGAGATGACATAGACAGAAAGAGTGTGTTGTGCTGAGCGTTTTGATTGTGGTCCCATTATTCTTGGACAACCACACAGTGAGATATGGGCAAAAACGTTTGAAAAAGGAATGCCCTGCAGAGAATTATGGGGCGAGTTTCTGAGTGCAGCGAATATTGTAGAATCTTGACTGTAATGCTCAGAACATCCCATAGAAGGCACCATAATAAAAATAGCATTTGGAGGAAACATGGTCATGTAACAATATATTCATCCCCTAGAGAGCAAAACCACATGAAAAGAGAATGGCAGAAAGTAACGCAGTGTAACCATATATTTAGCTCCTAGAGGGCGTAGTATCATACACATTTTTAGACCTATCAGGCAATGATATTACAAACAAGGCCCTTAAAAATACAAAGTACTCCCAGCTGTAAACAAACAATTCCAGCCATAAGAGCTTAAAAAGACACTGAATGGTGGGAGGGGTTACTATTTTGGGATCTCCCCTAACCTAGTGTGAGGACCCAGCAATGCCCGAGACAGAAAGAGTGTGTTGTACTCAAAGTTTTGACAAAATCTATTGTATCTAATCTATCTATTGTAGGATCACCACAGGCTGATTTATGGACAAATATTTTTTGTAAAAGAAATGCTCAGCAAAGCACTATGGGTGAGTTTCCTTCGTGCAGTGAATATTGCAGTATTGGCTCTTCTGCTGTGCTGAGAGAGCCACATTGAGGATTTCATTGTTTTTCTGCTTAAAGTGCACTAGTTTGTACATTTTTCAGATGCTAAACTTGCGCGTAAGTAGTACTCATGTTGAGTTTGCACTATATGAAACATCACCTAGGTAAGTGGTATTGCTGTAAAGCGTTCCTCTGATCAAGTTTGTGCTATATGAAACTCCCTCAAAAAAAGAACAATACATTTTAAAAAAAGAACCCCTCTCCAGCTTGAAGCCTTTCGTTGCAGACACCACAAAGAAACAACGGCATGTCCAAAAACAAAGAAGAGGAAGAACCAACATACGGAAACGGAGCACAAAGTGGAAAGGCAAAAGAAAAAAGAAAAATATAGTGCGCTGTATACGCTGAGTCGGTGGCTCAGCGTATACAGTTTAAATCGCTCTGTCTAACATTTAAGGCAGCTCATGGAATTGGACGACGGTATTTGACTTCCAGACTTCATTGGTATGTACCTAAGAGAAATCTGAGGTCTTTTCAAGCTTACTGGATACAGGTCCCTCAAACCTATAAAGCTAAATGGGGGGATAAAGCCTTTACTGTGGCTGCTGCCAGAAGGTGGAACTTGCTCCCTTTGAACATCAGGCAAGAATCCTGTTATTTGAAATTTAGGAAATTTGTAAAAACTTGGCTTTTTCCTCATTAAAATCTTTTCCTGGTGGTTTATGACCTGTGTTTGTTTTTTTCTCTTTCTCTGTCTCCTTTCTTCTGTTTATTGTGTGTTTTACAACTCTTTTTTTTACTTCTTTCTGGCTAGTGCCCTTTATTGTGTCCCCTTCTTCTCACGTTCTCTCCTCCTAGCGCTTCGATGCTCTTTTGAGTAGGAATGCGCTTTATAAATCACGGCATACATACATACATACATACATACAAGGTATATGGCCGATCATGCAGTAATCCATTTAAGAGGGACAGTCTTCAAGGCGGTAGTAAAGCAGCCTCAAGGCAGGACAAACGTAACGTATTCACCTACGAAATCAAGATAATCTTTAAAGGCAGTCCAAGAAATGAATGAAAGTGATGGGCATGGTGCAAGCCCAAAGAAGTAGCTTGCAACTTGTTGAAGACAGCGCCTGTGCGCTGCCTAGTTCGCTCTAAAAACTGCAACTATTTGCAGTGGTGTCCAGTGTAAGTCTGGAATAGCTAGGTCCATTTTAGACTTTCAGGCAATCCATATAACAAAAATCTACGGGCAGGGGCTCTAAATAGATGTGGTTTGCGTTGCCAGTGGTTATCCTGCCTTGGTTCTGGTCCTCCTACGAATGCTTTGGATCACAAATGCTGTGTTTAGAAATGTATATGCATAAACTACTGCACAATAAACTTTGTGGCTGTCCACTAGGTGTCAGTGCTTCATGGGCCTTACTGTGATTGTCCACTAGGTGACACTGCTTCATGGGCCTTACTGTGATTGCCCACTAGGTGGCAGTGCTTTATGGGCCTGACTGTGATTGCCCACTAGGTGGTAGTGCTTCACAGGCCATACTGTGATTGCCCACAAGGTAGCCATGCTTCATGGACTTTACTGTGATTGTCCACTAGGTGGCACTGCTTCACGAGCCATACTGTGACTGCCCACTAGGTGGCACTGCTCAATGGGCCTTACTGTGATTGTCCACTAGGTGGCACTGCTTCAGGAGCCTTACTGTGATTGTCCACTAGGTGGCAGTGCTTCATGAACCTTACTGTGAATCTCCACTAGGTGGTACTGCTTCAATGGCCTTACTGTGATTGCCCACGAGGTGTCACTTCTGCACACAGAACTCAGCTACTTGGCAGATCGTGTTACTGCTGTATATGTCATACTCTGTCTTACCACTGGGAGTCAGTGCTACACGTGCTACATTCTGAGAGCACTAGGTGTCTTTGTTGCATGTGCCATTATATGACTGATGTCAATGCACATGCAACACATCTTCCACTAGTTATTTCTTCCACACCTGCCATTTACAGATTTGTCTCTCTTTATTCCACTGGTGATAATTCAGTGCTAAGACTGAGTATTAGGTAGTACTTTTACATATGCCATACTTGTTTTACTATTTGCCACTTCTGCACATGAGGTAAGTCTGTTCCTGCTCTGTCTCTGATGAATGTCATACTTTGGTCACTAGAAGTCCCTGTTGCACATGTCAAATGCTAAGAGGGGCACTAGGTGTCGCTAATCCACATACAACACATCAATTGGTCACTTTTTGTTGGTTGTGAACATGCTGTGATGGTAGTTACTGCTCTGTTGCCCCCCTGCAGATATATTGTGGCTGTTGTATGTCAGCAGTGTAATGAAATATGATGACACCGGCAGATTTTGAAGAGGGGCCTGAGTCCCCGCTTTAGTCATTAGATTTGGGTTGAATGGGAGTTCCCTGAAGGGTGGGGGCCCTCCTGTGCTGCAGGGGAACTATAGCACTGTGTTATGGCCCTGTCGTGTGTCACTGCTCAATATGCCATGCTCTGGCACAGTTTTCCTGGTTAAGCAAGTGTCCTGCTGTCTGCTGTGGGCAAGGAAGGCTACAGAAGCAGGCCACTGCCTCGGATTTAACCTCACATCAGGAGCCAGCGAGGAATTCTTAAAATAATGCAGGGGCTGTTGGTTTTAATTAATAAAGAGTTAGAGCTATTAGCATTGTATGTTCCTAACTGGTCTTTTCTTGCCACATAAATTGAAAATTAAAAGTAAATCAATTGATATAAGTGAGCCGATTCAAAGCATCAAGGCCACCATGGGTGTGAGCACGAAGGAGAGACACAAAAGGAAAAAAAAGTTAGCTTGCAGTCAAACATATCGGCAAACATGTAACAGGGTCGGTTCACAAGGTGGCAACAAAACTGCCCCAAGGCAGGACAATTCTATGTCAGGACCGGAGGCTCCGATTATGCTTTCTCTTTCTTTACTGACTTAAAACAGCAGCCAATCACAAATAAGTTCAACAAAAAACTAAACATCCCATGATGCTCTACTCAATGTTACATGGTCCAATCATCCATTGCGACCTCTGTCCATATAACACCTGACCCTCGATGTCACTTCCTCTTTCTTTGGTCAAGGCAGATATAGTTCACATTGAAATCGAAACTTCTTACATCAACTGTAACTCAGTCTTCAGAAGATCCTCCTCTTAACAGATAACCTGAGTTTGAAGACTCCAACTCGAATGTGGAAACAATCCCAGCAAAATGAACGTACAAAGCTTTACAAAAGTCGTAGACTCAGGAGTTCTTCTGATCAGAACCTATAACAATAAAACAGGTAGGTAATACTCCCAAAATTAACGGATTTTCATAAAATTAATATTCATATAACTGGTATCCAATGGGAGGGAATAATAGACAACAATCTCATCAGATAACGATTTTATTCAATAATAACAGTTCTTACGGGTGGGATAATCCTTGCCTCCGTGTCCTTAATAGAATTGAAAATTCTTGACGCGTAAACTAGAATTTTTTTTATTCTATGTCAGGACCGGAGGCTCCGATTATGCTAGTTTAAAACTGTCCCATTACTACAGATGCTACATCCGACACAGGCTTGTGATAAAATTTACGAAACGTATTTTCTGAGGACCAATCTGCAGCCCTCATAATGTCCTCTATACGAGAACCCAAGGCATAAGACTTGGAGGCCATAGCTCCTCTAGCAGAATGAGCTCCAAATATTTTGGTATCTAGCAGCAGATAAGTGCATTTTACCTCTATTCAGAATTGTGATTGTGTTTTATCATTGTAATTGATTATTTGTTTAAGAAATTTGGCGTTGCGACTTAGCGCACCTCTTTGTTTGTCCAAGCGCACCTCCGCGCTTTTGTTTTCGGCCTTCTTTTGCCGATATTGCAGCCCAAACTTGTGGAGTGGGAGTGGGAGCAGGAGCGTACTGCATATGTTCCACGCAGTCTTTCTTCCTTTTTGTTTGCTCGGTACACGCGCACAACTCGCTTCGGAGCCGATCCTTTGTTTATTTAGAACGATCAGCTCAACGAGTTGAGACGCGTGCGGATGGGAGGTTATTTTCCCCAAACAAACCCCAGATCTACAGTATATATCTTAATGCTCCCTGATGCCCCGTTCATAGACACTGAACGAGGGTTGTAAAATTGATATTAGGCTTCTGCCTAGAGTGCCTGCAGTCAGCTCCCTCCACGTTTTATTGTGGGCACACCCTGTTCTTTGGCCTGCTTTTGGGTTTTTGCACTCCCCCTGACACCTGAAAGATGTATTTGTTCTCCACTCAATATTAGGTGCATATAAACAGATTTATACATCTGCCCTAATACCTATCAATTTCAAATGGCTCAGTGGAATGATCAGGACAGTGAATACTATACTGAAGAATTGGGGAGCCAATTAGAAGTGGATTTAGTGGAGGCCCTTGATTCTAGGGTCCAGCAATCAGTTAACGACGCTCTGGTAAAAGCTTTAGGTCCCTTGTCAGGGCAACTTTTTGACTATGCACGCTCTCAAGGATGGGTGCAAGGCCAATCCCCTCAACAGGAGGGAAAAAAGGCAAAAGGAAAAGCAAAAAATTTAGAAGAGCCTTCCACTGATCTTAGTGGCCTACATGTGGACGCCTTTGATAAACTTCGTAAAAAGCACAGCGGGGAGCATAATTACAGCTCAAAAAAGGATGCTACCTTTTCCCCTTCCTCCTCAGATAAAAATTCCTCTTCCGAGGATTCGGACGACTCAGAACCCACAGTACCTAGTAAAAAAGCTAAGAAAGTCGTTCCACCTTCACTTGTACTTGATTTCGATCCATCTGAAATCATACACCCCAGAGCTTCCAATTGGGTTCCCCCTCCCGAGGTAGCCCAATATGTGCAGACTAACATCAGGAAACGTTTTGACAAAGAGGTTCGTTCTCGCCTAAAAGCAGAATGTCCCAGACCAGATCTAGAAGGGAGAGTCTCCGTTACTCCGGAAATAGACCCAACCATGGTCACATTTATGAAGAAGTTCGCCGAAGATCCTAAAAAAGGATTAGATAGATCGTGGCGTAACTGTCAAGATAAACTGTTGGACCTTTCCGGTCCCTTGACTAAGATTCTCGAAATGGCTTACGTGGCCAAATAATCAAACTCCCCGGTGGACACAGACATCCTTATTGGTTGGGCTGAAAGAGCTGTTTGTCAGTTGGGGAACACTAATTGCGCTATCTCCTCTGAACGTAGGAAGTCTCTTTTGATGCGCATTGACCCAAAATTATCTGATCTAGCATCTTCTGAAGCGGGTCCCTCAGCTGATGGTCTTCTATTTGGCTCGTCCTTTATTAAAGATTTAGCCAAGTTTTGCTCCACCTTTTCATCTCTGGACAAAGCCCAAATGTCCCTTAAAAAAGTCTTTAAACAAGGCCTTTTTATCAGGGCCGGTCGTTACGGTGGACGCATGGCCGGCCGAGGTTCATACAACAGTCCCCAGAACTATTACTTAGGGCAGAGGTGGTTGGTATGGGGAACAGGACACTAACTTCTACCCCACTCGCCATAGAGGAGGACACCAACGTTTCCACAGAGGCCCTCGCAGAGGGCGACAAGGTGCCATTCAAGACACTAGTTTCTCAGGTGAGCATTATTCCGTTTTCTCAAGTCACTCTTGGGGCAAAGTGGCATTGTTTATAAAAAATTGGAGAAAGATTACAGGAGATCCTTGGATTCTTCAATCGGTCATGGGTTTTCAACTAGAGTTTGTCAGTACTCCCAATCAGATCAACCCTCCGCTTCAGATGTGCTTTTCCCTAGAAAATCAAGCTTTCATAGACAAAGAAGTCCAGGCCGTATTAGAGAAAGGCGCAGTACAATTTTCCAACCCTCATCCTTACGGTTTTATCAGCCCCATTTTTGTAGTAGACAAAAAAGGGGGAGGACACCGCCTAGTCTTGAATTTAAAGGAATTCAACCAATGGATCCTATACTGACATTTCAAAATGGAGGGCATACACATGCTAAGAGACCTTCTGTTAGAAGGGGATTGGATGGTACGACTGGACCTAAAAGATGCCTATCTATCAATCCCAATTTTTCCTCCACACAGGAGGTTCCTTCAGTTTCGATGGAAGGGTCAGTGCCTAGAATTTCTGGCTCTCCCCTTCGGTCTGTCATCAGCACCTTGGTGCTTCACGAAGTTGATGAGACCGGTCATGGAATGGCTAAGATCCAAGGGTGTCCGCTTGATCATTTATCTGGACGATATTCTCTTGATGGTTCAATCTCCCCAGACCCTTCTGTCTCATTTTAACTGGACCATCAGTATTCTGCAAGATTTAGGTTTCCTTTTCAATGCGCAGAAATCATTATTGAGTCCGACCCAAGTGATAGATTTCCTGGGGTTTCCGATAAACTCAATCTCATGTCAGCTTCTTCTACCCTCTCAGAAGATTCGCAACATCAAGAGGGAATTGAGGTCTCTTTTGACCAGGTCGACGGTTTCCTTAAGGAGCATAGCCAGGGTAGTGGGGTTGTTAGCCTCTTCCATTCAGGCAATCTTCCCAGCTCCCTTACACTACAGAGCCCTACAGAGACTCAAGATCAGACATCTCCAACAGGGTCTGAGCTATTCAGAACAGATCCCATTGACTGTAGAAGTAAAATCAGAGATACACTGGTGGCTCCAGCATATGGAGGCCTGGAACGGCAGAGCAATTTTCGGGTCTCACCCGGAAGTGGTGATCGAATCCGATGCCAGACGTTGGGGTTGGGGAGCACGTTGCAACTCTCTAGTGACTGGAGGCAGATGGTCAGAATGGGAACAGACACTACAGATCAATTGCCTGGAACTTCTGGCGGGTTCCTTCGCAATAAAGAGTCTCTCCCCTCAGAAGACAGATTGTTGCATACTTCTACGGATGGACAATGTCTCAGCAGTGAGGTATGTCAACAAATTGGGGGGAACGAAATCCAGAATCCTGGCAGAGATTGCCAAGGAGTTTTGGCATTATTGTCTGACACAACGTTTAGTAGTCATTGCGGAATATCTTCCAGGGGATCAGAACATTGTTGCGGACTGGAACTCCAGATATCTGACAGATTCCAGCGACTGGAAACTGGATCCAATGATTTTCTCCCAGATAATCAAAGAATGGGGCAGTTGCGATGTAGACCTGTTTGCATCCCGCCTCAATTTCCAGATTTCAAAATTCTTCAGTTGGCGACCAGATCCCTGTGCAATGAAGACGGATGCATTTCTTCAGGACTGGTCTCAGTTTCGAGGTTATGCATTTCCACCTTTTCTAATGATTGCCAGGGTGTTGTCTCAAGTCCTGAGACAGAAAACAGAGATTGTTTTAGTGACTTCCTTCTGGAGAGCACAACGGTGGTTCCCAGTAGTGCTGAATTTAGCTTGTGCCTATCCTCTTCTCATTCCTCCTCGTCGGAATCTTCTTCTGAATCCAGAGGGCCATCAACATCCAATGATCTCGTCAGGGAAACTGACTCTGTTGGCATGGTTGATTTCAGGTCAAGATGGAGTTCCTCAGGCCTTTCGCAACAAGCTGAGGACTTCATTAAACAGGCCTGGGCGGGTAGTACCCATAAAAGATATGATTCAGCCTGGCACAGATGGAATAATTGGTGTGATGGAAGAGGTACCAATCCGGTGGAAGCACATATTGAGTTAATCATTAACTTCCTAGCGGAATTAGCTAGTTCTGGTTTAGCTTACTGGACGATTAATAATTTAATAAAAGCCATTTCAGCGGGAGATATCCCTGTTGAAGGTAAACCTGTAGGAGAACACCCTTTAATATGTAAATTATTGAGGGGCATTCGTCTGTCTAAACCACCTCAGGCAAAATACTCAGTATTATGGGATGTTAATGTTGTTTTAAAATTCCTGGATTCCTGGCCTGCTAATAAGGATTTATCTTGCAAACAACTTTCAGCCAAATTGACCATGTTGTTATGTCTCATTTGTTGTAAAAGAGTTTCAGATGTCAGAGCGTTAGATTTATCTGGCAGAGTATATTCACCAAATGGGGTTACCTTCTAGAAGGACTAAAACGAATTACTGGTCGGTATCATATCCAATGTATCCTGATAATTCTAAGTTATGTGTTGTTCATTGTTTAAAAGAATATGAAACTGTCACAGGATGTTAATGGGCAATTATTGATTTCCTTGCAAAAACCATTTAAACCAGTTACATCAGCTACCCTAGCTAGATGGATGAGATGGTTAATGAATGAAGCTGGTATGGATACCAAAATATTTGGAGCTCATTCTGCTAGAGGAGCTATGGCCTCCAAGTCTTATGCCTTGGGTTCTCGTATAGAGGACATTATGAGGGCTGCAGATTGGTCCTCAGAAAATATGTTTCGTAAATTTTATCACAAGCCTGTGTCGGATGTAGCATCTGTAGTAATGGGACAGTTTTAAACTAGCATAATCGGAGCCTCCGGTCCTGACATAGATTAAAAAAAATTCTAGCTTACACATCAAGAATTTTCAATTCTATTAAGGACACGGAGGCGAGGATTATCCCACCCGTAAGAACTGTTATTATTGAATAAAATCGTTATCTGATGAGATTGCTGTCTATTATTCCCTCCCATTGGATACCAGTTATATGAATATTAATTTTATGAAAATCCGTTCATTTTGGGAGTATTACCTACCTGTTTTATTGTTATAGGTTCTGATCAGAAGAACTCCTGAGTCTACGACTTTTGTAAAGCTTCGTACGTTCATTTTGCTGGGATTGTTTCCACATTCGAGTTGGAGTCTTCAAACTCAGGTTATCTGTTAAGTGGAGGATCTTCCGAAGACTGAGTTACAGTTGATGTAAGAAGTTTCAATTTCAATGTGAACTATATCTGCCTTGACCAAAGAAAGAGGAAGTGACATCGAGGGTCAGGTGTTATATGGACAGAGGTCGCGATGGATGATTGGACCATGTGACATTGAGTAGAGCATCATGGGATGTTTAGTTTTTTGTTGAACTTATTTGTGATTGGCTGTTGTTTTAAGTCAGTAAAGAAAGAGAAAGCATAATCGGAGCCTCCGTGTCCTTAATAGAAGTGAAAATTCTTGACGCGTAAGCTAGATTTTTTTTTATTGTAAAGCGGTTGAAAGGCAAGCCCATGAATGAGTAAAAATGATCGGCGTGAGGTGGGCGTGGTTAAAAGCCCACATAGATACAAATGTGCTGGAAAAGCAGCGCTTGCACACTGCTATGCTTAATCTAAAAAATGGGACCTAATAAACTTCAATTTCTCTACCAAAAAGAGGAAAAAGATGACAGTAAAGAGATGCCCATAAACACTAACGCCAATTATATGCATTCCTTACTTGGACTCTGGGCTTCTTTTTTCTTCATATAGAATTTTGCAAACCTCTGTTGAATGAAACCAGTCAAATTAATACTCCTTCCCTGATACCTGGATGAATCACTGAGACATGCTGACAGTCTCTGATGTAGGAGATTGTCACCACATTAAAATCTGCTGTGCTGCGAGGCAAGGCATCACAGAGGGCAGCTCTAAGTAGTGAACTTCAACACAGTGAGTGAAAAGACCAGTAGAAGAGCAATCACGCACACCTCTGTAATTAAATGAAGTGTCAAAAACTGGAACATGTACTTATTTCAGCAGCTATCACGTGACAGCTCTGGCAAAAAAAGGGACATTTACTGATTGATCAGCCAAGCAAAGCCACATTTGAAACCGAATTTACGTTTTGCAATGGCAATTGACAGTTTTACCCTCAGAATTATTCACGTGACTTGGAGCTGCTTTATCTTATTTGAAACCATCATTTTGTATTTCTGCCTCCATGAATAACGAAAGTCTCCCCAAAGCTTCCCATTGGTCATTGAGCATAGCTGTCCAATTAGCTCTTCATTTCTTGCTCCAAAAGTCTCCAAATGATTGTCTTTGTATTCTAGCAGTCCTGTATTATATTAATAGCTGCATAACGTGAATTTGTAAGATCGTAACCTCTTGCTAATACAATTTTGAATATCATTTTCCTGTCATTTAAAGGGTTAGGCCCTAATTATGAGTTTAGCGGTCAGTGGACCGCCACGGTGGGGATGGCGGTTGCACCGTCGCAGGCCTGGCGGTGCAGACCGCCATATTACGAGTACTGGGAAGGCACCTGCAGAACATAGTCAAGTTTTCATCCGGACCACCATTGTGGATGGACCGTTAATGCCAGCAGAAGACCCCTTCAGGCCGGTGGTCACACAGTTTCCACCCACTGTAATACTGGCTTGCACACCGCCAGGACTTCCGGGGCGGTCTAACCGCAGCAAAAACCATGGCAGAAACGAACAACATAAAAGGAAGCACCCACCTTCTGGAAAACAGGCACGTCCATAGGTGTCGTGGCATGCAAATTGCAAGTCTTTCCAATGCTCCTGCTGGCCATTGACATCCAGGACCTGCGACGCCAACATAGACACGAGCCATAAGTACCACAGCCTAGCACACACTGGAGGGAAGGACATTAGTATACGCACACACGCGCACAAACGCACATTCACCACACATACATGCACAAGGAAAGCCAGGACAAGCTATGTCGCATCAACACCAACGGTGCCATTGTACATAAATATAACTATATATATAAAACAGTAAAGAAAACAACTATTCACATAATGCCACAAGGGCCGGTGCATGAGTGTCCAAATGCCCCAGACACACTGGGTTTGAGGAGTGCCCAATTTGACTCCTGACTGCAATGTGCAGACCTCCACAGGGCAGGGGCATCAATGGGGCATGAAGGCACCTCAGGAATGGGAGGGTGGGGGTGTGTGATCAGGGTTTGGATGGGGGTCCCTCCTTTGTTTCCAGGCCTCACCTCCTTACTGTCCTGCTTTCTGGGGATGGCTTAGCCTTGCCCCTCTTTCCTACCTTCTTTGGTGGGACAGCAGTGGAGGCCACAACAGCAGGGGACCCAGATGGAGTGGTACCAGGCCTGGAGGTGTGAGGGGCAAGGCTGCTTGTCATAGCAGCACTGCAGACTGCTGTCTGTGGGGCATGGCTCAGCCCAGAGGAGGGCAGGAGGTCTAGGAAGGGCAGCAGGGCATTTGGGGGGAACAGAGACTGGACCAGGGGACGGAAACAGGGAAAACTAATGTAGGAATCTTTTTTCGGGACAGCGGGTAGATCATGGGTAAGGCGTTTGGGAGTGGGGGGAGAGGGGATGGTTGACAGGTGTGTACGTGGATGGGGTTTGAGTGCTGGTGCTTGGGTGTATGACATGTGTGTGCTAGGTGTGTGTTGGGTGGATGAGTGAGGGCGTATAGGTGAACTGGGAGGAGGAGTGGAGGAGACACAGAGATGGCAGGTGGGATGTGTGAGTGAAGGTTGGGGTGGTGTGTGCAGGTAGGGTGGATGTGCTGCATGTGGTAGTGTTGGCTGTTGTGGTGTGTGCAGATGTGGTGTATGGGGTGGATGTATGGGGGTCTGCTGTTGTGGTGACGCTGGCAATGATGGCACATTTGGCTGAACCTGAGACTGATGATGTGGTGTCTGCAGGTGTGAGTGGCGATGTGACTGTGAGGGGGAGGAGGTTGGGGAGTCAGTGTAGGGAGTGGATGTTATTGTGTGTGCGTCTGAATGGTGGGTGTGTGCATGGTGGTAGTGGGGTTTGTATTGCATGTGATTGTCATTGCACTCTGGGTCTGCTGGATGGGATGCACGCTGGTATGAAAGTGTGCTTTGGATGGGAAATGGGAGAGGGAGGTGGGAGTGGGAACAGGTAGTTGGAGGTGGGACGGATGAAGAAGGAACACTGGCTGCCGTCAATGAGGAGGCCAGAGCCTGAAACGATCTCTGAAGGGCAGACAGGGCACAGTGAATGCCTTCCAGGAATGCATTTGACTGTTGGATCTGGGATGCCAGTCCCTGGATGGCATTCACGATGGTTGTCCGCCCAACAGAGATGGACCTCAGGAGGTCACTAGCCTTCTCACTGAGGGCAGCAGGGCTAACTGGGGCAGGGGCAGAGTTGGCTGGGGCAAAGGAGATGCCCACCCTCCTGAGTGACTGGGCACGGGAAACTGGGTGGGGAGCTACAGGGAGGGTGGTGCTGGTAAGGGGATGGCAGACAAGGATGGTGCAGGCATAGGGCCTGAAGGTTCTGCCACCAGCAGGGAGTCACCATCAGAGGAAGAATCTGATGATGCTGTAGTTGTTCTTGTCTCCCCCGTGGTGCTCCACTCACCCTCCATCCCACTGGTCCCCTCGGCTCTGCTGGTATCAGCCTCCTGGATCCCGTAGGATGCAGCTTTCCCACTCGCCGGTGCCCCTTCTCCTTCTCCAGATGATGCTGATGCACACAAAGACAGAGGAGGAGAGGGAGGGAGGGTGGGACAGTGAGAGACAGGGTTGGAGAGAGAGAGAGAGACAGGGAGCAATTGGTCAATACCAGCACAACAGCCACACTCAATTCACTACAACATATTCTAATGCCATGTCATTACATGCCATGCCTTCACTCACATATGCCACTCCAATAAGAGACCATGCGTGCCACCATAGTCATGCACATGTGTTCCACTCATACTAATACACATACAGTCCTGTACAGGATGAAAGCCATACCCTCAAAACATGGCTGAACAGCCTATTGGGTCATGGCTCTTTACGATCTCGACCCAAACTAAATACTCTACGGGTATTTGGAGGCATGCTTGCACAGCCACATAACCCATGCACATATAGCGGTGTGATGTGAAACCTCAGACTTTGCAGACTACACATCCATCACATGCCAGGAGACAGGACGTAGGGATATGGCCCCAGCCACACTGTTTGGATAGTTGGGACTACAATGTGCGTGAACTCCAGAAGCAGGTACCCTGTCCACATAAAATACCCTGCTCATCCACTACACAGTTGCCATGTCATCAATACCATCGATACTACTTAGCAGTTAAGTTTACCTCAACTAACATCCTGCACGGCATTTTGACATATGTATGTAAAACATCCGGCCTCAATGTGTCCCAAGCCTAGTCCGACAGTAGCTACCTAGCACACATTCCACAGCCTTCACACACTGCACAGGCATCACCTATCACTCACCACATAACCTATGTACGAATGTGAACTCACCCCCTTGTAGCTGCTGTGCTGCCCTCAAGCGCCCATCCACCTCAGGGTACACCACCGCCCAAATGTGGGACATAAGGGGAGTCAGGGTCTGATGGGCACCTCTCCCTCATTGGGAGGACGTCCCCAGCTGGGCCTCACTGGTCTTCCTTGCCTAGCGTCTCAGGTTCTCCCACCGTTTGTTGCAGTGGTTGCTCTGCCGGTCATGGACCCCCAGAGTCCACACTTGCTTGGTGATGGCACACCAATTCCCCTTCTGATGGGCACTCACCTGCATGGATGACACGGAGAAAAGGAGACAGTCATGTAGTGTAGCATCTTAGGGACATTTCAACATTCCAGTTGTCCTAACAGCCCTCAGCCAGGTCCTTCCACAAGTCACTCATCCTCGTCCCAAGGCCCCCGTCCACATTCGTACCACTCACAGACAGTACAATCATAGTGGACTCACCTGCTGCCCCACTACAACTGGGCATACAGGGGTAGGATACCCTCCACAAGCTTCTCTAGTTCTTCCTGTGAGAAGGCCGGGTCCCTATCCCCAACAGCACGTGGCATCTTGGGTACCAGAGTTTGCACACAGCAGCATACACAGTGGCGGTCTTCTCGGCACATGTGCCAGGAGCCAAGTGAACATGAGCACATGAAATGGTGGTCATGGCCGGCGCGGATATCACCGTCACCGCCTGCGGTGATCACCATTGGCTCATGTCTCCCATAGGCAACCATGTTAACCAATGAAGAGTTGCACAGTGGTTGGACCGCCTACCGCCATGACGTCTTACACCAGTGGGATTCGCTCACTTCCATCTGTCCTGTGCATGTAGGACAGGCGGCTGCCATTTTACTTCTACAATGTGTATTGAGGGGGTTTATGAGGTGCGTCATGGATGTTTTACAGTGACCTGTGCACAACTCCACTGTGTCCACACAGTCCTTAATGCACATAATGATTGCTACTCCCTCCTATTCCCAGGTACGGTGGAAGAATGATGGTGAGGAATTTTCCAGTCTACAGGCCCCTGGTAGATCTTGCCACCCTTGAAGAACGGCAGGACATCCAGTGCTATCGGCTGAACCGTCAGACCATCATGGAGCTTGTGAGGCTGTTGGAGCCGGATCTGCGGCCTGGTATTCGTCACCCCAATGCCATCACACCCATAGTAGAGGTGTTGGCAGTCCTCTACTTCCTTGCCTCAGGGTCCTTCCAAATTACAGTGGGCTGGGCTGCTGGAATGTCCCAACTCATGTTCAGCCACGTCTTGAAGAATGTTGTATGTGCCCTACTCAAACATATAGGCAGTTATATCAGGTTCCCTCAACATGACAATCTGCCCACTGTGATGGCAGCCTTCTACGCTGTAGCACATGTGCCACATGTGATCAGGGCTATCGATGGGACCCACATTGCCCTGGTGCCACCCAGGAGGAGTTAACAGGTGTTCAGGAACCGTAAAAACTTTCACTCAACCAATCTTCAGGTGGTATGTCTTGCAGACCTCTACATCACACAAGTGACTGCCCGGTTCATAGATTCAGTGCATGATGCCTATATTCTGCGGAACAGCAGCATTGCACACCTGATGGCACCACTGCAAAGAGATCGTGCCTGGCTCCTCAGTATGTATTGTGTCATATGTGTATTACCGACATTTTTCAATATGCCTATTACATCTGTGCACACAGGTAACTCTGGTTATCCCAACCTGTCATGGCTACTGACACCTCTCAGGCATCCAACTACAGCAGCTGAAAACCGTTTCAATGAGGCCCATGGAAAGACTTGATGGGTCATTGAACGCACCTTTGGAGTGCTGAAAGCCAGATTCCGGTGCCTGCACCTTACTGGAGGGGCCCTACTGTACAGACCAGCAAAAGTATGCCACATCATTGTAGCATGCCACATGGTACACAATTTGGCTCTCAGACGTCACATCCCATTACTGGATGCTGAGTAGGCTGCAGTTCTGCCAGTGGCTGATGAAGGGGACATGGGGAGTGATGAGGAGGAGGATGATGAGGATGCAGCTGATTCCAGAGCAGACCTGATACAACAATACTTCCACTGACATGCAGGTATGTGTAAAAGCCATGCTATGCAACCAGTAGCAATGTCTGCCTTGTGGACGGCTGACACCAGGGTTGTGTGTTCAATGTGGGTATTGGGTGAACCCATAACTTTAGATGTGGTGCTGGTGTCTGTGTTTCAGAACTTGAAAATGATTGCTCCCCCTTCTGGCACTGTCACATACATTGGTAGGACAATGGCCTGCCTGGTACACATGTTACACATGTCATGGCTGTCTGTTTTGTAAACATGGTAGATAAAGACGTAGGCAGTAACTGTGTTCAAAGGTGTTCATTTTTATTAGACAAGTGCAAGGGCTGATGAGTGGGGTCATGGTGAGTGGGATCATCAGAGTACTTGGCCCACCTGTGGGGAGTCAAAGTCCAGTATGATGGCCATGTGAAAACGGAGTTATGACAGTGGACAGTCAACAGGGTGTTGCTATGATACACAACGGGGTATGTTTAGAAGTGGCTCACTTCCTGGCGGTGGTCTTGGCATCAGTGGAGGCTGGATGTCCGGTTGGACGCCCTCGCTTGTGTGGGGGCTCCTCAGCTACAGGGGAAAGGGTGCTGGTGTCCTGCATGTCCTGTGGCAGGGCCTCCATTCCACTGGCTGAGGCTGACGTGGAGGGCTCAGATGTGATCTGGCTACTGCAAGTGGCCTGCTGGTGGGAGGTGGACTGATGCAAGATGGTGGTAAGTTCTGTCAGCACCCCTGCTGTGGAGGCCATGGTGGCTTTGTGGGTCTGCCACTGCTGCATGGCCTCTTTATGCTTCTCCCTCTGAAGCCTCTGGGTCTCCTGCAAGGTAGCGAGGATCTGGGCCATGGTGTTCTGGGTTTGGTGGTATACATCCACAACTTGGGTGAGGGGCTCCTGGCCAGTCTGATGTTGTTGTTGCCCCCTCACTTGGACCACAGATCCCCTCCCACTACCCCTGGCCCCCTGTGCCCCTGACACAATGTGCCCACTCCCATTAACACCAGGGCCTTCATTGTCTGGGGCGGTTTGCCCTTCACTCAGGCCCCCATACTGTGGGGCACACCTCTGACTGAATGGTCCCTGAGGCACAGGTTTAGGGTGGAGGAGCTAACTGAGGTGTTGTAGCCACATGGAAGGGTGAGTCCAGAGTGTCCAGGTTGGGGCTCCTGGGGGTGGACTGGCCAGTCACCCCAGATGGCCCAGGTAATTTGTCATCCTCCAGACATCCACTGGGGCCTTCATCCTGGGGAGGGCTGTCTGACCCTGCCGTCCTTTGCTGGGTGGCATTAGCAGGGTAAGCTCTGGATGGAAAGGGTGAGAGTTAGTACATGGATATGTGGTTATAGTGTCATGGTCTACTGCTTGAAGTGGGTAGATTTGTTACCCAGGGATGGCTATGACATTTGCAGCAATGCAGACACTGCATAGTGAATGGGCTTTGGGCCATGCTTTTCATATCATATGTAGTCATGGGTTTGCTGTTTGACATTGCTGTAATTGCCATAGGTAGTGAGGTGGTGTTGACTAGCAGTCGGGGTGGGCTGTGGGATGATTGTCCATGTAGGTGCTCCACTGTGAGGTGTGAGTGTGACTCGGATCCACCGTGCATAGTGATGGATTGTGGGAGTGGTAGTTGAGGAGATTGTGAAGGTTTAGTATGCATTGTGCGGGGTGAGTTTGTGGATGGTGGGAGAGGGGTGGTGTGGCATGCAGAGTAGGAAGGTGGGTTGATAGTGGGGGGTTGCAGTTTAGTGGTTTGTGATAAAATGGGGAGTGGTGGGTGCTGGGGAGGCATGCAGGATTGGAGTAGTTAGTGCTCAGGGGAGATGTTGCATCCTTACCAGAGTCAATCACTCCAATGACTCCAGTCAGGCCCTCAGGATGCATGATGTCCAAGACCTTCTCCTTCCAGGATGTCAAGTCAAGGGGAGGAGGTAGGGGTCCACCACCCGTCTTGTTGAGGGCGATGTTTTGCCTGTACGCCATGGAATGGACCTTCCCCCTGAGGTCGTTCCAGCTCTTTTTCATGTCCTCCCTTGTGCATGGGTAGCTGAACGCCATGGAATGAACCTTCCCCCTGAGGTCGTTCCAGCTCTTTCTCTTGTCCTCCCTTGTGCGTGGGTAGCTGCAGACTGCGTTCGCCCTGTCGGCGATTCTCTGCCATAGCTTGGTTTTCCTTAGATGTTTGCTGGACTTGTGCTCCCATCAGTTTGGCTCTACTCTGACGATCTCGTTCACCATGACCCGCAACTCATTGTCGGTGAAGCATGGTTGCTTGTGGCGTGACATGTTGTGGGGATGCGTGCACCGTGTAAAATAAATGCTCAATGTGCAGTGGTTCATGAGTTTCATGGGTCGTCTATCTCTGGGTTGTGGTAGTACTCACAAGGGTTTGAGGAAGTGTGAGGGTGTGTGTCTTGTGGTGCAGTGAACAGGTGTGTGTAGTGTGTGTATGTGTTTCAGGTGTGGGGTATTCGACTGGTCCAATCTGGTATTGCCTTCTATTGATGGAGATTTTCTATACCGCTGTGGTGTGCACCATCAATAGTTTTCCGCCGTACATGTTCTGCTGTGCTGAAATGTGACTCATAATATGGCAGCCGGAATGGTTTCAGAGTGGCGGCCCCCAGCGGGCGGACAGTCGCTCTTTCGCTGTCAGTAGCACTGGCGATGTTGGATTTCTGGCTGTGTTTTGTCAGCTTGGTGATTGTGACTCGTAATACGGTGGCCACTGTACCGCCAACATGGAGGGATGGTGGCGGCATTTTCCCTGGCAGTCTTGCCCCGAGACCGCCAAACTCGTAATGAGAGCCTGAATTCTTTTAAATGGTGAAAATAGTGAAAAGCAAGCAACAAACTTTCACGCTATATTTTGCTGCCACTGAAACCTTGAATTAGCTTGTGGGATTTTTTTTCATTGTGCATTTTTGTTAGTGTATTGTATCGGAGCCCTTCAAAAACATGTAGCCCTTCAGAAGTTGCTCGGAAGAGAGCAGTAGAGTGGGTACCTGCCTCGGTCAGAGGTGGACTGGTGAAGGGAGCTGGCGACCCTGGAGCTGGGGAACCAGGTTCGAGTCTCTGCGTCAACTCAAAATCCTGTGATTCTGGGCAAATCACTTAACCTTCCCATGCCTGCCCAAAATGAATGTGTCTTTGTGTAATGTAACTGGTTCTCATGTAAAGCACTCCAAGACCTTCGGGTCGGGCTTGCGCTATATAAAACTTGTAAAAAATAAAAAACAGGGAGCACTAGAGTGAGTTCGTGCTTTGGCCCCTGGGGGGACTGGTGAATGCACTGCTCGAAGCACCCAGAGCTGCTGACAAGAAGTTCCAGTAAAGTGGATGGAAACAGTACTTGACCTATGGGAAAATCAGACTGCACGGGGCAGACCACCAAGAGGAAGAGGAGGAAACAACATTGGAGAAAAAGGGTATGAAGAGGCAATTGGAACAGCCAAAGATTCAATACCTCGAGGGAGATTTAGAAGACAAGCAAAGAGAAATTGAATAGTGATGGCTCCCTTACAGTGATTAACCTTTCTGAACATCATTTAACTGCAGTGGAACAATCTTTATTGGAACTTGATTTATGTTTTTGTCCCACAGCCAACTTGGATTTTTGTAGAATTAGAATTGATTTCTTCCCCTTTGTACGTAAATTAAAATTGAGAAAATTATTCTTACAACAAGAAAACAAGAGAAGACATGATGACTCTGTCACTACCTCAGATGTACCTGACTCTACATCTCCCTAGTTGTGTTTAAGTGATATAGAGGGGTTATTAACTCTGGCTGAATTGGAGAAAGTTGAAACTACTGGTTTGAGTGAGCAAGAGTTTCTAGAGTCATTGGATTTAGGACTGAACAGACCAGAAATTACTCCATTTAGACTAAAATCTATTTTCAATCCATCTACCACCCATGACTCAATTGATACTTTTCATGAGGTCATTATTCGTGATCTTTTTGAGATTTGGAGTGAGGCCAAAAACAGTGATCATTTGTCCAATCTTAATAATGAACAGAAAAAATCATTAAAATCCCTCATAGAGGATCAGAATACTGTCATCAAACCTTCAGATAAGGGTGGAAATGTTGTTCTATGGGATGTTAAGAAATATTGCAATGATGCAGCGAGACAATTGGATAATACAGGAAATTATGAAAAAACATCCATTCAAAATTATAATAGGTCTATATGTCAATATCACACTAAATTGTTTGACTGGAGAGATAGGGGTTACTCACCACAGAGGAATATCAGTTTCTTCTGGTTAAAAAACCTACTGTACCCTGTTTCCTTATGTTTCCAAAGGTGCATAAAGATAGTGAAAATCCACCAGGTAAACCTATTATCTGTGCAAATAACAGTCTTGTAGAGCGTACTTCCATGTATCTGGATTTGTTTCTTCTCCCATACGTGTTGGCCTTCCCCTCCTATTGGAGGGATAGTGTGGATTTTATCTCTAAAATTGATGGGATTCCTTGGGAACTTTTTACTGACCACCTTGGACGTAGAGTCCCTACATACTTGTATTGAGCATGGTCTGGGGATCCAGGCTTGCAGATATTTTTTTTGTGATAGACCACTCAGTAAATACGATCATTCCATGATGTTATTGGAAATGTTGAAATTTTGTTTGAATAACAATTTCTTCATTTTTAAGGATATATGGTATCGTAAGTTGGTCGAGACTGCAATGGGAAGCTGCTTTGCTCCAAGTTATGCTGGGATCTTTATGGGCTGGTGGGAGGTCACACAGGTGTGGGTGGAGGAAAATGAGAAATGGACCAGATACATTTCAATCTGGATAAGATACATAGATGACCTTTTCATGATTTGGAAGGGTGTGCAACAAGTATTGGATGAATTTTTGGAACATGTTTCCCGGAATACTTTGAATTTAAAATTTACTAGAAAGGTACATCCCACAAGAATGGAGTTTCTTGGTGTGCTACTAGAAGTAGAGGAAATGAGACTACAGACAAAGTTATACCGCAAGAGCAGAGCGGGAAACAGTATTATGCATGCATACAGTCATCATCCTACCAACCTGAAGTGGAGTATCCCTTATGGCAAATTGCTTAGGGCTAGAAGGAATTGTAGCACCCTTAAAGCCTATAAAGAGGAGGAAGGCAGAATGACTAACAGGTTTAGAGCAAGAGGCTATCCGAATAAGGTTCTAAGGGTAGCCAGTGACAAAGTGGTAAAAACTACCAGGGAAACTCTTTTGACAAAAAGAAGTAAGAAAAAGGATGGCATACCGGAGATGAGAGTAATAACGACTTTCAATCGAGAAAGTATAGCTATTAAGAAAATGGTGATGAAACATTGGCATATAGTTAAGCATGATTCTGTGATTGGGAAGACCCTTGCCCCTTGTCCTCAATTCACGTACCGTAAATATAGGTCATTACATGATATTTTAGTTCACAGCCACTTGGGGGGACAGAGTAAAAAGACTGAATGGCTCAGTGAACAAAAAGGTTTTTTCAAATGTGGAAAGTTCAAGGCATGTAAGAATAGTAAAAATGTGCAAACATATAGTATGGCCCTGGGGGAGACTAGGAGGATAAACAAATCTATCTCTTGTGGTTCAGATCATTGTATCTATGTCTCACAATGTCCGTGTGGATTACAATATGTTGGTAGCACTATTGGCCCTGTGAAAAAGAACATTTTGGAGCACTATAGAGTGATCAAAAATCATGATGTTTCATACCCTGTTGCCAGGCATTGGGCAAAAGCACATAATCAGGATGCAGATCGTTTGGTATTCTTGTGAAAAGACTATGGGGGTCATTACGGCATTGGCGGGCGGCTACCGCCGCCCGCCAAGCGGTAACCACCGTGCGGCCGCGAATGCGGCCGCACTCCCGCAGCCCCCATCACGACATCCCCGCTGGGCCGGCGGGCGCAAACCAAGTTTGCGCCCACCGGCCCAGCGGGGATGAGGCCTCAACATAGGAGCCGGCTCCTAATGGAGCCGGCGGTGTTGTGGCCGTGCGACGGGTGCAGTTGCACCCGTCGCGCTTTTCACTGTCTGCTATGCAGACAGTGAAAAGCTGGCCGGGGCCCTGGTAGGGGGCCCCTGCACTGCCCATGCCAGTGGCATGGGCAGTGCAGGGTCCCCCAGGGGCCCCAGGACACCCCTTACTGCCAGCCTTTTCCTGGCGGTAGGGATGTCATAATCCCCAGGGCAGCGCTGCTTGCAGCGCTGCCCTGGTGGATTATCACCGCCGGGGCAAAAATGGCGGGAAACCGCCGGCCCCGGCGGTGCGACCGCGGCGCTACCGCCGCGGTCGTAATAAGGGCCTCCGTACCGCCAGCCTGTTGGCGGTACGGACGCTACATTACCCCTGGGGGTCCACCTATATGTGGAGAAAATAGAGAAAGGCTTTTGAGAGTGAGGGAAGCAGAATACATTATATTATTATACTTGGGAGTAAGTCACATGGAGGCCTGAATGAGGATGAGGAGCTTCATGTACATGTTGGTTTGATGTGACAGAATTGACAGAACTGTTATTAGTTGCAGATTACAGTAGTTGATGTAGAGGATACAGATATTTTTTGTCTTTGTTTTATTTTTCAGATGTATCTAGTATAAGTTTGTTATCATGAAAACGTCTCCATTTTGCGCTTCTATTAGTATGGATATTAGAATTGGAAAAATGTATGTTTTACATTGGGTAGGGGTGTTTATTTCATTTATGATGGCACATTATATACAATTTTTTTTGTATATATTGTGAATATTAGTTATATTATGGTTTGCAAGAATTATACAAATTATGATTTATTTAATTTATATGGCTGAATTGGTCATGAGATATTCATGATTTACAGTATTACATAAAATATTGATGGAATTTTTGCAGACCATGATATTAATTTGATTGTGACAAGATTAAAAAGGAAACGTGATGGTAGATTTGATTATCATAATGTATAATGGTAAAGAGTCACATTATAGTGGCTTCATTAATGATTATTTAAATTTCTATTCCTCTGATAAAATGTGTTCATTGAAATTTATCTGATGAATTTGGGAAGAACAAGTGACAATGTAAACATTTTTGTTTTCTTTTTTATAAGTATTTTTTCAATGTTTATGAAACTGGTGTATTTATGTTGATGGGTGATTGAGCACAATTCTTCAATTGAGCCATGATGAAGAGACTTCGGTGTTCAAACGCATAGCCAAGTAAAGAATCAAGATGAAGATGCAGAAATGTTGGGTGTGACTTCTTTTTGCAGTCCAAGAGGGGATTGAAAGACTAATCTGATATAGAAACAGGGGCCACAAACATTTGGTCAGCACCAGCCTCGTTTGGTGGATGTAGCCGGTTTTTAGTGGAACTGTTGTCATGTATATATATTTATATATAACCTAGTGGCAGTCACGCTAGTTATAGTTAGGACCATTTTTCCACAGACAGAGCATTTTTTTGTTTTGCCAATAACCTTGGCACCACTTGATGAACCTTCATGGAATCCTCAAAACGTATGCTTTGTACAGTTCAGCTACTGTCTTGAAAGTTTCAGGGTGATCCGTGAAGCGGGGGCTGAAATACAGTTGGGGGGGGTCCCAAAACACCTTTTCTCCACTCTGTGTCTATGGGGATTATGCATTCTTTAGACATATTTACAGCCCAAACCGTTGAACGTAATTACACCAAATTTGCCACAAAGCTAGATTCTGTTCCGCAGATTAGCTTTTTGTGTAAATCCATTCAGTAGTTTTGGAGTAATTTCAGGCCAAAAAAAAGTAGATATCTAGCGCCACGGATTGTTCTCAGATTCCTTGCGGATTGATACGCGGATCCATGCGCCCCAGAGAATCTGATTAGCTGGCCGCAACCTGACAGGAACGTTGCTGCCACCATTTTACTTTATCTGGAAATGGTCTCCGGGTTGAAATCTTGGCTGAATGTAGGTGATGGGGTCAGGGTAAAGGTTCGCTGACCCCATGGGTGGGTTGGTAGGTATATATATATATATATATATATATATATATATATATATATATATATATATATATATATATATCCTGGTTTTATAGTAGTATTTTTTTTTTTACATTTCCACATTTCTTTCTGTATTTATTCATATTTATTTTTTGGCCACCTATTAATATTTATTCATATTTATTTTGTGGTTTACAAATAAGTGAAGTCAAAAATGCACATTTCCACATTTATTTTATGGATAATCATGCACTCAAACTTCGATGCCTGTTGTGTTTTAGCAAATTCAGCAGCCAAATATAGCAAAACCTTACACCCACAGACAAATATTAGCAGTTTACTACAAATGTATTTTAACCTATGCCTGTATTTAATGATATTTTATCCTGTTTTTTAACTCCCCATGCTGCCTATCTGATCTCTTGGAATTCACAAGAAACAGCATGGAAAGTTATTCCTTAGAAGCACAATTTTCAGTATTTTTCCACTTTTAAAATTAAATACAGAAAGGAAACACATTGTTTTCCGTCTGTATTTATCTGTAAAAATCAGTAAAAACTGGGAGCCATATAAATATGTGTATATATATATATATATATATATATATATATACATATATATATATAGACAACCAACAGTGCCCGGAATGCGGAAGCCTCGGCACAGCGGTCCGGGTTGGGCTCCGAGACGCCCAAAATCTTCACAATAACAATGCCTTCAATCCAAGGATATCCAGGACACCTCCGTAGTGAAAGAGTTGCAATTGAATTCAGAAATCTGAAAACTCCAACGCGTTTCGGCCGTAACCTTTGTCACGGATGGAGTGAAAGTGTAACATACAAATTTAAATAACTAAAAAATAAAACAAAAAACGGACAAACTTACATCTCACTAAAATCTTGACACAAAAGCGGCGGCCATCTTAAAACGTTCATATCATAATAGTTGGGCATCGACTTTTCAACATTACTATTCAGTAATGAACTGTATTACGTTCGTATCCCACTCATCTTGAAGGTTCAAGTATTTCAACAATATCAATGTCTTTATCATACAGTAAAGTACTTTTTTCCTCATCAACAATCAGAACTATAATAGTAATTAAGTGCCTAGACAAAAAGCCCTAGTGGGCATAATTCATAATGCAATGTTAATGTCTCACACCACAAAATGAGTATATTGAATAGAACCCTATGAAAAATCTCATTATTTATAACCCCCTGTCCAGCCTGCTGCCTACAGTTTCCACCTCAAACAAAGTTTGTTCCTCGACCACCATTGTCATTACATCTAATACCCCATAAAAAACACCACCACTCTCTGAAAACTTTAAAAAGGATCAGACAATACTTCCTCTATGCAGCTTACATTTTTTCCAGTAATCTGATCACTTATCCCAAATGTATACTCATCTCCTCACTTGAGTTCAGCCCTACAGTGTCCAATGTCTCGAAATCTATTATATATTTTAATTCCAGAATTCTTAAAGATCTCTCCCTGTTTCCTCCCAGATTATTCAGTTTAACTGGTCAATCACTACAAAACCTAGTACATTCTCATTGCCAAAATGTGCTTCATGGAAATGTTTGCCTACTGGGTAGCTCCTGTCATGGTTTTTAATTGCTCGTCTAATAAATAATAAATAATTTTTTTCCCAGATGGATGAGTTGCAGCCTAATCAACCCGGACCTAGTAATATGAGATCTAGAGTGAAACTACACATGTTGTACGATAAATTGGAGAAATTGCATAGAAAGGAACTATCAAAGTGTTAGGAGACAGAGTCTCTGCAGAGATACATTGAGGTAGAAAGAGTACCGAGAGGTTTAAGAATTTGACCAGGTAAAACTGAATAATCTGGGAGGAAACAGGGAGAGATCTTTAAGAATTCTGGAATCAAAATATATAATAGATTTAGAGACATTGGACCCTGTAGGATTGAACTCAAGTGAGGAGATGAGTATACATTTGGGATAAGTGATCAAATTACTGGAAAAAACGTGAGCTGCTTAGAGGAAGGATTGTCTGATCATTTTTAAAGTTTTCAGTGAGTGGTCATGTTTTTTATGGGGTATTATATGTAATGACAATGGTGGTTGAGGAACAAACTTTGTTTGAGGTAGAAACTGTAGGCAGCAGGCTGGACAGGGGGCTATAAATAATGAGATTTTTCATAGGGTTCTATTCAATATACTCATTTTGTGGTGTGAGACATTAACCCCTTCGCTGCCAGGCCTTTTCCCCCTCCTGTGCCAGGCCTTTTTTGGCTATTTGGGGCAGTTTGCACTTAGGCCCTCATAACTTTTTGTCCACATAAGCTAGCCAAGCCAAATTTGCGTCCTTTTTTTCCAACATCCTAGGGATTCTAGAGGTACCCAGAATTTGTGGGTTCCCCTGAAGGAGGCCAAGAAATTAGCCAAAATACAGTGAAAATTTCATTTTTTTCAAAAAAATGGGAGAAAGTGGCTGCAGAAGAAGGCTTGTGGTTTCTCCCCTGAAAATGGCATCAACAAAGGGTTTGCGGTGCTAAAATCACCAGCTTCCCAGCTTTCAGGAACAGGCAGACTTAAATCAGAAAACCCAATTTTTCAACACAAATTTGGCATTTTACTGGGACATACCCCATTTTTACAATTTTTTGTGCTTTCAGCCTCCTTCCAGTCAGTGACAGAAATGGGCGTGAAACCAATGCTGGATCCCAGAAACCTAAACATTTCTGAAAGGTAGACAACATTCTGAATTCAGCAAGGGGTCATTTGTGTAGATCCTACAAGGGTTTCCTACAGAAAATAACAACTGAAAAAGAAAAATATTGAAATTGAGGTGAAAAAAACAGCAATTTTTCTCTACGTTATACTCTGTAACTTTTTCCTGCAATGTCAGATTTTCGAAAGCAATATACCGTTACGTCTGCTGGACTCCTCTGGTTGCGGGGATATATAGGGCTTGTAGGTTCATCAAGAACCCTAGGTACCCAGAGCCAATAAATGAGCTGCACCCTGCAGTGCATTTTCATTCTATACTGGGTATACAGCAATTCATTTGCTGAAATATAAAGAGTGAAAAATAGCTATCAAGAAAACCTTTGTATTTCCAAAATGGGCACAAGATAAGGTGTTGAGGAGCAGTGGTTATTTGCACATCTCTGAATTCCGGGGTGACCATACTAGCATGTGAATTACAGGGCATTTCTCAAATAGAAGTCTTTTTTACACACTCTCTTATATTTGGAAGGAAAAAATGTAGGGAAAGACAAGGGGCAATAACACTTGTTATGCTGTTTTATGTTCCCCCTTCTCACATTTTGGTGACAGAAAGTTCTGGAATCTGAGAGGAACCACAAATTTCCTTGCGCCCAGCGTTCCCCCAAGTCTCCCGATAAAAATGATACCTCACTTGTGTGGGTAGGCCTAGCGCCCGAGACAGGAAATGCCCCAAAACACAACGTGGACACATCACAATTTTTGACAGAAAACAGAGGTGTTTTTTGCAAAGTGCCTACCTGTACATTTTGGCCTCTAGCTCAGCCGGCACCTAGGGAAACCTACCAAACCTGTGCATTTTTGAAAACTAGAGACCTAGGGGAATCCAAAATGGGGTGACTTGTGGGGCTCTGACCAGGCTCTGATACCCAGAATCCTTTGCAAACCTCAAAATGTGGCTAAAAAAACACGTTTTCCTCACATTTCGGTGACAGAAAGTTCTGGAATCTGAGAGGAGCCACAAATTTCCTTCCACCCAGCGTTCCCCCAAGTCTCCCGATAAAAATGATACCTCACTTGTGTGGGTAGGCCTAGCGCCCGTGACAGTATATGCCCCAAAACACAACGTGGACACATCACATTTTTTGAAAGAAAACAGAGGTGATTTTTGCAAAGTGCCTACCTGTAGCTTTTGGCCTCTAGCTCAGCTGGCACCTAGGGAAACCTACCAAACCTGTGCATTTATGAAAACTAGAGACCTAAGGGAATCCAAGATGGGGTGACTTGTGGGGCTCTGACCAGGTTCTGTTACCCAGAATCCTTTGCAAACCTCAAACTTTGGCTAACAAAACACATTTTCCTCACATTTCGGTGACAGAAAGTTCTGGAATCTGAGAGGAGCCAAAAATTTCCTTCCACCCAGCGTTCCCCAAAGTCTCCCGATAAAAATGATACCTCACTTGTGTGGGTAGGCCTAGTGCCCGTGACAGGAAATGCCCCAAAACACAACGTGGACACATGCAATTTTTTGAAAGAAAACAGAGGTGTTTTTTGCAAAGTGCCTACCTGTAGCTTTTGGCCTCTAGCTCAGCCGGCACCTAGGGAAACCTACCAAACCTGTGCATTTTTTAAAACTAGAGACCTAGGGGACTCCAAGATGGGGTGACATGTGGGGGCTCTGACCAGGTTCTGTTACCCAGAACCCTTTGCAAACCTCAAAATTTGGCTAAAAAAATACTTTTTCCTCACATTTCGGTGACAGAAAGTTCTGGAATCTGAGAGGAGCCAAAAATGTCCTTCCACCCAGCGTTCGCCCAAGTCTCCCGATAAAAATGGTACCTCACTTGTGTGGGTAGGCCTAGCGCCCACGAAAGGAAATCGCCCAAAACACAACGTGGACACATCACATTTTTTTAAAGAAAACAGAGGTGTTTTTTGCAAAGTGCCTACCTGTAGCTGTTGGCCTCTAGCTCAGCCGGTACCTAGGGAAACCTACCAAACCTGTGCATTTTTTAAAACTAGAGACCTAGGTGAATCCAAGATGGGGTGACTTGTGGGGCTCTGACCAGGTTCTGTTACCCAGAATCCTTTGCAAACCTCAAACTTTGGCTAAAAAAAACACGTTTTCCTCACATTTCGGTGACAGAAAGTTCTGGAATCTGAGAGGAGCCACAAATTTCCTTGCGCCCAGCGTTCCCCCAAGTCTCCTGATAAAAATGATACCTCACTTGTGTGGGTAGGGCTAGCGCCCGAGACAGGAAATGCCCTAAAACACAACGTGAACACATCACAATTTTTGACAGACAACAGAGGTGTTTTTTGCAAAGTGCCTACCTGTAGATTTTGGCCTCTAGCTCAGCCGGCACCTAGGGAAACCTACCAAACCTGTGCATTTTTTAAAACTAGAGACCTAGGGGACTCCAGGATGGGGTGACATGTGGGGGCTCTGACCAGGTTCTGTTACCCAGAATCCTTTGCAAACCTCAAAATTTGGCTAAAAAAATACTTTTTCCTCACATTTCGGTGACAGAAAGTTCTGGAATCTGAGAGGAGCCACAAATTTCCTTTTACCCAGCGTTCCCCCAAGTCTCCCGATAAAAATGGTACCTCACTTGTGTGGGTAGGCCTAGCGCCCACGAAAGGAAATCGCCCAAAACACAACGTGGACACATCACATTTTTTTAAAGAAAACAGAGGTGTTTTTTGCAAAGTGCCTACCTGTAGCTGTTGGCCTCTAGGCTAGGGAAACCTACCAAACCTGTGCATTTTTTAAAACTAGAGACCTAGGTGAATCCAAGATGGGGTGACTTGTTGGGCTCTGACCAGGTTCTGTTACCCAGAATCCTTTGCAAACCTCAAACTTTGGCTAAAAAAAACACGTTTTCCTCACATTTCGGTGACAGAAAGTTCTGGAATCTGAGAGGAGCCACAAATTTCCTTGCACCCAGCGGTTCCCCAAGTCTCCTGATAAAAATGATACCTCACTTGTGTGGGTAGGCCTAGCGCCCGAGACAGGAAATGCCCCAAAACACAACGTGGACACATCACAATTTTTGACAGAAAACAGAGGTGTTTTTTGCAAAGTGCCTACCTGTAGATTTTGGCCTCTAGCTCAGCCGGCACCTAGGGAAACCTACCAAACCTGTGCATTTTTTAAAACTAGAGACCTAGGGGACTCTAGGATGGGGTGACATGTGGGGGCTCTGACCAGGTTCTGTTACCCAGAATCCTTTGCAAACCTCAAAATTTGGCTAAAAAAATACTTTTTCCTCACATTTCGGTGACAGAAAGTTCTGGAATCTGAGAGGAGCCACAAATTTCCTTCCACCCAGCGTTCCCCCAAGTCTACCGATAAAAATGGTAGTCACTTGTGTGGGTAGGCCTAGCGCCCACGAAAGGAAATAAAAACACAACGTGGGCACATCACATTTTTTTTAAAGAAAACAGAGGTGTTTTTTGCAAAGTGCCTACCTGTAGCTGTTGTCCTCTAGCTCAGCCGGCACCTAGGGAAACCTACCAAACCTGTGCATTTTTGAAAACTAGAGACCTAGGTGAATCCAAAATGGGGTGACTTGTGGGGCTCTGACCAGGTTCTGTTACCCAGAATCCTTTGCAAACCTCAGAATTTGGCTAAAAAACACATATTCCTCACATTTTGGTGACAGAAAGTTCTGGAATCTGAGAGGAGCCACAAATTTCCTTCCACCCAGCGTTCCCCTAAGTCTCCCGATAAAAATGATACCTCACTTGTGTGGGTAGGCCTAGCGCCCGCGACAAGAAATGCCCCAAAACACAACGTGGACACATCACATTTTTTCATAGAAAACAGTGCCTACCTGTGGATTTTGGCCTCTAGCTCAGCCGGCACCTAGGGAAACCTAGCAAACCAGCGCATTTTTGAAAACTAGAAACCCAGGGGAATCCAAGATGGGGTGACTTGTGGGGCTCTGACCAGGTTCTGTTACCCAGAATCCTTTGCAAACATCAAAATTTGGCCCAAAAAAACACTTTTTCCTCTCATTTCGGTGACAGTAAGTTCTGGAATCTGAGAGGAGCCACAAATTTCCTTCCACCCAGCGTTCCCCCAAGTCTCCCAATAAAAATGGTACCTCACTTGTCTGGGTAGGCCTAACGCCCACGAAAGGAAATGGCCCAAAACACAACGTGGACACATCACATTTTTTCACAGAAAACAGAGGTGTTTTTTGCAAAGTGCCTACCTGTGGATTTTGGCCTCTAGCTCAGCCGGCCACAGCGGGGGGCAGAAATGGCCTAAAATAAATTTCCACTCCAACCCCCCAACCCCTCCCCGGAAGCGACCCTTGCCCAAGGGGTCGCTCCCCTTGCGTGACATTGGCGCAAAAAAAAAAATACCCGGTGCCTAGTGGTTGCTGCCCCCTTGGGGGCAGATTAACCGAAAATCAGCCGATCTGCCCCCAAAGGGGGCAGAAATGGCCTAAATACAATTTTCCCCTCCAGGGGAGCGACCCTTGTCCAAGGGATCCCTCCCCATCTGTAAAACAAAAACAAAAAAATCCCCGGTGCCTAGTGGTTTCTGCCCCCCTTGGGGGCAGATCGGCCTAATCAAAATAGGCTGATCTTCCCCCCAGGGGGGCAGAAATGGCCTAAAATAAATTTTCCCCCCAGGGGAGCGACCCTTGCCTAAATGACCTTGCGTGAAATTCATGTAAAAAAAAAAAACTCCCTGGTGTCTAGTGGTTTCTGTCCCCCTTGGGGGCAGATTGGCCTCATCAAGATAGGCCAATCTGCCCCCAAGGGGGATGAAATGGCCTAAATATAATTTGCCCCCTAGGGGAGCGACCCTTGCCTAAGGGGTCGCTCCCCACCTAAAAAAAAAAAAAAAGATCCCTGGTGCCTAGAAAAGGCCTTCCAAAAAAATGCCCCCCCTGGGAGCAACCCTTGCCCAAGGGGTAGCTCCCTTATGCCACTTTCAACAAAAAAAAAAATCCCTGGTGTCTAGTGGGCGTTTCAAAAGCCGGATTGCAAGCAATCCGGCTTTTGAAACGCTCGGAGAGACTTCAAAGGGAGGGAAATACATTTCCTTCCCTTTGAAGCCTCTCCGGGCCTCCCCCACATGATTGAAAGCATTTCTCTTTCGATCGCGCTGGAAGCTGAGCTTCCAGCGCGATGGGGGAGGCCCTGTGACAACTCAGCGTGCGCTCGCGTGCTGACGTCACAGGGGGGGTGGGGGGGTCGGGGGGGTGGAAGGGGAAGGTCTTCCCCTTCCATCCCTGCCTTGGGGGGGTGGGTGGGGAGCACATGGGGGAGCGCTAGCCCTCCCCCCAGTTCCCGGGTGTAGGACGAGGTGACCTCGTCCAAGGTACCCGGGAACCGGTGCCTTGAACGAGGTGACCTCGTCCAAGGCGCGGGAGAGGTTAACATTGCATTATGAATTATGCCCACTAGGGCTTTTTGTCTAAGCACTTAATTACTATTATAGTTCTGATTGTTGATGAGTAAAAAAGTACTTTACTGTGTGATAAAGACATTGATATTGTTGAAATACTTGAACCTTCAAGATGAGTGGAATACGAACGTAATACAGTTCCTTACTGAATGGTTATGTTGAAAAGTCGATGCCCAACTATTATGATATGAACTTTTTAAGATGGCCGCCACTTTTGTGTCAGCATTTTAGTGAGATGTAAGTTTGTCTGTTTTTTGTTTTATTTTTTGGTTATTTAAATTTGTATGTTACACTTTCACTCCATCCGTGACAAAGGTTACGGCCGAAACACGTTGGAGTTTTCAGATTTCTGAATTAAATTGCAACTCTTACACTAAGGATGTGTCCTGGCTATCCTTGGATTGAAGGGATTGTTGTTGTGAATATATATATATACATATATATATTCACTTAAAAAAATAAAGGACACAGGGACATTATCGTTAGGTTCTGAATTTATTTGCACAAAACAATAGAGACTCAGCACTTATAGTTAGAGTTATTTCAAATATATATATTTCTTCAATAATATGACTGCTAATGTTTCATTGATATTTTCATTGATGTTATAAAGGTTGTCATGCATGCTGTAATATCTGGGTTAATTAGCAGTACATGCTGAATTTCTGTGGTTTTGTACGAGTAGATTCGGAACCTAACTATAACGTCCCTGTAACTTTTGTTTTTTTAAGTGAATTTGTATGTTTCTGTAAATAATATTTCCTAACTCTAATGGCCCTACAACCGTTGGTTTGTTCAGTGAATTTTTATATATTTTTTTAACATAAAGTTATTTTATTTACTATATGTTAATCCAACCACTGCCGCACACGGCCTTTGGCTGTACATGGCAGGGCTTGGACGTAGGGCCTGGCCTGTGGCCAGGCCTTGTGTTCAACCCACTATGGCTAGCCAACCCCGCACCACTCATAGCCTTTGGCCATGTGCAGTGGAGATTGGCCGCAGGCCCCAGCAACCAACCCCCTATAATCACCCAACCCTGTGATATACACAGCCTATTGCTGTGTGTGGTGGAGGTAGGCAAAGAGCCTGCGGTCAACCCCCTATAACCACCCAACAGCGCATGCATAAAACTCTGAGTGGGTCTCTGTGTGTCTGCAGAAATACCTCAGTATATCTGTCAGTGGTGCATGCGTCTCTGAGTGGGTTTATGAGTCTCTGAGATGATGTGTGAGTGGATGCATTACTCTCTGAGTATGTCTGTGAGTGAATGCATGACTGTTTGAGTGGGTCTGTGAGTAGGTACGTGAGTGTCTAAGTAGGTCTGTGATTGGATGCATGAATGTCTGAGTGGGTATATGAATGGATGCGTGAGGGTCTGAGTGGGTATGTGAATGGATGCATGTCTCTAAGTGGGTCTGTGAGTGGGTGCATGAGTGTCTGAGTGGGTCTATGAGTGAGTACATGAGTCTCTGAGAGGGTCTAAGAGTGGGCGTATGAGTGTCTGAGTGCATCTATGAGTGGGTGTGTGAGTGTCTCTGTCAGTAGCTGTGTGGATGACTCGGCCAAAAAGGAACCTCACCTGCCCTTTTTACAACAAGGGTCCAGAGCTTTGCACAAAATATCTACCAAGTTGAGTTCTCTCTGCCTCCTTGAGTAAATGTCCAGTACGTACTCTATACAACAGCTTTGTAGTGGACCACGAGGAAATGTCTCCAGTGACCATATGTGCATTTGGCACTGTGATTGTGACTTGTGCGTCTTTCTCCAAAATTCTGTTATAACATGAATCCTCCTATAGAGAGACCAATGAGACGACAAAGATGTACATCTCCAACAAAGGGTCCCTCCTCTTATCTCTGTGACAGTCATGCTTCTTTATTTTGTGAAGATGTCCTTAGATCCCTCATCATCAAGAACATACCACAAAAATCATCAGCAAACACATTGGGGGGCCCTTTGGTAAGCTGTCCATCATCCTTGCAAAAGGAGGGAAGACCTTTTTTATTAATAGAAATGGGGATGGTGGCTGCAGGACCCCCCTCCCCAGCCGATTTTGGCTCGGGGACACCATCCCCAGGGCCTGCCCATGTCTCCCTGGGTGCCCTTGAGCTTACCCAGGGCATACAGTGTGCAATGGGACCAGGGGTGGAGCCTCAAGGCCCCTGCAGACCCAGACAGTTTGCCACCTCCTGCTGGAGCTGGCATTGCTATTGCACACAGGGAGCTGCTAAACATGCATCCCCCGTGTTCAAGAGCAATAGTTTAATCTCTTTTCCTGCTTGCATGTCTGTGAGCAGGGAAAGAGATGAAACCTCAACTTCCAGCAGGTGGCAGCACTTTGACAGCCCCTGCCTGCTGAAACCCAAGTGTTTGCGTTTGCTTGGTGGGAGCTGTCTGCTCCCACCAAGCAAAAGCAAACAGCTATATTCTGGGGGTGGGCACCCCCGGACATAGCAGGAGCTGGCCTTGGGGGCTGGTGGTCTCCAGAGCCACTATTGGCTCCAGTAGAGGGGGGGTCCACATGTGATGCAGTGTTCCTCTGGCCCCTATGTGGCCTGGGAAGGCACGTGGACACTTTCCCACTGTTGAAAACATTTTTCCCCAGGGAAGTGGTGGTCCTCAGGGCTCAGGGGGGTCTGTGTTGCACCTCATTACTGCTAATTTAGTCCCAGGGAGGTGGAGGGCCCTTGGGCTGGTAGAGCCTTAGGAGGGGGGTGGGCTGTGTTTCCCCCCTCCTTTTTTCTAAATAAAGCCCCTGGGAGGTGGTGGTCCACGGGGCTCGAAGAGCGTCAATATGTTATTGGCCATGATTGACATGTGTTTAAAAAATAAAAATGTTATGTTTAATCATGAGATTTTTCATCCATTATGCGTAACAGCTATGGGCATTTCTTTTTCTCCAAATTATTCCAACTTGGTAATGGGTTGGTGGGAAAGAGAAATAGCATGGGGAAAAGCAAATGATGAATTTGTTGAAAAAGCGTTACTTTGGGTCCGCTATATTGATGCTCTTTTTGTGATATGGAATGGCTCAAAAGATGAATCTATGCAATATTTCACTGTCCTAAATAACAATGAGGTGGGTCTAAAATTTACATGTGAAACGAGTAAAATATTGATACATTTTTTGGATATTACCATCTATATTGAAAATAACAAAATTGAAACAACAGTATTTCGGAAAGAAACTGCATGTAATAGTGTGCTGCATGGGAACATTTTCCATCCCAAATCTTTGATTAATAGCATACCCATGGGTGAATTTATTAGAATGAGAAGAATTTGTTCTAATGATAAGGAATTATCACTGAAATGCGTTGATACATATGAAAGATTTAGAAATGGAGGTTATAATGAGAAAATCCTTAAGAAAGATTTAACTGTAATTAAATCAAGAAAACTAGAGGAAACTCTGTTTAGGAAAAGAGAATCAAATCTAGGTGATCCAGTTAGAATGACAATGAGATATACTAAAGAAAGTGGATGTATAAGTAACATTGTGGGTAAACATTGGAAAATAATTGAAAAGGATCCAGATTTGGGACCTTTAGTTGGACCCAGACCGCTGTTCTCATACAGTAAAGCACCTAGTATCAAAGATATGGTGGTCAAAAGCCATTTTACATTTAAAAAGATTGTAACTGGCTGGAATAGGAACAAAAGGGTTTCTTTAAATGTAATAGCTGTAAATCATGCAAAATTGGCAAGTCACTGAAAAAGATAATACTTCCAAATGGACATGAGGTGGCAATAAAACACAACATCACTTGCAATACTAAATTTATGTTATAGAATGCCATTGCAGTCTTAAATATATTGGCAGTACAATTTGCATGTTGAGAAAAAGAATACTTGAACACATTAGAGCGATAACCCATAAAGATAATACATATGCAACTGCCAGGCACTTACAGACACATATATCCAATGATAGGAGAAACTTAAGATACTATGGGATAGATCACATTCCAGACCATGAAAGAGGTGGTGATTGAATCAAAAAGTTGCGACAATTGGAATCAAGATATATAATTTAGATGAGAACGAAGGCCCCTTTTGGGTTGAACAATGACGAGGAGCTTTATATACATCTATAGTGTCTAATTTAAATTATCATTGATATATGCCTTAAGGTGCCACACATATTGGATCAAGGTTATTTAGTATATGAGAATATGTATATTTTGTAAAGAGCACATGAAGAAAATGGTTTAGGAGTGATTTTATTGAACCACTGTGTGACCAATGTATGTGCAGGGGTAACGATTTATATACACTATGGGGGTTATTACAACTTTGGAGAACGTGTTAATCCGTCCCAAAAGTGACGGATATACCACCAGCCGTATTACGAGTCCATTATATCCTATGGAACTCGTAATACGGCTGGTGGTATATCCGTCACATTTGGGACGGATTAACACCTCCTCCAAAGTTGTAATAACCCCCTATATGATTTGGACTAATTATTAAAAGGAGGGTGCTAATGTGCAACAAATTTATTTTTACTTTAAATTAACCTAGATGTAACATTGTCTTCATTTAAAAACATTTTCCGAATGTAAAGGTAGTCATTATGTCAGCAAAAAATTGGTTAGATGGAGTTCTGTTATTATTATTTGTTGATTTACTTAGTTGGACTACAGGTTCCAACATGCATTACTCTTGTTATAAGGTTACCAACTATAAAAGAGAAAGAATGGGTTACAGGACTTTATAACTCGATAAAGACCGCGTCGGTCGAAACGCGTTGTTCGTTTGCTCACAGTCTTAAAATAAACAACTTATACGGAGTCCTTGGTGGAGTGCTTGCCAAACAGCTCTCCCTTGCAGAAAGCAGAGTTTTTATCTGTCTTCCCTACCCACAAATATGTGTGAGGGAAGACTGATTAATACATTGCTCCCACAAGCAGGGAGCTGCTATTAAAAGCAGCTCCTCGGTTGTGGGAGCAATGGTCGCTCCCACAGGATGTGGGGAGCCAGCTAGGACCGTGGGGGCCATGAGACTCACTCCTGTGGTCCTATCACTCTTACTCTCTCTCTCTTCTATCCCAAAATGGATGGAAGAGAGACATTCTCATTGCAATTTTCTCTCCATGCAATGACTTACACAAAAAATATAAGGAGTCACCTGTGGCATGATGGTTAAGGTCACAGACCCTCACACTGAACGTTTGGGGTTCTAGTCCAGGTGTGTCTGTGGTCATTTCCCTAATTTAATTTATGTTAAAATGTCAAAGTTTAAGGGTCATACTGAATGGTAATCTCACTCTTTTTAATTGACAAATACATTTTTCTTTTCTATTTGTTGAGATATATCTTATTCTAAGTATATCATTTACCAAAGCCTAACAAAATCACTATCTATGCCCCTCTCACTTTCTTTCTCTCTCCCTCTCAATTTCTCTTTTTCATCTCTTTCTCCCACTCACACACCAATTCAGACCCTTACACACCCACCCACAGACCCACTCAGACAGTCACGCTACCACTCAGAGACCCACTAAGACCCTTGTGCATCCACTCACAGCTCCACTCACACCATCATGCGTCCACTTACAGATTCACTCACTCAAAGTACCAGTCAGACTCTCACACACCCAGTCATAGACCCACTGAAACCCTCAAGCAACCACTCACAGACCCACACAGACACTGACACACCCACTAAGACATTGATGAACCCACTCTGACACCCAGACAGACACTCAGGCAGCTACTCACAGACCCACTGAAAATCTCACACACCCAATCAGAGGCCCACTGAAACCCTCATACACCCACTCACAGAACTACACAGACACTGACACACCTGCTAAGACACGTATGCACCCTCTCACACACCCAGACAGACACTCTCACAGCCACTCTCACCCCCAGATACACCCTTTCACACCTATTATCTCTCCCAGAGAGACAGGCCACGGCCAACTCCCACCACCCATGGCCAAAGAGCACTATGTAGTGTGGGGTTAAGGGTGTTGGCTGCAGGGTCTGGCCATAGGCCTTGCGTGGCAGTGACTGGATTAACATATAGGGCTTCATTATGAACCTGGCAGTCACCAGGCCGCCAGGGTCATGGTCGCGGTCAGACCGCCGCCAAAGTGGCGGCCCAACTGCGTCATTACAACCGTGGTGAAAGCACCACAGTCGGACCACCGGCACCACCAGGTTGCCACCAGTCGACAGCCTGGTGGTCTCTGCGGTTGTAATCCACCAAGGCAGTGCTGCTTGCAAAGCTGCCCTAGGGATTACGAGTACCCTTTTCCACTGCCTGAATTGCGGGCAGTGGAAAGCGCGACGGGTGCTGCTGCACCCGCCGCACTGCCACATTAGCGCCGGCTTGATTACGAGCCAGCGTCAACGTTAAGACCCTGGCCGGTGGGCGGAGAACTCCTAATACGGGCGGCGGTGTTCTGGCCGCACAGGCAGCCTGATGGCAGGATGAGTTTGGCGGGCGACCTCCGCCACCCACCAAACCCTTAATGAGGACCATAGTAATTAAAATTACTTTACATTAGAAAAACCAGATGAATTCACTGAAAAAGCAAAAGATTACAAGAACATTATAGTTAGGAAATAGAATTTTTTTTAAACATAGAAATTCACTTAAAAACTAAAGGTTACAGGAAAATCATAGGTAGGCTCACATTTTAAACATGCAAAACCACAGAAATGTGCCAGTTATAGTCAGATTTACCTCAAGTAACTTTAACTCGTGCCCTAAGGTAACTATAACTTGTGCCCTCACCATGCACTGCTAATTACCCCACAAATTATGGCACTCATGACATCTTTGATAACATCATTCATTATATCAATGTAATATTTGCAGTAAAATATTTGAAGAAACAACTGTGCATGCCGAGGGCACGAGTATCTACAAGATTTCACTGCATCATTTTTGGCATCATTTTTAATGCCTGCTCAGAGCAGGCTTTAAAATGACACACCCATATAAACCTATGAACCTCCCTGCACTTTGATCCACTAGCTTCAAAAATGTTTACGCTAGTGGAACTAAGTGTCACAATAGCGTCAAAAACATTGACGCTATTGGCTTAACATGTGCCGTAGTGCGCTGTATTATAAATACCGAGCACCCATGGTGTTGTTAGGTGGGGTGGGGGGAGCAAGAAAACTGGCGTATCAGTGCTGATGCGCCAGCTTCTTGTAAATCTGCCCCTTTGATTAAATGATCCAAGGTCAACAAAGAACCTTAACCATCCATCAGATTTCTTTGTGATATATTTCTTTGACACCCAATTAAATGCTTCTATAGGGTCTATGATCCCTTCCTGAAACATTTTTTGGATTCATTTCTTGACCTTTTCCCGAATCACCACTGGTACTCTCCAGAGTTTGTGTTGCACTGGTACTGCTCCTTTTTTCAGCACAATTTTATGAACATGTCCTTTTAGTTGTCCCAGCCTCTCTTCAAATATGTGTTTTACACTATCTAAGATTTCTGGTATAGATTCAACCTACATCACCATAACCTGAGAAGGAGCCATCGGATATGAAGGCAATACTGGTGTAACTACACCAAAAATTGGAGGCCCCTGCTCAGCTACATGCACCTTTCCTTGTATGTCCCTATTCTCAAATGTGATATGTGTATCCATGTACCCCTAGATATTGACAGTTTCACCTTGATATCCTCCTGGTGAAATATCTTTGGGCTTCAGTGTACCACCACAAACATTGACCTAGGAACTATGGTGGACATGGATCCTGTATCCTCCATAAGCTGGATGAATTGCCCATTTACTTCAAAGTGGCCTTTCGTCTATTCTTCCTCTGGTATCCTTCCATCAATTTCCCTCACATCCCACACTCCAAATCCTATTAGATATCTCAGTGCTATTTCTGGTACCACATCCATTTGCTATGATTTGTATTCTTAAAAATCCTAGCACAATTACCTATATGGCCACAGTTTATTTACTCTTTATTGTTGACAAAACACAATTTTGAGTCAGATGTACAACCCATGCCCCTACACCAGTTGCATCCTTTAGCAGATTTCTTAGATTGAGCAGAACTTTTTCCGAACCTATAAGAAGGTTTCAACACTGCTGCAGTCTCCATTTCTGATCTGTTGACCACCCCACCTCTGAAACTTCATGACCCTAATTTTTCTTCGCCATTTCTCTCATACTTAAATTAGATTGTTCAACAACTTTGACAATATCTATTGCATCCTTCAGTGTGGGATTATTTTCTCCCCACAACCTCTGTCGAATTTGTTTTACTTGTACATTGTACAATCAGTTGGTCCTGTATGAGTTCATCTGTCATTCCTCCAAATTGACATTAGTTTGACAGCTCTCTTAGTCTGGATACACACTCATCAATGGAATCGCGAACTTTCTGGTCTTGTGCTTAGAATGTATGTCTTGTCATGACCGGATTCTATTTTTTTGCATATTTAATCTCCAATCTGTTTCTGGCCTCTTTAAAATTATCTTGAATTGGTTGTTCACTTGGCTCAATGGCTTGCTGTAAACACCTAAAAATACGCTGACCCTCCTTTCCTAAAGTGCTTATCAATAATGCTTTTTTTCTGCATAGGGGGAAGTGTATGCCCATCCAGAGCCTCCAAATAGTTATCAAACATTAGAATCCAATCCTCCCAAGGGATTAGTGGGGTGCCAGCTTGCGTTAGAAAACACAGTGGTGGAATAACTTAAACGCGAGGCTGGAATGTGTAAAGCTTCCATGTGTGAAGTTTATGAGGCTTCCATTTCTAAACTTATCTATATATTATTATTATACTTAAAAGTAATACTATGCCCCAACTGCCAGTATATTGTTAAAAATGTATGTAATACCATACTGATGCATAAAACAATTTCAAAAAGCAGTTGTGCGTTATATGGTTAATGCTGGTTAACAGTCACCCTAACGTTTCGCTTCATGGTGTGCTCATCACCGTTACATGACACGCTTTAATATGATGTTGGTGTGCATCACCGTCACATCAGGCACTCGCAAGCTGATGTGTGATAACACACAGACAGTAATACATATAAAGGTGAGGATGTCACTGCACACTTGTTCCGTCAAGTGGCCGCAAAATATAATGGTGAGCGTGTCACTGCACACTCGCTTTCCTCTTTTATGGGCCTTGCTTACATGAGCGAGTCACTGCACACTCACTTTCCACCTTTCTAGACTTTGCTTAGTATCTGGTGTTGTATGCCTGAATTATTATGACACTGCCTGGAGAACGAAGCTCAAAATTTCTTACGAATTGCTGCAACAGGTGAGTGTGTCACCGCACACTCCTTTCCCTCTATTGCTAGCCTTTGTTATGGTCCTCTTTTAAGATGGCCACCTAGCATAAAGTCAGCGTCTGACATCATGCACATTCTTAACTGAGCTTGCTTGAATGCAATTCAGTCCTATTTTAAAACGGCTGCCAAGTATAAAGTCACCATCTGACTTCATGAAGCAAATGAATGGGAATGGAGTACTGTAGTATGCATGAGAGGATAGTAAGAGAACCTTGAGGAGTAGTGTAGAACTGGGTGAGGTCATAGAACTGTGAGGTAGGAGAGGAGGCTGTGAGTTGAGCTGGCAGTTGGATGCTGTTTGGATGGGACCTCTGTCATTGGAATAAACTCATATTGGATTACGTCTGTGGCATCTTTCTTTCATCTTGGAGCAGATTAAAGAACATTACACTGGCGACGAGGTGGGATCAGAGTTTTTTTTAACCCTGTGCCTCCATCATTCCATCGTAAAAAGGGGAACAGAGGTCTCAACAAGGAACAAGCAACAAGGTGCAAAGAACGGTGAGCGTCTTTCCGCTTTCAAGGAAGTTTTACATGTTTTTTCTGTAAGCGCGTCCATTTAAAACAATTTTTGACGCTTTTTGGCTGGAGCCGGCAGTTGGATGCGTGCCGGCTGTCTCGCGTCCATCGCCATGGAAACTGTTTAGCTCCAGGCGCGCGTCAGCTGAGCCGCGTGCATTCCATGAATATTTGGAGCATGCCGCGCGTCAGCTGTGCTGCGTGCGTTTCCAGGGAGATGTAATACGCGCGCCACTCCGCTTTCTCGATGTGCATAAAACAGAAGCCGAAACTAGATATTGACTTCAACTGAACTGTGCGCCAGCTGCATCGTCTGTATTTTTTTATAGCTGTAGCTATAAGCGGAGTGTCTACTGGGTTCTACAAGGATCTAAGGAGTAACCTGACATGAAATTCCAGAGTGCAGTGAATACCACAAACAAAGCAGATAGTAGTCGGAAAGGGATAATAATTCACGATTTGCACTGTGAATTAGTAAACAAATTAGGAATACATTCCTAATTTGTGAGTCTTTGTTTTTCAACCGTGTTGTCCCAGTAAAACACTTTTGGAGGCTGCTTTGGAAGCTGCAGTTTCTTTCAAACAGGAAGTTCTTCATGATGCAGAATGTCACTGCACCTTCTTTTTTTTTGGCCATGCCAGGAGAACCACCTATTAAATGGCAAAAGTGGAAGAAGGTTTTTGAGAGATATGCAAAGGTGTGTGCCGCATCTTTAAGCATTGAAAGGAAGACTGCGCTACTTTTACATAGTTTAGGTTCAGAGGGTCAGGAAGTGTTTGATAATCTTCCGGACATTTTTGATGAGAACCTAAATGAATATGAGATTTGCCTAGAAAAACTAGATAGACATTACATTCCAAAAATTAGTACTATACTAGAAAGATATCATTTTGGCAGGAGGAATCAAGAAGAGTGTGAAACTGTGGAAGGGTATGTTACAGCCCTTAGAAAATTGGCTTCATCTTGCAAGTTTGGACCTTTGTCAGAGGAGAGGATAAGAGATCAGTTTATGTTGGGCTGTAACATAGAAAGAGTTAGGGAGGAAATTTGGCAAAAGGATGATCCATCATTGGATGAAGTCTTAGTGTTAGCCAAGAAAATTGAACACTCACTGATGTGTGTTAAAACAATAAAGAAGGAAGAGGACAAGAGGGAAGAGGTACAACTGGTAAAGGACAAACGAGAGATTCCAGCAAAGCAGAATTATAGGAAGGAAAAGAGAACTATTTTTCAAGGGAAGTGTTTTCGTTGTGGCAAGCAGGGTCACATGGCGAATTATAAGAACTGCACGGCAATTAAGGTGGTTTGCAACTTGTGTAAAAAGAAAGGGCATTTTGCTAGTGTGTGCAAATCCAAAAATAGTGTATATGGTGTCAATAATGATTCAGACACCAATGATGGGGAAGAATTCGAATGTGGCCAAATTGTCCTTCAGGTTGGAGGAGAGAGAAGAAAAGGACCTTTTGATGAAGTTTTGGTGGATGGTGAAAGAACTAAGGTTCTGTTCGATTCTGGAGCAAAGATAACCATCATTTCAAAAGAGTTGTATTTGGGAAAACTCAAAGACAAAGTAAAGTTATGTAAACCAGATATAACGCCTCATGCATATGGTGGACAACCTATTAAGCTGCATGGATATTTTTGGGGTATACTTCAATATAAACACAAATATACTAATGCGAAGATTTATGTATCCAAAAAGGGTGACAGTGTTCTGAGTTGGTTCCATCAGAAAGATTTGGACGTGATACTTGATCCAAATAATGACCCCCCTGTGAAAATTAGAGATCAAGTGGGGGTGAATGAGATTGTGGAATCTGGAGGGGCTACTGCTCAACAAACCACAGGTAATGTTGATTTTGTGGAAAAACTCAAATTGAGAGTTCCTGTGATTTTTCAAAATAAACTGGGGTGTCTTCGACACTATGTGCATCATATTCGCCTCAAAGAAGGAGCAAAACCAGTATGCAGCAAAGTTCGTGGTGTACCAGTAGCTTTGCGGGAAGAAATGAAATTGGAACTCGGGAGACTTCAGAAGGAAGGGATCATCGAAGAAGTCGAGGGAACTGAATGGTTGGCACCAGTGGTTTCAGCCAGGAAACCAAATGGGAGTCTTCGCTTATGTGTGGACTTGAGAGAGTTAAACAAACATGTGATTGTAGATAGATATCCTTTGCCAAACATTTCAGATATGTTGATGTTATTGCAAGGAGCAAAAGTGTTTTCTACAATAGATCTGACGTCGGCATATCATCAGATTAGATTAATTGAACAATCTAAAGATCTCACTGCTTTTATCACTCCATTTGGAACATTTAGGTACACCAGGTTACCATTTGGGTTGATATCTGCAGCCTCGGTCTTTCAAAGGATGTTGGAGAAAGTTTTGAAGGATTTGGAGGGTGTTAGAATTTACCAAGACGATGTCTTGGTATTTGGGAAAAATAGTTCTGAGCATGAAAGAAGAGTATTGGGAGTCTTGGAGAGGCTGGGAGAGTGTGGTTTGACCGTTAAAATGGAGAAGTGTAAATTTCAAAGGGACTCCATTGAGTATTTGGGACATACGATCACTGGAGCAGGTATATCACCAAAGAAAGAACTGGTAGATACCATTAAGAAGTTACAGTCACCACTTAATAAAGAGGAACTGATGAAGTTCATTGGGATGGCTGAGTATTATGGGAAGTTTATCAAGAATTTTGCGGAATTGTGTGTGAATATGAGGAGATTATTACGGAAAGGAGTAGAGTTTGTATGGAGTGAGGAGTGTGAAAGTGAATTTAAAGGAATTAAAGAGGAGTTAGTTAAGGCTCCCAAATTGAAGAATTTTAATCCTAATCTTTCATCAGTTTTGATCACTGATGCCAGTGCGAAAGGTCTTGGAGCTGTTCTGCAACAAGGTGATCATAAGTCTGAGCAAGTGGTTTTGTTTTTGTCGCGAGCTCTAAGAAATGCTGAGTTGAACTACTCAGTAATAGAGAAGGAAGCTTTAGCAGTACACTGGGCTGTGAAAAAGCTCAAGAACTTGCTGTGGGGCACCAAGTTTGAGGTTAGAACAGATCATAAACCCCTTTGTGAGATCTTTAAAAGGAAAGGAATTGATGCGATATCAAGTAGGATCACGAAGTGGGTAGTATCATTACAGGACTTTGATTTTGAGATTAGATACATTCCTGGAGCGCAAAATAGGGTGGCTGACACATTATCAAGGCTGGTACGCTTGACAAAAGATAACCAGTTGGCAGAAGGGAGTGAAGAGGATTTGGATGATGAGATGGTATGTGAAATTGAAGGAAGTGGGTTTGATGACAGTGTTGTGACTAAGGAGAGATGGAGGAGAGAATGTGAATTAGATTGCACAATGGTTGAAATACTTTCCTTGGTAGAGAGAGGTTGGAAAAACAGAAATGAAGGGAGTTTGGAGACGCAGAAGTTTTGGCATGTGAGAGGGGAATTGTCAAGTAGAGATGGTCTGTTGTTTAGGGGTACAAGACTAATTCCTCCCATCACGTTGAGACAGGAGCTTATTTCTCTTGCCCACTCGGGTCATCAAGGTGTTTCAAAAACCAAAGGAAGATTGCGTTTGACATACTGGTGGCCAGGAATGGACAGTCAGGTAGAGAGGATCATTAGAGAGTGTATGCAGTGTGTTATGAGCGAGAAATCTATCAAACCCAGGGTCCAACCCATGGAGATTAGAGATCGTCCCACTCAACCGTGGGAGGAAGTTGCGCTTGATATTTTAGGACCTATTCGTGGAGAGGGTTGTGATGTATATCTCCTCGTGCTGGTGGATGTTTTCTCAAGGTGGCCGGAGATTAAATTTACCAGGGGCATTGAGACAAAGCATGTCATTGGTTTTTTGAAAGAAGTGTTTGGCAGAGAGGGTTTTCCCAAAGTTATCCTCACTGACAATGGTGTGCAGTTGGTGTCGAGGGAGATGGAACAATTTTTAGCGGACTGTTCCATACGGCACAAGAAGTGTGCGTTTTATCATCCCGAAACCAACGGTATGGTAGAGCGTTTCAATAGGGTATTGAAGGAGACTATAGCGCTGGCCAAGGGTAGTGGATTGAATTGGAGGAAAGAAGTGGCGAAAAGGGTTGAGGCTTATAGGGTCTCACCTCACTCCACTACAGGTAAAACACCATTTGAATTACTCAGAGCCAGACACCCTAATACCTTGTTGTCTCCCAGGTGGGTGAATGATATGGTGTCAAGGACAGGTGTGATTTTGTCAGATGGATGTTGGAGAGAGGGGGAGCAAAAGAAAATAGAAGCTCGGAAAAAGTATTTTGATTCAAGAAAGTCAACACAAACAACTAAAGTTAAAGTAGGTGATTGGGTACTTATTCGGGGACCTTTGAACAAAGGGAGAGGCATGAATAAGTCTAAGCCTATAAGAGTAGTTAAAGTGTTCAACAATGCGGTAAGAACAGAAGATTCTAAGATGTGGAATCTTAATCGGGTGGTGGTTCTCAGATGTAATAGGTTTAGGAACACTATTAATGATAGTTTGGTCAATTTTGTTAATTAGAACATATGTTGTAGCAATGTTATTTTCTTCATGCTTATTATTGAACAAATGTATATAGTAATTTTTGTTTAATTTTTAGTTATTAATGTTTGGTTTTTTATTTTTAGTTATTATTGTTAGTTGATAAAAGGGGGAGGTGTGTAGTATGCATGAGAGGATAGTAAGAGAACCTTGAGGAGTAGTGTAGAACTGGGTGAGGTCATAGAACTGTGAGGTAGGAGAGGAGGCTGTGAGTTGAGCTGGCAGTTGGATGCTGTTTGGATGGGACCTCTGTCATTGGAATAAACTCATATTGGATTACGTCTGTGGCATCTTTCTTTCATCTTGGAGCAGATTAAAGAACATTACAAGTACCTTTAGCATCCACAGCCCAGCAATGAATAACAGATGGGAACAATGTTCAGAAATTGGTTAAAATGCTTAAACAGCCACTCAGACTATATATATAAAGATCCCATTTACTGAAACAATAGTGGCGTGATCCCAACATACATACTTAATGTTTTTAAAAAAAAATAATTGCAGTAGACTAAATTGTATTTATTTTCCATTTATTTTCGCTGCGCTTTACACACGGAGCAGACCTGTGAGTGCATAAAGATCGGTATAGTGCTAGAATATCATGGATGAAATATCATCCTGCAAAAGTATTGCAACCTAAATATAAACTTCAAAAATATTGTGAAAGTTTTAGTACATATTGGTGAGTATAGGTTTACTATACTTAAATCCAAATACTCATACCTTGATGTTATATATGCGTGTGGATGTAAACTTATTCCCAGAATGTAAATGTCTTAACGTTGATACTAGTGAGATTCTTCTGATCCTCTTTCCCACATAAGGAAGTTCCGTTTTTTTATAAATGAATCCAGCTAAATTTATCAAGGAATGCAGGGATGCAGTAGGCGGAGTCTAGATGAGTAATAAGACCACACCGATGGATAGAGTAAATTCCATTTAAAACATACCAGCCACACCTGGGCCACGATAACTGCCAAGACAGAACATAGTGAAGATGGGAGGATAAGAAGAAAGACTGTAGAGCTCCCACATTGCAGGCATTTGTGAAGGGAGGTAAAAGTAATCATGCTATGGATGCTGCGATACTCAAAAACAATTAGCTAAAGCTTTTTGAAAGTTTCTATGGTCAACCGCTCGGGGGCAGAATGTTCTATTCAATAAAATAAATTCCTCACGATTGGCCAGGTTACAGGAGTGGGAAACAAGCAAATATGTACTCTCAAGATACCAAACTCAGCTTTAGACAAGGATAGTTGCGATTTGATTTCTTTCAATGTTTTGCCAGAAAGTATCAAAGCACTTGCACTCATTGACCTATAAACCTTCATTTGGCACACACATGGACAGATTGTGAGATAAATGGGATTCAAGGATAGTGTGGGCTTTTACATAAAATGCTCTTGTCCATTAAATTCACAATTGTATTAGTGGCAGTGGGGACTGTTCCCATCCTTTTGCATTTGTGAAAGTGATTTGCATGGGCTGTGCTCTGATCTCATTGCTTTTGTCACTGTTAATACATGGGTTGGGTATGGAATTAAGGCCAACACACTCCTGAGCAATGCGTGTAACATTACTGTATTCGGGTGTTGAAGCAGATATGCTAATTAAGAAAATTATTAATGGTCTATATGTTATTACTAATGAGAAATCACAAGGAGAAATTAATTATAGAAAAATAATATGCACGTTTGAAAGTGTGCCCTCGGGTATGATCACCATGTGCACTAAAATGACTGAAATTGTATGAAATAATGAAAAATATACGAGAAAAAGTTATTAATATGTCATAATAATGAGATGTATAACCTATGTTTTGTATAAATAAATTGTAGTATTAAGTTAGCTGGACTAAGGGCCTAGTTTCCCTGGGCCTTGTATACTCGAGAAACTGAAATACTGAATGCTTTGCAGAGGACTCGAAGTCGAAATAGCCTTGACCCGCTCGAAGTTCAAGTTACTTAGCTAATAATTTTCTGCAATGTACTGGTGGACAGGAGACGATAAAGACAATTTGATACAATTATGTGTAGAGCAGGCTAAATGCACTGTCCCAGGACTTGAACAACAGAAGCACTGACTGAAGAAGAATATGCAACAATTTTGATACCGGATGAGCCGGATGATGAGGGCATCGCTTGAACAAATAAATATGAAAATTAGTAGATTTGCTAAACAAAAACTATAGGTTATAGTTATATCTGCCGACTGACTGACCAATTAGCAATTAGGGGGATGGACTGGGAAACCTTAATAAAAAGTCATGGCAAGGGGCAAGAAATCATAGTTGCAGGAGAAGAGTTATGACACCAGGAAACACTGTCCGAGGTGCTGACATTGGGCTCATGGTCTGTGAGCCTGATCCGTATCTGACTAATAGATGACCTGAAGATGAAGACTGACTTGTTGCTGATCCATCCTGGATAGGTAGCTATGAAAGTGTGACTGACTATTTTTGTGCCTTTTCTTCTAGGTACCAACTGGGCTGTTCTCACTTAGATAGATTTTTCCAAATTTATGTTTTCTCTAAATTGTTTTCGCATGAAGACCCCCATGCTAATGCTAATCTTGGTTAGGTAGGCTGTTAGGGGTGACGTTGCCAGTGACAAATGACTGATGAACTTAATTGCTGAATTTCACTATTAACGCTGGTATTCTTAGTTTGTGATATTGTATTGTTTTATAAGCTTTCTTTAAGAATTGACTTCTTTTATGATGGATTAACAAAAAGATTGATCTAATTAAAGATTGAACTAATGGATTATCTAGAATTGTAATCAATAGGGAAGAAAAAATTTTTTAACTCCTTCCTGAGTAGTGGTTATTCTTGAGTATTATGGTTTAAAGCTGTTTTCCATAGAATGTTTCTTGATTATTGATGATTAGCTATCGATTCAGTAGTCACTGCATGACTAGGATACTCCATGCGATTCAAAAGGTTCATCGACCTATATGCGTCCCCTTGTAAGTTTGCTTACTAAGGACAAGGCGCGCTAGCATGGGCAACACTGTTCTCATTTTAGGGACCGCAGTTGATTTGGAACTTGTGGCGTTCACCGTTCTATGCTGGGCGCCAAGAGGTGCTGAGCACCTCCCATTCCTAAGGAATATCCACCTGCAGTCTTCAAAATCTGCATAAAATGAATGGCCATTGATTTCTAAGTGACTTCAAAAGTCTAGCATATTTACCTGACTTATAAGCTTAAGGAAGGTTGGTACACCAGTTGTGATCCAACATGATGAATGTGTATCACCTAGATGGCAATTTGAAACTCAGAAATCTTTTTTAGCTTGTTGAAGCATGCATTGAAACCATACTTTGTAATCCTGTGAATGAGGGTACACAATAAAAATAATTCCATCTTCCCTTAATACAATTTTAAAGGAATTTTGGTGGTCTGTAACTAATAGTTCCACACACTGTTTCTGATTTTTATGAATTAGCGATATAATATGTAGTAAATACGTGACAACACTAGTGCACAGTGTTGGGACCAATAAGAAATACGAGGAAATTGAAACATCTGGCCAACATCACATTGTTTTCACTCTGTCTCAATCTCTCACTCATGGAAATATTCGAGAGAATGCTGTGGGTAACCGACTGGTTTCCCTCTTTCTGTTTACATCAATAAAACAAAAACTTGGCCTTAGAGATCTCTTGTTGGGAAAATATTACCTTTTGTCCTCTTTTGTCGCTTCTACAAGTCCACTGGTCAAACGAGCCCCGAGATAAGGCACAGATGATGGTCTAACATTCTTAACTCCCAGACTAGTTAGTTCTGCTTTCGTTGAGGCTTTGTTCTTGGCAGGAATTGTAAGTGACTTCAAATAATATTTTCCTCTAAACACCAAAACAAAGGCAATTAGAGCTGATGGGTCAGCTCTGCAAACTGTCAATTCCCTTTTTTCTTATTTTAGTGTAAAATTTGATGAAAAACTCAATACATTCTAAAACAGCTATGTACAATTCTGGGCTACTTAGTTTTGCTTGGAACCCCCCAGTGCATGTGCACCTTGGATGAACATAAACTCAGCAAAAAAGGTATCGGGTGAAAAATACACTGGACAAGTTTGGGGAACAGGCAAAAGAACAACTGTTTCTTTGAGCACTTTCAGAAATCCTTTGTTTCATGTGTGAAGGAGAACACATTTTTAAGGTGAATGCCAGCTGGCTCCAGTTGCTGTCCACTTTCGCAATTCATCAAGAAGTTGACTTGGCATACAAGAAGGATATATGTTCTCCTATAAAATGCTGCCTTTGTTTAATTGAACAGCATGCTTATCTTACAAAGCTAATCCTCGAGATTGTCCTGCAGTTAGGTAACTGATCTTCCAAACTATGAAGGTTAGATTTTAAGGACATTTTTGAATATCTAAAGAGGGTTTTGCTGGGTCATTAACACAGTGTCCCCAATATGCAATATTCTCTTTTCATCCAGGAAAGAGACATAAATGAGTTTCAAAAGCCCTCTGTAATGTCTGGCGCCATCATAATAAGTTGACCAAGTTCTGACCCTTATTTAAGTTGGATTTCCAGCTCCCAAGAAAGATATACTTTGGTGTGTTATGCATTGAGTTCTATCTGCAAAATGCTCTTTGCCTCAAGGGACGATGTCAGATCTCACATCTAACCAATGCCTCTGTGATTTGGTGTCAGTTTAAACTCCCTCACATTTTTTCTTCTTTTGTAAATTTGATGGGGTTCCAATTTGTATAGTTTTAAGTGTGGCCTTGCTTCTTCAAGGTTAGCTATATTGTAGACCATCTTACCTGGCACTATAACTGCTAGATTCTTTTCTAACTTGTGTTGCTTTGAATACATTTCTGGTTTGAGTCGTCAGCCTAAGAATTATTCTTGGGACTGAAATGTTTATTTAAAGGACAGAGCACAATTCTCCCTTTATTTGACAGTACTGCAGTATTGAGAGGACTATGGATTTGGTCACTTTAAACATTATGGTATATTATGTTATGTTATGTATTTTGTGCTGCGTTACGTTATGTCAGTAGAACTCTTACAGCACCCGTACTCCAGAGTTTTTTTGCACTAATGACGTGACACAGATAGTGCAATGTGTGTTGGAGTGCCAAGTTCGAATGGAAAGAAACATTTTCAAAGCCTGTGTGAAACGATCAAAAGATGTTCCTGAACGATGGCCAAAGGAAGAGGTTCTGGATCTTGAAACAGCTAATGGAAATTGGCACTTGGATCTCCGATTGCGAGGGCCTTTATGTATGTTGAATGCTGGTAATTCGCATTATTAACAATGGCCATTGCTTAAAAAGCGATTCTTCTGGGAACCAAAAGCCTGTGCAATTGCCTCATTATAGAGGAGAAGTGGTGGCGTTTAGAGACCATACTAATCCGTCATGCAGAAGTATTTTGAATTAACTGCAAGTGGTTGATAGTTTTGGCAGAAGTTGATAGAATGGTGTTACTGACTGTAGTAATTTGGTGGAAGTAAGGCAGGATATTACACTTGTTTTCAGTTAGAAGAAGCAAATGCTGGGTATTTTGCTCTTATGAAGACTGAAGGATAAATTATAATCCAAAAGGATGCTGAGATTACAGACTTTTTTAGTGAGAGGGAACAAGGATTCATTAGTGAAGGCCAAAACAAATCTCACTGAAAACTGCTACCCTGGCAGAATCAGAGGTCTTAGCCGCATTTAACTTTAGAAAGTTGTTTGACATCCATCAATGTATTAGATGAAACGTATCTAATTGTTATGCATTCCAACTAAGTGCAAAAGTAATTAAAAATATGTGGAGTTGATACATTCATCCCATAATGAATGAAGCATCACGTTTTAACCAAAAGACCAACTAAGGGTCATCTGTGTACATGTAGAATTTAGCACCTGCACAGAGTACAGCAAAAGGGTGCATATAGATGTTAAATAATAGTGAAGAAAGAATGCAACAACAACTGAGAGCTCTGGATTGTGATTCTTAAGGGAGTAACACCACTACCGGCTGATAATTAGATCATATTTAAGATAATCACAGCAATCCCAGTTTTGGGTAGCTTTGTGATGAGAATGGAATGATCAGTGGTGTCAAAAGCAGCTGACAGGGCACCTTTACCAGAATCTACCAGCGTACAGATGTTGTTAACAACATATAGTACTGTAAGCTTAGTTCTTCTTTCAGCTCAAAAGCCTTTGTGAAAAGGGTCCTCAAAGCCTTGAGTTACAACGTTATTTTGAAGCAGCCTAAAGGCCAGTTTCTCAAGGGACACCTTCCCTTTTTAAATTAGTTACTACATCAACTCAGGAGGTCAGTAAATCAGCAATGCTTTGCAATTGCAATTGTATTCATAAACCATTAATACACTCCTTCCTGATTCAGGAATAGGAGGGAGATGCCCCTTTCCTGCCTTCTCCTATATACTATTCTGAAAGGCCTTTGATGAGTCAAAAATAATTTTCCAACTAGTAAAAGTGTTTTTGTTCATTAAGAAAAGCACTTCTGAGATCACAAACTCTGTGATTTTGTAAATCGCATGGTTTGCAATTACAAAAGGGATTAGTACATCAGGCCCCTAAACAGGTAGTAATGGACTTTGAGTTAAGCCAGGTCATTGCCTACCCTATGCTTCACATGAATATAAACTGAAGTATAGGAGACAGAGCCCTCATGACTTTGCTTGAGTTCACAGTGTGTTTTTCAAAGGCCTTCTTAACAAATACTGCAGCGTGCTCCCATTGACTATCAGCCTTGACCTATCTGTGGCAGCACCCATTCCTGATGGAACAACCAGGTTCCACACTGGCATCCTATGAGGGCATCTTACAAGCCACAGTATCTTCCATCCACAGCCTGAAAAAATAAAATCACATCACCCCATCCGATGCAACTTCGTTTGCCCCACTTGCCGGTCTACACCATCTTCAAAACAAGCAGTATCATTTACATAGCTATCACCACCAACTCCTTTGCTTATCTTGCAGACAAACTCACAATCTTTGGTGGATTTTGGCACACCTGCAGCCATGGCACCATCAGACTGCAGAATAGGAAGTGTAAAAAACATAAAACAAGACAACAGGCCTCCATCTATGCACCTAGGATCTGCAACAAAATCCCAATATCTGTCTGAACCACCTCATTGCTCTTCCAATTTAGGAAAAGGCTGAACTTTTTAATGAACACTACTTCATAATACATTAACTACCCATAACAGATGCTGCCTCTCCAATTACTTGTTGCTTTATGCTTATATTTCACCCTGTACAGTTCTCCGCTGCTTTTTGGCTTGGTTTGCGGTACATAGATACCATATAAAACATATGTATGTGGCTTGTATGTTAGCCTCACTTGAATGTTTCAGTTGAATTGAGAGCTCTCTGAATCCTACTTAAAGGCCACTGGCAGCTCCCTGACCCACAAGATTCATACAATGTGTGTATAATGTTGCATCTGTTTTAATATGCACCCATGAGTTCCTCAATGAACATTGGCACAACAGGTGCTTAGTCTCGTGGGAGTATAATCTCCCATACTACCACTCCCGACATCTGAAATTAAATTAAACATCATCACTGTGTATCATCCACTATTGCAATTTATTGGCTGCAAATGTCAGTGCAATGAGTCTTCCAATTGCTGCCTTGCTTTCAATAGCAACTCCAAACATTTCTTTATCACTTTTGGACTGAATTGGAACGCATAACAATTAGATACCTGCATGTAAATCTTCACAGTCCCGTTTGCTTTCTGTGAGCGGGCTGGCATTGTTTCCAGTCCTGCTGGCCTAAAAAAGTAAGTCTTGCTCCAGTCCTCTTTTAGAACAGGAACACCCTTTCTTTGGTGATGGCAACAGGTGAATAAATGACCTCACCTAAGGAGAAAAGCACACAATTCATTCTATTTATTATAATCACCTGTGTTTTTTAAATCGCGCCTATGGACCTCTTTAGTGGTCTCTTGTTAGAGACATATTGGCCCTCATGCCATGCAGGAGCACTTCCGGCATTCCAACCTTCCCGCCGGCCCAGCGGGAAGGAGGCCTGCAACACAGAAGCCGGCTCCGAATGGAGCCGGCGGTGTTGCGGGCGTGCGACGGGTGCAGTTGCACCCGTCGCGCTTTTCACTGTCTGCTAAGCAGACAGTGAAAAGCTTCATGGGGCCCTGTTAGGGGGCCCCTGCACTGCCCATGCCAGTGGCATGGGCAGAGCAGGGGCCCCAGGGGCCCCAGGACACCCGTTCCCACCAGCTTCTTCCTGGCGGTGAAAACTGCCAGAAACAGGCTGGCGGGAAGGGGATCAGAATCCCCAGGGCAGCGCTGCCCTGGCGGATTCGCCCAACCGGGGGTAAAACGGCGGGAATCCGCCGGCCCCGGTTTTCTGACTGCGGCTTTACCGCCGCAGTCAGAATGGGCTTGGAAGCACAGCCAGCCTGTTGGCGGTGCTTCTGTCATTCGGGTCAGAATGACCCCCATTGTGTCCAATACAACACACAGAGTTTGTGTTGTTTCAGTCCTTAGCTCATGATTGAAAACCCTTCTCATCCTTCTCAATTGCTTACGCCTTATTTGATGTCTTCTGTTTTTGTGTTTACCCTGAATTTGTATTATATTTCTTCATATGTTTTTTTACTGAATGAGTTGTAATCAGCAGACTCGTGGACTTAAGCATTTTCCTTGCTGTCTTCATATCCCATGCTTAATTTATTTGTATTCATTTGTTAGTTGCACATTCATGGTGGGCCGCTTGCTTCTGCCCATTTGCTCCTGCACAGTGAACTCCCCCTGCCCTGCCCCCAGGTCCCTGCTTTATGTTTTTTAAAGTCGAGCCTGCGTCGCATGCGCTCGCGCATGCGTATCGCTAGCGGGACGCTTTAGGTATTAGAAAAGGGCTCGGAGCCCTGTCGACGTCACGTCAGTGTCTTTCATTGGCAAGTTGGCTTGCCTGTTAGAATCCGCTTCTTTTGATTAGTGGAAGGCACGCATACGTCATGCCTTTTCTGGTGGTTAGCCCTCCTCGAGTGCAGCGACCAAGTACAGAAAACATGCGAGGCTCGCTGGGTTTGTGGACTACTTTTTCTCTGTTTTCGCAGCACGATGTCGCTGGGCAGAAGTCGAGCGCTTCGCATACTATCGACCTTGTTACACAGTTAATTGCACTGATAGGTTTTACGTGTCAACTGTAGCAGCGCGATCGCGCTGTTTTTTTCTTTTAATGCATGAAAAATTCGGTTGGGAGTTTACAACTGTGAACAGCTGTAACTCCGACAAATGCGAGACCCTAGTTATAATAAGTTGCTCTGCCTTGTGCTCCATTGTTTTTTTTTAGACGCTCCTCTCCATTTGTTAAAACGCTTCAGGAAGCCTGTGCGGAATTTAGAAAAATAAATGAATACATTTCTGGAGGGCGCACACACGTTTTCCAAAACATTTAAAAAAAGCTTTGTTTGTACTCCCTTTGTGGTCATCACCGGCCGTTGGGCACAGGAGGTTCAACTTGCTGGAAACACTGCTCTTGCCATGTTTGAAGTTGCCATGTTTTGTCTCTATCGAAAATGGAAAACTCTGGCCCGGTAGCTTTAATTCATCTGCAAACTTTAGAGCCAGAGACGTTTCTGGGAATTGAGACGTGTGCAAGTCCCTTCTGCAGTAAAAGCTGTGGGCAACGGGTGCCTTATGAGAGATTTTGAGCTTCTCATGCTTGGTATTGTTCTGTCATCATTCAAGAACCCTCTCGTGTATAAAGGGCTGGTACCAGGACAAGCACCGTAAAGCAGTAGAGTGTGAAAACCATCTGTGAAAATAAACGAAAAATTTAGTTTTTCTGATGTGTAAGGCAGTAAACAGGTAACTAAGAGAAAATAATTTCTGGGAACAGGGGTGTGGTTGTTGCACATGCCCTACCATGAAAGCGGACAATCATATGATGTTGCAGTTGTTGTTTTCTTCTGTGATGTATTTGTTATTTAATTAAAAGCCTCGTGCACATGCTGGTCACGTGGTTCACAGAAACAAAACCAACAATCAAGTTCACTTTTTCCTTCTCACATATGCCCATGATGATCAGCATGGGAGGCGACGTACCGACACTCAAAACTTCTGTTGTATCATTTAAACCACTAATGTGCGTTATTTAGAACAATCCATGAACTACAACTGCTATTCCTGCTCTTCACCACTTGAAATTGCCAGTACACAACCATCCCAAGCCCCAAAATGTTTTGTTTATATTTGCTGATGGTGAGGTACTACTATTACAATCATATTAATTCTATTGACCTTGGGTGGATTAAGGGTTGAATCAATCATGTCAGGATTCAAACTCAGGCCACAAATTGAACTCCTCCTTTTGGGTATTTCCTGTTGAATGTGATGGTGCTGCCCTAAACCTGCACCCATGTCTGTCGTTAAGGGGTTTAGATGTGTTTGGGGCATGTGAACGTATGATTGGCAGCTCGGCCTTGTTGCACTTGGTGTAATCAACACACTCTCTGATCTTTTGTCCCGCTTTGTATTAATCCTCGATCACATTTCTTGGTATGTCATGACCTGTAGGCATTTGTAATATGATACGTGTGGTTTTAGGTTTTAGGTTTCTCTGCCATGTCTAGTGTCCACAATATATTTGTTTCACCACCTGAAGCACAAATGCATATTAATATTTATAAGCTTTGGTGTTTGCAATTTTTGGTGCTTAGTTTTGCCCATGTTTTCACCTAGCATTTTTAAAATGAAATGCAGGATAATAGCCAGAGGTCTGCAGTTTCTTAGTAGACAGTGAGTGAAAATAGACTTTTGTTACATGCATTTGTGTCTCAAATGAGTTTTGTGATGTAAAGTAAAAGGTGCATAGTTCATAGTAGCATGATAAAATGATAAGTAAGTTATTGAACAAATCAATTGCATAGCCCTCCCATGAGCCGACTTTGAGGTGACTTGATTTTTTACTTTTCAGGTGCTCTCCATCCAGTCTCTTTTAAAAATGTAGGCTTCACTTGTTTTTTGTAGAACACCAATTTGCGCGTGGGCTTGACGAGGTCAGTACTTTTGATCTTGAGGGCATTCCCTGGTCTTCAAAAAGTATTCCTATTAGCATGACATTCAACACCAGATAATTCCTCACCACACAATTCACTGCCACACAATTCAACACCATCCAACATATTTACACTCCATCTAATACCACTCAATGTAACATGATTCAAATCCAGATGATAACACTCACCTCAATACCAGGTAAATAAAACCCCACATAGAACCACTCTATGACACATAGCAACAATCACCAGAATGCACAATACACCATGCCACATATTTCCCATCAGCATAATTTCATTCAAGCCACAGTTCCACACTACACCCTTTAACTCCACACATTTCAATTCCACACCACATATTTCAATAACAAACCATATGTTTCAACAACACAATTACACAACATACCACATAGATCCAAACTACACCACAGGATTCCACATCATGCCACAAAATTCAACAGCACACCACATAATTAAGCTCCACTACATACCACTCCACAACACAAAATACCAATCCACATAAATCCACTCCAAACTCAATACCACATAATTACTATCCACATAATTTCATTGCACACAATGCCACATAATTCCACTCCACACCAATCGGCTCACTAATGTCAACTGTTTTACTTTTTATTTTTCTTGTTGTGTGTCTTAGGCATGCTTATGTCAACTGCTTTACTTTTCATTTTAAATGTATGTGACAAGAAAAGTCCAGTTAGGAATTTACAACGCTAATAGCTCTAACTCATGCAAATGCGAGACCCAGTGCATTTTGCTTGTTTCTTTTATGAACGTTCTGAAATGGCCGTCCACAATCTTAGAATGGTATATTAAGACTGCTGTCTAAGAAAATGTAATCCGAGATTGCTTATGCATATGTCTGTTCACACACATTGGCCTCCTGTGAATAATTTCTCTTCTGCTTCACAAAACAAATCACTCAAAGGTGGCTTCATTGCTGGGCCACTAACATCCATTATTAATCAATCTATTGTAACTAGGTACTTCCCTAAATAATGTAAGGAGGCAACGGTGAGAGCACTCCTAAAAACCTATTTTAGATCCGAAAGAATTTTAAAAAACTACTGACCCATATCTTTCCTTCTGATCCTGACCATAATTTTGGAAAAACATCTTAATAGACAAGTGACAACTTTATTGAGGGCTATGAGCTATTGAACCCTTTGCTTTTGGGTTTTGTAGTGGCTATTGTACAGAAACTACCTTGGTCTAAATGGTTCACAACATTAGAGATGCCGGACAGTTTATGGCAGTGATCCTGCTGGTCAGCTCAAATCCAAACTTTTGGGTCCCTCCAGGATCCTCCTTAAGCCCCACGTTAGTCAATCTTTATGTTTTCTCATTAGGCAAACTTGTTTGATCTTTTTGTCTCCGGATTTTTTCAGATGCTGACAATACACAGTTCATCATATCTATGCCAGAAGATGTATTTGTACGGAACATCAACTTTAATAACTGCATGAAAGCAATTTTCATTTGGATGAGGTAAAATTGCCTTAAGCTGAATGCTCAGATGGCAGAAGTGACTATCTTTGGAAGTCAGGCTTCAATTTTAAACAGAAATTGGTGGCCTGAATCATTGGGAAGTTTGCCCTTTTCAGTGAAAGCTCCAAAAAATATTGAGGTCATAGTGGAAGGCCAACTCTCCTTTAATTTACAGGTACACTGAACAGTATCTTCCATCTTCAACTTGGTCAGAGTATTTTGGAAAGTCTTTCCCTATATTCCACAATCTGAGCGCAAAACAGTAGTTGCATCACTAACTTTGTCCAGGATAGATTACTGCATCACCTTGCATCTGAATATTAACAAGTTCTCCATTAAGAAACTGCAAACTGTACAGAATACAGTAGTAAGTCTCATTCTAGACCTGTCCAGGGATAAGTCAGTGACAGCTGAACTTATCAAGCTCCACTGGTTGCCAATTAGTGGGCAGGTTACCTTTATAGCCTTGCATGTTGCACACAAGCTATTACATACCTCAGGACCGCTGGCTATTAGAGCCAAACTTCATTAGTATTTACAAGCAAAACCACTGCACTCTATTAAGAACAAACTGGTGGTTATTCCTACATTTCAGAATGGGAGATGGGGAGGAAGGTTCTTCTCTGCAGCCACAGCCGAACTATAGAATACCCATCCACGTCATCTAAATGTTATTGGAAAAAATCTGCCCTTTAGAAAGTCTTTAAAAACGTGGCTATTCTTTTTGTAGTTTGATCTTATTTCTTTCTGAATGCTCTTAATTCCTACCCTTTAGGTTGTTTACATGGCTCTCAGCACCTTAACGGCAATTGGGATTTGAGCGCTCGATAAATTTACTGCTATTTCATTGCATGAGTGTGCACACACAAAGGCCACCTTGAGAGGCAATCTAAGGTAGGACACTTTCCGTCACTTGAATGATTCTTTTCATACACTTGAACAGGGACAGCCTAACAGTAGAACAGAAAGATCTCACCATTTGGTTAGGAAACACAACTAACAGGAAAGGAAAATAACTTCACTGAGGCTTGATGGCATTGGTATCTGAACAAGGTGACACACACAGAGGATCATACAATTACAGACATTCTGACAGGAAAAAATTGACACATGTAGAGACTGAAGCAGTCTCTGGGAAAGAGAGACTCAGACTCTTGAACAGAGAGAAAAGAACACAGACACAGATAGGAAGACACAAATGCTGGGAAAGGGAGACACAGGCACTAAGGCCTGGACAGAAGACAGGGACAAAAGGACAATTAGAAACTCAAAATCTGGAAGTCGATGCAAAGGCATGCACATACTGCAATCTAGAGACATAGGGCCAAATTTAGATGTTGGCGGTTGCGGTACCGCCGTCGACTTTTCAACTGAAAACCTGTCTGCCGTCACAACGGTCTGCCTCCCGTATTTAGATGTTGGTGGTCCCAAAGCCAAAAGCCCTCATTCGAACTGCTGCCAAATCCAAGAATTACCACCCACCTTGATGGAAGAAGTGGGATAAGTGGCTGCCATTGGGACCCCACCCACCTTTCCTGCCATGCAGATTTGGAAGTGCCATACCGCCAAGAAAAAAAAGGCGGTCCGACTGTCACATTTGAGTTAGCAGATTAGAGGAGCAAGGGGGTGAAAACTCACCTTTTTCCTGATTCCACCTCCTTCTAAGACTGGACACAACTGGACAACACCTGCTGTCACTGCTGCCACCATCCCACAGAAAAAAACACAACCCCCTCATTGCCAGACTCACAGGTAGGGATGCTGCATTGCAAGGATCCGTTGGGTGGGCACGGCACAAGAGGTTAGGACCACTGCAGGCATATACATGTCAGTAATTTGTTTCAAATCACTGTGACATACATATGTCGGGGGCACAAGTGGGTCACACATGGCTGGGGACGCACTTGCACAACACCCATATCGCACACATACACAACTGTTATTGTGTTGTCATCATTCATTGCCAAATAATCAGCTCACATTTCAAATCATATAGATATGACAATAATACATTAAATTGAATGCTTTGCTTAAACTAATAGAATGGTTAACTCAATATGTCACTTTCAGATTAAAGCCTTTTGATTCTTGTTTCTATCAACACTGGCTGCAAACATAGGTGGCAGAGCAAGATTTCTTGTCTAAAAATCTTTCATCAACCTGCTTTAGGAATTAAACAATTTGACAATTTCTTGAATTCAAATAGGCATTAATAAAAACCAATATGTGTGGCTCTAATGTGCCAACACATTCAAGCAAAGACATTCGTAAAATAACTTTACATTTGTTGGGTGCATAAATGTTGTTTATCAATTTAAAGTCTGTCCAACTGTCTTTCTCAATGCTGGGAAAAAAGTGGCAAAAAGGATTGCTTTTTGTGTATAATGCATACAGTAGTTAAATAATTAAATGTGTGATTATTGAATGTTCTTTTCAGATGGAAAATAGTCCCTTGTGTATTCAAATGATAGCACCTACCAAAAGGTAGAATGTTATACCAAATAGACAATAGCGTAGCGTGGGAGAGAATTTAAAAAAATATTTAAAAGAATTGATATTTTAAAGAATTGCTCTATGGATATTTTAAAGAATTGCTAACAAAACCTCTTACTGTGCTGCCAAAACGGACCTAATACACAATAGAGCTGGAAGAAAATGAAGTACAAGGGATATTGTTGCTAATCTATTTACCCACTCTTTCCACTTACAAATTTACTTGTTTGCCTTTTCTTTTTCACTGTTGTGTTAAACTCTTTCATCCTTTTTAGATGGATGTAGGTGACAAGAGTATAGCATTGCATTACACAGTATAGTGGTTGCATTTATATTGCACGTTGTGCCTATAATGCGATGTAGAAGCATACTTATCTGCTGAATGTTCTTAGTAAGAAGTGTTTCGATTCATAGTGTGACCATAAAAGGGGTCTTTCAGTGTCATGCATGATGCCAAGCTATAGCATGTTGGGTTGCATGTCACTGAAGTTTGGTGTTTAGTGGAGAGGAAATGAGAAATATCAAGTTTAAGCTTTTAAGATATTATTGTTTGCGGTTGGAAGCATGTGGGAATGCTGCGTGGCCTATGTGACTATTGTTTTGGCATTTTGCATAATTTGCAGAAAATATTCATCACTTGTCACTGCAAATAAGTCAATGCACTTATACAAGGTGTGGAGCAAAAAGATTATAAGTTAGCTGATTATGGGTTCATATCTATCCAATTGAGGACGTTTTCCTTCCAGTTTTGGGATGTATATTGACATTGGTTCAGTGACATCCATGTCTGTTTGTGATTGTGAACTGTTTTGTCTGCTTATTGGCTGGTCCATTCATCTCCTGTTGTGGAATAGCCAGACTTATATTGCCTTCTGGAAATCCTAAGGTGATCTTGAATGTTTCTTGTCTTTGCTTAGAAGTACTTTCATGGTTTTGCTGCCTGTATGGAGGAGGAGGTTCCACCAAAGCATTTCACTTTGCAGGGATTGATAATTGCTTAAAGTGGCAATCTAACTTGGAGAGCTCTGTTCTGTGATTATCCTTATTTTCTTACTTGGATGCAGGATGGATCATTGTCATGGATGATAATGGGGAATATGCAGAGTGCTTTGAAGATGGGGCGTTTGCCACTAGCCAGAGAAGTGTTTGGTGGGCTTGGCTGATGAGACATGGTCATGTAAGCGATGGTAAAGGAGTTGTCTTAGTGTTGATTTTGAATTCCTTCCAAAGTTTGCACAAGTAGAGTTTAGTCTATTTACATAGCCCAGAGGATGCACAATGTGGTCTTCGGAGACCTGGTACATCTATGTGAAATCTAGATAAGGGACAATGGTGGTCATTACAACCCTGGCGGACGGTGTTAAAGCGGCGGTAAGACTGCCAACAGGCCGGCGGAAAAAAATTTGGAATTACGACATGGCGGAAACCGCCAACAAAGACAGCCACTTTAACACTCCAACCGCCACGGCGGTACAAACAAACAGCTGGGCGGTCACCACCAACAGACAGGCAGAGGACAATGTACCGCCCAGACTATTATGACAGGCCAATCCGCCACCTTTTCCGGGGCGGATTCACCGCAGATAAAAACACGGCGGAAACAGGAATTTCGAAGGGAAAACGCTCACCTCTACACACTCCACGAGGAAGGAGGACACCATGGACCCAGAACTCCAAATCCTACCTGCGATAGTCTTCCTGCTCCTATACCAGGAGCACCAACGCCGGCGGCGAAGACCACGGTGAGTACTGCACCTACGACACAGGGGAGGGGGGAGGGAAAAAACAGTGACACACACATGCAGCACGCAACACCCCCACCCCCACCCTCACCCACTACAACACACACACTAATACATATCTATACATTATAGTTACACCCCCCAACCCCCGGAAGAATGCAAAGACAAAAGGAAATGAGTGTAACCATTGTAATATATCAAAATGCAGTACGCAAAAATATACATATATCCACTATTAACAAAATATACACCAAGAATAGTAGTCCAGGTATTGCACCATTCATAGTCCGTGGACCACTGGGCCCAAAATGCATGGGCGAGGCCCACACTCGATACCAGATCAAAACAGAGAGAACACTGCAGGGGCATCAGATAGAAATACAAAAGGCACCTCAGGGGGAAGGGAAGGGGGTGCACCTCAGCCGGATGAGTGCACAATGCCAGATCCACGAGGGGGCTCCATGCCCACTGCTGTATCCTGGGGAGTGCAAAGCCACAGTCTCTCAAGTCTATATAGTGGGTGGTTTGCCCACTGCTGCATCCTGGGGAGTGCAAAGCCACAGTCTCTCAAGTCTATACAGTGGGTGGTTTGCCCACTGCTGCATCCTGGGGAGAGCAAAGCCACAGTCTCTCAAGTCTATACAGTGGGTGGTTTGCCCACTGCTGCATCCTGGGGAGTGCAAAGCCACAGTCTCTCAAGTGGATAACAGTCTCCACTGGTTCTGGAGGGGGACTGCTGCCCAGAGTGCTTCATCCTGTGAAGGACAGAGGTAGTGGATGCATGTCTCCACTGGTTCTGGAGGGGGACTGTTGCCCAGAGTGCTTCATCCTGTGAAGGACAGAGGGAGTGGATGCATGTCTCCACTGGTTCTGGAGGGGGACTGGTGCCCAGAGTGCATCACTCACCCTGTGACGGTCCCAGTTGCGTCAGTGCCCCTGCCGCTCATGGGCTAGCGGTGCTTGATTTGGCGGTGCCCTGTTCAGCGGTGCTTGAGTTGGCAGTGCCCTGTTCAGCGGTGCTTGAGTTGGCGGTGCCCTGTTCAGCGGTGCTTGAGTTGGCGGTGCCCTTGTCGCGTGGGCTCTCATTATTCTAAATGAGACTACTGGATTTCTAGGTAGCAGGATCTATAACGGTGTGGGGGACTGAGTCTGACCCACGTGTAAAGAACTCTGTCACCCTAAATCCGTTTTTTGCTCCGGCTAACTAGCAGTGCCTCATTTCTCCCATGTGGAAGGAATGATTTGGCAGCCGAGCGCATGACATCTTTGGAACTTCTCAGGGAAGTCGTGGTTACTCAGATCCAAACCAACTCTCTTATTTCCAATATGATCTCATATACAAATGACAAAGACAGTATAAGTTTTATATAATGTTTTAATAAAACAACTGTATTTTAGATATTAAGGCGTGAGCCGCAAAAACCAGAACGATACAACACAGTAGGATTAAAATAGTCACCAGGAGAGTAAAACATAAAAACAAAGCTATCATATTGTCTAACAGTTTCTACTCTCCCTCTGCTTGTTCTATTTAGAGCACAGCATGTTAAGCTTCTAGCTTGCCTATTAGAATCACTGTGGAGACATCAGCCCTCATACCTGAGCAAAGACCTGTGATCTTGGTTCAGCATCTGCAACGAGGCAGTCAGCGTCTAGTTGTGGTTCCCTGGTCGGAATCTCCCTCTTGCGTGTATTGGGACAAGGAAGTGATTTTATAACTAACATGTCATCGTGATCACAAAATGTCCCTACGCAGGAATGCCAAGTCTAAACTCTTACCACGTCTATCGGCAATGTACCAGACTGTATCCTTGACTGAAGCACAGAGTAAATATGTTATGGAGAACTCCAGTGCTGAAGTAGGCAAAACAGTGTGATATGAATAAAAAACAACACCGTAGAACTGGCTATTTGAAAAATAACAGTACAAAGCCTAATAAAAAGCATGTAGAGCAAAGTGCACAGAGGCTCTAAGCTGTCAGCAAATGAATAAAATATATTCAGGGCAAAGTGCACAAAGGCCTAAAGCCTGAAGCTAAAGCGCAATGAATACGTAAAACTAACCACACTACACCCTCCCCTTGTCGGTAGCAAGTGGTTCCAATAATATAAAAGGATGCCCTAAATATAAACAATACCTAAAACAATTATTTCGACAAGGTGAGAAGACAACAAAGTCATAAATTTGGGTAACGTGATCATAAAGCCAAATTCAATATAGTGTCAATTTCATAAAAATCCAATCGTCAGATAGAAGCAATAGAACGCAGGAGTTCCTCCACTTCGATATATGTCAATATCGGAAGATCCACGCCACAAAGTACCAAGGAGCAGGTGTGATCCAAAGCCCCAAAACCATTCAGGGCGGCACCCCGTGCAGGGCCTATGAAAGAGACAATACCATCCTCCTCCAGGAAGGGAATCTCATAAACTGCCTCACGAAGCAAGCGCATCCGTAGTGCACAAGTCTGGGAATGAGCCCTAATCGGGAACATCAACAGATCAGTATCGACCATTGGAGGGCGCTGCAATGAGAGACAGAGAGCCAGTGCATGTTCAAACGAGCACCAAAGGCATCGAAACACGGGTTGCACACAATCCAAAACCGGTCTGAATGACAGAGACCAGTCGCACTCCAAATGTCCCAGGAGTGTCGCTCCAAAATGCTGCATCATGCGTTCACGACACAGCTGCGCTGACGGGAGCAGCAATACAGGATCTCGGCGTGACGGGACAGCCATTGCGAAAAAATAGCAACAACAGCAAGACTCCAGCCAATAAAGCCAAAGTAATAGGGAAATCCCCAAAAATGCTTCCGAAAATAGAATGTATAGCCGAAGGTATCAAACCGAATATGGAAGAGAAGGTATGAGCAAAACCAACACCAACGACTTTGAAAAAATGTGCAATACCAGAAGTGCTGGATGCATTAAATATACGTCCCACAAGTTCACCGAAGTGATTCGGAAAGTTAGTATTCAAAAGGGACTGTATCTCCGCCGATGACCTTGCCACCTGAAGTGCGTAGGTCTCGCTAGCAGATGTAAGGGCCACATGCTTTTGAAACAATAAAGCTTTTAGCCGACTCAACTTGTCGAAATCAACCTTGGAAGTAGCAATATGAGGCCAGATGTCCGCTACCTCCCTAATTTGAGTGGGGGGAAACAACACATTCCCGTAGCACATAACGGCCTTGTTGACAACGACGATGTAAACTATTCCGGCACGCATGCCACAGCAGCGTTCGCTGTTAAGAACAATGTAACCGCCGTTAGAAAGCACCTGGAAAGTGTTTTAAATAACCGGGACTGGAACTCCCTTCAGATAACAAGCTAAGTTAGCAATCGAAGCGTTACACGCCCCGTGCAAGGACAGCTGTTTACAAACCATTGAATGGCTGACAGAAGCTTCGCATTCGCTGCCGCTAAGAAAAACCTCCTTCAAACCATTAACACATCTGTACTGAAAGGGAAGGTCCCACACCTCGTGTATGTAACTGTCTCCCAATAGTTCATATCTACCCACCGGAATGTGCTTCAAACACGAAGTAAATTGCAAAGTAGAGATAGGCAAATTAATAACCCCATGAATCAACCATTCAGCTGACGGAATCTCAGCCACCGTGAAAGGCAGTTTCTCTAATTTCTCAATATTTAACATAACATATGTCGCTTCCTTTTTAGCCATCAGTTGTTGTTGACGAGTCAAATTAAAAGAGATAAAGATCTCTCTGGCACGAACGTGCTGCCATGGAACGCGACCTGCCTTCAAGGTCTGAAGAGTCCAACCCAGCTGCATGATGGACCGCGTCTGACTCTGCCCATGATATAAAGAAGACATGTCCGATTTAATAATGTCAATGGCAGAGGAAACAATGCTGTCAATTGTGTAAACACGGTCAGAAAGGGTATGCATGCCATTATCAACAACAGACAAAGTCTGCATCAGATTTTCTTGATCAATCTGCCTCAACCGGGCTGCAGCCTCTTGTTGTGAAAGCTTCCAAATCTCATTATAAACCTCGTATAAGAACCTTTTCTTCCGTGGTACTTTGGGACCTGACAAAAAATCTTGTAAATCAGTATCATTAGACAGTAACGTGAGATGTGACTTAACTGCATCCAGCGTGGATGACTTCAACCATTGCTGACAAAGCTTCCCCACACTGTATGTAGTTATTATATCAGCATGTTCTGGTGAAACGTAACGAGGGTCTGCTCTACTAGTCCTGAACCCCCCTGAAGAGGTGACAAAACGTTGATGACACATTCGTGTCTACAGGCCATAATAACCACCCGCCTGGATGTAACGATGAAGTGTTAAGCGTACCATTCTGGACCCAATGTGTAAAGTCACTGAAAGTAGCATTCACATAGTGCTGCCAATTTTTTAATTTAGAAGGGACAGGTATACTAGGCAAAGTCAACTCCCTAATCGTCGCTAAGCCCAAACAGCTAGTCTGTTGTACTGTGTCATTGAGGAAAATCATCTGCACAGGGATAATACATGCTCTAAATAACGTGTTCCTGCCTCGCATTTGCCAATTTTTCGAACCCCAAACACTTTTCAAGTCAACAGTTTTAAACCAGTGTTCATATCCCTCGACCGAAAGTTTAGATACAAACAAATTGGAATACAGTAATTTAGTATCGGTCAATAACATTTGCTTATTAGAATACGGTGCAACTTTAAAATAGTAGGACTTAGCATCACGTGGATCATGCCCAGAAAAATATGCAAATTTATCATAATACGTTTTAGAACTCCCTTGTGGAGGAGTCGAGCAATGCCCATTGCACATAATTAAACATGGACTTGGGGCTACTAGCTTTATGAATAAAGTGGTGTCCATAATAGTTGTAACAAAACATGTCACCATGATTATCCCTAAACTGGTAAGCATCATCATCGTCATAGACAGTATAATATTGCAAATCCGTTAGCATAGAATCTACTGTCTTCACATCCCAATCATCAGAAACAATGCCAGGTATAACAATATCATTCATTGATAATTTGAGGACATACGGTATTTGAATCAATTCAGTGGGACCATATATATCAAACATTACGTTATCCCACACAATTCCATCCGGAACTGGTATAGCAGAAATGTTTACTGTGGACAAGTCTCTTCGAACCATATGAGACGAAAAATGCGGTTTTAACACAGTCTCCACGTGCTCAATGGCAGATCGATCAGGAAGAAAATGACCATGTATTATCAGAAAAAAAGTAACCACAAATCCCAACCATAATAAAACAGTCATCACGGCCAAAAACAGCCAAAAATAGTTCCAAGGAAAAACAAAATATGTGCGTTTAAGCCAACCCAGCAGCCGTCGTGGACCGTGGACAGAAGACATCGAGGACGAGGAGCCGGAGACATCATTATCAGCGTCGTTGAAGCAGCCAGAAGCAGTTCTAGCAAAAGGTGCAACTGTGAACAAAGAAGCAGATGGAGGCTCTTGCCGTGGCACGCTATAAACCACATGTTCAGAAACGTCAGTAGAACGTACAGCAATTTGATCACAAGATTCCATATTAATCGCCGTCGGTGGAACAATCGCAAGATCATCATCCACCCTCCCCAAGCTCGGAGAGGAAACAGTGTCGGTGAAAATCACCTGCAGCGGGACTTCCTCCCCAGTAGTGAGAGGGATTCCGGAACTACTGAGTGTCCCTCTTGGTCTGCTGTGCAGAATCGGCCACATGTTGTAACTTGACATTATCAATGGAAACAAAGCGATTTCCTTTGGCCCCTCGCAGCGGCGGTAAAATCACAGTTCTCGTGCCGCTCACCCCTAACACAGGGACAGGTTCTCGATAAGAAGGACCAAATTATTTTTTAACTGCGACCTTTTCACGCACCAGATCCCCAATCCTGGGTATCCAACCAGTAGGTGTTACTGGCTCATCCGTAATTCCTGAGGAGGCAGCACTGGCAGAAGAGTTATCTTCACGGAATTGTTGTAAATCCTGCAAAACAGTGACACGATCATTTATGTCAAAGGGCGTATCTGCCGCCTTCACACCAGGACCATCTAGATCAGGAACATACATTTGTGTTCCAAACAGGCACTCATATGAAGTACGACCCCCCAGTGACCTTCTAGGAAAGTTATTAAGTGCTCTCTGTACTCCATATAGGTGGGCTAGCCAACCACGACCCGTACCTATAACTCTGGCCGTTAAGGACTGCTTTAAATCACGATTTAAACGCTCCACTACAGAATTTCCCTCGGGATGAAATGGAGACGAGAATTGGAGTTGGACCCCCAACGAAGCCATGGTGTCCCTGAATGCCTTAGAGGCAAAAGCAGGGCCCTGGTCCGAATGAAAAGCAACAACAGCAAATGTATCGACAAAGATGCGCAAATCTTTAATAACAGTTCGAGCGTCAGCCGAGCGTTGTGGCCATACCCACACAAATCTGGAGCACGAATCTACAGCAACCAATATATATTTGCATTCACTATCTGGTGTCAGCGGACCACAATGATCCAAGTACACACATTGTAATGGTTTATTTGAAATCAGAAGGGGCGTCTGCTGCGGGCGTCTAGCCGATGATGCTTTAATTTGTTGACAAACATCACAACAAAGGACATATTGCTTCGTCTCTTTATAGAGACCAGGCCACCAGTAACGAGCCTGTAAAAGTGAAATCGTGGCAGCCACCCCAGCATGTGCAGAAGCCACCCCCTCATGTGCTGCAGAAATCAATCGAGGTCTCTCAATTTTATTGGGAATTTCACGTACACCAATGCCTGGAATTTTAACAGTAGCATTCAGCGCACCATTCAAGCAGTAACTATATTTTGAAGGAAATACTTTAGGAAAGGGCGTGCCATCAACCGTAGCCTTTATGGCAGCCGAAATTTCTGTGTCTGGTTTGGTACTCGAACGAGTCACTGCGGCTACAGTGGCGACAGCCACTGACGATTTCGCGGCTTCATCAGCCAAAGTATTCCCAGCAACATGTATTCCAACGCGCTGGTGTCCAATTGTATGTACAACATGGACATTAGGAAGCGTTTCCTTCAGATCCGCAACCTTACCCCACAACATTTTATGTTTAATGGTGTTGCCTTTAGAATCTCTGAACCCATTCATCTTCCAATAGTGTAAATATTCGTTGAAAGACTGCACACAGTAGTAGGAGTCACAGACCAGCAAGGTTAAAAGTGCCGGATCCGTGTGCTCCAACGCTAACAATAGAGCTTTGAGCTCAGCCAGCTGTGCCGTGCAATCTCCCAAGGTTTTAGTATAAGTATGTCGGGGGCAGAACACTTCCACCTCCATCGTGCCGCTCACCACCGCACATGCAGCAGAATACTGTTGTTTAGTCCCAACCGCTGGTTGCGCAGAGCCATCGGTATACATGACCACTTGATATTGGTCAATAGGCAACGTACCAGCAGGAACAGGGTATTCCATTTCATATTGAAGAAATTCCTGAGTCTGCAGTTTAGGGTCAAATACATAATCTACATCAGTGGCTGTCAAAGACGTAGCCCATTGTATCCATCGCGGGTGTAAAGCTTTCGAATTTGGAACACTCGCTTTTGTAACTGCCTCTAAGGCCGGAATCGGGGAAATGACAACGATGCGTTGACCCTGGGCCAGCGGTCTTTCTTTAATAACAGCCATCTGTACTGCAGTGAGAATTTTCTAAGTTTGTGCAAAACGTTGTTCTGCAGCAGAATACAAGTGAGACTTATATGCAATTGGGACTGTCTCCCCTTCATTAAAGGTGACATAAGTAAACCCAACAGCCCCAGGTATCACCCTGATGACTAAATGTGTCGTATTGTCCCGTGTGTGTAAGTGTTTAACTGCTAAGAGATCACTCTGTAACTCTCGCAGTATGTGTGTATGTTCAATCGTCCAAAATCTACTCGAGAAATTCGGGCGAATCAACTCGTATAAGGGTTTTATACGCGTCGCATAATCAGGAATGTAAGTTCTGCCAAAATTCAGAAACCCCAACAATGACTGGAGCTTCCGAACCGTATTAGGAGGCTGCAATAAAGCACATTTCTCCAAAAAATGTGGCGCTAGGCTCTTGCCCTCACTCGACAACTCATATCCCAGGAAAATGACGCTGAGGAAGGCAATCTTCGATTTTTTTAAATTAAACTTATAGCCAAAATCAGCAAACCCCACAACAATGCGCGATACACGCCTTAGATGTTGCAGAATCTCATCATCTGTCAGATATATGTCATCAACATATGATAACGCTTCAGGGTCGAACTCATGCAGCATTTCAGTTACACGAGCCGAAAACAGTCAGGGGCTATTCTTATACCCCTGAGGCAAACGACAAAAAAAGTTCTGAGAGCCAAACGCACTGAAACAGGTATAGTCCCGACTCTCGGGCGCTATATTCTGGCAGAAAAATCCATTCGAGATATCTAATGTTGTCTTGTATTTTTTACGCACTATATTATTCATAAGCGCTGCGCTGTGTGAATTCTGTATTGCATATGTGCGTGTATGACTATTCAAATGTCGGTAATGCACCACTATCCTATATGAATGGTCCGGTTTAGCAACCGGAAACAAGGGATTATTCATCGGCGAGACACAGGGCTCAATTACACCCTGATACTCCAATTGTGTAAGAATTTTCCTAACCGATGCCCTTGCTTCAAATTTGATAGGATACTGCGGTTGCGGCTGAGGTTCGCCCTTTATCGGAATTACATGATAAGGTGATTGTCTGTCCCACCCCACGTTATTTCTATACAAGGCGGGAGCCTGTGCTAGAGCCCATGATTTACTATAGGACTCCGCTAGTTCTCTCGGAACAAGTGGTGAGAAGGAAGGTGTAATAACCTCCTCCCCAACTGGACAGTCGCGAACAAAGTCAGGTGGTCAATCCTGTTCGGCCAGTAGAACATCATATGATTTTACCACATGGTCCCAAAAAATGGCGTTTATAATACGGTCAATGTCCCCTTCCAATCGCAGAGTCACATTATATACTCTATCAGGATCAGAGACTCGCATATCCGCCGTCTCGACTTGTATGAAGTCATCAGTTGCTTTCACCTCCAGATGCTCTAGAAGACTCCGGCGAACTATTGTGACCTCTGCCGCGCTGTCTAACAGTGCTAACGCCCATGTCTTGTTCGTCAAGAGAACTCTCTTCTTGAGCGGCATGTCTAACTGAGACTGCTGCCACTTTCTTCTTTTTAAATTGCTGTTTTTGTTGCAGCGGTTTCTCCTCTTGTTTAATAGAAACCTCCGCTGAGCGTTGTGAATCCTGTCTCGGTTTCACGTACTCCGTCCTCCGCTCTGACCGCCCACCTCTCTCTCTTCTCTTTTCTGAGGAGTCCTGAAAGGAACGAGATTGGCGTGTATCAGTATATTGATATCTATCAGGCGTCTTCAAAGTATCCCTATTCCTGAGATTATACTTATTGTGTGGGGTCTCCGGTTGCGGAGACTGCCCACCATCTTTCTTAGGTGTTTGCTGTTACCCTGTAACTGGGGTTTTTGCGGTCTAGCCCCTAGGCTATCACGACCAATACTAGAATATGTTTCCGCTATTATTCTCGGAAGCTCACGCTCCTGATTAAGCAGCGGAACATCCCGAAGACGCATTTGCACTGCTAGTGCTACTGCCTCTCCTTTGAGATTACTCAAAATAATAGAAGAAACTGTGGCAAAATTGCCCAGCAACTGCATGCCCAAGTCTAAGGCAGGGGCAGCCCCATATTCATCCTGAATCTGTTTAAGCACGTCCGGTAAATTAGCTAATGTCGGTGTACCGTGTGCCGTAGTGTAGAGCGCGGCAAACACCGTGCCCCAGGTATTACAAAGGTCCACCGGAGGAACCATCCCATACGGCAAACACATCGTCAAAATTCTATGATTATCCTGAGGTCCCGTATGGGGAAATACTGCTTCCAGCGTGTTAATTTTTTGCGCCAGCCAAAATGGAGTCTCCTCTCGTTTAGCCGGTACCTTACCCATAACTGAGTGTACAGTGGCCGGATTAATACCCGGAACCACTGCCTGTGGGTGCGCTGGAGCAGCACGCGCTGCATTCGTATTTAGTGTCTGCATTACAAACTGAACTAATCCTCTATATGTAGCCGTTAATTCCGTATATAAACAACGAACTTCAACCACTGCCAATTGAGCAACCGCAGGATGAGGTGTATATGTAGCCAATAAAGGCCAGGTAGGACCATCATTACTCAGCGGACCTAACCTAACTTGTGCTACTGTGTGTGGGAGGGCGCCATCAAGCCAATTATGGTGTTCTTGATAAGATAGAGGTATTTCTAAATAAGCGTAAGCCCTGTATTGTCCAGGGACATTCGCAACAGTGTATTCGTGAAAAGTATTTGTAGCCCCATCCACTGCTGGAAATCCGACCCAAGAATAAAAAAGTTCCTTTCTATAGGCTGCATGGGCGTCCACCACAAAAGTGACTGGACCCCCCTGGACAGTCAGTCCATGTTTCAACAGATGTCCCGTGAGCGGATGACGCATATTAATTGCTATATTCACTACATTAGGATTCGCCATTTTTATAAAAAATAGCTTCAGGTCAGAGAAGGCACACCAATATCGGGGTTTTTTCCTTTCAAAGTTCAAGCTTGAACAACCAACCACTAAGCAATAGGAGACACCTATGCCGTGGCGGCGGAAACCCTCAGCCCCACAGACGTCTCCGTATACGGAACCGAGGAGTCAAAATACATATGAGACCAAGAGAGTCAGTCGGACCCAATCATTGGTGCCAGACCAAACGTTGGCGGCGCCATGTCGCGTGGGCTCTCATTATTCTAAATGAGACTACTGGATTTCTAGGTAGCAGGATCTATAACGGTGTGGGGGACTGAGTCTGACCCACGTGTAAAGAACTCTGTCACCCTAAATCCGGTTTTTGTTCCGGCTAACTAGCAGTGCCTCATTTCTCCCTTGTGGAAGGAATGATTTGGCAGCCGAGCGCATGACATCTTTGGAACTTCTCAGGGAAGTCGTGGTTACTCAGATCCAAACCAACTCTCTTATTACCAATATGATGTCATATACAAATGACAAAGACAGTATAAGTTTTATATAATGTTTTAATAAAACAACTGTATTTTAGATATTAAGGCGTGAGCCGCAAAAACCAGAACGATACAACACAGTAGGATTAAAATAGTCACCAGGAGAGTAAAACATAAAAACAAAGCTATCATATTGTCTAACAGTTTCTACTCTCCCTCTGCTTGTTCTATTTAGAGCACAGCATGTTAAGCTTCTAGCTTGCCTATTAGAATCACTGTGGAGACATCAGCCCTCATACCTGAGCAAAGACCTGTGATCTTGGTTCAGCATCTGCAACGAGGCAGTCAGCGTCTAGTTGTGGTTCCCTGGTCGGAATCTCCCTCTTGCGTGTATTGGGACAAGGAAGTGATTTTATAACTAACATGTCATCGTGATCACAAAATGTCCCTACGCAGGAATGCCAAGTCTAAACTCTTACCACGTCTATCGGCAATGTACCAGACTGTATCCTTGACTGAAGCACAGAGTAAATATGTTATGGAGAACTCCAGTGCTGAAGTAGGCAAAACAGTGTGATATGAATAAAAAACAACACCGTAGAACTGGCTATTTGAAAAATAACAGTACGAAGCCTAATAAAAAGCATGTAGAGCAAAGTGCACAGAGGCTCTAAGCTGTCAGCAAATGAATAAAATATATTCAGGGCAAAGTGCACAAAGGCCTAAAGCCTGAAGCTAAAGCGCAATGAATACGTAAAACTAACCACACTACACCCTGTTCAGCGGTGCTTGCCCTGTTCAGCGGTGCTTGAGTTGGCGGTGCCCTGTTCAGCGGTGCTTGAGTTGGCGGTGCCCTGTTCAGCGGTGCTTGAATTGGCGGTGCCCTGTTCAGCAGTGCTTGATTTGGCGGTGCCCTGTTCAGCGCTACTTGCCCTGTTCAGCGGTGCTTGAGTTGGCGGTCCTTCATTGCCCAGCTGGGCTGGGGCTGGCGGTCCTTCATTGGTCAGCTGGGCTGTGGCTTGCGGGGCCCTCCTGGGCAGCTGGGCTGTGGCTGGCGGGGCCCTCCTGGGCAGCTGGGCTGTGGCTGGCGGGGCCCTCCTGGGCAGCGAGGATGGGGCTGGCGGTGGCCTCCTGGGCAGCGAGGATGGGGCTGGCGGTGGCCTCCTGGGCAGCGAGGATGGGGCTGGCGGTGGCCTCCTGGGCAGCGAGGATGGGGCTTGCGGGGCCCTCCTGGGCAGCTGGGCTGTGGCTGGCGGTGGCCTCCTGGGCAGCTAGGATGGGGCTGGCGGTGGCCTCCTGGGCAGCGAGGATGGGGCTGGCGGTGGCCTCCTGGGCAGCGAGGATGGGGCTGGCGGTGGCCTCCTGGGCAGCGAGGATGGGGCTGGCGGTGGCCTCCTGGGCAGCGAGGATGGGGCTGGCGGGGCCCTCCTGGGCAGCGGGGATGATGGCGGTCTTCTCCGCCGTGCTGCTCCTCCCAGACTTGCCGGGTTTCTTATGGCCCTTCCCCACCTTGGGAGGTGTCACAGCTGAGTCCACACTCCCACCTGGACCCCTGGGAGCGGCTTGGGTGGCTGGAGTCTTCCCCCTCTCCCGCCGGGCACTGGCCAACTTCTGGTGCTTCACGGGGGGGACTGGCTGTGCTGTGGCTCCGTGACACACTGGCTGTCCTGGTGGCCAGTGCACTCCACATACCTGTGACTACAGGCACCACTGGTCCCGGAGACGTTTTGTCTGAGGTGCTACTTCGGGACCTATGAGATGGATGGGGGGGTGTGGGAAGTAGATCAAGGCTGGACAGGAAAAGTTTTTGGGACACACTGGGACGGGTAGCTGGAGGGGGTTTGGGAGTGGAGGAAGAGGTGGTGGTAGTAGGAGGTGTACGTTTGGTGACTTTGGGTGCAGGTGCATGCGCTGGAGGCTGTCGTGAGTTGGATGGCTGTTGGGTGGGTGTGTGCCTGCGTTTGTGGATCTTCGGAGGGGGCGTCACAGACACATTGGGAGAGGACACAGGGGACGTGTGAATGGTAGTGTGGGTGGTGACTGCACATAAGAGGGGTGTGCTGGTGGGTGTGCTGGTGAGGGACGTAGTGGCTGTAGAGGTAGTGCATGCAGGTGTGAGTGTAGACGAGACTGGGAGGGAGACGACGAGGAGGGAGACACAGTGGAGGCAGTGGATGTTGGTGTGTCTGCATGTGTGTGATGCTTGCGTGAGTGCCTGTGGGATGTGCGGTGCTTATGTTTGCCTGAGCTTCCCTTGTGTGGTGAGGTGTGTGCAGGCTGGTCTGATGGTGTGCTTGGGATAGGCAGTGGTACAGGGGATTGTATCTGGGAGGAGGAAGTTGGAGGGGTGAGGCTAGACACGGGGACAATGGCTGCCATCAGTGCTGAGGCCAGAGTTTGAAATGCTCAGTGAAGGGCCGCCTGACCAGAATGAATGCCCTCCAGGAATGCATTTTTTTGTTGCAACTGCCTTTCTACACCCTGGATGGCATTCAAAATGGTAGACTGCCCAACAGTGAGTGACCTGAGGAGGTCAATGGCCTCCTCACTGAGGGCAGCAGGGGTGACTGGGGCAGGGCCTGAGGTGCCTGGGGCGAATGTGATGCCCACCCTCCTGAGTGAGCGGGCCCACCATAAGGGAGCTCCAATCAGAGGACGAGACCGTGTCGCTGGTGTCAGCTCCTGTCCCCGCCGTGGAGCTCCCCTCGCCCTCCGTCTCACTGGTGAATTCTGAGTCCGTAGTGTGGCCCTCCATGGCCATGTAGGATGCAGCTCCCTCATGCTCCGGTGCCACTGCTCCTCCACCTGATGATGCTAATGCACACAAGAACAGGGAGACCACAAAAAGGGGGGGGAACAGAAGAAAGACATGTTGAGTGCATGGATTACCGCTACCGTTGGCGGACAAGACAGACACAGAAGCCCCCTGCACTACGCTGCGCTCTTGGGCTTTACAGTGCAATTCCAGGGAAATGGCCTACAAGGCTATGGACGACATCTGCACACATAGATGACACAGGGGCATGACTAGGTGTACTTGGCACTCTACAGAGGTGGGCTGGGGGGCCACAGGGCCATGCCTTACCGAGGGGCCTAGCCTACGGAACTCGCCCTGGCCTAGGGAAACCCACAGCCCTCCTCCCCCACCCAGACACCTCCACTGCGCGCAAAGTCAGCAGAATTATAGTGTACTCACCCCCTTGTGTCTGCTGTGATGCCCTCAAGCGCCCATCCAACTCCGGGTAGGCCACCGCCAGGATCCTGAACATCAGGGGGGTCATGGTTCGACGGGCTCCCCTCCCACGTTGGGAGGCCAACCCCAGCTGAGCCTCCGCCGTCTTCTTGCTGCAAAGGCGAATTTCCTCCCATCTTTTCCGGCAGTGGGTGCTCTGTCTGTGGTAGACCCCCAGGGTCCGGACGTCCTTGGCGATGGCACGCCAAATATCTTTTTTCTGGTGGGCGCTGACCTACATGAAATGTACAGGGAAAGAAGAGAAGTCATTACCAACTGAACCGTCAAAGTGAGTGGCCCCCGTCCCTACCCTTGCCAAGTGGCACATGCACCCACCGTCTTTCATGCACGCAGAACACTGCCCCCTTCTTCTTACAAACCAGCCCTCTCCACACAGGCATAGCCCATACAACATGCTCCCTGTGTACTTATCTGTTGGTCTGGAGGACCGTGGAGTAGCGTGTACTGGGGGAGGACCCCATCGACGAGCTTCGCCAACTCCTCCGATGTGAAGGCAGGTTCCCTTTCCCCAGACGCACGAGCCAATGTCTCTTCCAGACCGAGGTCACAGCAGCACTTGCAGTGTAGGTCCTCTCCTGTCGAAGATCAGGTGTTGAGTGATTAAACAGATAGAAAATGGCGGTCACGTCCGCGGCGGTGCGTACCATCACCGCCGGCGTACATCGTCATTGGCTCCTGGGACCCATAGGGTCCAATGTTAACCAATGCAGCATTGCGCCGCGGTCTCCTACCGCCTACTGCGACGGTGTACAACGCCAGCGCAGTTACCTCACATCCCATTGTCCCACTTTAGAAGTCAGGCAGCCGCCATTTCAGGGGCCCACATGGCCTAATTTCCAACTGCGTCACACATACCTAGGCCTAGTCTCAACACACATACAGGCCACATTTTGTGTATGATTGGTGTTCTGTGTAAACTGTGGGTACATACCTCTGAGTTGTTTGACTCTGTGGTCGCTGTTGTCCTTCATAGGCACCGTCCGCTGGGACATGTGAGGAGATGGCGGAATCCTCCGGTGTACCGACCGCTGGTGGAGCTGTCGACAATGGAGGAAAGACATTTGATAATCACCTACAGGTTCGACCGTGCCACAATCCAGGAACTGTATACCCAGTTGGAGCCAGACCTGATGTCAGCAATCCGCCATCCCACAGGAATCCCCCCTCAAGTGCAGGTGCTATCAGTGCTCCATTTCCTTGCAAGTGGGTCTTTTCAAACAACTGTGGCCATAGCATCAGGGATGTCCCAGCCTATGTTTTCCAACGTGTTGTCCAGAGTGTTGTCTGCCCTGCTGAAACACATGCGGAGCTACATCGTTTTCCCTCAGGTGGAGGATTTGCCCACAGTGAAAGGTGACTTCTATGCCCTTGGACACATCCCCAACATCATAGGTGCCATTGATGGGACACATGTGGCTTTGGTCCCCCCCCCCACAGGAGTGAACAGGTGTACAGAAACCGGAAGAGTTATAATTCCATGAATGTACAGATGGTATGTTTGGCAGACCAGTACATCTCCCATGTGAATGCCATGTTCGCTGGCTCAGTGCATGACACCTACATCCTGCGGAACAGCAGCATCCCTTATGTGATGGGCCAACTCCAGAGGCACCGTGTGTGGCTATTATGTGAGCCCCTGGAAGCAAGACAGTGGGAATGGTTGTCTGGGGTTATCCCTACAGGTTAGTGTGTGTCTAACAGTTGTCCCTTGCCATTTGCAGGTGACTCTGGGTACCCCAACCTGTCATGGCTACTGACCCCAGTGAGGAATCCCAGGACCAGGGCAGAGGAACGCTACAATGAGGCCCATGGGCGAACTAGGAGGGTGATCGAGCGGACCTTCGGCCTCCTGAAGGCCAGGTTCAGGTGCCTGCATATGACAGGTGGATCCCTATTCTACTCACCAAGGAAGGTGTGCCAGATCATCGTGGCCTGCTGTATGCTTCACAACTTGGCTTTGCGACGACAGGTGCCTTTTCTGCAGGAGGATGGTCCAGATGGCGGTGTTGTGGCAGCTGTGGAGCCTGTGGACAGTGATGAGGATGAAGCAGAGGAAGAAGGCATGCAGAACAGGGACTCAGTGATCCTGCAATATTTCCAGTGAAACACAGGAGAATACATTCCTGCCTACTACATGTACTTTTACACTACTACCTCTATCCTGTCTGTCGTTTTCACCCAGTGTATGGTCACTGAGTTGTCACTTTCCCTTACGGTTTCACAGGTGTGGGTCCCAACATGTGTCATCTGCTTAGATTCCTCATGGACTAGAAAAATATCACAGACAGACTCCAGATCTTTTTGTGCTTTAGGTGTGTTTATTTAAATGCAAAATATTGGAGGGGAAGTTAAATGGTGAGGGGTGATGGCAGAGGATTGTCCATGGCAGAGTCCAGTCTATTAGTCTCACAGGTGCATTGCCCATATGGGCATAGGAAGTGGAGCTGGGGCAGTTTAAATATGGACAGGGTGACAAAGTGGGACAGTGGGATGACAATCAGGGTGGTCTCATTTCTTGGCGGGGGTCTTGGCATCGTGCTCTGTCTTGTTCCTGGATCTCAGGGACCATTTGCGGGGTGGTTCTCCGTCTGCAGGGGGTGGGGTGCTGGTGTGGTGGTCCTGTGGCGGGGCGTCCTGTCCACTAGCGCCGGCGGAGGTGGTGGGCAGTTCATCGTCCATGCTAGTGTCAGGGGCCCCTTGTAGTGCCACAGTGTCCCTCCTGGTGTTGAGTACTTCCTTCAGCACCCCTACGATGGTGCCCAGGGTGGAGCTGATGGTTCTGAGTTCCTCCCTGAAGCCCAAATACTGTTCCTCCTGCAGCCGCTGGGTCTCCTGAAACTTGGCCAGGACCATTGCCATCATCTCCTGGGAGTGGTGGTATGCTCCCATGATGGAGGAGAGGGCCTCGTGGAGAGTAGGTTCCCTTGGCCTGTCTGCCCCCTGTCACACAGCAGCCCTCCCAGTTCGCCTGTGTTCCTGGGCCTCCGTCCCCTGGACCATGTGCCCACTGCCACTGCCCCCAGGTCCCTGTTGTTGTTGGGGTGGTGGGTTATCCTGGGTTCCCTGTAGTGGTGGACACACAGCTGATTGACGTGTCCTTGGGACGGAGGTATGGGCCCGCTGGGTGGGTGCTGTGCTGGTGTTTCCAGAGGGGGGAAGGTCTGTGGTGGCCTGTGCCAGTGTGAGGGGAACCGACTGTCCGGAGGTCCACGATGGTCCGGGCTGGTCATCTAGATCCAGTTGGACAGAGGTGCTGTCATCACTGTGGGCCTCTTCTGTGGGTGGAGTGTACATGTCTGGACCCTCCTGTCTGGTGACGTTGGGTAGTGGTCCTGCAGGGGTGGAAAGGCATGATTATTGCATCTGTGTGTGTCATGGTGTGCAATGGGTGGATGACCGTGTACCCCAGTGCTGGCATTCCTGTGTGTGAGCTTGTGTGATGATGGTTTAGGGGGGTGCATGGGTATGTGCAGTGGGCATGCTTTAGTGATGGGTGTCCATGCTTTGTTGTTGCATGCAGGGCTTGGTGTTGGGATGTGTTGTTTGTGATATTGGTACATTTGTGAGGAGTTGGAGTGGTAGGGGTGAGGGCGAGGGTGGGGGTATGTGATAGCATGCAGGTAGGGTGGGGGATGTAATAGTTAAGATTTGACTTACCAGAGTCCATTCCTCCACCAACTCCTGCGAGGCTCTCAGGATGCAGAATCGCCAAGACCTGCTCCTCCCATGTTGTTAATTGTGGGTGAGGAGGTGGGGGTCCGCCGCCAGTCAGCTGAACCGCCTGGTGGTGTCTTGAGACAACGGATCGCACCTTCCCCCGTAGGTCGTTCCACCTTTTCCTGATGTCCTCCCGATTTCTTGGGTGTTGTCCCACTGCGTTGACCCTGTTGACTATTCTTCGCCATAGCTCCATCTTCCTTGCAATTGAGGTGTGCTGCACCTGTGATCCGAATAGCTGTGGCTCTACCCGGATGATTTCCTCCACCATGACCCTGAGCTCCTCCTCCGAGAACCTGGGCTGTCTTTGCCGTGCCATGGGTTGGTGTAGGTGATGTGTGGGGTGGTGTGTGTGGTGATAAGTGTGGTTGTATGTAGTGGTGTGTTGTGTGAGGTGCGTGGATGTCCTGTGTGTGATGGTGTTGTGTGCCTGTGGATGCTAGTATTGTTGATGGTGGTGCCTCTCTCTGCCTTCGGTCGTGAATTTTGGTCGTAGGTGTTTATGGGTGATGTGGGTGTGCGTTTTATATTGTTTTGGGTGTGTGGGAGTGGTGTGTGTATGTGTATCAGGTGTGTGTATTTCAAATTGTCCAATGTGGCTGTGTTTTGTTAATGTGTGTGTATTTTGAGCGCAGCGGTGTGTACCGCCAATGGAATACAGCGGTTGAAAGACTGCTGCGTGGATTTGTGTGTCGTGATAGTGTGGGTGTATTTCTGTTGGCGTGACGGTGGAGGTTTTGTTTTCGCCAGTTTATCACTGACCTTTGGTGTGGCGGACTTGTGTGGATGTTGGTGGATTCCGAGCAGTGGGTCATAATGACCGTGGCGGAATTCCGCTGCCGCGGCGGTGTGTTGGCAGTCTTCTGCACGGCGGTAAGTGCCTTTTACTGCCAATGTTGTAATGACCCCCAATGTGTTATATAGTTTGCAATGCAGAGATAATGATTGTTTTAACTGGTTCACTTATGGAGGGAACTTCAGCTGAATAAAGGCCTACCCAGTGAGAATCTATGCTTTGTTAATCTTTCATTGACCATGTCAAAACAAGTCATCCTTAGGGCCTTTCATATTGGCTTTTTTTAATTAAACATATTAGCCTATTTGGACACGTTCCCATTGGAATCACACACTATAACTGAGCCAGTAAAATCTCTCACTCTAATTTTAACTTTTGTAAAGAAAAACAAAACAAGCGTGTTAGAAATTGGGCTTCTGGTTGGCATAGGCATGCACTCTGTCGAATCAGGAATGACAATCCTAATCAAGGTAAGCCACCAACACACCCAAATTAACCTGTGCTCAAGCCCAGGAAGCTTGGCACAAAGCAGTCAGGCTTAACTTAGGAGACACCTGGTTAGAAAAATAGTTCTTAATGTAATGATCAAAACAATACCAAAACAACAAGCATCCAATTAGTAGAGTCAAGATATGAATTTTTAAAGAATAAGGGGGTCATTCCGACCCCGGCGGTCAAGGACCGCCGGGGCCGGGGTCGGCGGGAGCACCGCCAACAGGCTGGCGGTGCTCCGCAGGGCATTCTGACCGCGGCGGTATGGCTGCGGTCAGAACAGGAAAACCGGCGGTGTCCCGCCGGTTTTCCACTGCCCTGAGGAATCCCCCATGGCGGCGCAGCAAGCTGCGCCGCCATGGGGGATTCCGACCCCCTCACCGCCATCCTGTTCCTGGTGGTTCCGACCGCCAGGAACAGGATGGCGGTGAGGGGTGTCGTGGGGCCCCTGGGGGCCCCTGCAGTGCCCATGCCAATGGCATGGGCACTGCAGGGGCCCCCGTAAGAGGGCCCCACTTTGAATTTCAGTGTCTGCTTAGCAGACACTGAAATTCGCGACGGGTGCTACTGCACCCGTCGCACCCTTCCCACTCCGCCGGCTCCATTCGGAGCCGGCTTCCTCGTGGGAAGGGGTTTTCCGCTGGGCTGTCGGGCGGCCTTCTGCCCGACCTCGATCGCGGAGCGGCCATATGGCGGTTCCTGCCAGGCGGGCGGCGACCGCCGTCCGCCGGCCTCAGAATGAGGCCCTAAATGTAGATGTAGTGCTTAAAAGCATAAAGCGCCATCTAGGACTATCTGGTTGGCCAAGACTGGGTCAAATTTGAAAAGTCAGGCTGACCACGATTGAGCATGGGTTAGATACAGGGACCAGGCTCGGCCTGCTGAAGGAGTACCTTGATTTGCAGTTGCATCGACAATGAGAGCAAATTGAGAGGAGGCAAAGGAGGTGATGCATTGGCGTAGATCCCAAAGATGTAGGCAGTGTGTTGCCTCAGAGCTGTGTAAAGTCAAAGATGCAGCGAGAAGGGAGGTGCTTTGTCGCACAGTCTGCAATGTGGTGTTCCTTATCCTCGTAGCAGCAACAATGCACTGGCCCAAATGGTGATGCAGTATCCTTGATTCTCGCAGCAGCAACGATGCATCGGCACTGGTGGGGATGCACCAGTTCTGAGCGGCACAACAGCATTGATGTATGGATTTTGGACTGAAGCAGCACTTTATACCACTTCCAAGGACCCAGGACTAAATTTGCACCACTTGGCAGGACAAGACCTAAAGATGGCAGAGTCCAGGGTCTGTAGGTGAAGAGTTAGACACCTTTTATGTCCCTGAGAATTCAGAAGAACAGAAGGCAAGCTTGCAAGCCTTTGGAGTCACTCTTGTTCTGGGTTCAAGTGTGGTGGGTGCAGTCATTCTCACCAAGACAAAGGGAGCAGCAGGCAGCAAGTCAGCACAGTAAGAAAACAGTTCTTCTAGAGCAGCAGTTCAGAAGAGTAGCAGTCCTTCTAGCAGCACAGCCATCCTTCCTCCTGGCAGATTATACATAGGTCCAGAACTGTACTGGGTTGGTAGGGTCAGAAGTACAGTTCTTATACCCAGTGGTGCCTTTGAAATGGGGGAAACTTCAAAGAAGGGCTTTGAAATGCATAGAGATCCTCCATTCCTGCCCTGCCTCCAGACTCACTACAGGAGTTTAAGCAGTCCTTTGAGTGGTGTCAGGACACAGCCTATTCAGGTATAAGTATGAGGTTGTGCCCAGCTTCTCCCTCCCATCATGCCCAGGATGGCCCATTAGAATATTGATGGCCCATCAGTCACATTTAACCTCCCTTTGTGGGTGGCACAAGTCCAGCTGTCACTCCACCCCAGGTCAGAAGTGTATTGGAGACAAGCTGCAGGCACACAGGGCTTAGAGCAGGATAATGCCTACTTTCTAAAAGTGGCATTTACAAAATTATAACAAAAATTTGGCTTTGCCATTAAAGAGGATTTATCATTACAATTCCATAGGTACTAAACGTGACAGGTCTAACCCTTCCCAATCGGGAATTAGAGCTTATAAAATGTAATAAGGAATCCCTAGTGTTATCCTCTGGGCGGGCTAGGCCTCACAATAGTGAAAAAATGAATTTGAGAGCTTTTCACTACCAGGACATTTAAAACTTGAAGGTATAGATTGTGCCTTTTAATTACAAAGCACACTGCCCTGTGGGCTGCCTAGGGCATACTTTAGGGGTGACACATGTAATAAAAGGGTTTTAAATGCCGAGTTGACATGGCAGTGTAACCCTGAATTCAGGCTGCATGCTTTTAAGTTGTTGACAAAAGCAGTGCTGCAGGCCCACTAGTAGCATTTAATTGACAGGTCTTGGGCAAATGTAGTGCACTTTACTAGGAACTTAGAGTAAATTAAAGAGGGCAATTTGGTATATACCAATCAAACCATGTTTTAGGGAGAGAGCATATGCACTTTAGCACTGGTCAGCACTGGTCAGCAGTGGTAAAGGGCTTAGAGTCCTAAGGCCAACAAAAAGAAATCAGCAAAAATGTGAGGCAAGCAGCCAAAAAGTTTTCAGGGCAGGCAACCCTAAGGCTGCCAGGCCTAACAAAGCAGCATCCTGCAACAAAGAACAGCTAAAATACAGTAGTACATGAAGCCATAAGAGGGTGCTTCTAGTCTTCCACTAAAATCACAATTTAAAGTAAATACAGAACAAGACATTCAAATAAATATATAGACTGCAAACGAGTTGACCATCACAGATCTGTCCTACTGAGTCCCTGTGGAAAGAAAACGTGCTTCATGCGACCTCATTAGTTTGTCAAATAAATTGTCATTATTGCGTAGTATGGATTCTTTTTTTTTACAAACATAAATACAATACTATGCTTTCCTAATATTCGGTTTGTACTGTGTAATCCAAGTAGAATTCTGATTTCCTTGAGGCTAATTTTGCAAACAATCATTCCCTTTTTGCTTATGTCCATTGAATGACTGAATCACACTGGGTGTGAATAACTTGTTTTGACAAATAGTTCTTATCTGTGGTGCCTGAACAGTGTACTTATTTATATCGTGAAAAAGAACTATGGACATATCATTTCAATTTAAGTAGCTGAATTGTAGACTGTGTGGCTCCCAACTCGTGTCCAAAAACTTGTCCTCATTTTTACAGACCAGGCAAAATCGTTATGCTTCACTAAGCCCAATTGGTGAGCACTTAAGTTTGATTCATTTCAGATAAAGCAATGTACAAATTGTCTTTTCTACATCAGATTGGATAGATTATATGCTTTATTTAGGATTTTGCTAAACAACAGTGGAAATACCACCCCCCTAAACCTGGATTTCCCTGTTGCATTAACAAGCCAGTCAAAAGCTGACAGGCCCAATAGAGGTAGCTCCACTGACTCAGGGGCATCCTTTGTCAAGTGATGTTTGCATCACTACTGAGAAAGACTATCATGTGTTGCTTGGCAGATTTTATCAGCACAGTTGCCAGGTGTTCCTAAAATTCTGACAACACATCGAGGACTGTTGTACTGTGGGGACTACATTTGTAATCCCACTTGCAATTTGGTCGAATTGCTGCCACAGAGTTTTCTATTCTAGTGGCGATAGGTGTCTTCTGAGAAAAACCACATAGTCTTGGCAGCCAACGCTGTATATGGCTGGCCTACCATACCGCATGTGACTGGAAGTGTTTGAACCACCACAGTGGAGAATAGTACATCTGTCATTTTAAATGTTAAATTAGGCATTTAAAACTATGATACCTCCGGACCCAAGTGCTTTCTCTTTTGGCAGAGTAGTAAATTGAGGGCCTGAAGTACTAAGCCGTGTTCTCAAACCAGTATCTGCTAATTCCATATCTCAACTGGTTTGTTAACAAGGCTCCATTTTATGGTCCGACTGATGTACTTAACAATTGCATCACAAAATGTACATTTCTTGGATGTTACAAAAGCTCATACTACATCATCAGTAACGAAACATGAGGCATTTTTCAATCCACTGTGGAAGCAAGGATAAAGACTTGTGAGAGACAATTGGTGACCACCCCTTTGTTTATATTCCTTTCAAGTGAAGATGTACGTGTCCCCTGTAGCACTGTCTGCCCCACCCCATCTACAGAGGCCACACACCACACTCCCCAAAGGATAAGGTGTCCAATGAGGAAAGCTTTCCCTATGTGATTCAGTTACTACAGCAAGTGGGATGTCGATGACTGCAATTCCAGGTCTCAAACCATTGACACCTCTTTCACTCCCACTTCTATATGCAAAACAGAGTGAGTCGCAAAAGTTACTTTGAAACTCAGAAGTATTTTTCAGACTCAGAAAGTAACTTTTATGCATGGCAGCACAGTTGTTTGGCATTTGCAAAGTCTGTGATTTTCGAAGTGCAAGCTTCAGCACTGTAAACAGCTTTTGTACATCTTGCCCCTTATAACATATAACATACAGACCGACAAACTTACATGTTATCACACAATTTGGGGATGTGCAGTCCAGGATATGCATAGTAACTATGAAACCAGGTTAGTAAATTCTTACAGGTGAGATTGAGGAGTCGATTATGAGGGCCTGGGAGGAGCAGATGGGGTACAGTGATGTTGAGTGGAGTAGAGTGTCAGAGAGGAGTGGTGTAGAGTGGAGTGGCATAAAGTAGAGTGGTGTAGAATGGAGTAGTGTGTCATACAGTGGAGTGGTGTACAGTGCGGAGGAGTAGAATGTCATAGAATGGAGTGGCTAGATTGTCCTACAGTAGAATGGCATATCCTGTCATGCAGGGGCATGGAGGCCCTGATTCTAAGCTTGCCAAGCGGGAACCGCCAGAAGACCGTACCGCGGTCAAAAGACCGCGGCGGTCATTCTGGGTTTCCCACTAGGCTGGCGGGCGACCGCCGAAAGTCCGCCCGCCAGCCCAGCGGGAAACACCCTTCCCACGAGGAAGCCGGCTCAGAATGGAGCCGGCGGAGTGGGAAGGTGCGACGGGTGCAGTTGCACCCGTCGCAAATTTCAGTGTCTGCAAAGCAGACACTGAAATTCTTTGTGGGGCCCTCTTACGGGGGCCCCTGCAGTGCCCATGCCATTGGCATGGGCACTGCAGGGGCCCCCAGGGGCCCCACGACACCCCATACCGCCATCCTGTTCCTGGCGGGCGAACCGCCAGGAACAGGATGGCGATTTGGGGTGTCAGAATCCCCATGGCGGCGCAGCAAGCTGCGCCGCCATGGCGGATTCCCATGGGCAGCGGAAAGTCGGCGGTACACCGCCGGCTTTCCGCTTCTGGCCGCGGCTGTACCGCCGCGGTCAGAATGCCCGGCGGAGCACCGCCAGCCTGTTGGTGGTGCTGCCGCCAACCTCTGCCCTGGCGGTATTTACCGCCAGGGTCAGAATGACCCCCAGAGTGTCTTAGAATGGAGTGGCATAGAGAGAAGTAAAGTGGCATAGAGCAGAGTAGAGTTGTGTAGAGCAGAGGAGAGTGAAGTAGACTGTCTTTGAGAGTATTGTGTTGTGGAGTGGAGTGGCATTGAATGGAGTACAGTGAGTGTTGTAGAGCGGAGAGGAGTGGGGTAGAATGTTATAGAGTGTCACAGTGTGTTGTAGAGCTGAGTGACATAGATGGAATGACAGAGAAGAGTAGAGCATAGTGGAGTACAGTGTAGAGTGGTGTAGAGTGGCATAGAGTGGAATGACGTAGAGTTGAATGGAGTAGAGTGACCTAGAGTGGCATAGAGTGGAGTGCAGTGTCACAGAGTAGAGTAGAGCGGCGTACAGAATCATAAAGTGGAGTGTCATAGAGTGAAGTTTTGTAGAGTGAAGTGGCATAGAGCGGAGTAGAGTGTCATGGAGGAGAGTGTTGTAGAGTAGTGTAGAGTAGAGAGGCATATAATGTAGTGGCATAGAGTGGTGAAAAGTGGAATGGCACACTATCAATCAATCAAAAAATATATAGAGCGCGCTTCTCACCCTTAAGGGTCTCAAGGCGCTGGGGGAGGAGGGGAAAGGAGGGGGGAGGCCGATTATTGTTCGAAAAGCCATGTCTTGAGGTGTTTTCTGAAGAGCAGGAGGTTCTGAGCCTTGCGGAGGTTGGTGAGGAGGGAATTGCATGTTTTGGGGGCGAGGTAGGAGAAGGATCTGCCTCCGTTGGATGCGGGGGACTGTGGCGAGTGCGAGGTCGGCAGAGTGGAGGTGGTGAGTGGGAGTGTGGAAGTTCACTCTTTCGTTGAGGTAGGTTGGTCTAGTGTTGTGGAGGGATTTGTGTGTGTGGATGAGGATTTTGAAGGTGATCCTCTTGTCGATCGGAAGCCAGTGAAGGGATCTGAGGTGTGAGGAGATGTGTTCATGGTGTGTGAGGTCCAAGATGAGGCGGGCGGCTGCGTTCTGGATCCTCTGGAGTTTTTGCTTGAGCTTGAGTGTGGTGCCAGCGTAGAGGGCATTTCCGTACTCTAGCCTTCTGCTGATGAGTGCATGGGTAACGGTCTTTCTGGTCTATATGGGAATCCATTTGAATGTTTTTCGCAGCATGCGGAGGGTGTTGAAACAGGAGGCGGTGATGGCGTTGATTTGCTGGGTCATGGAGAGAGAAGGGTCCAGGATGATGCTGAGGTTGCGTGCGTGGTTTGCAGGTGTTGGTGGGGGTCCTAGGGTGGTGGGCCACCAGGAGTCGTCCCATATAGTTTTGTTGGGGCCGAAGATGATGATTTCGGTTTTGTTGAAATTTAGCTTGAGGTGGTTTGCTGTCATCCATTTAGCGGTGTCAAGGAGTCCAGCGTGGAGGTTGGTTTTGCCGGTGTTGGGGTTTCGGGTGAGGGAGATGACGAGCTGGGTGTCATCTGCCTAGGATATGATGGTGATTCTGTGTGGTTGGAGGATGTTGGCGAGCGGGGCCATGTAAATATTGAAAAGGGTGCGGCTGAGGGAGGACCCTTGGGGGACTCCGCAGATGATCTTGGTGGCTGTGGAGTGGAAGGGAGGGAGGCAGACTTTCTGGGTTCTTTCGGTGAGGAAGGAGGCAAGCCAGTCTAGGGCCTTGTGTCGATTACCTCCGTTGTGGAGGCGTGTGCAGAGTATTTGGTGGCAGACAGTATCGAAGGCAACGGAGAGAGGTCCAGGAGGATGAGTGTGACGGTCTCGCCCTTGTCGACTCTGGTTCTAATGTCGTCAGTACATGCGATGAGGGCGGTCTCAGTGCTGTGGTTCTTGCGGAATCCAGACTGGGAGGTGTCAAGTGCGTTGCTTTCCTCTAGGAAGTGAGACAGGCGGGTGTTCACTAGTTTTTCAGCAACCTTGGTAGGGAAAGGGAGAAGTGAAATTGGGCGGTAGTTGGCGAGGTCATCAGGGTCTGCTTTGGGCTTTTTCAGGAGTGCAGTGACTTCTGCCTGCTTCCAGGAGTCTGGGAAGGTGGTGGCATTGAAAGAGCTGTTGATTATGGTGCAAAGCTTGGGTGCAATGGTTGGGCTGGCTTTGTTGACAATGCGGTGGGGGCAGGGGTCCCTAGGGGGAGCCTGAGTGGATGGAATTAATTGTTTTTTTGGTTTCTTCGTCGTTGGTAGGGTCCAGGTGAGTAGTAGATTGGGGGGGTGAGTCGTTGCTGATCGTGTCTGTGGTGGGGGTGGCGAGTGCCTGTGGTGTGAAGCTGTTGTGTATGTCTAAGATTTTGAGGTGGGAGTGGTTGGAGAGGGAGTCGCAGAGGTGTTGTGTGTGAGTGGGGTTGATGTTGCTGGCTTTGGGTATGGAGAGCTCTTTGATGATGGTAAAGAGTTCCTTGCTGTTGTGTGAGTTATTGTCTATGAGTTCCTTGTAGTATGCCCTTTTTGTGGTGCGTATGAATTGGTGATGTTTGCGTATGGTGGTTTTGAGGGTGGAGAAGTTGGTGGTTGAGGGTTCCTGTCGCCAAGCTTTCTCTGTTTTGCAGAATTCACGCTTGGAGGCTTGGAGTTCAGTGGTGAACCAGGGGGCGTTCTTGATGTTGCAGGTGGTGATGTTTCTTCTAAGAGGGGTGAGTGAGTCTGCGCAGGTTGTGATCCATTGTGTGAGGTTATGGGAAGCAATGTTGGGGTGGTTGGTGTTGGGGGGGTTCTGAGCGAGTTGGGCATTCAGGTGTTCTGTGGGGATCTTGTCCCACATGCGGTAGGGTGTGGTGTGTTGGTGGTGGAGTGTGGGGGGTTTGGAGAAGGAGAAGTAGACGCAGTGGTGGTCAGTCCAGTGGAGTTCGGTGGTATGAGTGTAGGTTATGTGGTTGCTCGAGGTGAGGATTGCATCTAGTGTGTGTCCTGCTTAGTGGGTGGGTGATGTGACCAGTTGTTTGAGTCTGAGGTGCATGAGGTTGTCTAGAAGGGATGTGGAGTTATGGTTGTGGGGGTTCTCCAGGTGAAAGTTAAAGTCACCAAGGAGGATGTAGTCTGTGGAAGTGAGGGCGTGAGGGCTGATGGTGTCAGCGATGGCATCACAGAAGGGGGGCGAGGACCTGGTGGTCAGTAGATGAGGATTCCTCTGAGGGTGGTGTTGTTGTTTATGTGAATTAGGAAGTGTGTTGTCTAAGGTGTCGTGTGTGTTGGTGGTGATCTTAATGGTGTTTTTGTGTATAATGGCGATGCCACCTCCTGGTTTGTTTAAACGATCTCTATGATGGAGTTTGTAGCTATCTGGGGTGGCAGTGGGTATGTTGGGCTCAGATGAGGGGTTCATCCACGTTTCCGTTAGGAAGGCAATGTCTGGTGAGTGTGATGTGATAAGGTCCCAGAGTTCTATGGCATGCTTGTGTATGGAGTGGGTGTTTAGGAGTATGCAGTTTAGGTGGTTGCGGGGGCTGTTGTTGTTGTGGTGCGTGATGGTGTTGGTGTGGGGGTGTTAGTGGCATTGTGGGGTGTGTTGGTGTGGGGGGTTTTGGTGTTGTTGTGGGTTGTGGTGGTGTTGTGGGGTGTGGTGGTGTTGTTGTGGAGTGTGTTAGGGTTGTGGGGCTTGTTGGTGTTGGAGTAGGGTCTGTTGGGGTGGGTGAGGACTGTGTGGGATTTTTTGTTGTTGCTGTGGTGGTGTTTGTTGTGGGGAGCGTTGGGGTTGGTGTGGGGCATGTGGGTGTTTCTGGTGTTTGTGTGGGGGAGCAGGAGAACCAGCAAGCATAGAAGGTGAAAGGTCCCTGCGTGTGTTTGGGGTTGGCTTGGGTGAAGGCGGGGAGTAGTCCTGGGTTGAGGGAGTGGAGTGTGGTTGTAGAGTAGTGTTATCTGGGGGGGGTTCTGGGTTGGGCGGACCAGGGGGACTGGTGCAGGGTGCGGTCCAGGCACAGACGGGCTTGCCTCTGGCACGCCAGCGGCGCGGCCGCACAGTGGCCGCCATTAAGAGGGCGGGGTGGGAGGGTGGAGCAGCTGGGAGGCGGGAGCGAGGGCCAATGGGTGTGCGAGGGGGCGGGCCGCAGGGGATGCAGCGGCAGGGAGAAAGTGACCGGCTGGAGCCGGTGGAACAAACAGGCGGTGAGAGCAGGCAGCAAAAAAGTACAGGGGGTAGGGGGGCAGAAACACGCAGCACAGAGAAATACAAGGGTCAGAAGAATAGATGGCTATGCAAAAAACAGCAGTAGAAACGGCATATACAAAATACAAAAACACACAAGTATTACTTACTCAACAATCAGGAGATGCCTACCACTAGGCACCAGAGATGAAGTGCAGGCGGGTGCCTGTGGGTGGAGGAGGGCCTCAAACAGCTGTCCAGGCAGCAGTCGGCAGGATAAGGAGCACGGGGGCAGGCTGGTGGAGCCAAGTGGACTCCTGGCCAGAACCCGGTCAGGTAGTCACACGGGCTCCGCGCAGGGGCCGCCATTAAGAGGGCGGGGTGGGAGGGTGGAGCAGCTGGGAGGCGGGAGGGAGGGCCAATGGGTGTGCGAGGGGGGCGGGCCGCAGGGGACACAGCGGCAGGGAGAAAGTGACCGGCCGGAGCCGGTGGAACAAATGGGTGGTGAGAGCAGGCAGCAAAAAAGTACAGGAGGGGCAGTGGGGCAGAAATACGCAGTGCAGAGAAATACAAGGGTCAGAGGAATAGATGGCTATGCAAAAAACAGCAGTAGAAACGGCATATACAAAAGACAAAAACATACAAGGATTACTTACTCGACAATCAGAAGATGCCTACCACTAGGCACCAGGGATGAGGCGCAGGCGGGTGCCTGCTGGTGGAGGAAGGCCTCAAACAGCTGTCCAGGCGGCAGTCGGCAGGATAAGGGGCACGGGGCAGGCTGGTGGAGCCAATTGGACTTCTGGCCAGAACCCGGTCAGGTAGTCACACTGGGCTTCGTGCAGCGGCCGCCATTAAGAGGGTGGGGTGGGAGGGTGGAGCAGCTGGGAGGAGGGAGGGATGGCAAATGGGTGTGCGAGGGGGGCGGGGCCGCAGGGGTATGAGGTAGTGTAGAGTGGCATAGAATAAAGTAGCATGGAGTGGCATAGAGTGGAGTGATGTAGAGTGGATCTGAGTGTCATAGAGTGGACTAGAGTGTCTTAGAGTATAATATCAGAGTGGAGTGGCACAGAGTGGACTAGAGTGTTGTAGAGTGGAGTGGCATTGAGTTGTGTGGAGTGGCACAGAGTGGTGTAAAGTAAAATTAAGCAGAGTGGCACAGAGTGGAGTGGTGTATAGTGGAGTGGCATAGAGTGGACTGTCAGAATGGATGGGGTGGGGTGAAATACTGTGGTACGGTGGAGTAGTGTTGTAGGATGGAGTAGAGTGTTTTAGCATGGCATAGAATGGAGTGGAATGTCATAGACTGGAGTAGAGTGGTATAGAGTGGCGTGGCATAGACTGGAGTGGATGTGGAGTAGAGTCTAGTAGAGGAGAATGGAGTAGAGTGGAGTAGAGTGTTGCAGAGTGGAGTAGAGCAGAGTGGCATAGACTAGAGTGGTTTGGAGTGTAGTAGAGTGTCATAGAATGAGTAGAGTAGAATACAATGTTGTAGAGTGGAGCGGAGTGTTGTAGAGTGGAGCAGCATTGAGTGGAGTGTCACAGAGTGGCATAGTGAGTCATGGAATGGAGTAGAATTAGAAACTTTTGGAGTGGAGTGAAGTAGAGTAGCTTGGCATAGGGTGGAGTGTTGTAAAGTGAAGGGTCACAGAGTGGAATGCTATAGAGTATAGTGGAGAGGAATAGAGTGGAGTAGAGTGTCAGAGTGGAGTGTCATAGAGTGGAGTACAGTGTCATAGAGTGGAGTGCCATGGAGTGGGGTAGGCTGGAGTGAAATAGAGTGACGCAGAGTGGATTAGAGTGGCATAGAGTGGGGTAGAGTGGAGTAAAGTAGAGTGAAGTAAAGAAAAGTAGAGTAGTGTAGTAAAAAGTGACATTGTGTGGATTGGAGGGATTCCTGTGATATGTGCCAGCTTGAAGCTGCTGTGTCAGTGTTGGTCAAATAAAACAAGATGAAATCAAAATCCTGCAGTCTGTGTATGTTTATGTGTGTGTGTTATGTTGTATTGATTTACATTCTGCACTATTCACCCAAGAGGGTATTCAGGTTCTTGGGCAGATGTGTAGGTTTAGTGTCTCCAAGGTGGTTGTATGAACAGCCAGGTCTTCAGCTTTATATAGAACTCAAAAAGAAGAGGCTCCAATGTGTTGAGGGAGGCCGTTCTATGTCCTCGGTGCGATAGAGGAGAATAGGTGACCTCCAGCCAGTTTTGCTTTTGAAGATGTGGGGAATTTGTGCAAGTGAGACAGAGCATACATGTCTGGTGGGTCGGTGAAAGTGTATGCAGCTGTTCAGGTATTCTGGTCCTGTGTTGTGTAGGGCTTTGAATGTGTGCATGCAAAGTTTGAATTGGCTGCACTTGTGAATGAAGAGCCAGTGAAGTTTCCTGTGGTGCAGTGATATGTGGGTGCAGCGTGTGAAGTATTAATTTTGCAGTAGTGTTTTGGATGGTCTGCAGTCTGTGCAGAAGTTGATTGGAGATTCTGGCAGGGACAATGTTGCAGAGGTCGATCCTGCTGATGATGAGTGTTTTCAATGCAGTCCATCTGGAGTGTTGAGGCAAACATTTGAAGATACTTTGCAGCATGCATAGGATGTGGTACTGCATTGATTTGAGCCGTCATGTTGAGCTTGTCGTCTAGGATGATCTCTAGATTACTTATGTGGTCTGAGTGTGTGTGTGTGTGTGTATGTGTATGTATATGTGTTTGTGTGTGTGCACATACGTCCATTGTTTTGGGAATGGTAATACCACCAGGAAAAATACCATTACCATCAGGCGTATTATTTTGCCAGACTGGGATTACTGGCTGATTCTGATTTTGCGGAGGCGATGCTAAAGAGACAAATTATGCGGTACTGGGATTTGCACTCGATCATTTCATGGATTACCTATTTTCCATTCTTGTTTGCCTTACGCATTTTTATAGATTTTTCTTGGCAAAATCTGCATAGGAAACACAACTCAGGAGTATGATAAATCAGTACTACTCGTAATCCCGATTCTTCTATTTTCTACCATACTCTTGTTTTGAAGTGAAACCCAAAACTTAGTCCATCTACAAAAATGTAGGTGTACACCTATGACTTCTTCCTACGATTTAGTGCAAATTCATACGTTAAAATGCATTGTTCTTACCTAACTTCGACGGCTATGTAAATAACTATAAACGCCTAAAGCATATCAACAGGACCAATCGTGAAGTTTATCACTGGATAGACTAGACTCATTTCGTTCTCGAACATGTCAGTACTATTTTGTAAATCCACTTGGACCATTTTAGTGACCTTCTAATAAATCTTGGGGAAGTGATATACATAGTAAAGAGCTATTACATTAATTCATCATGAGTGTAAAATGTCCGCACAATCGGTTGTTTCTTGCATTTCCCGCAGCTAGTCAGAATGAATGTGGTTTATTTGTTTAAATGATTCTTATCCCTGGCTACTAATCTAGACCCCACATGGCGGACAATCTGTCACATATCTCTACTCATCCAAGCAAAATGTTTCCTTCTGCGCCTTACAATCACACTTGTGACAAGTGAGTAGCATTGACCCCTCCTTCCCCCCCGTAGAGAGAAGCCTCCACCCTGCTGATCTGTACCAGCCTTCCATGTGCAATTAAAAACATCGAATTGAATTTCAATAGCCTCCATTTGACATCCTTGGCTGGTGATGAAATTGCTTATCACACTAGAGTGACTACACACAGGGGAAAGGCCTTGCCAATATATAGATTAATCTAAACCATAATTACAATTAGCATTGGCCTGTGTGCTTTTGGGATTTAGCACTAAACCATGCAAAAGCGCTTATTGTTAGTACTTACAATTTACAAGTCTATTCTACCTTCTATTTCCATGCTATAAGTGATATTCTTTTATTTCTAATTTATATTTAACAGTAGGGTCTCCTGTATACAACTTTGGTCTTCAGGACAAAAAATCGCTGTTTTACTGCTTAACACCGAAGCGCACATGTGATTCTAGGGTAAGTATACGGTGCTCATAGTCTTCCATCTTTGTGCGCCCTTTCCACTTCCCTTTCTGTTTAGCACAGTTCACTCTTAGCCAACAGGTACAGATCAGATTTTTACTGCTGACGCTGTAATTCCTTGTTACTGATTCTGCTGTGTGCACAGTACATCCTTCTAGGATAACTCGAGTCCTGCTTTTCGTCTCTAATTCCTGCACTACATTGGTTTGATTCCAGATCTGTTTGCTATCGAGGGCCGACAGACAGCTGAACCACAGTACCATTGCTCCGTCTTCTGCATTTGCTTTGAAAAAATGAAGCTTGGAGCACACTGCTATCGGTCTACCTAGCCTTGATCACCAGAAGTACCAGCGTATAAGAAACGCATCTACTGGTCTGAGAGCTGCCACATTTTAGGCTCCTTTCTTAATCGGCAGGTCTGCTGCCTCAACCACTGTTCGCTGGATCTTATTGAATTTTCCTCTGCAGTTCCTGTCCTCGCAATAGGGTTTGGGGGGGGAGCCGCCCACAAGGAATTCTCCACCCAGGGAATTTTGGGGACGTGGTGCAGTCTGGAATTATGAGGGCTAGTTTTAGGCTTCTTTGGGCTTCTTGTTTCGGCTGGACATTTTGTAGGCTCCTCACCATTTTGTATAGTAGTGACACGTTGCTGATCGGAGAGGCGGGCAGGGCAATTTTTGGTGTTGTTTTCAGATAGTAATCAGCCTGGGTGTTTGAAAACGTGTCTATAGCAGCTTACCGTCATGGATTCTGAGGCTAAGGTAGTGTGGGCCTTCAGGTTACTGGAGGAGGCAGGGTGCCTCAGCCTCCTTGTGCCGTTTCCCTTGGAGAGAGGCCGCCCAGCTCGGAGCATCCCGGAAGAGGTCGTGGCGGCAGTTGAGGGCGTGTTCGTGGCTGCAAGCCACCTGTGCGCACAGCACAGCAGTAAGTGCCACGGTGGACTCGTGTTAGGAGAGTGGCTTCCAGGGCTAAAGTTAGAGGAGCTCATCTGGAGGCATGCTGCTAGCTTCGGCAGCAGCTCCTGTGTTTCAGGGAATGTTGCGACAGGTGTCTCTGACACATATTGGGAAGGCGCCCACCAATTAAAGCACGCACAAGCCTCACCTGGCTGATAAAGAGGCTGTGCGCACAGACAAGGGCGGAGTGAAGCACGGGCCGTCTCCGGCGCATGGAGAGGTGATGCGTTTGTCAGGTGTCAGTTGTTTAGCGGGCCTTACGTATTGGAGAGAGAGGCCATGCCTATATCCATAATGTTGTGAAAATGCAGCCCCTCCCCAAAAGAAGCAGAGGGCTTGCGTGTGAAACGGAGAGCTGGCGGTTATGTTAATGCATGCGCCTCATCCAACAAAGGTAGGGGCAGAGATGGAGCTAGCAGCCAGCCTTTTGTTCACACATGGCATGGGGCAGACATGACGTCCATTTACTGCCTAGGTGAGGCAGGAAAGGGAAGGCTTCATGATGACTCAGACTATTTGCTGCTAAGCCAGCAGGCACTGAGGAAAGTATATGGACACAAGAGTTTAGTCTCAGGGGATCAGGATATGTAAGAGGAGAGTATTTCCCTTCATGAAGCAGCACGGTTGGAGACGGTGCCAAGTGGTCTGCCTGGTCATTTACGGACCACTTTGGACAATGAAGGCTTGGTTAAACAATGCCAATTGGGTGCCGTAGGACTTGGTGCTATAGACCTAGAACAGCTAGAATGGAGCTCAGATGAGGACCATACAGAGGAGCAGTGGGAAGACAACTATAACTTACAAGAACCCCCCCAAAAGAATGTATGGTAAAATGGGATGTAGTGACAGACTATGTGGGCATGGGGTAGGGTCGGGCAAGGAAGGTTGCATTACAATTGCGGTCCAACTGGGAGGTGAAGGGGAGCAAAGGCAGGGCAACAGGATTGAAGGTCAGGAGGGTCAGTTAGAGGCAACCAGCACACCGGACAATTTATTTCCCCAGTAGGTCGGAACAAAGAGGGAGTATGCATACTCAGGGGAGTGTAGTGCCATCCCATGGCCCTGAGGGGAAGGGACAGCACTGTCCCACACGGTTAGCTGGAGTGCTGCGAGCGACCATTCAACTTTGATGCTGATAGATGGAGGGTGGGGATCCCTCTAAGGTATCAGAGCACACATGGCTAAGTGCCCTGCATCGTGGGAGCGGCAGGAGTGGCACGGTGCAGCCTCTTCATTAATCAGTGGTGGCGGGGAACTGGTGCATCCAGAGGTACTGTCACAGAATGTGATGCGAACAGTAATTCAGGGGCAGGCAAGTATGACGTGCAGTATAGAACCATTTTAGATTATGATGATGAGAGCTTGGAAGAGGGAGAAGTAAGAGAGGATGAGGTAGAACGTCAGGAAGGAGAAAGATGGGAAGAAGGCGTGGGAAGGGGGTGGGAGGGGCATCTCACTATGTTGTTCCTTCTGTATTACAGGCTGTAGCTTCGAGAAAAACTTATGGTCAGCACAGGGTTGCGACAAGGCAGAGTCAGCTTGAGAGGAGGAAGGCTCATGTGCGGGCGCTTACCTTGGCTCCCAGTAAGCCTACATGCTGGGTGGGCAACAATTTGAGCATGTTGTAAGTGGATGTGGAGGTGAAAGAGTCGCCAGAGCATGGGGAATCCCTTCTTTATAAAGGTATCTATGTGCATGACATGGGTATAGGAACGGATACACACAATGTTGACAGTGGAAGGCAGTCAAAGAATGCCAAAGAGAAAGGAGGTAAGTTAAAGAAGGGGGAAGAGAGTGATGCCTATAAGAGAGACAGGGTGGTGGTGCAGGTGAATGAGGGTAGTGGTGACAAACCACAGCGCGAACCACTAAAGAGTAAGGAATTGAGGATGAAGAAGTTACCTGACATGGGAACAACTAAGCCTCTGGGAGCACAAGTAATGTTATCCGCAAAAGAAAAGCTATGGAGAGGCGAGTACATTGAAATGCTAAGGTTACTACATAGGGAGCTTAGGGGAAAAGAGGGTTCAAAAGAGGAGGAGTATGAACTGGCGAAAAGAACTATGGTGCTAGTGAACATTGAAAATTGGACTGTGGCTACCCTGATTTATGCCAGTGAGTACTGCAAGAAGTATCCTGAGTGGTCAGTCGCATTGTTTAGGTACATGGACATCATACAGAAGCATATATTAACTACGGCGGATATGCCTGGGTTCACTATAATGAAGAATTCTAGGTGCACATGGCAGTAGACCTGGATGTTCAATGGGAGGAAATACATGCTGACCTGTGGCAGCACACCATGGACCTGGCTAAGTTTGGAAGGACCATATTTAGAGCCAGTAGTCTGCCAATAATATATCGCCCCTGTCAAATGCATCCCACCTGGGGAGGGATCAAGGAATAAGAGCCCTTGCTCAGTACTTCCGGGAACATTGGCAGTGCAACAGGACTCTGCTGGGATTTCAATAAAGGCTCTTGCACCAGCGAAAATTGCAAAATCCAAGACGAATGATCCAAGTGTGCGAGGCAGCACGCCTTGGTGCAAATCTATGAGGCAGGAGAGTCAGCAGGAGGATTGGCAGGGCAGTGGACAGGGCAACTGGGGAACAACATACATAGTCAGAAAGTTTTCAGGTGGGCAGGGTGCTGCAGATGCTGAGGGAAAGGCTCCTATGCCAATTGAGATTAACAAATTGGATTTCTGGTTGGATACATATGAGTGACTGAAGGATGCCAAACTGTTGTTGGAGGGGTTCACTTGGGGTTTTAGATTGGGATATCAAGGGCGTAGAGTGTGGAGGTGGGTGGACAAACTTAAGTTGGTGCAAGTGCACAAACGAGTGGTGCTGCACAAACTCAAGAAAGAGGTACAGAATGGGAGCATGGTGGGTCCATTTGAGGACTGCCCATTACAGAATTTGATTGTGTCCCCAATTGGCTTAGTTCCCAAGAAGGAGAAAGGACATTTTCTACTGATACAACATCTGTCCTGGCCAGAGGGGAATTCGGTAAATTACTTTATACCAGAAGACTTTATACCAGAAGACTTGGTATCAGTATATCAGTATCTCACTCGGCAGTGGGTGTTGCCCTTGCATTGGTGGAACAAAATGGACTAGAGGCCCTTAGGGCCAAGAGTGACATCAAGCCAGCTTTTCATTTGCTGCCAGTAAACCCTGACGATTTTGAACTTTTGGGCATACATTTTTAATATAATTAGTATGTTGATAAAGCACTACCTGTGGGATGTTCGATCTCATGTGCTTTGTTTGAGTGTTTCAGCACCTTTCTCCAATGGTTGTTCAATCACCTAACAGGGCATGTGCTTATCACGCACTAGCTGGATGATTTTTTCATTATAGGTGCGCCACTTTCCTCTGAATGCCAGGATTTTGTAATCAGATTTCAAGACATCGTGTCTGACTTGGGAGTGCCCTTGGTGCCGGAGAAAACAGCGGGCCTTCCGCAGAGCTGGCATTATTGGGGTTTTCAAGAGACTCTGGGGGTCATTACAACATTGGGGGTAAAAGCCGCATACCGCCGTGCAGAGGACCGCCAACACACCGCCGCGGAATTCCACCACAGCTATTATGACCCACATCTCGGAATCCGTCAAAAGTCAGGCACCCACACAAGTCCGCCACACCAAAGGTCAGTGATAAACTGGCGATAACAAATCCTCCACGGTCACGCCAACAGAAATACGCCCACACTATCACGACACACGAATCCACGCGGCGGTCTTTCAACCGTGGTATTCCATTGGCGGTACACACCGCCGCGCTCAAAATACACACACCCTTACAAAACACAGCCACATTGGACAATTCAAAATACACACACCTCCCACACATCCAATACAATATAAAACACACACCCACATCACCCACAAACCGCTACTAAGCCCAGAGAGAGATACCACCAGCAAGAACAACAGCATCCACAGGCACACAACACCATCACCCACACAACTTCCACGCACCTCACACAACACACCTCTACATATCACCACACTTATCACCACACACTCCACCCCACACATCACCTACACCACCCCATGGCACGGCAAAGACACCCCAGGTTCTTGGAGGAGGAGCACAGGGTCATGGTGGAGGAAATCGTCCGGGTAGAACCACAGCTATTCGGAGCACAGGTGCAGCACACCTCCACAGCTAGGAAGATGGAGCTATGGCGCAGAATAGTAGACAGGGTCAACGCAGTGGGACAACACCCAAGAAATCGGGAGGGCATCAGGGAGAGGTGGAACGACCTACAGGGGAAGGTGCGTTCCGTGGTCTCAAGACACCACCTGGCGGTTCAGCGGACTGGCGGTGGACCCCCACCTCCTCACCCACAACTAACAACATGGGAGGAGCAGGTCTTGGCGATTCTGCATCCTGAGGGCCTCGCAGGAGTAGGTGGAGGAATGGATTCTGTCAAATCTTTCACTACTTCATCCCCCACCCTACCTGCATGCTATCACATACCCCCACCCTCACCCCCAGCACCCCAACTCCTCACATATGTCCCAACATCACTAACCACACATCCCAACACCAAGCCCTGCATGCAACAACAAAGCATGGACACACATCACCAAAACATGCCCACTGCACATACCCATACACCCCCCTAAACCATCATCACACAAGCTCCCACACAATAAATGCTAGCACTGGGGTACACGGTCACCCACCCATTGCACACCATTATACACACAGATTTAATTTAATTTACATCCTTTTATACCCCTGCAGGACCCCTACCCAACGTCACCGGACAGGAGGGTCCACACATGTCCACACCACCAACAGAAGAGGCCCACAGTGATGACAGCGACTCTGTCCAACTGGATCTAGATGCCCAGCCCGGACCATCGGGGACCTCTGTACAGTCGGTTCCCCTCACACAGGCACAGGCCACACAGACCTTCCCCCCTCTGGAAACATCAGCACAGCACCCACCCAGCGGGCCCATGCCTCCGTTCCCAGGACACGTCAATCAGCTGTGTGTCCACCACTACAGGGAACCCAGGATAACCCACCGCCCCAACAACAACAGGGACCTGGAGTCAGTGGTAGTGGGCACACGGTCCAGGGGACGGAGGCCCAGGTACACAGGGGAACTGGGAGGGCTGATGTGCAACAGGGGGCGGAGAGTCCAAGGGAACCCACTCTCCACGAGGCCCTCTCCTCCATCATGGGAGCCTACCACCACTCCCAGGAGACGATGGCAACGGTACTGGCCAAGTTTCGGGAGACCCGGCGCTTGTAGGAGGAACAGTATATGAGCTTCAGGGAGGAACTCAGAACCATCAGCTCCACCCTAGGCACCATCGTAGGGGTGCTGAAGGAAGTACTCAACACCAGGAGGGACACTGTGGCACAACAAGGGGCCCCTGACACTAGCATGGAAGATGAACTGCCCACCACCTCCGCCGGCGCTAGTGGACAGGAGGCACCACCACAGGACCACCACACCAGCACCCCACCCCCTGCAGAGGGAGAAAGACCCCGCAAACGGTCCCTGAGATCCAGGACAAAGACAGAGCATGATGCCAAGACCCCCGCCAAGAAATGAGACCACCCTGATTGTCATCCTACTGTCTCACTTTGTCACCCTGTCCATGATTAAACTGCCCCAGCTCCACTTCCTATGCCCATATGGGCAATGCACCTGTGAGACTAATAGACTGGACTCTGCCATGGACACTCCTCCGCCATCACCCCTCACCATTTCACTACCCCCTCCAATATTGAGCATTTAAATAAACACACCTAAAGCACAAAATGATCTGGAGTCTGTCTGTGATTTCGAAATAGTGTATTAGCAATTACAGTGACAAAATGTTTTGAAATTTTTTTAAATAGTAATGTCAACATACCTATGTCACACATGAGGAATCTAAGCAGATGTCACACAGTGGGACCCACTTCTGTGAAATCGTAAGGGAAAGTGACAACTCAGTGACCATACACTGGGTGAAAACGACAGACAGGAGAGAGATAGTAGTGTCACAGTACATGTAGTAGGCAGGTTTGTATTCCTACCTGTGTCTCACTGGAAATATTGCAGGATCACTGAGTCCCTGTTGTGCATGTCTTCTTCCTCTGCATCCTCCTCATCACTGTCCACAGGCTCCACAGCTGCAACAACACCGCCATCTGGACCATCCTCCTGCAGAAAAGGCACCTGTCGTCGCAAAGCCAAGTTGTGAAGCATACAGCAGGCCTGGCACACCTTCTTTGGTGAGTAGAATAGGGATCCACCTGTCATATGGAGGCACCGGAACCTGGCCTTCAGGAGGCCGAAGGTCCGCTCGATCACCCTCCTAGTTCGCCCAGGTATCTCATTGTAGTGTTCCTCTGCCCTTGTCTGGGATTCCTCACTGGGGTCAGTAGCCATGACAGGTTGGGGTAACCAGAGTCACCTGCAAATGGCAAGGGACAACTGTTAGACACACACTAACCTGTAGGGATATCCCCAGACCCAGACAACCATTCCCACTGTCTTGCTTCCAGGTGCTCACCTAATAGCCACACACAGTGCCTCTGGAGTTGCCCCATCACATAAAGGATGCTGCTATTCCGCACGATGTAGGCGTCATGCACTGAGCCAGGGAACTTAGCATTCACATGGGGGATGTACTGGTCTGCCAAACATACCAACTGTATATTCATAGAATGATAACTCTTCCGGTTTCTGTACACCTGTTCACTCCTGTGGGGGGGGACCAAAGCCACATGGGTCCCATCAATGGCACCTATGATGTTGGGGATATGTCCCTGGGCATAGAAATCACCTTTCACTGTAGGCAAATCCTCCACCTGAGGGAAAAAGATGTAGCTCAGCATGTGTTTCAGAAGGGCAGAGAACACTCTGGACAATACGTTGGAAAACATAGGCTGGGACATCCCTGATGCCATGGCCACAGTTGTTTGAAAAGACCCACTTGCAAGGAAATGGAGCACTGAGAGCACCTGCACTTGAGGGGGGATTCCTGTGGGATGGCGGATTGCTGACATCAGGTCTGGCTCCAACTGGGTACACAGTTCCTGGATTGTGGCACGGTCAAGCCTGTAGGTGATTATCAAATGTCGCTCCTCCATTGTCGACAGGTCCACCAACGGTCGGTACACCGGAGTATGCTGCCATCTCCTCACATGTCCCACCGGACGGTGCCTGTGAAGGACAACAGCGAGCACAGAGTCAAACAACTCAGAGGTACGTACCCACAGTTTACACAGAACACCAATCATACACAAAAGGTGGCCTGTATGTGTGTTGAATCTAGGCCTATATATGTGTGACGCAGTTGAAAATGAAGCCATGTGGGCCCCTGAAATGGTGGCTGCCTGACCTCTAAAGTGGGACAATGAGATGTGAGGTAACTTCCCTGGCGTGGTACACCGTCGCGGTAGGCGGTCGGAGACCACGGCGCAATGCTGCTTTGGTTAACATTGGACCCTATGGGTCCCAGGAGACAATGACAATGTATGCCGGCGGTGACGGTACGCACCTCCACGGACGTGACTGCCATTTTTCTTCGACAGGAGAGGACCTACACTGCAAGTGCTGCTGTTACCTCGGTCTGGAAGAGACAATGGCTTGTACGTCTGGGAAAGGACCCCTGCCTTCACATCGGAGGAGTTGGAGAAGCTCATGGATGGGGTCCTCCACCAGTACACGCTACTCTACGGACCTCCAGACAAACAGGTAAGTACACAGGGAGCATGTTGTATGGGCTATGCCTGTGTGGAGAGGGCTGGATGTAAGAAGGAAGGGGGCAGAGTGCTGCGTGCATGAAAGACGGTGAATGCATGTGCCACATGGCAAGGGTAGGGAGGGGTGCCTGTCGCACCATGACCCCCCTGATGTTCCGGATCCTGGCGGTGGCCTACCTGGAGTTGGATGGGCGCTTGAGGGCATCACAGCAGACACAAGGGGGTGAGTACACTATCATTCTGCTGACTTTGCGCGCAGTGGAGGTGTCTGGGTGGGGGAGGAGGGCTGTGGGTTTCCCTAGGCCAGGTCGAGTTCCGTAGGCAAGGCCCCTCCCTAAGGCAGGCCATGTGGCACCACAGCCCACCTCTGTAGAGTGCCAAGTACAGCTAGTCATGCCCATGTGTCATCTATGTGTGCAGATGTCGTCCATAGCCTTGTAGGCCATTTCCCAGGAATTGAATAGTGGAGCCCAAGAGCGCGGCGTAGTGCAGGGGGCTTCTGTGTCTGTCGTGTCTGCCAACGGTAGCGGTAATCCATGCACTCAACATGTCTTTCTTCTGTCGTCCCCCCCCCCTTTTTGTGGTCTCCCTGTTCTTGTGTACATTAGCATCATCAGGCAGAGGACAGTGGCACCGGAGCACAAGGGAGCTGCATCCCATATGTCCCTGGAGGGCGAGACTACGGACTCGGAATTCACCAGTGGGACGGAGGGCGAGGGGAGCGCCACACCGGGGACAGGGGTGACGCCAGCGACACGGACTCGTCCTCTAATGGGAACTCCCTTGTGGTGGCGGCAACATCTGTGCCCCACGCATCTACAGGTATAGCCGCCACCCCCCCTACCAGCACCGCCCCCCTAGCAGCCCCTCAGCCTTTGCCCCGTGCCCGCTCACCCAGAAGCTTGGGCATCACCTTCGCCCCAGGCTCCTCAGGCCCTGCCCCAGTCACCCCTGCTGCCCTCAGTGAGGAGGCCATTGACCTCCTCAGGTCCCTCACTGTTGGGCAGTCTACCATTTTGAATGCCATCCAGGGTGTAGAAAGGCAGTTGCAACAAACTAATGCATTCCTGGAGGGCATTCATTCTGGTCAGGTGGCCCTTCACCGAGCCTTTCAATCTCTGGCCTCAGCACTGATGGCAGCCATTGTCCACGTCTCTAGCCTCCCCCCTCCAACTTCCTCCACCCAGACCCAATCTCCTGTACCTCTGCCTATCCCAAGCACACCATCAGACCAACCTGCACACACCTCAACACACAAGGGAAGCTCAGGCAAACATAAGTACCACACATCCCACAGGCACTCACGCAAGCAACACACACATGCAGACACACCAACATCCACTGCCTCCACTGTGTCCCCCTCATCGTCATCTCCCTCCTCCCTCCCAGTCTCATCTACACTCACACCTGCATGCACTACCTCTACAGCCACTAAGTCCCTCTTCTGCACACACACCACCACACCCCGCTCACGTGCAGTCACCACCCCCACTACCATTCACACGACCCCTGTGTCCTCTCCCAGGAGGCCAGCACCAGCCCCAGCCCAGCTGCCCAGGAGGCCACCGCCAGCCCCAGCCCAGCTGCCTAGGAGGCCACCGCCAGCCCCAGCACAGCTGCCCAGGAGGCCACCACCAGCACCAGCCCCGCTGGGCCATGAAAGACCGCCAGCAAAAGCCCTGCTGGGCCACAAAGGACCACCAGCAAAAGCCCCGCTGGGCCATGAAGGACCGCAAGCAAAAGCCCCGCTGGGCCATGAAGGACCGCCAGCAAAAGCCCCACTGGGCCATGAAGGACTGCCAGCAAAAGCCCCACTGGGCCATGAAGGACCGCCGTCTCAAGCACCGCTGAACAGGGCACCGCCAACTCAAGCACAGCTGAACAGGGCACGTCAACTCAAGCACCGCTGAACAGGGCACCGCCAACTCAAGCACCGCTTAACAGGGCACGTCAACTCAAGCACTGCTGAACAGGGCACCGCCAACTCAAGCACCGCTGAACAGGGCACCGCCATCTCAAGCACTGCCTAACAGAGCACCGCCAACTCAAGCACCGCTAGCCTATGAGCGGCAGGGGCACTGACGCAACTGGGTCCGTCACGGGGTGAGTGATGCACCAGTCCCCCTCCAAAACCAGTGGAGAGATCCATCCACTACCTCTGTCCTTCACAGGATGAAGCACTCTGGGCACCAGTGCCTCTCCAGAACCAGTGGAGAGATCCATCCACTACCACTGTCCTTCACAGGATGAAGCACTCTGGCCACCAGTCCGCCTCCAGAACCAGTGGAGAGATCCATCCACTACCTCTGTCCTTCACAGGATGAAGCACTCTGGGCACCAGTCCCCCTCCAGAACCAGTGGAGACTGTTCTCCACTTGAGAGACTGTGGCTTTGTACTCCCCAGGATGGAGCAGTGGGCAACCCACCCACTGTAGAGACTTGTGAGACTATGGCTTTGCACTCCCCAGGATTGAACAGTGGGCAACCCACCCACTGTAGAGACTTGAGAGACTGTGGCTTTGCACTCCCCAGGATGGAACAGTGGGCAACCCACCCACTGTATAGACTTGAGAGACTGTGGCTTTATACTCCCCAGGATTGAACAGTGGGCAACCCACCCACTGTATAGACTTGAGAGACTGTGGCTTTGCACTCCCCAGGATTGAACAGTGGGCAACCCACACACTGTGGAGACTTGAGAGACTGGCTTTGCACTCCCCAGGATTGAACAGTGGGCATGTGGCCCCCTCGTGGATTTGGCATCGTGCACTCAAGCGGCTGAGGTGCCCCCCTTTCCCTCCCCCTGAGGTGCCTGTTTAGTTGCTGTCTGATGCCCCTGCAGTGTTCTCTCCGTCATGGTCAGGGATCTTGTGTGGGCCTCGCCCATACCGTGTGGTCCCAGTGTTCCACGGATTTTCTTTGTGCAGTACCTGGACTACTATGCCTGGTATATATTTTGTACATGGTGTATATATATATATATATATTTCTGCCTACTTATTTGTAATATATTCCGATGGTTACACTCATTTTCTTTGGTCTTTGCATTCTTCCGGGAGGGTTTGGGGGGTGTAACTGTGATGTAGTGATATGCATTAGTGTGTGTGTTGTAGTGGGTGAGGGTGGGGGTGTTACGTGTGTGTGTCCCTGTTTTTTCCCTCCCCTGTGTCGTAGGTGCAGTACTCACCGTGGTCTTCGCCGCCGGCATTCGTGCTCCTGGCAGAGGAGCAGGAAGACTATCGCAGGTAGGATTTGGAGTTCCGGTTCCATGGTGTCCTCGTTCCTCGTGGAGTGTGTAGAGGTGAGCGTTTTCCCTTTGGAATCCTATTTCCGCTGTCTTTTTATCCGCGGTGAATCCGCCCCGGAAAAGGTGGTGGATTGGCTAGTCATAATAGTGTGGGCAGTACATTGTCTCCCACCTGTCTGTTGGCGGTGTCCGCCGCGCTGTTTGTTTTTTACTGCCGTGGTGGTCGGAGTGTTAAAGTGGCTGTCTTTGTTGCCGGTTTGTCTCACTGCTGTGGCTTCGCCTTCCACCTGCAGGTGCAAACAGTGATGGAAGTCATGCCTCATGGAAGCTGGCCAGGGTCCAGGAAGTCTCCTCCAGCCTCGGATGACTGACCACTGGGGATGGTAGCCATGTCAGCGGTGGTGCCACTGTCCGAGCACATCGCGGGGCTGGTGGCGGTGCTTGCGGCGGTGTCTGTGGCGGCGCTGCTGGTCGGGGGTGCATGTGTCAGCACCTGTTGAGAGACACAGCAGAATGTCTCCTGCAGCCTTGGACGGCTGCCCACTGGGGAAGATGCTGGGGACTGTCACTGAGGCTGCAGACGTGCCGGTGGCTGTGCAGGTGGCTGTGCAGGTGGCGGTGCAGGTGGCGGTGCAGGTGGCAGTGCATGTGGCGGTGCTGGTGCAGCTTGCGGTGTTCGCCGCCGTACAGGTTGGTGTTGTCGTGGACAGAAGGGGTGACACTGGTCCCTCAGTCGGTGCCACCGTGCCCTGTCGTGACCTGCTCTTCTGCTTTTGTCCCTTCCCCATCTTTGATGGTGCCGCAGGTGTCTTGCCACTATCCCCTTTTGTTTTTGTGGAGCCCTTGGTGGCTGGTAGGTGCGGCTTCTCCCTCTGGGATGTGGGCACCTTCTTCACCTTGGCAGGCGGCGGAATGTCTTTGCCTCCGCTACGTGGCACACTGGCAGCCCTGATGGGTGGCGCACTCGATGACCCCGCAGTTGCTGGCACCACTGTGCCTGGGGATTTGGTGGCTGAGGTGCTGGGCTGGGACCTGGAAAGCCTGGCCCTAGGGGAAGGACGGGGTGGGAGGTAAAGGGAAGAGGTCAAGGTTTGCCAGGAAAAGTTTTTTAGACACACTGGGACGGGAAGATGGAGGTGGTTTGGCAGTGGAGGAAGAGGTAGTGGTTGTAGGAGGTGTACGTTTGCTGAATTTGGGTGAAGGTGCATGGGCCGGAGGCTGTTGTGAGGTGGATGGCTGTTGGGTGGGTGTGTGCCTGCGTTTGTGTACTTTGGGAGGAGGGCTCACAGACACACTGGGAGAGGTCACAGGGGATGTGTGCATTGTAGTGGGGGTGGTGACTGCACGTGAGGGTTGTGAGGTAATGGGCGTTCTGATGATGGAGGCAGTGGATGAAGATGTAGTGCATGCAGGTGTGAGTGGAGACGAGACAGGGAGGGAGGAGGAGGACGTGGAGGAGGGGGACACTGTGGAGGCAGTGGATGTTGGTGTGTCTGCATGGGGATAGTGCTTGTGGGATGTGTGGTGCTTATGTTTGCCATGTCCACTCTTGTGTGTTGATGAGTGTGCATGCTGGTCTGATGGTGTGCTTGGGATAGGCTGAGGTACAGGGGATTGGGTCTGGGTGGAGGAAGTTGGAGGGGGGGGCTGGACAGCTGGACACAGGGACAATGGCTGCCATCAGTGCTGATGCCAGAGCCTGAAATGCTCTCTGTTGGGCCTCCTGCCCAGAATGAATGCCCTCCAGGTATGCATTTGTTTGTTGCAAATGCCTCAACACCCTGGATGACATTCAAAATGGTAGATTGCCCAACAGTGAGGGATCTCAGGAGGTCAATAGCCTTCTCACTGAGGGCAGCAGGGCTGACTGGGGCAGGGCCTGAGGTGCCTGGGGCGAAGGAGATGCCCACCCTCCTGGGTGAGCGGCACAGGAAAGATGCTGAGGGGCTGCTGGGAGGGCGATGATGGTAGGGGGGGTGGTGGCTGTACCTGTTGATGCGGTGGGCACAGAGGTGCCCTCCACCGCAAGGGAGCTCCTATCAGAGGAGGAGTCGCTGTCATTGGTGTATGCTCCTGTCCCCGTCGTGGAGCTCCCCTCGCCCTCCGTCCCACTGGTGGCTTCAGACTCCGTTACTTCACCCTCCAGGGACAAGTGGGTTGCAGCTCCCTCCTGCTCCGGTGCAAATGCTCCTCCACCTGATGATGCTATTGCACACACGAACAGGGAGACAACAAAAAGGGGGGGAAAGACAGAGGAAAAACATGTTCAGTACATGCAACACCACTACCGTTGGCAGACACAACACATAGGGAGCAGCCCTCAGCACTATGCCATGCACTAACAGTTCATAGAAAATTCACATGCCCATGAGGTACGAGGCCTAAGCCCACTTGCTTCACACCTGGAAGTCACAGGAGCCTGACTCTTACCACTAGTGGAGTTGGGGTGCCACAGAGCCTGCCTCACAAGGGACCTTGCCTATCAAGTTTGCCCTGGCCTAGGGGAACCCACTGCCCATCTCCCCCACCCAGACACCTCATAATGCACGCAGAGTCAGCTGAATGAGAGTGTACTCACCCCCTTGTGGCTGCTGTGATGCCCTCAAACTCTATCCAACTCCGGATAGGCCACCACCAGGATCCGGTACATCAGGGGGGTCATGGTGCAACGGGAACCCCTTCCACGTTGGGAGGCCATCCCCAGCTGGGCCTCCACCATCTTCTTGCTCCAGCAGCGCAGGTCCTCCCATCTTTTACAGCAGTGGGTGCTCCATCTGTGGTAGACCCTTCTTCTGGTGGGCGCTGCCCTAGAGGAATGATAGAGGGGGAAATGAAATTACTCACCTGTCCGGACCGTCATAGTCATTGCCCACCAGTTCTCACCCATGCCCTGACGCACATACACTCACCATCCGCACAGGCAGGCCTCAGCCCCCCATGTATTTTCCATCCACACCACTCAAAACAGGCATTGCCCACGCAGCATGCTCACAGTGTACTCACCTGTTTGTTTGGAGGACCGTACAGCTGCGTGTACTGGGGGAGGACCCCATCCACTAGTTTCTCCAACTCCTCCGATGTGAAGGCAGGGGCCCTTTCCACAGACACTGTAGCCATCTTCTCTTCCAGACACAGGTCACAGCAGCACTTGCAGTGTAGGTCCTCTCCTGTTGAAGGTCAGGTATCAAGTGAGTGAACAGAAAGGAATTGGCGGTCACGTCCACGGCGGTGCGTACCGTCACCACCAGCGTACATCGTCATTGGCTCCTGGGAGCCATAGGGCCCAATGTTAGCCAATGCAGAATTGCGCTGCGATCTTCGACCGCCCACTGCAACGGTGTACAACGCCAGCGCAGTTACCTCATTTCCCCTTGTCCCACCTTACAGGTCAGGCAGCCGGCATTTCAGGGGGCCACATTGGATGGATAAAAACTGCATCACACCTATCTAAGCCGGGAATACAGACAGATACTGGCACGTAGCGGATTACAAAAGTTTCTGCAAATAACACATTGTGATACCTCAGTGTTGGATGACTCTGCTTGCTGTTCTCCTCCTTAGGGCACGTCTGCTGGGGCAGGTGATGAGATGGCGGCATCCTCCGGTGTACAGATCCCTGGTGGACCTATCGACAATGGAAGAGAGACACATCATAATCACATACAGACTTGATAGTGCAACAATCATGGAACTGTGTGCCCAGTTGGAGCCAGACCTGATGTCAGCTATCCGCCATCCCACAGGAATCCCCCCTCTAGTGCAGGTCCTGTCTGTACTCCATTTCCTGGCCAGTGGGTCTTTTCAAACTACAGTGGCCATGGCATCAGGGATGTCCCAGCCAATGTTCTCGAACGTGTTGTCCAGAGTGTTATCTGCCCTGCTGAAACACATGCGCAGCTACATCGTTTTCCCTCAAGTGGAGGATTTGCCCACAGTGAAAGGTGACTTCTATGCCCTGGGACATATCCCCAACATCATTGGTGCCATTGATGGGACACATGTGGCATTTGTACCCCCTTTAGTAATGAACAGTGGACAGAAACCGCAAAAGCTACCATTCGATGAATGTGCTGATGGTGTGTTTGGCATACCAGTACATCTCCCATGTCAATGCCAAGTATCCTGGCTCAGTGCATGACGCTTACATTTTGAGGAATAGCAGCATCCCTTATGTGATGGGGCAAGTCCAGAGGCACTGTGTGTGGCTAAAAGGTGAGGCCAAGGTTCCAATACAGTTGACGTAGGTGTCTGGGTATGGGGTTGTCCCTAAGGATTGGTGTGTGTCTAACAGTTGTCCCACGACATTTGCAGGTGACTCTGGTATCCCCAACCTGTCATGGCTACTTACCCCAGTGAGAAATCCCAGGACAAGGGCAGAGGAACGCTACAATAAGGCACATGGGTGAACTAGGAGGATTATAGAACGCACCTTCGGCCTCCTGAAGGCCAGATTCTGGTGCCTCCATCTGACAGGTGGATCCCTATACTACTCACTGAAGTAGGTGTGCCCGATAATCGTGGCCTGCTTTATGCTGCACAATCTGACTTTGTGACGGAAGGTGCCTTTTCTGCAGGAGGATCGGCCAGATGGTGGTCTTGTGGCAGCTGTGGAGCCTGTGGACAGTGAAGAAGAGGAGGCAGAAGAAGAGGATGTCGACAACCAAAACATCATCATGCAATACTTCCAGTGAGACACAGGTAAGAAGATGAAACTCCTTCCCACATCTCATACTATTGTTGGAGCTAGCATAAGTCTGTCCTTTTCACTCAGTGTGTGGACACTGACTTGTCACTTTGACTTTCCATTTCACAGATCTGGGTCCCACTTTGTGCCCTCTGCTATGCTTACTGCTGGCCTACAGCTGTGTTACATTGGTATGTGAACAAGTACATTGACATTGCTATATTCCATAGATATTGCAATTACACATTTGTGAAAGCACAGAGTGACTCCAGATTGTTTTGTGATTGAAGTGTGTTTATTTATGTCCAAATAAGTGGAGGGCGTTGTAAAATGGGCTGGGGTGATGGTGGAGGAATGTCCATGGCAGAGTCCAGTCTATTTGTTTCACAGGTGCATTGTCCAAAGGGGCATATAAAGTGGAGCAATGGCAGTTTAAGGTGGACAGGGTGACAAAGTGGGAAGGAAGGGTGACATTCAGGGGGGTCTTATTTCCTGGCGGGGGTCTTGGCAATGTTCTCTGTCATGTTCCTGGATCTCAGGGACCGTTTGCGGGGTGGTTCTCCATCTGCAGGGGGTGGGGTGCTGGTGGCCTGTTGGTCCTGTGGCGGTGCCTCCTGTCCACTGGCGCCGGCCGAGGTGGAGGGCTGTTCTTCGTCCAGGCTAGTGTCAGGGGCCCGTTGGTGTGCCACTGTGTCCCTCCTGGTGTTGAGAAGGTCTGCCAGCACACCTGCAATGGTGACCAGGGTGGTGTTGATGGACTTCAAGTCCTCCCTGATCCCCAGGTAGTGTTCCTCTGCAGCCGCTGGGCCTCCTGAAACTTGGCCAATACCGTGCCCATGGTCTCCTGGGAATGGTGGTAAGCTCCCATGATGTTGGAGTGTGCCTCGTGGAGTGTCGGTTCCCTGGGCCTGTCCTCCCCCTGTCGCACAGCAGTCCGCCCAGCTTCCCTGTTATCCTGTGCGTCTGTCCCCTGAACTGTGTGCCCACTGCCACTGCCCCGAGGTCCCTGATCGTCCTGTGTTAGTGGGGTTGCCTGGGTTCCCTGTAGTGGTGGACACACTGCTGATTGACGTGTCCTGGGGACCGAGGGATGGGCCAGCTGGGTGGGTGCTGTGGTGGTGTTTCCTGAGGGGGGAGGTTCAGTGGTGGTTTGTGACTGTGTCAGGGGAACCGACTGTCCCGAGGACCCTGATGGGCCGGGCTGGTCATCTTGATCCAGGCGTGCAGAGCTGCTGTTATCACTGTGGGCCTCTTCTGTGGGGGGACCGGATATGTCTGGCACCTCCTGTCCGGTGACGTTGGGTAGGGGTCCTGTTGGGGTCTAAATTCATAGTTATTGTATCTGTGTGTGCCATCTTGTGCAATGGGTGAGTGACCTCTACTCCTGTGCTTGCATTATTGCCGTGGCCCTTGTGTGATTGGTGATTTTGGGGCGTGAGTGGGTCTCTCTACTGGACATGCTTTGGTGATGGGTGTCCATGCATTGTTGTTACATGCAGGGCTTAGTTTTGGGATGTGTGGGTTGTGTTAGTGGGGTATCTGTGGGTTGTTGGGGTGATTGGTGTGAGGGTAAGGGTGGCAGTATGTGATGGCATGCGGGTGGGGTGGGGGGGATAAAGTAGTTAAGATACGACTTACCAGAGTCCAGTCCTCCTGCTACTCCTGCGAGGCCCTCAGGATGCATGATCGCCAAGAGTTGCTCCTCCCATGTTGTTAGTTGTGGGGGAGGAGGTAGGGGTGCACTGCCAGTCCTCTGTACAGCAATCTGGTGTCTGGATAACATGGAACGTACCTTTCCCCGTAGGTCGTTCCACCTCTTCCTGATGTCATCCCGTGTTCTTGGATGCTGTCCCACTGCGTTAACCCTGTCGACAATTCTGCACCATAGCTCCATCTTCCTTGCAATGGATGTCTGTTGCACCTGTGATCCGAATAGCAGTGGCTCTACCGGACGATTTCCTCCACTATGACCCTGAGCTCCTCCTCAGAGAGCATGGGGTGTCTTTGAGGTGCCATGATGTGGTGTGGGTGATGTGTGAGGTGCTGTCTGTTGTGATGAGTGAAGGGATGTGTTGGTGTGTGTTGTTTGAGGTGCGTGGATGTTGTATAAGTGATGGTGTGGTGTGTCTGTTGATTCTGGTGTTGTGTTAGGTAATCTCTCTCTCTGCTTCTTCCCAAAAAAATTGTTGTAAGGGGTTGTGGGTAATGTGGGTGTGTGTTTTATAGTGGTGTGTGGGTGTGGTGTGTGTATATATATCAGGTGTGTGTATTTTGAATTGTCCAATGTGATTGTGTTTTGTAAATGTGTGTGTATTTTGAGCGCGGCGGTGTGTACCACCAATGGTTTACCGCGGTTGAAAGATCGCTGCGTTGATTTGTGGGTCGTGATAGTGTGGGCGTATTCCTGTTGGTGTGACGGTGTAGGTTTTGGTATCGCCAGTTTATCACTGACCTTTGATGTGGCGGACTTGTGTGGGTGTCTGTATTGTGGCGGATTCTGAGATGTGGGTCGTAATACCTGTAGCGTAGTTCCGCGCCCGCAGCAGTATGTTGGCGGTCTTCTGCATGGCAGAAAGCGGGATTTACCCCCAGGGTTTTAATGAGGGCCTTTGTCTCATTCACAGTGGAAGAGATTCCATGGACTGACGTCATATGTGGACCCTGTTAGAACAATGATGCCCAAAGCAATGCAAAGAATAGGAGACAGCGGATGCTACAATTGGTTTTGAACTCTTTGGCAGTTTCGACTCGAGTCAACGGATAGAAATGTAGTTCATTACATGATGACACTCATTTGAAAAGGGCAGTCAATAATTACTATTGCAGGAAAACTAGCGGGTATAGCATTTATGGTCAAGCTATTATGGGGCTATTCCCCATCAGCTGGGGAGTTGGGCAAAAGACTTTTAGAGGGTTGGACCAGGGAAGTGGGTCACCGGGTCAGAAAAGAAAACCTATAAAAGTGGCATTGTTAGGGGGAATTATCACAAGTTTGCCCGATGTTTGTACTGGCCCGGGAGAGACACTGCTTGTTAGTACACTTATGTCTTCTATGTTTTTTGGGGCTTTCCGGGTTTCAAAGCTTTTAGGCACAAAACAGAGTCAGAGCATCTCTTCAGGAGAAGTAAGGATTTGGCCCCAGGAAATGCAACTTGCCTGCGCAAATACAAAACAGATCAGAGGGAAAAAGGTAAAGAGATATGGCTTTGGGCCTATCCCAACCCAGCCATTTGCTAGGTAGCAGTGAGTCATCAGTTTGAATTAGGGAAACATGAAGTATTTTTACATAGGGATGGTTTTTGCAGGGAAAGAGGTATAGATAGAATTGAACATGCAGATATTAAATACGATGATATGGAATTCTTTAAAGCTGACGGTGTGCATTTGTCCTTTATGGTCATGGCACTATGGGGGTTATTACAACTTTGGAGGAGGTGTTAATCCGTCCCAAAAGTGACGGTAAAGTGACGGATATACCACCAGCCGTATTACGAGTCCATTATATCCTATGGAACTCGTAATACGGCTGGTGGTATATCCGTCACTTTAGCGTCACTTTTGGGACGGATTAACACCTCCTCCAAAGTTGTAATAACCCCCTATATCTATTACAGATTAAGGAGACTTTGAAGACAATTCTAAGGACAGTCAAGAATATTGGATTTTGGGGGGCAGAAAAAGGCTAATATAGGCCTTTTCTGGGTGGCAGTTGGAGGACAGATTAACTTACGTTTCACAAGTTTATGTTAGGGAATAGTGGTAGTCAACGCTGGAGAGGGAGGGGTAGGTAGGAGAACACCGTGTCAATGACAGGAAGTTTAAAGGTTGCTTCATTAGTTAGGTCAATCTGAGGTTAACAGGTTCACAAAACCGAAATAGATTTTTAAGTAGAGAGAGAGTTCAGAGCAACAGGGAGGAAGACAGTACTAGGACATTGTTGGGAGTGGAAGGGCAGTTTAGGGGAGGAGGGGAGGGGAGTTATGTTTAATTTCATGTTTAGTGAGGTGGTAGGTTTGTAAGCCAAAGGCCAGGTTATGTTATTCGTTATTGTGCACCTGTGTCAATAAAGCAGCCTTTTCCACACAATATATGGTGGTAGTCATTTGTGAACCCCTCTTCCCCAAACAATGACAAAGGAGAAAGGTTTATGTGATGTTTCTTAGCACGGTGTTGTTTTGCAGCTTTCTGTTTTTGTCTTCTTTTTGTTCATTTCTGTTTATTTTTCAAATTCTCTTTCTTCCTTTCATTTTTGCATCCTTTTTCACTTATAGGTGTGTGTGCATATAGATACCCCATACACTTAAACATTTTCTTACATATATCATTATAGATTAAAAATGCAAGAGCTGTAGTTCCATATCTCAAATTGTTTTAGAATGAAACAGTCTCAAAATATTGAATTCAGGAAAAGATCTTATTGCTTGAGCATACTAGATAAGCATTTGTGTGCACTTAGAAAAACGAATACATTAACGTAAATTGTCAATAAAAAATACATTATAAACAATGGGCACATTTAAAGAATCATGCACAGATATCCACAACATTCAAAAGCACCCAAAACCTGCATAAAGGTTATAGTATGTAATCTACCAAGTTTTCACAGGAGAGCTTGTCAGACTACTCTGTGGGCTTGTCATTGCTGGAGATCTGGACAGAGCTCAATTCCCTGGGAACTTCCACTAAATCAATCTGAGAATGGCAAAGCCTCCAACTTATCATGCCTATGCAAGGAAAGGAGAATTGAGTGGTCTTTCTTCAAGAAATCCAGAGGTGTGGATAGAGTTGAAATCAGCAGAAAAATGTCTCACTTGACACAGGAAGTGGCAAATGTTGGCTGTCTGTTTATGGGTAAACCAAAACCAAAAGGGAGGACATTACTCAAGGGCCCATTACAAGTGGGTCAGTATTCTGCCTGGTACTATTGATACCATGGGTCTGAGTAATTTCAGGGGTGGAGGGGACTGGTGGTATGACGCTATATCATAAAAAACAATAACAACATACACAAATGTTGCCAAAAATATATAAAGACACAGTAACCAAAATACTCAAAATTAAAAAAAGACTATTTCCAAAGTAAGTAGAGTATCTAAAGCCCAAACTAAAATAAAACTAAAAATAACACTTTACCATTTTCAAAAACAAACCACCCCCTAACTAAATTTTAGATGAAAAAAAGGTGAAACAGCTAACACATTTTTCGTCTCAACAGACTGAAACAAAAAGTACTAAAACATCAAACAGATCTGCAAAAATGCTACAAGTAAAACAAAGAAAAGACAACATCCAGAAGCGTATTTAACATGTGCACCTGCATTGTAAAAAAATAAAACAAATACAACCTCACATGTTTTTTTTTTAAATAAAAGAATCTATATTTTGATGATCTAAAATGTTCAGGTAAAATATCTGAAACAGCAAAATTTATCAAATCCCAGAAGGGAAGCTAATATTAAATTACTGAGGAAATACATATAGTAAGGGGAGCCCGCCAGTGACAAAACAGACTGGAAATTCACCAAATATTAGTTAAATGTATGCTATGGCATTGCTACCACTAACAATGAAATAGTTGAAAGCATTCTAAAACATAACCATCCCCTTAATACTGCTGAAATAAAAGTCAGAAATTGATTGCAGTACATAGGCCTGTACAAGTTCACAAAAGCCAACAGCAATGATTCTTAGAAGTATTATACCAAACATTCCTGAACAGGCAATAGGCCAACTCCCTGGCATACTAACCCTAAAAAGATTCATTGCCAGAATACATCGAACAGCCTGAGAAACATCAGTAGCTCCTACCAAACTAAAGATTTGAGCATACTTCAATACCTACTAATCACATACAAAAAAGAGACCTTTGACTATATGACAGCCACACTAATTATACAAAATAATGCATGCTACCTATAACAATTTAATAACCTTAACTCAATGTAATACGTGGATGAGGGATGGCACTTTTAAGTCATGCCCTCTACTGTTCACTCAAATATACACAACAAACAGCCTGCTGGCTTTTGGCAATGGTGAGCTGGGTATAGGCCCAGGGTGCCACTGTTCTGAGAGGTGCATGGAGCTGTGTACATTAAGGTTATGTAAACAGCAGTGCCCCTCTCGTCTTGCTCCACCATTTTCTGTGTCTCTGCCTGTTCGCTTCTCTGTAAGATTTGCCAGTTTAAAGTGGTTCTTCATTATCATACTGTGGGTGATGATTTTCACACCCCATTAGCCCCCTTCCTTTCCCTCCCTTCACTTTCCCACCCCTGCTGACACACCCCAACAACACTCAGTAGTGTGAGGCAGCTAAGCTATAGGTGATTTAAGTACCTTGGGGAGATCCAGACAGGTTTGTATTAAGGGGGATTCACTATGCAGCCAGGGACTGACCAGTGAACACAAAAGGGACCCCTTGCTGCCTGATTGTATTCACCAGCATCAGCAAGGGCGCCAAATTTCTCTCCACTCAGTGGGTACAGTATCAAGGGCCGGCTCTGAAACATGGTCAGTATCAAAATACAGACATTTCATTGGTGTATGTATGCTCTCTTACAAACAAAATGCAACTTACAATGAAATGACAACACATATAAAACAACAAACTAACAACAATAACCCACAAAAAACACAGATTTTGAACAGCCAATGATTTCAACCATACTGAAAGCCAACCCAGAAACTGCAATTCAGGGGTGCCACTATCATTTTAAACCAAGCTTACAGAGGCAGCTACAAAAATCCACCATGAACATAAAATATACAACTGACGTAGAATTTGCACACAAAATGAAATAGCTAATAGCTTCAGCATACGTACTTGTAACAGAACTCACTAAAAGTATAACATGCTAATTGAATCCTCCTATTACCAACAACATGAAACAAAACTAGTTCCACTAATGGATTATTTTGAGGATACTTGTGCTGGTCACCTATCAGGCCACAGACAGCAACCCAAATATCACATTGCATGGTGGAATATTTTTGACAGCACCATGTCATCAGAACCAAATGCAAATAATGCAGTGAAAGAGTGGCACAACTCATTCAAAGGAGCATCTGGAAGAAGCCATTCTACACTCTACCAACTCTTAGAAATACATACAAACTTAAAAAGATATTAGGAGTTAAGAATCATCCATAACCTAACTTAAATCGAAACTCTCTAACCAAACTAAACAAATGAATGAACTACGAGCGATTAAAGTAAGTCTTTTTACTAACGATCGAGGTCTACCATATTTAGACTCAACAACAAATAGAAATAGTAAACTGCAGAAATTCAGCAGTTATAGTTATACTTATAGTTATGCTTATGTTAAGAAGGTATACCTCGTGGTCTCAAGTTACTTAGTGGCACAAGTTTTAGTTTCTTCAGATATGTATAACTATAAGTATAACTATAACTGCTGAATTTCTATGGTTTTGTGTGGGTAGAACATCAACCAAACTCTAATGTCCCTGTAACCTTTAGTTTTTTTTCCGTGAATTTGTATTTTTTAACATAAAATAATCTATAATAATTAATGTACATTAATAAAACCACTGCAGGGCACAGCCTTTAGCTACGCATGGCAGAGGTTGGTCACAGGGCTTCCTCATGCACCCAACCCCACGCTTTGGCTGTGCACGACGGGTGTTTGGTGTATGAGTGGGTGTGTAGGAGGCTGGCCCAGTGTGTGGTGGACACCTATGGTGTTAGACCTTGTACTGGTTCCAGGCAATCCTTCTTAGATAGTGCTATAATGTCTGGGAAGCCAGGGCTGTCTGAAGAGGACCAGCAATGTCCGGGGGAACTCGACCTCTTGGAGGGGAGTCCGGGCCGACCCTGAGAAAATAGGAGAGTGAGCAGAATCAGTCGGAGCCCTATCAAGCAACCCACTGACAGCAGGCACAGTATGTAACAGTGGGACCCAGGCAGCACACCTGAAGAGGAGTCCCACGTCACTTCAGGTGTGCTGCCTGGTCCTTACTGCGACTCACTGTTGCAGCAGAGAGAATATTGTCCTTGCAGAGGTGCTGAAGGCCTGGGCTGCTTGGAGCCTGAAGATCCCTTGGAGCAGGAGTCAACAAGTCTTGATTGCTTCAACAGTTGCAGTGCACAGGGGTTCTGTCTTAGAGGAATAGACGAGGATTCACTGTCTCCCAAGTTGTACAGAAGACAAAGAGGACCCAGAGGACCCCTCAGAACTGCCACCTGTGTTGGAGAATCTTTACAGGTCCAGCGGACAGCAGAGCCCAGCATCCGGACTTCGTTGGCTTAGGTGCCTGCAGATGCAATGGAGTGACTCCTTTCCTCCAAGGGATATTCCTTCTTGCTTCTTTGGTGCAGCTCAAGTCTTGCTGACCCCAAAGGATGTACAGCTGTGGAAATGTTGCAAGTTGCTGACTGGAGCCACAGAAACAATGATGCAAGGAGAGGTTGTTTTGGTGTTGCAGTCTTGTTCGGTTCCTGTGAAGTTTAGCAGTGGTTCTCATGACCAGAAGCAGAAGAGTTCATTGCAAAGAGATTCTGGTGGAGTCTTGCATGCTGAATCTGGGGCCCCACCTACATGGGAGTCACTAAATAGACAAAAAAAGGGCTTGGTCACTTTGGAAGGTGCCCACCTAACAGAGGGGGTCACTAATGTAATCTGCCTAACTTGACCAGTCGGATGCTCCCAGGGGCCTCTGCCCATCTTGTTTTCAAGATGGTAGAATCAAGTGGCCACCTGCAGCAGCTCTAGGCACTACCACCCCTGGGGTGGTGATGGACAGGTTAGTGGTCACTCCCCTTTCCTTTCTGCAGTTTCACACCATAGCAGGGCCTGCGGGTCCCTTGACTGGTGCAAACTGGATTATGCAAAGAGGGCACCAAATGTGCCCTTCAAAACAAAAGCAGTGACATAGGGAGGCTACCACTCCCAAGCCTAGTGCCACCTATTTCCACGGGAGAGGAGGTTGCACCCCTATATCACTGGAAATCCTCAGTTCTACCTTCCCTTGCTTGAGCTGCTTGAGCTGGTGAAGCAGCAGGAGGGCAGAATACTGTCTGAAGGGCTGCAGCAGCATGGGCTGTTCACAGACCCTGGAAGACTGGTAGGAGCAATACTGGGGGGGTCCTCTAAGGAGCCCCAGAATGCATGGAATCATGCCACCAATACTGACATCAGCTGTACTGAAGTTCTTCAAGCCTTAGAGAACTTTGTTCACCAACCTTTGAAATGCTGCAGAGGCATTCTTCAAACCAAAGGGCATCACTGTGAAGCGATAATGAGCTAGTTGTTAAGAATGCTTTTTAGGCTTTTGGAGTATCAGATAACTTGATCTGCCAATATCCTGCAGTCAAGTCAAATGTGCTGAGATACTTGGCTGTAGCCAAAGAATCTATCACTTCATCTTCCCTTGCAATTGGATGGACACCAGTCCTGGTGACTGCATTGGGGCCTCTGTAATCAACACAAAACTTCATTTATCTTTTTCCATTTTGAGAGTGAGGCTCGGGTACCAAGACTACATGACTAGCCCAACGGCTGCCTGAAGGCTCATTGACTCCCAACTTAAGCATCTTTTGTACTTCTGCGTTGATGCATTCTCTGACATGGTCAGGCTGCCTATAGATTTTAATTTTTACAGGTAGATTGTCACCTGTGTCAATATCATGTTCACACCAAGTGGTTTGTCCAGGAGTCAAATAAAAGAGTTGTGAGAACTGCCTAAGGACATTTCTACAGTCGGATTGTTGCTGGTCAGAGAGGCAATCAGCAAGGACTACTCCCTCCACTGAACAATCAATTGGGTTGTGAGAGAAGAGGTGAGGGAGAAGATCACTCTCTTCTTCTTGATCTTCATCAGTGGCCATGAGTAAAGCCATGTCAGCCCTTTCATAATAAGAGTTCAGGCAATTCACAAGGACCACTGTGTGGGGACTTCTAGGACTGCCGAGGCCAACCAAATAGGTGATCTCACCCTTCTTCTCCACAATGCTGTGTGGGCCACTCCACTTATCTTGGAGTGCCCTGGGAGCCACGGACTCCAAGACCCACAGTTTCTGACCTGGCTGATAAACAGTCAGCACAGCCTTTTGGTCATGCCACTGCGTATGCAATTCTTGGCTGGCCTCAAGGTTTTTGGTTACCCTCTTGATGCAGTCTGCCATTCTAGACCTTAGATCTAATACGTAATCTACTATGCCTTGCTTGGGGGTTTGAGAGGTTGCTCCCAACCCTCTTTTACAAGATCAAGTTGACCTCTAACTGGGTGTCCAAACAGAAGCTAAAATGGACTATAACCCACTCCCTTCTGTGGAACGCCCTGTACGTGAAGAGGAGGCAAGGCAATAGGACTTCCCATCTCCTCCTGAGTTTTTTAGAGAATCCCATGGTCATGCTTATTAAGGTTTTGTTGAATCTTTCAATTAAACCATTTGTTTGTGGGTGGTAAGGGGTGGTGCATTTATATGTTACACCACACCCCTTCCACATAGCTTTCAGGTATGCAGACATGAAGTTCGTACCTCTGTCTGACACCACCTCCTTAGGAAAACCCACTCTGGAGAAAATTACCAGGAGGGCCTTGGCCACTGCAAGTGCTATAGTGGTCCTAAGGGGAATTCCTTCTGGGTACCTAGTGGCGTGGTCCACTACCACTAGTATAAATCTGTTCTCAGATGCAGTTGCGGAGTCTAAGGGGCCAACAATGTCTCTCCCTATCCTCTCAAAGGGTATCCCAACCACTGGGAGTGGAATTAGGGGAGCATTAGAAGTGCCAGCTGTCTTGCCCGTGGCTTGGCGGGTATCACAGGACGGACAAAACTCCTTTGTGTCTTCAGACATATGAGACCAGTGAAAGTGAGAGAAAAGTCTGCCCCAAGTCCTGCTTTGCCCCAAATGGCCTTAAGTGCTAAGGTCAATCAGAACTCTCTGAACTTTTGAGGAATGACCAACCTCCTGGTTGCACCAGCTTTGGGATCCCTTTCCTCAGTCTAAAAGAGGCCATTGCCCCAGTAGACCTTATGGGTCCCACTTATACCCCTTGCTTCCTGGGCAGCAGCTTGCTGTCTCAGGCTTTTCAGAGAAGGACATGACTTCTGTCCCAGGCTAAGTCCCTCCCTGATGGCCTCCGCTGCACCTAAGAGCTCAGCTATATCAACTTTGAGCTCCTCTGTTGTAGGCTCCACCCAAGGGGCAGATTCCTCTCCCTGAGGAGAGGGATCCTCACCAGAAGCCTGAACAGGGGGCAATTTCTTACCCTGCCTGCCTTTCTTATTGGGAGTCTCTTGGGCCATTTTTCCAGGGTACAGTGCTTCTTGCTCTCCCTGCCTCTTGGCCTGTGCTCTTGGCAGTACAAAATATATGCCCAGCATTTCTTCATGGGTTTCCAACTACACTTCAGCTCTGGCTGAAGTCTCCAAATGATTGCCCATGATTTACTACAACTTTCTTTTGGGCAGTAAACCCGCACCCCAGCAAAGGTCAACAACATCTACGAGGAGGCACTGAGTGTTGTTGTGAGCGTCAGTGACTTAGTAAGTGTAACCAAGTAAGTTTTATTCAGGGGACACTAGTTTTTCAGATACCATTGTGACACTAGCACCTGTATCCCTGTAGGCCGCAGCCTCAACACCATTAATAAGGGTGTACTGCCTGTAATTACCCATATTAAGGGGTCATGTTAAGCAGCTAGGGTGGCAAGATCAATACCACCCTCAGAGACCAACACTGCCTTAGTGGTCTCCATGACTAACCCAGAGCCCACTGCAATTCCCAAGGTGAGTCCAGCAATACCCTTGGTCTGACTACTACTATCCGTGCTATTGCTAGGGGCTCTAGGGGTAGACGTGGTAGTGGTAGTAGCAGGCTTGGGGTGCTTTTTAGGACAGGTGTTGTCACCTGCCCTGTGGCCTTTTGTCTACTAATGTAGCATCAAGGTTTCTTGTTCGAAGAGGAAGAGGATTTAGACCCACCCCGGAGAGTTTTGTTACCTACTCTGATGCAAAGCCATTCGTCTGCCATCCTACCCAATACTTGGGGAGTGGTCAGATCTGAGTCCACCAGATGTTGATGCAGTTTGTCAGAAATATAATTGTTAAGTATGTGTTATCTCATAAGAAGATTGTACAAGTCCTGATAATTATGCACATTTCTGCCATGCAACCAGCCTTCCAGAGATTTGACAGAGCTGTCCACAAAATCTACCTAATCCTGGGAGGACTCCCTCCTGGTTTCCCTGAATTGTATCCTATAGTTTTCTGTGGTCAACCCAAACCCCTCAATGAAGGCATCCTTAAGTGCCTCATAATTGTCTGCATCTTCCTCCCTGACAGTGAGGAGTTTATACTTATCTTGTCAGTAACAGAAAGCCACAAGATGGCTGCCCACTGTCTTTGTAGGTCCTTCAGGACTCTACAGGGCTTACTTGTGTGTGTCCCCGTTCTCACTACCATGATTGCTCCCCACTGAACAGCTGTCTTCCCCTGATTCCTCCTGACCCTCCCCAGTAGGATCTAAGTCTATACTATCCAATACTGGATGGCCAGTCTCTACTATTTGCTCTTCCTGGCCCTCTGAATGTTGGAGTTCAGACTGAATGAGCAAGCCGAGGAGTAGGGTTTTGTTGGGATTTGTCCCTGTCTTCAGTTTCCTAGAGGCACATAACTCCTTCCACTCCTGAAAAGTGAGGCCCTCATACATGGCCTTGGCCATGGGTTGTGTCCTCTGCTGAAGGTGCACATATCTACTCTATGGTTCTAGACTTTCTAAAGGTTTAGAGAAAGGGCTATGCTAGGCCCCCAACTTGCCTAAACTAGAGGTCTAGAAATCCTTACTACCAAGTGTAGTGTGTCCTGAAGACTAGTAATGACCTTTCCTGTGGAAAGTCACTTGTGACAGAGTGGTAAAGCAATTGCAAGTGTCTTATCCTATTTAATCATCAGATAAATCAACAAATATGTGCACTCGCAATGGGAGTTTCTTATTCTTCAAGCTATGCCAATTTGACAATGGGATGGTGAGAGAGATAAATAGCTTGGAGTGACCAATATAAACCATATTTCTCGATGATTGTCATATGGTTGAGATATATAAATGATCTACTTTTTATCTGAAATTGGCACGAATTATGAGTTTCTTGCCTATTTTGACTTGATCATTGAGAATAGCTGTGGTCTGCAAATTACATGCAACACAAAGCTCAAATTGGCTTCATGGATGTATGCATATATCCAAAACAATTAAATTGAAACGACAATATACAGGAAAACAACGGAAAAAAGTGGTGTATTACATTGGGACTATATTTAATCTGAGGGCCCTAACTAAAAGCATTCTCTATGGCCAGTTTCCGAGAACACGACACAACGGTTTAAATGATGGAGACATGGAACAGAAATTCTCAGGGATGGAACAAAGACTTTACAGCAAGTGATATCCTGGATCTTACATTGACAAGGTGCAGAAAGAGCCGGATCTATGGCACGTACACAGACCTTATTTGGAACAATATTGCTCGTGATACTGATAAGAAGGAGGACAGTATCTGATTAATTCCCATTTACAGTAAGGAGTGCCAGGATATTGTCAGGATTTCTAGTAAACATTAGAGTCTATAATGATCTGGACATTTCCAGTAAAAGTGACCCTAGACTGCAAGTTACATATAGGAAAGTGCTGTCATTAAAGGACAGACTATGTAAGAGTCACTTTAAGCATATAAAACTACTGACTTGTCTGGACATTGGGAACAAAGGCTTTGTGAAATATAACAGATGTAAGGCCTGCAAAATTGGTAAGAATACACAATCAATCTGTGTTTTTAAGGATAGAACTGGCACCGTCAACCAAAGGATCCCTGTGATACACAATTTGTGGAATATATAATCAAATGTGGATGTGGTCTTAAGTATGTTGGGCGTATCACGTATTCCCTCAGTCCATAGCCAAAGGTTCTAGAGATGAGAGAGGAGGAGATCGAACTCTGAAACTACGCCACCTTGAATCAAAATTCACAATAAGACTACAAACAAACGTCATTTTTTGTTTGATTTTCAGATGACAGATTGTCTGTACATCTGTAAAGACAATAGCAAAATATTGTTACCTGAGGGACACACAAAAAATGATATACTGGACATGTGAGGACTTTTTCAATTTTCATTGGTTCTATGTTTGGATATACATTGACTAGAAAGGGGCACTCAGTCCTCATATCCTGCACTTTTTGTTTGAAACAACAATAACAGTATGCTGTTTATACTAAGAATGATTTATTACAGTGTAGAACTGAAACAGTGACCACAGAATACTGTTGATTTGTTACTGTGATTGCGAGTATCATTGAAGTGATTTCATGAATATCAGCCGGTACGACATTATTCAGCTGCACAAAACTAACATGTCAACAGAAATAAAGTGTTTCAAGGTGATCACTGCCAATGAGCACAGTCATTATCATAAAAAATATGTTCAAATAAAAGCCTGTGTGTAATGTAGACGTCAGATTTGTATATTGCTAATATCTCATTATTGTCTGTATATTCTAATTTATTTTGGTTTGACACCTCATCATTTTTTAATTGTATAGTCGTTCCTGTTAACAGTAGTACTACGATAACCAAAATGCTGCATTACAAGCAGGACGGGCTGTTTGTATTTAAACATATACAGAGAGACTCAATGACTGTGAGCAAGACTCATGGGAGTAGAAAATCGTTGGTGTTTGCTACACTAATAAATGCCACTGACTGGAGTTCAAGAATGCCACTGATTGGGGTTCCTGGAGTGCAGTGGTTTTTCTTGTATGCTTTGTTTTGAGATGGTCGGTCTCCCTCTGCCACCAGCCTCTGGTGTGTGCTGCCAATCCATGACCACATTGTGTGTGTGTGTGTATACATGTGTATACATACATATATATGTATTACATACTGGCAGTCACCAGTAGGTAGTTATAGTTAGTACCTAGTTTCCACAGGAAAAGGATTTATTTTTTTGCCAATAACGTTTGCACCATTTGCCGAGTCCTCATTCCGGGTGACACATCGAGTGAGGGCATTGAAAAAAGGACGGTACCTAAAAACTTTTCCCTATGCAGTTTCCATAAGATATTTTTACAAATTTTCCTGTGAAACCATGGTGGATTCGCGAATTCCGGTAAAAATGTAAAATAAAACAAGCCCAGTTTCTTGCACTTGTTTTTTGTTCAGCCCCGGGGGGCAGGTCCCGTGGCCATACTTGCATTTAAGAAAAGGGGAGTGGGTGCATGCAGCCCCCCTCCCCAAGGCCAGTTTGAGCCCAGGGGACCACTACTTCTCCAGGGCTTTATATAATATACTCATAGTAGAGGGGCTGTGCGGCCCCCTCCGTGGACCTTTAGACGCCCCGGGGACTGCCTCCTCCCTGTGTCTTGTCAGGGAAATAAGAGGGGGACCCCCCTCCTGTGTGTAAAATTACCCCGGGGACCACCACCCTCCTACAGGGCACAGAACAATTAAAAAGAGGATGTGTCTGTGTGATCTCCACTTCCTGGGCCCTATTCGGCCTCTTGGAGCACCACCGCCCGAGGGTAAGGATAAATAAAAAGTGGGAGGAGGGGTTGCATTTCCCTCCTTCCAGGTCATTTCAGTCCCGGGGACCACTACCTCCCTGTGGCTTGTCCTGTACCAAATGAAGAGGGGGGCGCACAGAGCCAAACTGCAAGTGCACCCCTAGCAGGCAGGAGCAGAAAAATTGCTCCCGCTTTCAGGGAGCGGACTTTTCATTTGTATTCCTGCCTGCAGCTCCCACTGGAGGTGGGAAGGTGGCAGGGACTGAAGGGACATTGAGGCTCCTCCCGCAGTCCTCAGGAGAACAGATGTAGAGGAATATCAGCACATCTCCACGTAACAAAGAAGCACTCACTACATATAATTAACCTGTTGGGTGCCTTGGACGAGGTGATCTTGTCCAAGGCACCGGTTCCCTGGTGCCTTGGACGAGATCACCTCGTCCTGCACCCGGGACACGGGGAGAGCTAGCGCTCCCCCCATGGGCCCCCCACCCACACCCTCCAGTCGTGGATGGAAGGGGAATCCCTTCCACCCCCGACCCCCCCCTCGGCAATCCAATGACGTCAGCGCACTCACAGCGCGCTGACGTCATCAAATATTGCAGAGGGACGCGCTGGAAGCCATTTGCTTTCAGCGGTTCGGGGAGAAAGGACCTAAAGGTAAGTCCTTCCCTCTTTGGGGGTTGGGGGGGACAGACACGGGGGAAAGGAAAGGGCCCGCGATCGTGGAGCAGGAATCCCCACTAGGCACCAGGGATTTCTTTTTGCTGTTCGTTTTGGGAGCGACCCCTTGGGCAAGGGTCGCTCCCATTGGGGGCTAATATTTTCCATATTTCAGCCCCCTCTGGGGGCAGATCAGCCGATTTTTCAGCCGATCTGCCCCCAGGGGGGGCCGAAATCCACTAGACACCAGGGACATTATTTTTGGCATGTATTTTAGGGAGCAATCCCTTGGGCAAGGGTCCCTCCCATTGGGGGCTAATTTTTTCTGTATTTCGGCCCCCCGGGGGCAGATCGGCCGATTTTTCGGCCGATCTGCCCCCGGAGGGGTGGGGCGAAATCCACTAGATACCAGGGAAATTATGTTGGGCATGTATTTTAGGGAGCGACCCCTTGGGCAAGGGTCGCTCCCATTGGGGGCTAATTTGTTTTCTTATTTCGGCCCCCCTGGGGGCAGATCGCCCGATTTTTCGTCCGATCTGCCCCCAGGGGGTGCCGAAAACACTAGACACCAGGGACATTTTTTTTTGTTGTTTTAGGGCAGCGACCCCTCCGAGGGCAATAATTTTTTAATAAGTTTCGGGCCCCCCTGGGGCTAGATAGGCCATGTTTTTGGCCGATCTGGCCCCCGGGGGGGTCGAAACACACTAGGCGCCAGGGATTGTGAGGTGTGTGTGTGTTTTGTGTGTTTGGGGGCACCCCTTGGGCAAGGGTCACCCCCCAAAGGGGGGAAATTTCGTATTGGCCATCTATGCCCCCATTGGGGGCAGATGGGCCTATTTTTGTAGGCCCATCTGCCCCCAAGGAGGGCAGACACCACCAATACAGCAGGGATTATTTGTTTTTGGTTCCCCTTTTTTTTTGTTTAGTGCTGGGGGTGCCCCCGTTTGTCCCCTTTGGCAAGCGTTGCCCCCTAAATGGGGCACAGAGCTGTTGGCCATTTCTGCCCTCCTTGGGGGCAGATCGGCCATTTTTTTAACGCCCATCTACCCCCAAGGGGGGCAGAATCCACTTAGGCACCAGGGATCCTGTGTGTGTGTGTGTGTTTTGTGTGGGGGGGCGGCACCTTTGCCAAGGGTCGCCCCCCAAAAATGGGCACGTTAGTGATGGCCATTTCTGCCCACCTTGGAGGCAGATCAGACTATTTTGTTTTAGGCCCATCTGCCTCCTAGTGGGGCAGAAGCCACTTAGGCACCAGGGACAATTTCTAAGTTCTTGGTGGCAGGGTGTTTGTCAACTGGCGAAGTATTTGTATTTGTGATTATAACAGTTTATTTCTTCTTTTTGTTCTAGTTCAAAGCTTTTGCTTCCTTTGCTGTGGATCCTTGCAGTTTTGGCAGTAGTTGTCCTGCGGTTTGCATAGTTGCATGTTTTAGGTAAGTGAAAGCAATTTACTCCAAAGGAGTATTGTTGACATGCATGAATGACATGTTTGTAGGTGGTGTACTAAATGCAGTATTGTGTGTGAAATTGTCCTTAGATTTGAGCACAATGATATTTGTGTTGTCATATGTCTAATTTTCTTTTTTCTTTTTTCTTTTTAGTGGGATATCATTGGTGATTGCTGTGTCTGTGCAGAGTAGTTGCTGGTGAGTAGCTTGTTCAGGCAAGTGAGTGGTATACTTTTTTAGTACTTAACTCTTTGTGATAAAGCTACACTTTGTTTATTACTTATTTTAGTGCTAGTTGTTGTTGGCAGTCCATTTGTTGTTAGTGAGGATCATGGCTAGCCGCAGAGTGACCGCTCATCAGGTTGTTGGCATGCTCTTTGAGTCGTCTTCAGACCATGATTACGAGACTGACTCTGCATCTGAGGCAGAGGAGGAAGTGAGAGATTCTGGCAGTGAGTTTTCTGTCCGAGAGTATTCTTCTGATGAGGAAGCTACTCTCAGTGCAGATGAAGGGCCTGTTTTAGAGGAGGACATTAATGTGCCAAGAGTGCAGCAGCCTGGGGCTGAAGGGTTTCCCATTAGAAGACCTGACACCTGGATTGCCCCAAACATGGAGCAGCCACAGTTACCTGCATTTACTGGTCTCCCAGGGTGTAGAGTCAATACGGAAAACTTTTTGCCTGTCCATTTCTTTCACTTGTTTATGGACGATGTATTTTTGGAAGAGATTGTGGAGCAGACTAATTTGTATGCAGAGCAATATTTGAGGGACAATGCTGCCAGACTTAGGCCTCAGTCTATAGCTACTCAGTGGGTTCCTACATATCTGGAAGAGATGAAAAAGTTTTTAGGTTTGACTTTTTTGATGGGGTTGATCAGGAAGCCGTCACTGGCTTCTTATTGGTCTACTAGTCCCTTGATGGCAACGGCTATATTTCCTGCAACTATGACACGTAATCGCTATTTGCTTCTTATTCGTATGCTACATTTTGTAGACAATGCTTTAGCCTTGCCACGAGATCACCCTGATTGTGACCGTCTTTTTAAGATTAGGCCTGTCCTTGATCATTTTGTAGATCGGTTTTCAGAGGTCTATGTTCCAGGCAAAGCGATAAGTGTGGACGAGTCTTTGGTCCTTTTCAAGGGGCGTTTAGTTTTTAAGCAGTACATTCCTAGTAAGAGGGCACGGTATGGGATTAAATTGTATATGCTGTCAGAAAGCAGTACAGGATATGTGTATAATTTCCGGGTCTACACTGGTAGGGATTCCAGTATTGACCCTCCTGATTGTCTGGCCACTTTTGGAGTTAGCGAAATAATTGTGTGGCCCTACATTTATTTCACTTGGCAACTGTTAATGCTTTTATTGTGTTCAAGGATTGTTCACCTGAGTCAAGGATGGCATTTGTTAAATTCCAGGAGTCAGTGATAGAGAGCCTTATTAGGTGGAACGGGAAAGAGTTCCTAGAGTAGAAGTGGTGGAGGAAGTGGCTAGATTGAAAGATCGCCACTACCCAGATCACATTCCTCCCACTCCCAAAAAAAGACTTGCCCACATAGAAATGTAGAGTATGTGCCCGGAGATCAATCTGGAGGGAGAGCCGGATGTACTGCCCTGAATGCCCTTCAAACCCTGGGCTGTGTGTGCCCGGCTGTTTTAGAAGTTACCACAGTAGGAAAGGTTTTTGGGAAATAGTGTGAGCGTAAAGTGCCTGTTTTATATTTTCATATGTTCAGTTCACGGTTGGCTTTACTGTCATGTATTTAGTTAGAGCTTTTGTGTTTGTAGTTTTGTACTTATTTTATAATTAGTTAGTGGTTTCTTTTTTGTTTATAAACAAAATAAAAAGTGATGGCGGTGTGCGTGGGGTGGCGCTTGGCTGGCAGTATGCGTGGGGTGGCGCTTGGCTGGCGGTGTGTGGGGTGGCGCTTGGCTGGCGGTGTGCTTGGGGTGGCGCTTGGCTGGCGGTGTGCGTGGGGTGGCGCTTGGCTGGAGGTATGGGTGGTGTGGCGCTTGGCTGGCGGTGTGCTTGGGGTGGCGCTTGGCTGGCGGTGTGTGTGGGGTGGTGCTTGGCTGGCGTTATGGGTGGGGTGGCGCTTAGCTAGCGGTACCAGCCAAACGCCAGTCCACACACTCATCAGCTGGTGTGATTGCTGTATCAGTCATGGGGATGTATGAAAGTGATGGGCCCTTGACTGGCGCTGCCTGTCGATGCGAGTGTTGTAATGTGCTGGGCCCGTGGCTGGCAGCGTGAATGGTCTTGTGCATGTCATGTATGAAAGGTGTGTGAATGGACTGTAAAGCGGTTGGTGCCTTGCCGTGGCTTTACAGCTCACGAGCTGTGAGTCATTGGTTCCGTTTTTGGGCCTTTTAGTTATTAACAGTGCATTTCACTTTTGTGAAATCTCTTGTTAATAAAATTTGATCTACTGAACCATCACTCACCCTCGTGCCAAATCCAACCAGTATGTGTGGTAAAAATGTAAAAACCTGCTCCGCTGTAATCAGGCGTCGCAGCGCACTTGTGACACGCTAGGTGTCTCAGGTGGGACCCCGCTGATGAAGCATGCCACCAACTTGGTTGGTGGGTGAGGGGTCTTCTTCACATAACCCAAGTGCGTTTCTTTTCACAATTTTGGTGTTTGGCACATCAGAGACGTATGTGGACACATCAAAATGATATATTACAAAACTACCTGTGTTTGGGGGTAGGGGGCACCTATGTTTTTGGTCCTGGGTGCGGCCTTCATCTAGGTAAACCTACCAAACCCAGACATTTTTTAAAACTAGACAACCCAAGGAGTCCAAGGAGGTGTGGCTTGCGTGGATCCCCCTACAATTTCTTACGAAGACTCCTCTGCAAACCTCAAAATGTGCTTAAAAAAGCATATTTTCCTGACTTTCCTTTGTACGATCACCGCTCCAACACAAAATTCCTACTCCTCAGCATTCCCCTCAGTCTCCCAAGTAAAATGACACCTCACTTGTGTGGGTCCCCAAAGCAGAGTCAGCCTAAAGATGTATAAAAGAAGAATATGTGCTTATCAACTCGCTGTGCTATCCCCATAATCTCTACAAGTTTGTGGTCTTTTTCTGTTGCAGGCACCTGGCCCACCCACACAAGTGAGGTATTATTTTTATCGGGAGACTTGAGGGAACGCTGGGTGGAAGGAAACTTGTGGCTCCTCTCAGATTCCAGAACTTTCTGTCACCGAAATTTGAGGAAAACATGATTTTTTAGAAAAATTTTGAGGTTTGCAAAGGATTCTGGGTAACAGAACCTGGTCAGAGCCCCACAAGTCACCCCATCTTTGATTCCCCTAGGTCTTTAGTTTTCAAAAATGCACAGGTTTGGTAGGTTTCCCTAGGTGCCGGCTGAGCTATAGGCCAAAATCTACAGGTAGGCAATTTGCAAAAAACACCTCTGTTTTGGATTGGAGTGAGGCATACTAGAGTGGGGCAGATTGTTTTGGATTGGGGTGGAGCAGATTCTATTACGGTGGTTTGGAGTGGGGTGGATTGGATTTGATTGGAATGAGGTGGATTAGATTGGGTTGGTGTGGGGTGGATTGGATGGGAGCTGATTGGGCTAAAGAAAGTTAGCTCTAAAAAATAAAACTTTTCAATTTTGTTTGTCCTGCTGGGAATGTTTTTGACAGTCACATGCCTTCTGTTAGCAGGGCACTAGAAGTTAAGAAGAACAAAATAGTACCTCACTCACGTCAAGAACAGAGGATAGGCACTGTTTAAGTAGAATCATTCAGTGCTTTGCCCATGCTCCATACAGAGGAACGGAAATTATTCCAGGGCTGCAGTAACGAATTACAAAGTTGTAAAGCAGAGTGCCACACGAGCCAATAAATGGTAATTGACAGGCGGACTCCAAGCACTTTACTGTGTACAACAGAGTCTTGCAAGCAAGATGCATGCACTCGCAGGCTCAACCCTAAAAATACACAAAATTCAAAAATACCTTAATTGAAAACTAATAAACTAACATTAACTAAATCAATTATTTCAATTAGCAAAAAATATTTTAAATTATTTAAATTATACATTTTAAATTATTTACAAGTTCCACTATAAATCTGGCCAAATTGAGGAAAGTGTTGAGCTTTAGGGCTATGGGCAAATGTACTATTCCCATTACAAACCCAACCACACTGGGGAAAGTGTTGGTCGTGGGGCGGGGTGGGGGGTGCAGATATATTAATCCAGCTCAACAACTTCACCACATTGGGCAAATTATTGGAGTGTGGGTGGGGAGAAGGAGGAGATTTACTGTTTCCACTTTTAACTTAGCCACATCAGGAAAAAGGTTGGGGGGGGTTAAGACTTCCTATACCAACTCCAAACTTAACTACATTTTAAAACGTTTTGGACTTTGAGTGGGCGGGTGGAGTTTAACAGCATACATTTAAACTACCTTTATAAAAGAAAATACAAATTAGAAAAACACCTCAATTGAAATCCAATAAGTAAATTCAAATTAAGTAAATTGAAATAGTTACATTTAAAAAAAAATGTTTTAAACTATCAAGGAACGAAAACATTTTTATCTATTATATATCAAAAAAGAAATGGGAAGATAGAAAAAATATAACTTTAAACAAAATGTAAAAAAATGTTTAAAAGGTTACATACATATTAGAATCTTACAATATTAAACAAAAAAGTAACACATTAGAAGACATAATTTAATAAAGAATTATTTATTATCTTTTTTAAAAAGGAAAATAATTAATTCACACAATTGTGAACACAACAAACTAAAAAAATGTTACATTTTTTTTTTCACTACCTGTCCTATTGGCCTATAAACATCCTTCGCCTAAAATTATTTTAAAGAAACATAAAACTAAATAAAATATATTAAAACACAAAAGTGTATAAACAAGCATACATCAAACAAATGCACAAATTATGAAATACAGAGCCTGATTTAGAGTTTGTGGATTGGTTACTCTGTCACAAATGTGACAAATATCCCATCCGCTGTATTACAAGTGCTACTGAACATAATGTACTTGTAATACGATGGATGCCATATCTGTCACTATTATGATGGAGTAATCAATCTGCCGAACTCTACATCAAGTGTTTGGTCTTTCATTTTCAAACACAAACTATACAAATATAGAAATATTTAGAGAAAGGTTTGGGCTTTTCAAAAGTTTCTTTTAATTCCAGAAGAAAAAGCAGTATGATAGACGCTGGCACGTGGGTTCTTCAACAGGTCAATCGTGAGCTAGCACACTGTCTCAATTAGCTCTCATATGATAGTTGCCAATGAGGTGGTTTGAAGACATGCAGCTGCACACTGGTAAAACAGCACTTCAAACCACTGTTCACCTCATTGTGTAAGGCTGGGGAGCTGATAGTTGATGACCATAAGGTGCATCCTTTTGAGAAAAATTCTTTATCACTTTACTTTGTCTATTTCTTTCTTCTATTTTCTCTTTTTTGTCGCCTTCTTTGCTAATTTCTTAATTTTTTTTTCTCTGTTCTTTCTCTCATTCTCTCTACTTCCTTTTCTAGCTATTTCCTTCCTTTTCTCTATCTTGCCCTGTTTTTCTCTTATTTTTCTTGCTTACTTCCTCTTCTGGCTTTCTTTCCTGTCTTTCCCTCTTTCTTGCTGTCTTCCTGTCTCTTTTTCTCCTGTCTTCCTCTCCTACTCCCCTCATGTCTACCTACTACTTTTCTTTTTTCTGTCTCTCTTTTGATCTTTCTTTTTTACCTCCTTTTCTGTTTTTCTTATTTGTCTTTGGGTCATTTGATCTTTCTTTCTTTACTTTTCCTACTACTTTTTCTTTCTTTATCCTAATATCCTTCATTTCACTCCCTTCTCTGCTTTTTCTTTCTTTCATTTCTTCTATGTGTACTCTTGCCTTTTTTCTCCTGTTCTTTGTCTTTCTTCCTGTCTATTTCCTTTTGTTCCTCTTCTTTCCTTTCTGCTTTCTTCCTGCATTTCCATTTTCTTTCTTTTTCTGTTTCATTCTTGTTGTCCTTCCATCTGTTTATCCGGCTTTACTCTTTTCCCTGTTTTCTTTATTTGTGCTCTGTCCCCTTCCTTTCTTTCTAACACTTTTACTTCCTTCCTTTTTCATTTCTTTCTTTCTGTCTTTTTTCTTTCTTTTCTTTGAAAGAGCTTAGGTTTTTAAATCAATCTCTTTATGCATTCATCTTTGTCTTATGATTGATTGGCAGGTACATGCCATAGGTGTGACTGCAGATATATGTTATTTGTGGAGAGCTATGAAGTTTGTATGTGCCTTGCAAAATATAGGATTGTGATTGCTCTTGGTTAAGGGTACAGTGTCATGTTAAAATAATAACTTTCTAAGTTGCTTGTTTGTGGACATGAATCAATTGACTTATGGGCAATTATCTGCAAAAAGTGGACGTCTTTAAGGCACTAGCTCTCAAAATGAGGTCAGTGTCATGCCATGAATTCCATGAGAATGAGCTGACCCTCACTGAGATAAGACACTCACTTCTCAGAGATGGTTTCAAAAGAGTAAAAAAGCAAAATGGATCCTTTGGGGCACTAGGCAAACCTTTTTGTGCTAGAGTTTGTACGTATTTAATTCTGTATGTTCACTAGAGATGGGCTGGGGTGCTCAGGGTGTGGTGTTTAGGTTACCTGGCCTTATATACCCTTACTAAATATACCCATATATACCCACATATGCAGGCAGTCATTCAGGATGATCTTCAAAGATCAGATGTAGTTCACTATAGAAAAAGCTGGAAACATCGGGAATAGATAATGGAGCATACGCTCTCCTTTAACTATATTATAAACAAGAGACAACACAGCACACACTCGGATGATCTGTAAAAAGTAAAAAATCTTCTGTTCGTTTTTCTGCAGTGAAAGTTTTATTTATTGACTCAGGCTATAGATTTTGCTTCACTGGAAACCTGATCAGTATTTTGATGGATTACACCTGTAGCCCTGTGAGCCAGAACATTTAGGCCTACACTGGTGCTCTCGGTGTGGCAATGGATAAGATAGCCCTCATCTTTCCAATTACAAAGAGCATAAGACTTCATCTTTGTAAACTCGGACTTAAAACTCTAATGCATGCATGTTTGCAATGTGAATGGCCCCACTCTTCAACCACACATTAGGAAACATCTAGGAGCAATTCTTCTACAACTGCAGGCAGATGAGGGCTGGCATCAGTAGCCCAGCAAGGCCCCCTCCCCTGCAAAAATGAGGTAATTCCAAATTGAAAGAGAGACACTAGCAATACACTGGGGGTGTGTCCACTTCACCTGCTTGTCTAGGGACAGTCATTCGAGGGTTTAACAGATCACAAACCACTCATCCACCTCTTCTCCAGCATTGCCCATTAGCAAAGTCATGTACTAAAAAATGGTTTGTGAAAATACAAAGATATACTTTCACAAAACACCCTACACAGCAAGAACAAGAACCAACAGTTCACAATGACGAACACATCAATCTGACAGTTAAGACTGCACAGCCAAGGTTCATTGCAAAGTCGGAAATTATTAAAGCCACCATGAAGGATGACAATTTACAGGTGGCATTCTGAGCAACCATACATAATAAATGGGCTTGTTTAAAGCAAGAAAATGGACGCTGAGTCTCAACAAGACTGCACCACACTGTAGAAAGTAAGCAATGAGCTTGCCTCACCCGGTGATAGTCCAGTGTTGAGAGGACACAAGCTTATCATCTCTGTATTTCTGAGAAGCAGAACAGTCTAGATGGCACATCGAAGACATCAGCACATTGTTAAGATGAAAGCATGTTTAAGAGTCCCTAGCATGGACAAACAAGTAGATGATGCCTTAACAGAATGTCTACTGTGGCAGGAATCTGGGGTAGTCAGTCCCCCTATTGCCAGTAACAACCAGGAAAATAGCAGCATTCCATGGAATGGTGTGGGTACCGACTTCTGCACTCTCCCAGGTGCATGCCAACTAGTGGTACTAATTGATGCATACCTTAAATTACTCCTAGTAAAGATTGTGAACAGGTCCGACCTAAACTTAAAATGATATTGGCCAAATACAGAATCCCAACTATGATAAAACAGTGAAATTGTCTCTCTTTCAAAACAATGACTTCAGAACATTCATGGAGGAGCTTGGAATATGACACCAAAAGACAAACATAAGATGGACCAAGGTCATGGAGAGGGAATCCGTCATGTGAACCCGAAACAAAACCATCAGAATCAGAGTGGAGCAACAAACCACCCTCACAATAACCATTCATCAGTTCTTTAGGGCGTATTGCCTCAGGCCACACTGTACAACTGTTGGACTTGGCCCTCTCTGCAGGGTGACCCTCAAACCTTTTACCTTTAGCCCTCCTGTTTTCTGAATTACGTTTCTGTTGGCAGTAGAACTCTGTGCACTTTACCACTGCTAACCAGTGCTAAAGTTCTTGTGCTCTCTTCCTAAAACACGGCAAAAGTAGCCTACAACTTTTTGGTACAATTAATTTACTCCTAAATCCATAGTATATGGTACTAAATGGTACTTAGGGCCTGTAAATTAAATGCTGCTGGTGGGCCTGCAGCTCTCATTGGTCCACCCCTAAAGTAGCACTATGAAGCACGTCTAAGGTCTGCCATTGCAGCCTGTGGAGCAGTTTAAAAGCTACCATTTTGATCGGTCAAAATAAACCTTTTGCCAGAACTAAACAATCCTCTTTAATAGATAAATCAACCTTCGTGTAGGCCCTAAACGCCCATGGGCAGTGCACATTCTTTTAGTAAAGTAGGACATGTGTCTGTAAGTTTTACATTGCCTGGTAGTGAAAACTCCTAAATTAGTTTTCCACTACTGTTAGACCTATCTCACACATTGGATAAGATTAGGGTACCTTCATATGTGCTACCTTTTCATTGAGAGCAGGTACAAATAACATGTTTGGACTAAAAAATTTAATTTAAAATCATCTTTAATGGTAAAGTCAGATTTTAAGCGACAATTCTGAAAATGCCACTTTTCAGAAAGTTGTCATTTTCTTTCACTAATCATTTTGTGTCTGCTGGCAGTGTCCTGTGTAAGATGTCTGTGAATAGCTTAGCTGTTGCGCTTTGTGTACTCCTCCCAGACAGCGAGGCAAAGGGAGACTAGCTGTTGGCAGGATGAGCCATCCTCCCAGAATGGCTGGGAGCAAAGGTGTTCCCTGTCACCACTTACATTTCAAAGGGCTTGCCTCCAGCACACACCTAGGAACCTAACACAAGTCTTTTGTCACCCTAGATTTCTTTGGCAGGGGAAGATCTTTGCAGGACTAGATGTGGCAGTAGCCAGGATGCCCCCCCCCCCCACTTCAAAGTTGACATCAGGTATAAATATTGGACCTTGAGAACAACTCCTCCGCACACTTCTGGACCTGCGGACATTACAGAGGTAGGACTGCCTTGTTCCCCAGTGGACTGTCCTGGTGCTCGAGGCCTACCTTGTTCCATGGAGGACGTTACTGCTGCTTGAGGCTGCATATCTTGCTCCTAAAAGGACTGCCCCCCTACCAGACAACTGTCTAGCTGCTAGAGGCCTGCTTTGTTCTCCAGAGACTGTCCTGCTGCTTAAGGCCTGCCTTGTTCCCCTGAGGAGTGCACTTTGCTTGATGCCTGACCTGCTTTCTGAAAAGAAAAGTTGGACCTGCCCTGCTCTCTGAGAAGAAAGATTAGACCTGCTCCCTTCATCCCAGGCTAGCTTGAGAGGTTCTAAGAGTCAGTTGACTGACCTCTTTATTCTTTGCTACAGGGACACAACAAGCTCTAGAGGCCTCCATGCAAATGCCCAGTTGACCTGCTCTAACAAGACCTGTAACTGGACCTACCTGAGCGCTGCTGACCTCTGCTAGAGTAAGTCCATGATCCCTAAGGGGTATGTCCCCAAGTACTGGATCCTTGGCTGGCATCAAGGTGCACTCCTCTTCAAAAAAAGGAGAAGTCCTGAAGTTTTGGGCTCTTCAGTGCCACAAACCGGTGCATTTGCGTTGAGGCTCTGTCACCCGTGATGACCGCTAACTCAAAGCTCTGGTGAACCCTACTTTTTGCACTACAGCAACCACCAGTGATGACAGGCAACATGAGATCTTCACATCGCACTACAGCAAAAACAGCCCGTGGTAGTTGCCAACACAAACTTCCAGCAATGACCTGCGATGCCCGACCGGATCTTCGCACTACAGAGATAACCGTCTGCAACGCTAGATCTGCTCTTCATGCTAAAGTGATAAACTTTGTGCTTTTAAGTGCTATATCTACCTAAAATTTAAAAAAATCGAACTTGGGTTTTACTGATTGGATTTAGTTTGCTTTGGTGTCATTTTATTCACTAAATGCTACCCATTTTTTCTAAATTGGTTTTGGATTGTTCTTGTGTTGTGTTTTCACTTTATTACTCTTTTTGTGCTGCATAAACACTTTACACATTGCCTCTAGGTTACGCCTGACTGCTTTTGCACCAAGAGGGTTAAGCACAGGTTAATTTAGTGACTTTTGTGGTTCGCACTGACCAGGACTGTGGTTCCACACCCGTCAACAAACAACCCAGTTTCTTACAGCAACCAACTGTGCATGGGCTCACTTAATTTTAGAGCAAGATGCAGGAGACAGAATACAAATATGCTCTCGCTGGACAGCCCCTGCCATGAACCTCCAACAGAGGATGAAATGAGGCAGGGCAATGACTCCTAAAACAAAATGGAGGAGAACCCATCGCATTGAGATATATGTGCCAGACTAAGTAGTAGTCCAACAAAAGACAGCAGGGTGCACGTTTTTAACCCCATTTAAGCACTTCCTATGGCAGGTCATAGAACAAAAGGGGCAACACTTGTGAAACAAAATGTTGCACTATTCAAGAAAATCAATACACTCAGCCATCCAAAACAACAACAAGAAGAGGAAAAAGAAGAAAAGGAGGAAAGTTATTACATGAAAAATGGTAGCCAAGACCACTGCAGATGCCATCCTTGGAATCCGTTGATCTCTGAAAGATCATCTGCAGTTGTGGGTAGTTAAGGAGCAGTGAAGACTCACCAGTGGAATAACTTTCCCAGCCGGCTGCTCTTGTACCAATTGGCACAAGAGAGATACCACCTAAGGGGTAACCATAAGCCATCTGTTGGACTGAGAGACTTTCTGTTTTAGTCTACCAAACAAACAGACTGAAAAGAAACAATCACCCTTGAACGGTCCTCCCTAAAAATCTGAATTGGATCCCCACTAGCATCCAGTTCCCTATGTTTCCGAACTCCTGTTTTTGGTTGACTCCAACCAGGTGGTATTTACCTGCCTGGATGTGGAGAGGACATTACTGATAAAGTATGCCATGATTGATACTGGGTGAGGAGTTCTCTTCTGATATCTTTTTATATCTGTGTTGGAACAAGAGACAAGAAATAGTATTCCTTTCATTAAAAACCTATGGACAATTTGAGTATATTTTTAGGCTTTCGGTTTTAGAACGGCAGTGTATAATGACTGTATGAGAAGTAGAGGAGATAAAAACTCAAGTTTTCTTATTTATTCTTTAGTGACATGTTACTAAAGAGTGCTTGCACAGAAAACCAAAGAATGTTCTGTTAAGTTTAGAATGTTTTGATTCCAGTTTCTGGAGGCTGTTGGAGATAGAGGCTGCATAGATGGGTGCTAAAATAAAGAGAATCTGATCTATATATTTTCTCTTGAATTATGTGACATAAATCTGACTTCAAAATTTGACGACTGGCATTGGGAGCCTGAGTAAGCACCTCAACATTTGTCAGCACATCTCCTCATGAAAAGCAACTTGACATGAAAATCAAACTGCTTGTGGAAATTTGGTTAGAGAACAAAAGAAGGAACTCGCCTGTAAAAGAAATTGTTGTGCAGTGTTTGTACAAAATGTGATCCTTAAAGCTTTGAATTTTGTATTTTGTTTGGCTAAAATAAAATTAAGGCAGATTAAAAAATCATGGCAAGTTAAGGCAGCGTGATCGATGGAACACACCTTGCATTGCATGCATCCTGCATCAAGCTCAGCTAGACGTGAAAAGCGACACATTGGAATGTTGCAGTGGCCATTTTGGGGAGTAAGTAAGGTGTTGCAGAAATCAACACCAATAGTCTTTAGAGAATGACGGTGCACAGTATTGTGGCAGCCATCTTGAAAGGTTTAACAAAAGGCTAAATCAACTCTAAAAATGACACGAAAGTGGCGATGAAGCAGCCATTTTGGGACGATGACCTAGATTGTATAAAAAATAAAGAACACTGTATTTGTGGTATGTGGATATTTTTTATGTAATTTAAAAAATGGAACAAGCTATGAAGTATTGATGGTGGTCACACCTTACTAGTTGCACACTTGAGCACACCTGCTATACTGAAAGATTAGGAAGGAAACCAATCATTTAATCAATGATTGGTACACCAATGCCAGGAGAACCTGGAATGTTTGTAGGATTAATTTAAGTGCAGAACAAAAGTATTTGTTCAAGTTGCACTGTTTAGGAGCTGACGGTCAAGAGGTCTTATAAAATTTACCACAACTTACCAGGATGAGATGAGAAACCTGGATGAGTATGAATTTGCGTTCATAAACTGGATATACATTATCTTCCTAGAGTTACCACCATTATGGAGCAATAAAGATTTGGGTTGAGGGCACAAGGCAGTGATGAAATGTTGGATAATTATATGACAAGTTTATGTAAAGTAGCCTCTACCTATAAATTCTATAAATTATCCATGAAGGAAGGATTCATGATTAATTTGTTCTGAAATGCAATAGCAAGGAAAAGTAGGGCAGAAATCTGGACAAAGGATAAGCTGACATTGGAAGAAGTAATCACTGTAGCAAAAAAGGTTAAGCATGTGATTAAATGTGTAAATGAGTTGAAAGAAAGAGAAGAACAACTGATTTGTAAACAAGAAGGCATATGTGGATGAAGGAAAAAAGTGTTCTCCCATGGTAAAATGGATTTTAATGGAGGAAGTTACTGATATGAAAATAACGGACATGGGGCAGATGTGACGGAGTGTCCCACTATCTAAGCTCAGCGTCATGGCTGTGGTAAAAATGTTGCAGAAGCAAAGTAAAGAAGGAAAAAAGGAAACATGAGGTTAAGAAGGTGGAGTTTGAAATGATTTACTAAACAGGGTGTAAGGTAGAACAAACCAGGAAAACAGATAGAGGGCATCAATGTGACTGAGTAGCAATCAAGGGACTGATCATAGCTATGAAATTTGATTCATGCTCACATTTGATAATAATTTCTTAGGACACTTATGAAGAAAAGTTTAAGAACAAAGTGAAGTTATTAAAGATGGATGTTAAACCTGGTGGTTTTGAAGGGTGCCCCCAATAAAATGGTGGGTTACTTAATGGCATGTATGAAATTTCATGGTAGCTATGCAGTGGGTAATATATATATTTATGTGAAAGGAGATAATTTGATTGGTTGGCCTCACCAGAAATTATTGGGAGTCATTCTCAATGCTACACCACAGGTACAGGTGCAGGAAGGTATGCACCACAAGGCAAATTTTGAAAAGGAGTTTACCGAGGATTTCTGGATAGATTTAGGTTATCTGAGTGGGAATAAGTATGGAATAAAGTTACGGAAAATTGCACAAACACTTATGGCAACAGTAAATAGAATACATTGGAATGTGCAAGATAGTGTGAGAAAAAAACTGGATTGAATGATTGCAATGGGGCTATTGAACCAGTGGATGGAATGAAGTGGTTGGCTCAGGTTTTTGATGCAAAAAAAGGCCAATAGGGTGATATGTTTGTGCATAGATTTGAGGGCCTTAAGTTGAGAAGTAATATTAGATTCCATTCCCTAAGATTGCTGGAATTGTCAGTACACTTTCTGGCACAAGGTATTTCACATCTTTAGACTTGGTGTTTGCATATCACCAAATAGAATTAGATGACAGCTCCCAAGATTTAACATAATTTATAGCCTATATGTGAATGAGAGAAGGGATTTCATTAATCATTTGGCTAGTTGTATTTCTAAATTAGCGGAGGTGAGAGAAGGTACTGAAAGTATGGTTGAACTGAAGATGTAGAAATAATTGTATGTGAGGTAACATTGGGGACTGTTGAAGAAGAAGGCTATGGAGATGGAAAAGAGAAATGTGATGGAGTTGGTTAAATCAGTAAAAATGAGCAAGTTTGGATAGATTGTAGTACAGTATATGGTAAAAGATGAGTTGGCTGTGGACCTTGGCTTTTTGTTAGGAGGAACAAGACTTATTCTCCCACTGAGTCTGAGAAGAAACTTTTGAGCGTAGCAAATGAAGGACATATGGGCATTGCCAAAACAAAGGAGAGAATCAGAGCCTATTTTTGTTGACCTAGAATTGACTTGCATGTGGAATATTTACCAAAGAATTGTGCAGTATAAAATACATGTGACAAAAATCTTAAGACAAGATGCATGCCTATAGTATGTGGAGATTTATTAAGTTACTGTTTGCTATAGATCATATAGGACCATTAAGAGGGTAACATGCTAGACCACATTTAGCTGTACTTATTAATTTGACATGTTATTTGATAGTATGATAAAGTTTTTAGAAGAAGACTTCAAAAGTGAGAGTTATCCTGGAGATATTTTGTCAGAATATGGTCCTTAGGTTTACTTGAGTGCCATGGAGAAATACTTTAAACTGTGTGGGATAAAACACAGAAGAATTTATTCATTTGGACCCTAATAGTACTGTAGAAATAAGGAGCAAAGCATTGAAGGAGTGTGTTCCATTAGTAGAAGCTAATCATCTTAATTGGAGAGCAATGCCTCATGAGCATATTACAACATATGTGTCTTTACACTCCACAACTGGGAAGTCATTGTTTGAGGTGCTCAATGAAAGGGCTCTGTGTAATCAAATATGTCAGGGTTGGATGAAATTGAACGACATTTTGAATGGGAGAAAATGAACAGGTAAAAACAATTAAAAAGGAAAAGGTACTCTGATGAAAGAAAACGAATGGTGGGTGTAAAAATACATTTAGGTGAATGGATGAAGATAAAAGCACCTGCTGTCTGTCAAAATTGCTCAAAGTTCTCTTGGGCCATGAAGGTGACACATGTTTTCAAGAATACCATGAGAAAGTGATGAACCTATCAGGGACAACAGATGAATTGTTGAATTGTTATGGTTTAACCCCCCTTCATTAATAAATGGACAAGAAAATGAACATGGGGAGGACAGGTACATGGTGGTTAAGGAGTCAGGTGGTCAACCTGAAGGTGCAGTGGGAACTAATGATGAAGAAAAAGTGAAAGAGTATGTAGACATCCAGGTTACTTAAGTGATGTTGTTGAGCAAAAAGTATGTTTGCGGAGAAAACGTACGTTGAATGAAAGTATGTTGTTCCATTGTTGTGTACGAGAGAATGGAGTTCACTTTATGCACTTGGATTGTATATACCGCCACATTTGTAGTGTTTTTTGTTTGTGGCTTTGGCTAACTAGTCCATTTACTTTTGTATTTATAAACGGGGAGAAGTCTGATATATTGACATGTTTGCCCTTCTTAAGCAAGCTATAGAATGTGCTGTTCAGTTTAGAATGTTTGCTCTCAAGTTGCTGGGGCCAGTTGGAGATGGAGGATAGAAGGATGTTGTGTGAAAATAAAAAGAATCTGCTTTATACACATTTACTTGAATTATTTGAAGTGAACCCTACTTCACCCATGGTGCACTCGCATCAACAGCATACAACAAAGGTTTCACTGCTGCACTGTTGCAAAAACCCTTAAGGTTGTGCAGAGATCAGACATTCCAGCAGCTCTACAAAGTCTTTGTGAGGATTGTGGTGTATTATATGGTATTGTTGTATGACCTTACCATGCAATGCACTCATGAAACTGTCTTGGGCTCAGCCAGGATTGTTGGTAAAAACTCTACCTCAACCCTGGTTAGCTGTGGCTCCCAGGCTTAAACAAAGGAACTAGTGTAAAGCATTTCGACACACCAAAAAACGAAATAAGACATTCTTGAAACACAAAAGAAATCTGACACCAATTCATAAAAATAGGTTATACTTTTATGAATTGTTAGAAACCAAGATGAGAAAACTCCAACACAATTGGGTAATTTGCACCCATTAAAAAGCTTTTTGAAATGTACATACCCTATTTTGCGATTCTGTAACCTATTACCAAATTGCAAAATGGGTTTGCAATTTGGTATTAGGAAGGGGAGTGTTAAGTGCCACTGCCTACTCTTAAAAAATGAAAAGAACATTTTTCAGTTTTCTTTTTGAAACTCATCCCATTTTCCTTTATGGGAAACTGTCGGCATTTTTTTTTAAATGCTTAATTTAAAAAGAAGTCACAGACATCGTGGTCTGCTGACCCCAGCAGGCCACCATTCCTGTAATATTTAGCCATTCCCAATGCGTCATAAATTGCGACCTACATCATGAACATTCATGAGACATGCCCGTTTGCGACCCAGTGGAACACAAACTGAGACACATTAGTACATTGTTGTTTGTGATTTCCTAATTGTAAATCGCAAAAACTTGAAATAGGAAATTGCAAATTTTTTTTGTATATCTGGCACATTGATTTGTAAAGAAAACATCAATCTCCGCTTTTTAGTCTAAAGCACAAAAAAGTATTGGTAGCAGTAAAGTTTACAAACTTTTGAAAATTTTGAAAGAGTTGTGCTTGGGTATTTCGTGCCAGACTGGGTGACAAATCCTGACAGGGAGACAGTTAGGGGGGGCCTGTAAGGAGTATCTGGACAGTTACGTGGTCATCAAAGCAGTCCCAAGTCCAGTTCCACATTTTGCATTAAGACCACCATAGATTTAAATGCCGTTGCCCTGAAGTTAGGGTGCAGGATGCTGAAAGATTCTCTGGGTGCTGTGTGGTCAACAAAGGTCTTCCTGGAGTTATTCCTTGGTCCACAGGTCAGGTGGGGTGACTTTGGCCACAGGAGTCAAAGTGCCTCAAAGTCCTATTTGACCCAGTAGAACTCCTACTGCAGCTGGGCTACCAATCTTCTTACACACCAGGTCCAGCAATATCATTTAGTGAGGGCTAGTGCCCATCTTTGGCAACTAATCAACACTCTGATGACTCTCCCCAGTCCCACAGACATTGGTGCAACTTTCGAGTCTGGGGGCCAAGTTGTACTTTGTCACACACAAGGAGGCAATTGGAAATATATTCTCCTGGCATGTAAACATTACAGGGCACCAGGAAGTACTTCATAAGCTCCTGTGAAACTAGTTGGCACCAGGTTAGTTTTCTGACACAGACTCAAAAAACAGCAGCAAGTAGTCCAAATAGGGGCATGAAACTGGAGAGAGGGAATCTGCAAAAAGCCTGTTTCTTCACTGACCTCCTACGCCATGCATAGTGTTTGTGGACTGCACTCATCTCTGAACTGTATTTGTGTGGCCCATGTATGCAAAGCTCCCGAATGAAAAAGAGGAAAAGGGGGATTGGAGGCCCTGGGGTGCTGATTTTAGTCTGCTTGCCCTCTCCTGAGTGCAATGAAACAAGAAGGGTTTTCAAATATATGTGTTTTACTGTTCCCATATCTGCTTGTTTCTGTACCTGAGCTTTTGTCGTGTTTATCACTATTTTATTTTAGCGATGGGACATAGTGCCAGTAGCATACCACACATTCAACTTTTCTTTTTTACATTACACATGAAGAACCCTTAAACAAATTGAGATCACAACGCACATAAATTCTAACTGCCCCTCGGTCCTTGTCTCTGTGTCTCTCTGCCATATCCTTAGGCGTGCTTCTCCGCAGGTCTCCCTTTTCAAGCCTCTCCGTGACCCATGTCTTCATTTCTGTGCATCTCACTGGCCATGCATCTTCCTGTCTACTTGTTTACCTGACCTCATCCACCTCTTCCCTGAACGTCCCTGTACCTTTGCTTTACTGTCTGCATGGAACATTTTGCCTTGCCCCTCTATCCCCACACTTTCAACTCTTCCCCTCTTCCCTTCTGAATGTTTTCCTGCCAATTGTCTTCTTGACTGATTGATTCTCTGTGCTATTATGTCTGGTTCCTTTCCATCTGTACTTGATTCCTTGTACAAGCTTTTGTTTCCACTACCAACGCCTTCCATTCGCCGCATCTCCCCACTTCAATATGTACTATTCCTGTGCCTCGCCATCCCAGTGTTTTCCCAGAACCCCCTGTGCTTGTGCTTCTCCAGTTGCTCTCCTGTATGTTCGTGTATCCTAGCTGGTTTTGTGCCCATTTTGAAATCTGTTTCCTCTCCAAGTGCCCCCCTAGCCTGATACATTTCAAGCCTGTTGCCTCCCTGGTCCCATGCATGCCTAACAATTAACAACACATTATTGGCTCTATTCTGGTATGATGAAACATACTGAACTTAAATTATTGTCTCCGGACCTCAGTACTCTGACTTCTTTAATTTGGAAAGGATAGTATCGGCACTTCTCAGTGCTTTAATGGGAAGGTGCAGGCACTTCTTATCAGTTTAAAGAGGTACTCTGGGACAGAGAGCACCTGCGCTTCGATATTTCCATTTAGAGCATTGTCTCTCACCATAAGGTCGGCAGAAGCTCAACAACGCCATCTCTCCCGGTAGACTGATGAGAATTTATATTTAGAATGGCGATTTTCAGTGTGTATCGATAAGATTGCAATGTGTCACACCCGTGCAACTTGGACCTTGCTCGCAAAAGTAACAAGGATTTTTAGAAAGGCTCCTACATGGGACGGAACTGGGTCCGTTTTTCGGGATGGGCGTGGAAGGAGCCGGTGAGCAGAGAAAATTTTGGATGATGGATGTCACAGTTGTCAATCCATGAGAGAGTGGACCAATTTCCTGGGAAGGAGCAAAGACTTAAGAGGGACATCCTGTTCTCTTTAGATTCTGAGTGTGTGAGGATGTTTGCCGTGTATGGCTTTGTGTAGGTCTTGTGAACAGTGTTTTATGGACATAATTAAAGTGTTATATGGAGACAGTTTTGCTCCTGTTAATGAAAGACATGTGTTGTTTGCTACAAAGATACATAACAGGAGTCCACTGATAAGGGCCACGTGGATATTGATTGAAGCAATACAAAGTGTGGCACGTGGCATATTGTTGTGTAGTTAAAACACAACAACAGGGAGTTCATCCCTGATACTAAAGATACATTAAATCAAGCAGATGTATTCATACTACCCAGCGAAAGGCAGTGCACCACCTCTTGTAATCACGCCTGCGTGCCTGCCCCATACGTATGCAAATCATCGAGTATTAGAAGCGCCAGTAATTTGACACAGATAACACAGTTTTTCAAGACAAGCTTCACTAAAGGTTTCCCAGATGCCACGCATGCGCGCTATTAATCACCGGGTTCATTACATTAAAGACGTTGCTTCTCTGGGATCCTCTTTTAGAAACGAGAAGATCTGGAGTTTGCTAATAAAGACATCCGGCTCGCCGGTGACGAGGGAAGGATTTATATTCTTGACCCTCTCCTCGGCGCTCTTGCCCGGATAAGCCCTTTGCCGACCCGCTGAATTTGTGCTTTCATTTCAGTGACCCGCCGGGGGTCGGCTGTTTTGGGAGCTTGAAATGTAACTGCCCCAGAGATAAACCCCAGTTACTGTCCAGAGCAGGCCGCTGATCCTTGACTAATGATGATGAGGGGTCGTCTCCTGGGAAGATAATTTATGGAGACAGACACTTACTGTCTGTCTGCATTGTTAACTCGCACAGCTCTTAATCTCGGTTTTATGCGTCCACTGGATAGCCTTCTGTTTTGCTGTTTCCAAGGCGAGCCACCGCGTCCACTGCCTCGGAGTGCAGCTTTCTGCTGTCGCGTCACCCGCACGAGCAGAAACCTATATCTATTCTGACAAATGGGCATCTCTGGCAGACGTCTGTACTTTAAAAAAAAAACTAAAATCATGCTAAGACTTACATTCTGTAAATTACGACGGCATTATGTTTTCTTGTATGTTTCTCTATCACCATTGCATCAGTATATATCCCTGGGTTAATTCTAATGACTTTCTGTGTGTCCACTGTTGCTATGATTAGTATCTTCTCTCTTCAGATCACCCACAACGGATGCATTTTCAATTTTTTCTCATCTTGACATCAAAGAGTATCAGGCACTAAGCATTCTGGGACTTGTAGTTTGTTTTCCAACATAAGCACGGGCCCCTGCATTCCAAAATACTCTATGATGCTACCAGACAAATAATGAGGGAATGAAGTCGTACTAATACAGAGTCCCCAAGACAGCCGCGTGAATTGAAAGGATGTGGTAAAGTTTTCACTACTTACTTCTCTGTATCCCTTACTACAGTACCACTCCTCAGCCCTAATCTCTCCCATCACGAAAACCAATTTTCATGCTGACTCCTACTCTTTCAGAGCACGGAGTAGATTGTGGGGCAGGGGCATAGGTAAATCGGTGAGATTCAACGGGTGTGAATCTCACATTTCCCAACTAAACCAGTGGGAAAACCAACACGGGCTTAGCAGAACCGATTATGCCCCCCCCCCCGCCCCCCCACACCTCCTCACCCCCAACCCCTTCCCCTCACCCACACCCAACTACTGAGCCAAGAATGCAAATAACCCATCTGAAGTTACGCCGCAACCGGGGAAAGCACTGGTAGGGATAAACAGTGCTTAATTTAAGCCTGTGGTTTCCGGTGAGGGGCACCGCCACTTATTTGAAGGAGGGCATTCATTTTTTCTGCCCCAAGCATTTACTGCGAGCAAAAGACACATATGCGAAAGATGGAGGAAGAAACAAACGAAAAAGCGTTACAAAGGGAGAAAGCAGAAAGCTGCAAGAGTGAGCTGAAGGAACAGGGAGTGGCTGTAAATGGATTAAAGAGGCTCGAGATGGCTTTAGGATTATACTGTCTCAGTATTCGGTGCTCGCATATTTAATTGCAGGCCCGTGTTTCAGAGGTGAGCTGTGGGCACCAGCACGTTTTTATTTACAAATTAAGCACTGGGGATAAATAATGGTGTTGACACACAAGCAAGTTACTTGTACTGTGTCTGTTCGTAGGGCCCTCATAGAAAAGTCATCACCGATACCAAGTATTATGATGTAAGAGAAAGTGAAAAGGACACAGCTTTACTGCAGGAGTACACGGACCACCGTGGCAGGAGGCAGAAAACCACGACTGAGATCGAAGGGAAAATAATATTAGAATAAGAACGAACAGCCATAGAATTAAAAACAAAGAACGCTGATTAATTTTACGCTAGGGATACAGAATAGAACAGACTCTACTGACAGATCAGGTCCACCTACAGATAAGAAAGCAACAGCTCGTACACGGGTGTTTTAACCGGTCGTGGTCCCATCAACACTGTGAAACTGAGGTAAGAAATCTTTTCCTCTCATTTCAAGGCATCTGCTGTCTGAGTCGGGCTGCCCCTTTTCAATCTCACAGCATCCTCTGTCCCACGCAGACCCCACTCTGCTGTAATTCACCCTTATCTCTCCCTGATAGTGGAGACAACAGGTATCGTGGTAACTCCAATCAGCTCCCTGTCAGCTTGTCTCACTCTGCCCTCACTGCAGCCTGTGAGCCTTTCTGAGAATGGATATCTCGGAAAGAGCGTCTCTTTCCAGGCACTACATAGTTCCCTCCTCATTTCACAACCGGGAAAGTACAATATTTGGCTTACACTGCTCCAGAATATATTTTATGGAAGGAAATGGCTCGGTAGTCCAAACCCTTGTTTATTTGGAGCAAAACAAATGTTCAGATAAGATGCCATGCGTTTGAATGGTTAACATCTACATCGTGGATCTGAGCATCTCTTTAATTTTCTCTGAAAGCATTCCTGTACATGTCATAGTAGGTTCCACCATCCCCAGCTGAAGCGATTAGTCAAGACAAGACACAGTCATACCAGGACTGAAACCGGGTTAGAGGTCACCATCTCAGATAAAGTAGCGTCTCCCCCTCAGCCCTTGATATTTTCGGAGGAAGGGGGAGGTTTGAGTAGGGATCAATTGAGTCCAGACTGGCATCTCCCCCCTCTTGTGTACTCTTTGACTGGATGTACGATTAACAAAACACTGGGACAGATTCACTTAACATTTGCACAAAAAAAATGTGTCATGGATTCCAGACATTCCAGGATCTTTTTCAAAGGCCTTCTTGAGAACAGTCTAGGCATTAGGACTGTACTGTTGTTTTCATCATCTTATGGCATCTGGAAAGAGCAACTTTTGACGTACTGTCTTTGGATGGACTTTGTGCTTCATGTAGGCAACAGACACACCACTACCAGGTTCCCTGAGTCCGACATCAGGGACAGTGCCCAGTGCAGCAGCCTGTGGTGGTTATTCATTAAGTATAGAAGTTGCAGGAACATCTTAGAAAGAGCAGAGCCTCAGTTTGGAAAAGGTGAGATATATACCTACTGGTAAAAGGGTCGATTCATCCATTGTCACCCCCGCAACTACTAGTCCTGAATCACTGGAAACATTTCCTTGGGCAGGCAGAGCACAGAAAGACTAAACTGGCAGCAGGACAGTAAAGCATCAGAGAAGAGATAGAGCTACTTCCCCCAACAGCTGCACTCGCCCCTCCCTGCAATGAGAACTCACTACCCTGCACAATGCGCAGTCAAATTGACACAGGAGGTCACAGAATAGCTTTGGGTTCTAAGGAGGAACATTGGTATGATTAAATGCATAATTTCACTACAAAGAAAAGAGGGATAAAAGTGGATTGGATTGGAGTGAGGGTTATTGTTTTGAATAGGAATGGGTCAGATTGTAGTGGGGTAGATTGTTATTGACCGGAGTGTGGTAGATTGTAGTGGGGCAGATTGTTTTGGATTGGAGTGGGGAAGATTGCAGTGGGGCAGATTTGAGTGTGACAGATTGTTTTTAATCAAAGTGGGGCATACTGGATGGAAGTGGGGCATACTGGAATAGGGCAGATTGTTTTGGATTGAAGTGAGGCAGATTGTTTTAGATTGCCGTGCAGCAGATTGCAGTGGGAAAGATTGTTCTGGATTGGAGCAGATTGGAGTGGGGCAGATTGCTTTGAACTGCAGTCAAGCAGATTGTTTTGGACTGGAGTGGGGCAAATCCTTTTGAATTAGAGTGGGGCAGATTGAACCGGGGCAGATTGTATTGGATTGGAGTGGTCACATTGTTTTGAAGTGGTGCAGATTGTTTTTGAATAGAGTGGGATGAATTCAAGTGGGGCAGATTAGATTGGGGTGGCGTGGGAAGACTGAAGTGGAGTGGGTTGGAGTGGATTGATTGGGGTGGGGTGGGGTGGATTGGTGTGGGATAAAGTGGTTTGGATTAAGGTGGATTGTATTGGGGCAGAGTGGGGTGGATTTGCGTGTACTGCACGATTATGTGTTAAGGCATCATTTCAGACATTGCACAAAATTAGGAAACACTGTTGCTTTGCAACATTTTGATCAAGTTAATTGTTCTCTTTTGAGAAGAGCGCCCACGAGCAAAAACAAAAGAAAACATGAGTGGAAAGTGAGAAAAGATGACTTGGAGAAATAAAAGAAAGTTATCTTTAAAAAAATAAAAAACTTAGCAATTTTGATTGTCCTGCTAGGCACATTTTTGTCAGTCACATGCTTTCTGTTTGCAGGGCCCCTGAAGATAAAAAGAACAAATAGCACCTTGATCACATTGGGCGCAGCGGACGGGCACTAATTAAGTTGATTCAATCAGTGCTTCTTCCCTGTTCCACACACAGGAACACAAATGATGCCAGGCATGCTTTGATGAATTATGAGGCTGTAAACAAGAGTGTCACGCAAACCAACAAATGGTGAGCGACAGGGGGGCTCTAAGCCCTTTACTGTACACAACAGAGTCTTGCAAGTGACACACATGCCCTAGCGCATGCACTCGATGCTCGACCCTAAAGAAGCATTAGTGCTGGCTGCTTCATAGCGCTTTAAACAAAATCAGTTTTAGCCATGATGTTCAGGATGGTTACAAAACATTGAGAACACTAACAGCTCTCATAGGCGAGACCTATTAGTTTTGACCATACTGTTTTGTTTTATTTCTTACTGCAGCAGTCTTTTTAATGATTTAACCAAGATTCAAATCAAGCCAGATTTGCTGGCTTTGCCAGTGATTGTGTTTTTCTGCTGTCGGTGATGTCCATTAATTCGTTTCGTAATCAACATGCATTGTAGTCAACTCAAGGATTCTTACAGCCTCTTTTTATCATTCATGTCAGGAGAAGAGAAGGCAGTCGCCCTTACCAGTGATGCGTGTTCTAATGAGTACTGAGCCACACAACAAAGGATAAAACGTCCATTTGGAGAGTTACTCAGATTCCTGCGCTGTACATTATAGTACTTTAAACAAGACAACCAACATGTTTAACAGTGCTTAGCAGACGGAGGCAGGTCAGTATAGGCCGTCTCGACCCCTCTTGATATCTGGGTTTTGTAATAATTTGTGGAATCTTCAGCTCTTAGCTTGCAGGAGAACTGACAGCTCATCCTGTAGGAGTGAGGGATAGCCGCCTCTCACCTCTCTTGACCCAGGGCTCATTTATAAGGAACCAGGCCCTGGAGATCTCTGCGAGAGCACGGCTTGAGGGGGAGCTGCTGCAGCACGAGCAGAGCAGGATCTGGAAGGGTGAAGGTTAAGCGGCAGCAGGCAAGGGCTTCTTTTTGATCTGTATCGTAGCATCCAAATGATATAATCGCATGTTTTATAGCACTTGCTACCACAGGGTTGCAGAGTCGCAGGGCTGTGATAACACGTGTTATGAGCCTGCAAATTAGTATTACACGAGTGATAGATTGAGGGTGCGAGGGATAAGTAGTCAATTCCAAATCCTATTATGCAATCCAAACACTTCCCCACTGGTTTATGTATAGATTGTTCTAAAATTCCAGCATAACCGTAGTTACAATAATTTCTGTATTAGATAGTGGGAAATTTGATTCTCTGGGCTTTGATAGAATATAAGCAAGATTTCTCAGTATACATACTCCAGTAGTGGCAGAATCCTATCCAACCCCATGCAGCAGCTTCTAGCAAAGAGGTTTCAGCTGCCGCACCTTATACGAAATACCACTAAGGTAGAAATTGATTAGCTCTGCTCGTGCAAACAACAAGGTGGGCAGGTTAGAGGTTACCCCGACCAGAGCACCAGTGGTCTTGGACTTAGACATTGGTAGATGTGGGCTGTAGAGCAACATCATAAGATGTGTACTCTGTTGGTGTCATCAGTAGGTTGGTGTTCGGAGGGCATCACAACCCAAGGAGCTGTGCAGTGGATGCTGGACCCCAGCCACTATGGCCAACTTTGCTATGTAACGTAGAACTTTGGGCCTTATTTAGAGCTGGGCAGATACAGATCATAATCAGATAATCATATAGACACAATTTCACATCAACAATATGTTACAGACAGTGCATCTCGTAAACCACTCCAGTCCACATACACTGCAACATAAATGGATTATCTAGCACAATTGCATGCTTGCCAACTTTGTTAAAAAATAAAGGAATTTGTTCATGTACTGGAGGGTGGAGCGCCAAGCGGCTGAGGTGGCGTAGGCCCAAACCACAGCCTGTCTGATATATTTGTAACACCCCCCACAGACACTCCTGTCTCCCACCCCCAAACAACAGAAATTCTTCAGCAAATGTGCTCCTGCCGATATTATGGGAGCACTTTCAGTCAAAACTCACACCAGCAAGCCTGCCATACCATGGCAGTAAGACAGATTGGTCAAAACATTTTTAGTTTTTAAAAAACAAATACCCCAAAGTGGAGGGTTTGTTTCTGAAAATTGTTGCGTCAGTGTTCTGCCAGCACATGAGGACAATCTAAACTACCTTTGCAGTCCTTCCTCCTACCCATATATTGCTTTTATTTCAGTTTTCTTGCTTGAAGTTCCCAGAGAATAATCGGATTATTTTTAACATGGTAACTGGTATCTACTCACGCTTGAGCAAAACAACCAAATTAAATGAAAATAAATTATTGTTTTAATTATAAAAGGTAAAGTTACTCAGGGATACATGATGTCAAATTATATAAAAATCAGCTAAACCAAGGAAAAGTGATAGGAAAACTAAGTATAGTGTCAGTGACATCTGATTGGATGGGAATTTCCCCTGGATGGTGTACAGGCACATAAACCTGCCCTATGTGCCCGAGTACACGTGGCACTTGTATTCTGACATTTTTGATGGATTTTCACCCATGTTAACCTAGCGTGAGCTCAGATTATCTCGCTCAGCCATAGTAATAGAAAATAGAAAGCCTGTTCTCTGGCTCAAAAGGACACACCAAGAGTACCCTAATAACCGACATGAGTGTATTGTCTAGTCCTTGGTTGATGACAAGATGCGGTGGTGGCAGTGGTATTCGTCTTGACCAGATCTTTTTCCTGCAGTACATATACATGTGGTCTACTGACTTCACTCTTGTGAAGTTCTGCTATGATGTAACCCCTAGACACTTGCACTGACATTCTATGTGGTGTCAAGTGTGTGTACATGCATAAGATGTGTGCTACATTTGTGTAAGTAATCCTGTGTATGGTGAGAGTCGAAGTACTGGAACCAGTGGGATAAATTTTGAATGTCAGCTGATTTAGCATGTCACAACTTGAGGGTGGATACAACTTCCCTAGATAGTGAAAATGTAATAACTGCATCCCTGTTGCTAGAGGGTAAAGATGCAGACACTGAAGTGTAAGAGATTGGCAACAGGGCTACCCTTAGAAATCGAATGAGGTCCATGTTACCAAAGGGCTTTTGACTAGTTTCTGAGAACTGCTATTTGCTATATGGTAAAGGGTGGGTCAGAAGCGCCTGTTGTTAGGATGTGAGGAAGTTTCTAGGGAGAACATGCTCCTTTGTCTGTCCTTGACAACTGCTTCAGGAAGTCTGAAAACAGCTAGGTGTAGAGATGTCACACTTCATTGTGTCCTTGTTTTTGATACTCTGCTTGGAGCCAGCATAACTGCTATCTTCTGTGTGAGTCATTACCTTGCACATAGACTGTCTGAGCTGCAACTAGAAATTGACATTTGGATGTGAACCACAATAGGCCAGTTCCAGAACCTTAGACGGTGGACTCACAAACCGTTTGTAATATAAGTATAAAACTGTGACCCTCAACACCCCCCTTTGTTCTAGTTTGAAGAAAGGGGGTGCTCCAGAGATTAATCGAAGGACTGATGTGTGACCAGGACTGCTGTCTGCAAGCCAGCCAGTCTCCCAGAGGTAAGGGACATCATGTGAAGTCTTCAACTTGATCTTGAAGGTCTATCTGGCACCTAGATGCCTGTCTGCTTTTTCAGAGAGTGGAGGAAAAAGTGTTTGCCCCAGCAGGAGGACAGTGTGTCTAACAGGAGAGGTCCAGCATGTTCCTGGTGTGTGAAGCACCCAGATGTAGCCAACTGTCTTCAGGGAACAAAGTCAGTGTTGATCCGAATCATGAGGGGTTCCTTCGTTTCCCAATGCAGTCCCTATGAGTTACATGAAGGAGCTAACCACAGAGCAATTTTGCACTGACTGGTATTCCCACCATAGGCCTCAAAAGACTTGTGTAGCCACTGCCTGAAGGTGATGTTCAACTTTAAAGAACTGTCAGCAGCAGCCTGTATGCTGCATCTGCAGAAGACAATTACCTGCCTGCACCAGCCCGAAGGGCACACTTGTTTAAGTGCCATAGTCTGCACCTGCCCAGAGGCTGCAACTGCTTAAGACAAGCAGATGCATGCAACAGACTGGAGGCCGCAACTGCCAAAAAATGCACCCATCTGCATCATCCTGGAAGCCATAGCTGCTTAAGATGAGTGACCATCAAGCAAGCTTGTCACACTTTCAATACCGCTGGCCAAGGGAGGGGTGAGACCACTGTCTGCAGCCACACAACACCACAGCTAACACCAAGGATGCGAGGTGACTGACCTCATAAAACTGTGTCACCAATCTTCAACTCTGCTTAGCAGGTAATGTGGGGCTGAACTTGCATTAACTAAGGGACTGTGCCTGATTCACACAACCTGGTGCTAGAAAGCTTACCTTTGCCAATATAATCTCTTTGGGCATAAAGACTATCGAACTGACCTATGAATCATCCATTGGGCTAATCAACACTGCTCTTCACCTTTGCCAGAACAATACCTATGTCTGTATCTTTGCCTAAGTTACCATAGGCTCTGAAGATGGGTGTAGCATTTCACAAGAGTTTGTAGGTTAGGTTGCAACAGTGTAACTGAACCATTCTTGGAATATGTAGTGTTTTGCTTTGAGTGAGATTAAAGCACTTTCTTTTCAAACAAAGATAATCACTTGTCTGGACCATACATTATTATGCATGTTATTTGAGTTCTGAGCTCTTGCCTTCCACAATACTTCACTGAGAAGCCTTTTCACTGCTCGCCCTAGCTGCCCAGCGAGTCAAGTGCAGAAGGGGTGTACTTGACCTGGTTTGCAAAATCATAGTAGGAACGATCCCTGGACACAAGTGGTAAATGTCTTCAACAATAAGGTTGTGATCCAGTAGCCCCTGTCTGCCCTGAGTCCTCAAACGTGGTATGATACAATCTGCCTCCTGATCATGACCTGATCAAAGCCTATGGTGAGGACCTTTCTGTTCTTTATTGACATACTTGATAATGCTGATCACCATTTTCCATATTTAAAAACAATGAAGGATAAACTATGTTACCATTGTTATATATTCACTGGTTTTGAATTTAGTAAGACATGACTTGCACACATCTAAGTTCTTTCTCATGCCATAATTTCCATAAATGCCCATAAAATGTCCCTTTGTGAAGATGTCCATCATAATTGCTTTTCCCCAAATTTTGCTCTCTGCATGAAAGTCACCAAATAATGCATATGTGTAGGCACTGTTATTCCTCTCTCCCATACTAGTGTGAATGTAGTTAAGGATAGTTTCCAGTATTTATCCATCTATGCTAGTATGGTAATTAAAGAATAATGTTTCATTAAAAACATCTGTAATAGTAAAGAATTTCACCAAAACAACTGAAAACCAACATGAAACTCATAGGCAACATCATCGTTTCCACAACCACAGTTTTCACAGACATTGCAATGAGGAGGGTAACCCACTTTCGTTCCTTTCCAATATATTGCTCAATGGGTTATAAATCTGTATATGTTAGTTCTTCTGTCACCTGGGGAACAGGAAAGCTCTTCCGGTTTCTTCTTGTGATAATCTACCTATGGTGAAGGAGTGAGCTAGGGGTAGCCTCAAAAAGGTTTAAGAATGATGATGGGGAAAGTTGGCCAACCAGACATGGCGCCGGACGCAAGCTGCTGAGGCTCTGCGGTAGCGGCTTCCATGGATGCTGATAACCAGAAGCCCAGTGCACCTCTGGAGTAGCCCAGGCTGGCTGATTTTTTCCAGGAGAATATACGAGCTGAAGACTGGGTTGCTCAGCCACAAAGTAGAACTCCAATGCAGCTGAGAACGAAGCTGCCACTGCGGCAAAAAAGGGAAATAATGCTGGCTACGAGGACTGCTTAGTGCACTGGGACGCTGAAGCCCCTGAGAGAACCGCAGGCACCAGGGGGGGAGAAGAACGGTGGTACCTCCGCTTAGATCTGACAGCCTAAGATGAGAAGGGAAACGCTCCTCGTATAGTGTACAGTGGCCTTAGCTGCCAAGACGCTGGAGTGACAGCAGGAGTGCCATGCAGCCGTCTCACTGACCCACGCAGAACTTTTTCTGATCCCCCCTGCCTTAGATTGCCTGATATCTGAGGACCACTGGGAGAGCAACCCCACCAAAACTGCAGTCTGGCCATGGGGACAGCAGTGAAAGAACAGAGAGGCATCTTCTGGGCCTGCAGCTAGGTGAACGGGTGACTGCCTGAAGCATAAGGAGTAACCAGGACAGCCACTTGCACCTGGACCCCCACTACTGGTTTGGAGCTTAAACTACAGAGACTTCAAACCCCTGCTACTGACAAAGAATGAAATGAGTTGGGGGTGCTCATGTCTCCATGGGGGGCTGTGTTGCCTCCCTAGGGCTTGCTGACATCATAGCCCACCTTGACCTTTGACCTCGACCTTTGTGGGGCTGGGAAGCCAGCCTACTGGGAGCAGAGGGCTGGATTCCCCAAGGTGGTGGCAGTGGACCCTCATGTACACCAGCCCCTATGCTCCGACCGAGGCACAAAGACATTGGGGGAGCTGTGACCTCGAAGGAGCCCCAGGGTTGCAATCTCGTGCAAATGGAGAGAAATGGTGTGCACCAAATCTGCAAGGCTGAGTCCACCATCTTAAGACCAGTAGGGTTGAGTGGCTGTCTAGGATGCCAGCCAGCCCACACCACACTTAGGCCTAGAAGCTCATACCTCTGCAATTTTGGCAGCCACTGGAACACGAAGGTGGTGCTGGAAAGTAAAATGAATGCAGTGGCCCTGACCTGGGGCTTTTCCGCACAGATCATAGAAAATTGGTGGACAGAGTAGGAGAAACAGAATCTGCTGTGGCCAAGTTGCAGCTCATGATTTCTGAGCATTCAAACAAGATCAGCTTCTTGCAGAAGACCATAGAGAAACTATAAGATAGAGTGGAGGACTCTGAAGGTCACTCCAGGCGTAACAATGTGAGCAAGGTGGGTCTCCTAGAAAAGGTTGAGAGCCCATGCATGGACATTTTCTTGGAGAATTGGCTGTTAACTGCAGTCATCGAAAGCAAACCGTCCACTCTGTTCATGGTGGAAAGGGCCCACAGGGTATCAGGTGATCCACCATGACTGAGGGCGCCACCTAGAGCAGAGGTGGCCAGGCTCTTGAACTTTCAGGATAGGGATGATTTCCTGCAGTGAGCCTGCGCACATGGCCTGTGGCAAGTAGTCAGGTGGATTCTGAATACCTACACTGACTACACCCGAGCTGTGTAACCCGGTTCCCGGGTGCCTTGGACGAGATCACCTCGTCCTGCACCCAGGAACTGGGGGGAGCGCTAGCGCTCCCCCCATGGGCTCCCCACCCACCCACACCCGGTGGTGGATGGAAGGGGAAGCCCATCCCCTTCCACCCCAAACCCGATGCGCGCTGACAATCACAGAGGGCTTCCAAAGCATTTCTCTTTCGATCACGTGGAGGAGGCCAGAGAGGCTTCAAAGGGAAGGAAAGGAATTTCCTTCCCTTTGAAGTCTCTCTGAGCGTTTCAAAAGCCGGATTGCAAGCAAGGGTCACTCCCGGGGGTGGGGGTTGGGAGGGCAAATTTATTTTAGGTCATTTCTGCCCCCCCTATTGTTATTAGGCCGATGTGCCCCCAGGGGGGGGCAGAAACCTCTAGGCGCCAGGGCAATTTTTTTGTTTTTTTTGTTTGTTTGTTTGGCAAGGCTCGCTCCCGGGGGGGCATATTTATTTTAGGCCATTTCTGCCCCCCCTGGGGCCGGCTGAGCTAGAGGCCAAAATCCTCAGGTAGGCACTTTGTAAAAAACACCTCTGTTTTCTGGGAAAAAATGTGATGTGTCCACGTTGTGTTTTGGGCCATTACCTGTCGCGGGCGCTAGGCCTACCCACACAAGTGAGGCATCATTTTTATCGGGAGACTTGGGGGAACGCTGGGTGGAAGGAAATTTGTGGCTCCTCTCAGATTCCAGAACTTTCTGTCACCGAAATGTGAGGAAAACGTGTATTTTTAGCAAAATGTTGAGGTTTGCAAAGGATTCTGGGTAACAGAACCTGGTCAGAGCCCCACAAGTCACCCCATCTTGGATTCCTCTAGATCTCTAGTTTTCAAAAATGCACAGGTTTGGTAGGTTTCCCTAGGTGCCAGCTGAGCTAGAGGCCAAAATCTACAGGTAGGCACTTTGCAAAAAATACCTCTGTTTTCTGTCAAAAATTGTGATGTGTTCACGTTGTGTTTTGGGGCATTTCCTGTTGCGGGCGTTAGGCCTACCCACACAAGAGAGGTATAATTTTTTATCGGGAGACTTGGGGGAACGCTGGGTGGAAGGACATTTGTGGCTCCGCTCAGATTCCAGAACTTTCTGTCACCGAAATGTGAGGAAAACAAGTTTTTTTTAGCCAAATTTTGAGGTTTGCAAAGGATTCTGGGTAACAGAACCTGGTCAGAGCCCCACAAGTCACCCCGTCTTGGATTCCCCTCGGTCTCTAGTTTAAAAAAATGCACAGGTTTGGTAGGTTTCCCCAGGTGCTGGCTGAGCTAGAGGCCAAAATCTACAGGTAGGCACTTTGCAAAAAACACCTCTGTTTTCTGTCAAAAATTGTGATGTGTCCACGTTGTGTTTTGGGGCATTTCCTGTCGCGGGCGCTAGGCCTACCCACACAAGTGAGGTATCATTTTTATCGGGAGACTTGGGGAAACGCTGGGTGGAAGGAAATTTGTGGCTCCTCTCAGGTTCCACAACTTTCTGTCACTGAAATTTGAGGAAAACTTGTTTTTTTGTAGCCAAAGTTTGAGGTTTGCCAAGGATTCTGGATAACAGAACCTGGTCAGAGCCCCACAAGTCACTCCATCTTGGATTCCCCGAGGTCTCTAATTTTAAAAAATGCACAGGTTTGGTAGGTTTCCCTAGATGCCGGCTGAGCTAGAGGCCAAAATCTACAGGAAGGCACTTTGCAAAAAACACCTCTGTTTTCTGTCAAAAATTGTGATGTGTCCACGATGTGTTTTGGGGCATTTCCTGTTGCGGGCGCTAGGCCTACCCACACAAGTGAGGTATCATTTTTTTATCGGAAGACTTGGGGGAACGCTGGGTGGAAGGAAATTTGTGGCTCCTCTCAGATTCCAGAACTTTCCGTCACTGAAATGTGAGGAAAATGTGTTTTTTTAGCCAAATTATGAGGTTTGCAAAGGATTCTAGGTAACAGAACCTGGTCAGAGCCCCACAAGTCACCCCATCTTGAATTCACCTAGGTCTCTAGTTTTCAAAAATGCACAGGTTTGGTAGGTTTCCCTAGGTGCCAGCTGAGCTAGAGGCCAAATTCTACAGGTAGGCACTTTGCAAAAAACACCTCTGTTTTCTGTCAAAAATTGTGATGTGTTCACGTTGTGTTTTGGGGCATTTCCTGTTGCAGGCGCTAGGCCTACCCACACAAGTGAGGTATCATTTTTATCGGGAGACTTGGGGGAACGCTGGGTGGAAGGACATTTGTGGCTCCTCTCAGATTCCAGAACTTTCTGTCACCGAAATGTGAGGAAAACAAGTTTTTTTTAGCCAAATTTTGAGGTTTGCAAAGGATTCTGGGTAACAGAACCTGGTCAGAGCCCCACAAGTCACCCCGTCTTGGATTCCCCTCGGTCTCTAGTTTAAAAAAATGCACAGGTTTGGTAGGTTTCCCCAGGTGCCGGCTGAGCTAGAGGCCAAAATCTACAGGTAGGCACTTTGCAAAAAACACCTCTGTTTTCTGTCAAAAATTGTGATGTGTCCACGTTGTGTTTTGGGGCATTTCCTGTCGCGGGCGCTAGGCCTACCCACACAAGTGAGGTATCATTTTTATCGGGAGACTTGGGGGAACGCTGGGTGGAAGGAAATTTGTGGCTCTTCTCAGGTTCCACAACTTTCTGTCACTGAAATTTGAGGAAAACTTGTTTTTTTGTAGCCAAAGTTTGAGGTTTGCCAAGGATTCTGGATAACAGAACCTGGTCAGAGCCCCACAAGTCACCCCATCTTGGATTCCCCGAGGTCTCTAATTTTAAAAAATGCACAGGTTTGGTAGGTTTCCCTAGGTGCCGGCTGAGCTAGAGGCCAAAATCTACAGGTAGGCACTTTGCAAAAAACACCTCTGTTTTCTGTCAAAAATTGTGATGTGTCCACGTTGTGTTTTGCGGCATTTCCTGTCGCGGGCGCTAGGCCTACCCACACAAGTGAGGGATCATTTTTTATCGGAAGACTTGGGGGAACGCTGGGTGGAAGGAAATTTGTGGCTCCTCTCAGATTCCAGAACTTTCTGTCACTGAAATGTGAGGAAAATGTGTTTTTTTAGCCAAATTATGAGGTTTGCAAAGGATTCTAGGTAACAGAACCTGGTCAGAGCCCCACAAGTCACCCCATCTTGAATTCCCCTAGGTCTCTAGTTTTCAACAATGCACAGGTTTGGTAGGTTTCCCTAGGTGCCAGCTGAGCTAGAGGCCAAATTCTACAGGTAGGCACTTTGCAAAAAACACCTCTGTTTTCTGTCAAAAATTGTGATGTGTTCACGTTGTGTTTTGGGGCATTTCCTGTCGCAGGCGCTAGGCCTACCCACACAAGTGAGGTATCATTTTTATCGGGAGACTTGGGGGAACGCTGGGTGGAAGGACATTTGTGGCTCCTCTCAGATTCCAGAACTTTCTGTCACCGAAATGTGAGGAAAACAAGTTTTTTTTAGCCAAATTTTGAGGTTTGCAAAGTATTCTGGGTAACAGAACCTGGTCAGAGCCCCACAAGTCACCCCGTCTTGGATTCCCCTCGGTCTCTAGTTTTAAAAAATGCACAGGTTTGGTAGGTTTCCCCAGGTGCCGGCTGAGCTAGAGGCCAAAATCTACAGGTAGGCACTTTGCAAAAACACCTCTGTTTTCTGTCAAAAATTATGATGTGTCCACATTGTGTTTTGGGGCATTTCCTGTCGCGCGCCCTAGGCCTACCCACACAAGTGAGGTATCATTTTTATCGGGAGACTTGGGGGAACGCTGGGTGGAAGGAAATTTGTGGCTCCTCTCAGGTTCCACAACTTTCTGTCACTGAAATGTGGGGAAAACTTGTTTTTTTGTAGCCAAAGTATGAGGTTTGCAAAGGATTCTGGGTAACAGAACCTGGTCAGAGCCCCACAAGTCACCCCATCATGGATTCCCCTAGGTCTCTAGTTTTAAAAAATGCACAGGTTTGGTAGGTTTCCCTAGGTGCCAGCTGAGCTAGAGGCCAAAATCTACAGGTAGGCACTTTGCAAAAAACACCTCTGTTTTCTGTCAAAAATTGTGATGTGTCCACGTTGTGTTTTGAGGCATTTCCTGTTGCGGGCGCTAGGCCTACCCACACAAGTGAGGTATAATATTTTATCGGAAGACTTCGGGGAACGCTGGGTAGAAGGAAATTTGTGGCTCCTCTCAGATTCCAGAACTTTCTGTCACCGAAATGTGAGGAAAACGTGTTTTTTCAGCCAAAGTTTGAGATTTGCAAAGGATTCTGGGTAACACAACCTGGTCAGAGCCCCACAAGTCACCCCATTTGGATTCCCCTAGGTCTCTAGTTTAAAAAAATGCACAGGTTTGGTAGGTTTTCCTAGGTGCCGGCTGAGCTAGAGGCCAAAAATCTACAGGTAGGCACTTTGCAAAAAACACCTCTGTTTTCTGTAAAAAATTGTGATGTGTCCACGTTGCGTTTTGGGGCAATTCCTGTCGTGGGCACTAGGCCTACCCACACAAGTGAGGTATCATTTTTTATCGGAAGACTTGGGGGAACGCTGGGTGGAAGAAAATTTGTGGCTCCACTCAGATTCCAGAACTTTCTGTCACCGAAATGTGAGGAAAACGTGTTTTTTTAGCCAAATTTTGAGATTTGCAAAGGATTCTGGGTAACAGAACCTGGTCAGAGCCCCACAAGTCACCCAATCTTGGATTCCCGTAGGTCTCTAGTTTTCAAAAATGCACAGGTTTGGTAGGTTTCCCTAGGTGCCAGCTGAGCTAGAGGCCAAAATCTACAGGAAGGCACTTTGCAAAAAACACCTCTGTTTTCTGTCAAAAATTGTGATGTGTCCACGATGTGTTTTGGGGCATTTCCTGTCGCGGGCGCTAGGCCTACCCACACAAGTGAGGTATAATTTTTTATCGGAAGACTTGGGGGAACGCTGGGTGGAAGGAAATTTGTGGCTCCTCTCAGATTCCAGAACTTTCTGTCACTGAAATGTGAGCAAAATGTGTTTTTTTAGCCAAATTATGAGGTTTGCAAAGGATTCTAGGTAACAGAACCTGGTCAGAGCCCCACAAGTCACCCCATCTTGAATTCACCTAGGTCTCTAGTTTTCAAAAATGCACAGGTTTGGTAGGTTTCCCTAGGTGCCAGCTGAGCTAGAGGCCAAATTCTACAGGTAGGCACTTTGCAAAAAACACCTCTGTTTTCTGTCAAAAATTGTGATGTGTTCACGTTGTGTTTTGGGGCATTTCCTGTCGCAGGCGCTAGGCCTACCCACACAAGTGAGGTATCATTTTTATCGGGAGACTTGGGGGAACGCTGGGTGGAAGGACATTTGTGGCTCCTCTCAGATTCCACAACTTTCTGTCACCGAAATGTGAGGAAAACAAGTTTTTTTTAGCCAAATTTTGAGGTTTGCAAAGGATTCTGGGTAACAGAACCTGGTCAGAGCCCCACAAGTCACCCCGTCTTGGATTCCCCTCGGTCTCTAGTTTAAAAAAATGCACAGGTTTGGTAGGTTTCCCCAGGTGCCGGCTGAGCTAGAGGCCAAAATCTACAGGTAGGCACTTTGCAAAAAACACCTCTGTTTTCTGTCAAAAATTGTGATGTGTCCACGTTGTGTTTTGGGGCATTTCCTGTCGCGGGCGCTAGGCCTACCCACACAAGTGAGGTATCATTTTTATCGGGAGACTTGGGGGAACGCTGGGTGGAAGGAAATTTGTGGCTCCTCTCAGGTTCCACAACTTTCTGTCACTGAAATTTGAGGAAAACTTGTTTTTTTGTAGCCAAAGTTTGAGGTTTGCCAAGGATTCTGGATAACAGAACCTGGTCAGAGCCCCACAAGTCACCCCATCTTGGATTCCCCGAGGTCTCTAATTTTAAAAAATGCACAGGTTTGGTAGGTTTCCCTAGGTGCCGGCTGAGCTAGAGGCCAAAATCTACAGGTAGGCACTTTGCAAAAAACACCTCTGTTTTCTGTCAAAATTTGTGATGTGTCCACGTTGTGTTTTGGGGCATTTCCTGTCGTGGTCGCTAGGCCTACCCACACAAGTGAGGTATCATTTTTTATCGGAAGACTTGGGGGAACGCTGGGTGGAAGGAAATTTGTGGCTCCTCTCAGATTCCAGAACTTTCTGTCACTGAAATGTTAATCAAAATGTGTTTTTTTAGCCAAATTATGAGGTTTGCAAAGGATTCTAGGTAACAGAACCTGGTCAGAGCCCCACAAGTCACCCCATCTTGAATTCCCCTAGGTCTCTAGTTTTCAACAATGCACAGGTTTGGTAGGTTTCCCTAGGTGCCAGCTGAGCTAGAGGCCAAATTCTACAGGTAGGCACTTTGCAAAAAACACCTCTGTTTTCTGTCAAAAATTGTGATGTGTTCACGTTGTGTTTTGGGGCATTTCCTGTCGCAGGCGCTAGGCCTACCCACACAAGTGAAGTATCATTTTTATCGGGAGACTTGGGGGAACGCTGGGTGGAAGGACATTTGTGGCTCCTCTCAGATTCCAGAACTTTCTGTCACCGAAATGTGAGGAAAACAAGTTTTTTTTAGCCAAATTTTGAGGTTTGCAAAGGATTCTGGGTAACAGAACCTGGTCAGAGCCCCACAAGTCACCCCGTCTTGGATTCCCCTCGGTCTCTAGTTTTAAAAAATGCACAGGTTTGGTATGTTTCCCCAGGTGCCGGCTGAGCTAGAGGCCAAAATCTACAGGTAGGCACTTTGCAAAAAACACCTCTGTTTTCTGTCAAAAATTATGATGTGTCCACATTGTGTTTTGGGGCATTTCCTGTCGCGCGCGCTAGGCCTACCCACACAAGTGAGGTATCATTTTTATCGGGAGACTTGGGGGAACGCTGGGTGGAAGGAAATTTGTGGCTCCTCTCAGGTTCCACAACTTTCTGTCACTGAAATGTGGGGAAAACTTGTTTTTTTGTAGCCAAAGTATGAGGTTTGCAAAGGATTCTGGGTAACAGAACCTGGTCAGAGCCCCACAAGTCACCCCATCATGGATTCCCCTAGGTCTCTAGTTTTAAAAAATGCACAGGTTTGGTAGGTTTCCCTAGGTGCCAGCTGAGCTAGAGGCCAAAATCTACAGGTAGGCACTTTGCAAAAAACACCTCTGTTTTCTGTCAAAAATTGTGATGTGTCCACGTTGTGTTTTGGGGCATTTCCTGTCGCGGGCGCTAGGCCTACCCACACAAGTGAGGTATAATTTTTTATCGGAAGACTTCGGGGAACGCTGGGTAGAAGGAAATTTGTGGCTCCTCTCAGATTCCAGAACTTTCTGTCACCGAAATGTGAGGAAAACGTGTTTTTTCAGCCAAATTTTGAGATTTGCAAAGGATTCTGGGTAACACAACCTGGTCAGAGCCCCACAAGTCACCCCATTTGGATTCCCTAGGTCTCTAGTTTTAAAAAATGCACAGGTTTGGTAGGTTTCCCTAGGTGCCAGCTGAGCTAGAGGCCAAAATCTACAGGAAGGCACTTTGCAAAAAACACCTCTGTTTTCTGTCAAAAATTGTGAGGTGTCCACGATGTGTTTTGGGGCATTTCCTGTCGCAGGCGCTAGGCCTACCCACACAAGTGAGGTATCATTTTTATCGGGAGACTTGGGGGAACGCTGGGTGGAAGGACATTTGTGGCTCCTCTCAGATTCCACAACTTTCTGTCACCGAAATGTGAGGAAAACAAGTTTTTTTTAGCCAAATTTTGAGGTTTGCAAAGGATTCTGGGTAACAGAACCTGGTCAGAGCCCCACAAGTCACCCCGTCTTGGATTCCCCTCGGTCTCTAGTTTAAAAAAATGCACAGGTTTGGTAGGTTTCCCCAGGTGCCGGCTGAGCTAGAGGCCAAAATCTACAGGTAGGCACTTTGCAAAAAACACCTCTGTTTTCTGTCAAAAATTGTGATGTGTCCACGTTGTGTTTTGGGGCATTTCCTGTCGCGGGCGCTAGGCCTACCCACACAAGTGAGGTATCATTTTTATCGGGAGACTTGGGGGAACGCTGGGTGGAAGGAAATTTGTGGCTCCTCTCAGGTTCCACAACTTTCTGTCACTGAAATTTGAGGAAAACTTGTTTTTTTGTAGCCATAGTTTGAGGTTTGCCAAGGATTCTGGATAACAGAACCTGGTCAGAGCCCCACAAGTCACCCCATCTTGGATTCCCCGAGGTCTCTAATTTTAAAAAATGCACAGGTTTGGTAGGTTTCCCTAGGTGCCGGCTGAGCTAGAGGCCAAAATCTACAGGTAGGCACTTTGCAAAAAACACCTCTGTTTTCTGTCAAAAATTGTGATGTGTCCACGTTGTGTTTTGGGGCATTTCCTGTCGCGGGCGCTAGGCCTACCCACACAAGTGAGGTATCATTTTTTATCGTTAGACTTGGGGGAACGCTGGGTGGAAGGAAATTTGTGGCTCCTCTCAGATTCCAGAACTTTTTGTCACTGAAATGTGAGGAAAATGTGTTTTTTTAGCCAAATTATGAGGTTTGCAAAGGATTCTAGGTAACAGAACCTGGTCAGAGCCCCACAAGTCACCCCATCTTGAATTCCCCTAGGTCTCTAGTTTTCAACAATGCACAGGTTTGCTAGGTTTCCCTAGGTGCCAGCTGAGCTAGCGGCCAAATTCTACAGGTAGGCACTTTGAAAAAAACATCTCTGTTTTCTGTCAAAAATTGTGATGTGTTCACGTTGTGTTTTGGGGCATCTCCTGTCGCAGGCGCTAGGCCTACCCACACAAGTGAGGTATCATTTTTATCGGGAGACTTGGGGGAACGCTGGGTGGAAGGACATTTGTGACTCCTCTCAGATTCCAGAACTTTCTGTCACCGAAATGTGAGGAAAACAAGTTTTTTTTAGGCAAATTTTGAGGTTTGCAAAGGATTCTGGGTAACAGAACCTGGTCAGAGCCCCACAAGTCACCCCGTCTTGGATTTCCCTCGGTCTCTAGTTTTAAAAAATGCACAGGTTTGGTAGGTTTCCCCAGGTGCCGGCTGAGCTAGAGGCCAAAATCTACAGGTAGGCACTTTGCAAAAAACACCTCTGTTTTCTGTCAAAAATTATGATGTGTCCACATTGTGTTTTGGGGCATTTCCTGTCGCGCGCGCTAGGCCTACCCACACAAGTGAGGTATCATTTTTATCGGGAGACTTGGGGGAACGCTGGGTGGAAGGAAATTTGTGGCTCCTCTCAGGTTCCACAACTTTCTGTCACTGAAATGTGGGGAAATCTTGTTTTTTTGTAGCCAAAGTATGAGGTTTGCAAAGGATTCTGGGTAACAGAACCTGGTCAGAGCCCCACAAGTCACCCCATCATGGATTCCCGTAGGTCTCTAGTTTTAAAAAATGCACAGGTTTGGTAGGTTTCCCTAGGTGCCAGCTGAGCTAGAGGCCAAAATCTACAGGTAGGCACTTTGCAAAAAACACCTCTGTTTTCTGTCAAAAATTGTGATGTGTCCACGTTGTGTTTTGGGGCATTTCCTGTTGCGGGCGCTAGGCCTACCCACACAAGTGAGGTATAATTTTTTATCGGAAGACTTCGGGGAACGCTGGGTAGAAGGAAATTTGTGGCTCCTCTCAGATTCCAGAACTTTCTGTCACCGAAATGTGAGGAAAACGTGTTTTTTCAGCCAAATTTTGAGATTTGCAAAGGATTCTGGGTAACACAACCTGGTCAGAGCCCCACAAGTCACCCCATTTGGATTCCCCTAGGTCTCTAGTTTAAAAAAATGCACAGGTTTGGTAGGTTTTCCTAGGTGCCGGCTGAGCTAGAGGCCAAAAATCTACAGGTAGGCACTTTGCAAAAAACACCTCTGTTTTCTGTAAAAAATTGTGATGTGTCCACGTTGCGTTTTGGGGCAATTCCTGTCGTGGGCACTAGGCCTACCCACACAAGTGAGGTATCATTTTTTATCGGAAGACTTGGGGGAACGCTGGGTGGAAGAAAATTTGTGGCTCCACTCAGATTCTAGAACTTTCTGTCACCGAAATGTGAGGAAAACGTGTTTTTTTAGCCAAATTTTGAGATTTGCAAAGGATTCTGGGTAACAGAACCTGGTCAGAGCCCCACAAGTCACCCCATCTTGGATTCCCCTAGGTCTCTAGTTTTCAAAAATGCACAGGTTTGGTAGGTTTCCCTAGGTGCCAGCTGAGCTAGAGGCCAAAATCTACAGGAAGGCACTTTGCAAAAAACACCTCTGTTTTCTGTCAAAAATTGTGATGTGTCCACGATGTGTTTTGGGGCATTTCCTGTCGCGGGCGCTAGGCCTACCCACACAAGTGAGGTATCATTTTTTTATCGGAAGACTTGGGGGAACGCTGGGTGGAAGGAAATTTGTGGCTCCTCTCAGATTCCAGAACTTTCTGTCACTGAAATGTGAGGAAAATGTGTTTTTTTAGCCAAATTATGAGGTTTGCAAAGGATTCTAGGTAACAGAACCTGGTCAGAGCCCCACAAGTCACCCCATCTTGAATTCACCTAGGTCTCTAGTTTTCAAAAATGCACAAGTTTGGTAGGTTTCCCTAGGTGCCAGCTGAGCTAGAGGCCAAATTCTACAGGTAGGCACTTTGCAAAAAACACCTCTGTTTTCTGTCAAAAATTGTGATGTGTTCACGTTGTGTTTTGGGGCATTTCCTGTCGCAGGCGCTAGGCCTACCCACACAAGTGAGGTATCATTTTTATCGGGAGACTTGGGGGAACGCTGGGTGGAAGGACATTTGTGGCTCCTCTCAGATTCCAGAACTTTCTGTCACCGAAATGTGAGGAAAACAAGTTTTTTTTAGCCAAATTTTGAGGTTTGCAAAGGATTCTGGGTAACAGAACCTGGTCAGAGCCCAACAAGTCACCCCGTCTTGGATTCCCCTCGGTCTCTAGTTTAAAAAAATGCACAGGTTTGGTAGGTTTCCCCAGGTGCCGGCTGAGCTAGAGGCCAAAATCTACAGGTAGGCACTTTGCAAAAAACACCTCTGTTTTCTGTCAAAAATTGTGATGTGTCCACGTTGTGTTTTGGGGCATTTCCTGTCGCGGGCGCTAGGCCTACCCACACAAGTGAGGTATCATTTTTATCGGGAGACTTGGGGGAACGCTGGGTGGAAGGAAATTTGTGGGTCCTCTCAGGTTCCACAACTTTCTGTCACTGAAATTTGAGGAAAACTTGTTTTTTTGTAGCCAAAGTTTGAGGTTTGCCAAGGATTCTGGATAACAGAACCTGGTCAGAGCCCCACAAGTCACCCCATCTTGGATTCCCCGAGGTCTCTAATTTTAAAAAATGCACAGGTTTGGTAGGTTTCCCTAGGTGCCGGCTGAGCTAGAGGCCAAAATCTACAGGTAGGCACTTTGCAAAAAACACCTCTGTTTTCTGTCAAAAATTGTGATGTGTCCACGTTGTGTTTTGGGGCATTTCCTGTCGCGGGCGCTAGGCCTACCCACACAAGTGAGGTATCATTTTTTATCGGAAGACTTGGGGGAACGCTGGGTGGAAGGAAATTTGTGGCTCCTCTCAGATTCCAGAACTTTCTGTCACTGAAATGTGAGGAAAATGTGTTTTTTTAGCCAAATTATGAGGTTTGCAAAGGATTCTAGGTAACAGAACCTGGTCAGAGCCCCACAAGTCACCCCATCTTGAATTCCCCTAGGTCTCTAGTTTTCAACAATGCACAGGTTTGGTAGGTTTCCCTAGGTGCCAGCTGAGCTAGAGGCCAAATTCTACAGGTAGGCACTTTGCAAAAAACACCTCTGTTTTCTGTCAAAAATTGTGATGTGTTCACGTTGTGTTTTGGGGCATTTCCTGTCGCAGGCGCTAGGCCTACCCACACAAGTGAGGTATCATTTTTATCGGGAGACTTGGGGGAACGCTGGGTGGAAGGACATTTGTGGCTCCTCTCAGATTCCAGAACTTTCTGTCACCGAAATGTGAGGAAAACAAGTTTTTTTTAGCCAAATTTTGAGGTTTGCAAAGGATTCTGGGTAACAGAACCTGGTCAGAGCCCCACAAGTCACCCCGTCTTGGATTCCCCTCGGTCTCTAGTTTAAAAAAATGCACAGGTTTGGTAGGTTTCCCCAGGTGCCGGCTGAGCTAGAGGCCAAAATCTACAGGTAGGCACTTTGCAAAAAACACCTCTGTTTTCTGTCAAAAATTGTGATGTGTCCACGTTGTGTTTTGGGGCATTTCCTGTCGCAGGCGCTAGGCCTACCCACACAAGTGAGGTATCATTTTTATAGGGAGACTTGGGGGAACGCTGGGTGGAAGGACATTTGTGGCTCCTCTCAGATTCCAGAACTTTCTGTCACCGAAATGTGAGGAAAACAAGTTTTTTTTAGCCAAATTTTGAGGTTTGCAAAGGATTCTGGGTAACAGAACCTGGTCAGAGCCCAACAAGTCACCCCGTCTTGGATTCCCCTCGGTCTCTAGTTTAAAAAAATGCACAGGTTTGGTAGGTTTCCCCAGGTGCCGGCTGAGCTAGAGGCCAAAATCTACAGGTAGGCACTTTGCAAAAAACACCTCTGTTTTCTGTCAAAAATTGTGATGTGTCCACGTTGTGTTTTGGGGCATTTCCTGTCGCGGGCGCTAGGCCTACCCACACAAGTGAGGTATCATTTTTATCGGGAGACTTGGGGGAACGCTGGGTGGAAGGAAATTTGTGGGTCCTCTCAGGTTCCACAACTTTCTGTCACTGAAATTTGAGGAAAACTTGTTTTTTTGTAGCCAAAGTTTGAGGTTTGCCAAGGATTCTGGATAACAGAACCTGGTCAGAGCCCCACAAGTCACCCCATCTTGGATTCCCCGAGGTCTCTAATTTTAAAAAATGCACAGGTTTGGTAGGTTTCCCTAGGTGCCGGCTGAGCTAGAGGCCAAAATCTACAGGTAGGCACTTTGCAAAAAACACCTCTGTTTTCTGTCAAAAATTGTGATGTGTCCACGTTGTGTTTTGGGGCATTTCCTGTCACGGGCGCTAGGCCTACCCACACAAGTGAGGTATCATTTTTTATCGGAAGACTTGGGGGAACGCTGGGTGGAAGGAAATTTGTGGCTCCTCTCAGATTCCAGAACTTTCTGTCACTGAAATGTGAGGAAAATGTGTTTTTTTAGCCAAATTATGAGGTTTGCAAAGGATTCTAGGTAACAGAACCTGGTCAGAGCCCCACAAGTCACCCCATCTTGAATTCCCCTAGGTCTCTAGTTTTCAACAATGCACAGGTTTGGTAGGTTTCCCTAGGTGCCAGCTGAGCTAGAGGCCAAATTCTACAGGTAGGCACTTTGCAAAAAACACCTCTGTTTTCTGTCAAAAATTGTGATGTGTTCACGTTGTGTTTTGGGGCATTTCCTGTCGCAGGCGCTAGGCCTACCCACACAAGTGAGGTATCATTTTTATCGGGAGACTTGGGGGAACGCTGGGTGGAAGGACATTTGTGGCTCCTCTCAGATTCCAGAACTTTCTGTCACCGAAATGTGAGGAAAACAAGTTTTTTTTAGCCAAATTTTGAGGTTTGCAAAGGATTCTGGGTAACAGAACCTGGTCAGAGCCCCACAAGTCACCCCGTCTTGGATTCCCCTCGGTCTCTAGTTTAAAAAAATGCACAGGTTTGGTAGGTTTCCCCAGGTGCCGGCTGAGCTAGAGGCCAAAATCTACAGGTAGGCACTTTGCAAAAAACACCTCTGTTTTCTGTCAAAAATTGTGATGTGTCCACGTTGTGTTTTGGGGCATTTCCTGTCGCGGGCGCTAGGCCTACCCACACAAGTGAGGTATCATTTTTATCGGGAGACTTGGGGGAACGCTGGGTGGAAGGAAATTTGTGGGTCCTCTCAGGTTCCACAACTTTCTGTCACTGAAATTTGAGGAAAACTTGTTTTTTTGTAGCCAAAGTTTGAGGTTTGCCAAGGATTCTGGATAACAGAACCTGGTCAGAGCCCCACAAGTCACCCCATCTTGGATTCCCCGAGGTCTCTAATTTTAAAAAATGCACAGGTTTGGTAGGTTTCCCTAGGTGCCGGCTGAGCTAGAGGCCAAAATCTACAGGTAGGCACTTTGCAAAAAACACCTCTGTTTTCTGTCAAAAATTGTGATGTGTCCACGTTGTGTTTTGGGGCATTTCCTGTCGCGGGCGCTAGGCCTACCCACACAAGTGAGGTATCATTTTTTATCGGAAGACTTGGGGGAACGCTGGGTGGAAGGAAATTTGTGGCTCCTCTCAGATTCCAGAACTTTCTGTCACTGAAATGTGAGGAAAATGTGTTTTTTTAGCCAAATTATGAGGTTTGCAAAGGATTCTAGGTAACAGAACCTGGTCAGAGCCCCACAAGTCACCCCATCTTGAATTCCCCTAGGTCTCTAGTTTTCAACAATGCACAGGTTTGGTAGGTTTCCCTAGGTGCCAGCTGAGCTAGAGGCCAAATTCTACAGGTAGGCACTTTGCAAAAAACACCTCTGTTTTCTGTCAAAAATTGTGATGTGTTCACGTTGTGTTTTGGGGCATTTCCTGTCGCAGGCGCTAGGCCTACCCACACAAGTGAGGTATCATTTTTATCGGGAGACTTGGGGGAACGCTGGGTGGAAGGACATTTGTGGCTCCTCTCAGATTCCAGAACTTTCTGTCACCGAAATGTGAGGAAAACAAGTTTTTTTAGCCAAATTTTGAGGTTTGCAAAGGATTCTGGGTAACAGAACCTGGTCAGAGCCCCACAAGTCACCCCGTCTTGGATTCCCCTCGGTCTCTAGTTTTAAAAAATGCACAGGTTTGGTAGGTTTCCCCAGGTGCCGGCTGAGCTAGAGGCCAAAATCTACAGGTAGGCACTTTGCAAAAAACACCTCTGTTTTCTGTCAAAAATTATGATGTGTCCACATTGTGTTTTGGGGCATTTCCTGTCGCGCGCGCTAGGCCTACCCACACAAGTGAGGTATCATTTTTATCGGGAGACTTGGGGGAACGCTGGGTGGAAGGAAATTTGTGGCTCCTCTCAGGTTCCACAACTTTCTGTCACTGAAATGTGGGGAAAACTTGTTTTTTTGTAGCCAAAGTATGAGGTTTGCAAAGGATTCTGGGTAACAGAACCTGGTCAGAGCCCCACAAGTCACCCCATCATGGATTCCCGTAGGTCTCTAGTTTTAAAAAATGCACAGGTTTGGTAGGTTTCCCTAGGTGCCAGCTGAGCTAGAGGCCAAAATCTACAGGTAGGCACTTTGCAAAAAACACCTCTGTTTTCTGTCAAAAATTGTGATGTGTCCACGTTGTGTTTTGGGGCATTTCCTGTCGCGGGCGCTAGGCCTACCCACACAAGTGAGGTATCATTTTTTATCGGAAGACTTCGGGGAACGCTGGGTAGAAGGAAATTTGTGGCTCCTCTCAGATTCCAGAACTTTCTGTCACCGAAATGTGAGGAAAACGTGTTTTTTCAGCCAAATTTTGAGATTTGCAAAGGATTCTGGGTAACACAACCTGGTCAGAGCCCCACAAGTCACCCCATTTGGATTCCCCTAGGTCTCTAGTTTTAAAAAATGCACAGGTTTGGTAGGTTTTCCTAGGTGCCGGCTGAGCTAGAGGCCAAAAATCTACAGGTAGGCACTTTGCAAAAAACACCTCTGTTTTCTGTAAAAAATTGTGATGTGTCCACGTTGCGTTTTGGGGCAATTCCTGTCGTGGGCACTAGGCCTACCCACACAAGTGAGGTATCATTTTTTATCGGAAGACTTGGGGGAACGCTGGGTGGAAGAAAATTTGTGGCTCCACTCAGATTCCAGAACTTTCTGTCACCGAAATGTGAGGAAAACGTGTTTTTTTAGCCAAATTTTGAGATTTGCAAAGGATTCTGGGTAACAGAACCTGGTCAGAGCCCCACAAGTCACCCCATCTTGGATTCCCCTAGGTCTCTAGTTTTCAAAAATGCACAGGTTTGGTAGGTTTCCCTAGGTGCCAGCTGAGCTAGAGGCCAAAATCTACAGGAAGGCACTTTGCAAAAAACACCTCAGTTTTCTGTCAAAAATTGTGATGTGTCCACGATGTGTTTTGGGGCATTTCCTGTCGCGGGCGCTAGGCCTACCCACACAAGTGAGGTATCATTTTTTTATCGGAAGACTTGGGGGAACGCTGGGTGGAAGGAAATTTGTGGCTCCTCTCAGATTCCAGAACTTTCTGTCACTGAAATGTGAGGAAAATGTGTTTTTTTAGCCAAATTATGAGGTTTGCAAAGGATTCTAGGTAACAGAACCTGGTCAGAGACCCACAAGTCACCCCATCTTGAATTCACCTAGGTCTCTAGTTTTCAAAAATGCACAGGTTTGGTAGGTTTCCCTAGGTGCCAGCTGAGCTAGAGGCCAAATTCTACAGGTAGGCACTTTGCAAAAAACACCTCTGTTTTCTGTCAAAAATTGTGATGTGTTCACGTTGTGTTTTGGGGCATTTCCTGTCGCAGGCGCTAGGCCTACCCACACAAGTGAGGTATCATTTTTATCGGGAGACTTGGGGGAACGCTGGGTGGAAGGACATTTGTGGCTCCTCTCAGATTCCAGAACTTTCTGTCACCGAAATGTGAGGAAAACAAGTTTTTTTTAGCCAAATTTTGAGGTTTGCAAAGGATTCTGGGTAACAGAACCTGGTCAGAGCCCCACAAGTCACCCCGTCTTGGATTCCCCTCGGTCTCTAGTTTAAAAAAATGCACAGGTTTGGTAGGTTTCCCCAGGTGCCGGCTGAGCTAGAGGCCAAAATCTACAGGTAGGCACTTTGCAAAAAACACCTCTGTTTTCTGTCAAAAATTGTGATGTTTCCACGTTGTGTTTTGGGGCATTTCCTGTCGTAGGCGCTAGGCCTACCCACACAAGTGAGGTATCATTTTTATCGGGAGACTTGGGGGAACGCTGGGTGGAAGGAAATTTGTGGCTCCTCTCAGGTTCCACAACTTTCTGTCACTGAAATTTGAGGAAAACTTGTTTTTTTGTAGCCAAAGTTTGAGGTTTGCCAAGGATTCTGGATAACAGAACCTGGTCAGAGCCCCACAAGTCACCCCATCTTGGATTCCCCGAGGTCTCTAATTTTAAAAAATGCACAGGTTTGGTAGGTTTCCCTAGGTGCCGGCTGAGCTAGAGGCCAAAATCTACAGGTAGGCACTTTGCAAAAAACACCTCTGTTTTCTGTCAAAATTTGTGATGTGTCCACGTTGTGTTTTAGGGCATTTCCTGTCACGGGCACTAGGCCTACCCACACAAGTGAGGTATCATTTTTTATCGGAAGACTTGGGGGAACGCTGGGTGGAAGGAAATTTGTGGCTCCTCTCAGATTCCAGAACTTTCTGTCACTGAAATGTGAGGAAAATGTGTTTTTTTAGCCAAATTATGAGGTTTGCAAAGGATTCTAGGTAACAGAACCTGGTCAGAGCCCCACAAGTCACCCCATCTTGAATTCCCCTAGGTCTCTAGTTTTCAACAATGCACAGGTTTGGTAGGTTTCCCTAGGTGCCAGCTGAGCTAGAGGCCAAATTCTACAGGTAGGCACTTTGCAAAAAACACCTCTGTTTTCTGTCAAAAATTGTGATGTGTTCACGTTGTGTTTTGGGGCATTTCCTGTCGCAGGCGCTAGGCCTACCCACACAAGTGAGGTATCATTTTTATCGGGAGACTTGGGGGAACGCTGGGTGGAAGGACATTTGTGGCTCCTCTCAGATTCCAGAACTTTCTGTCACCGAAATGTGAGGAAAACAAGTTTTTTTTAGCCAAATTTTGAGGTTTGCAAAGGATTCTGGGTAACAGAACCTGGTCAGAGTCCCACAAGTCACCCGTCTTGGATTCCCCTCGGTCTCTAGTGTAAAAAAATGCACAGGTTTGGTAGGTTTCCCCAGGTGCCGGCTGAGCTAGAGGGCAAAATCTACAGGTAGGCACTTTGCAAAAAACACCTCTGTTTTCTGTCAAAAATTGTGATGTGTCCACGTTGTGTTTTGGGGCATTTCCTGTCGCGGGCGCTAGGCCTACCCACACAAGTGAGGTATCATTTTTATCGGGAGACTTGGGGGAACGCTGGGTGGAAGGAAATTTGTGGCTCCTCTCAGGTTCCACAACTTTCTGTCACTGAAATTTGAGGAAAACTTGTTTTTTTGTAGCCAAAGTTTGAGGTTTGCCAAGGATTCTGGATAACAGAACCTGGTCAGAGCCCCACAAGTCACCCCATCTTGGATTCCCCGAGGTCTCTAATTTAAAAAAATGCACAGGTTTGGTAGGTTTCCCTAGGTGCCGGCTGAGCTAGAGGCCAAAATCTACAGGTAGGCACTTTGCAAAAAACACCTCTGTTTTCTGTCAAAATTTGTGATGTGTCCACGTTGTGTTTTAGGGCATTTCCTGTCGCGGGCACTAGGCCTACCCACACAAGTGAGGTATCATTTTTTATCGGAAGACTTGGGGGAACGCTGGGTGGAAGGAAATTTGTGGCTCCTCTCAGATTCCCGAACTTTCTGTCACTGAAATGTGAGGAAAATGTGTTTTTTTAGCCAAATTATGAGGTTTGCAAAGGATTCTAGGTAAAAGAACCTGGTCAGAGCCCCACAAGTCACCCCATCTTGAATTCCCCTAGGTCTCTAGTTTTCAACAATGCACAGGTTTGGTAGGTTTCCCTAGGTGCCAGCTGAGCTAGAGGCCAAATTCTACAGGTAGGCACTTTGCAAAAAACACCTCTGTTTTCTGTCAAAAATTGTGATGTGTTCACGTTGTGTTTTGGGGCATTTCCTGTCGCAGGCGCTAGGCCTACCCACACAAGTGAGGTATCATTTTTATCGGGAGACTTGGGGGAACGCTGGGTGGAAGAAAATTTGTGGCTCCACTCAGATTCCAGAACTTTCTGTCACCGAAATGTGAGGAAAACGTGTTTTTTTAGCCAAATTTTGAGATTTGCAAAGGATTCTGGGTAACAGAACCTGGTCAGAGCCCCACAAGTCACCCCATCTTGGATTCCCCTAGGTCTCTAGTTTTCAAAAATGCACAGGTTTGGTAGGTTTCCCTAGGTGCCAGCTGAGCTAGAGGCCAAAATCTACAGGAAGGCACTTTGCAAAAAACACCTCTGTTTTCTGTCAAAAATTGTGATGTGTCCACGATGTGTTTTGGGGCATTTCCTGTCGCGGGCGCTAGGCCTACCCACACAAGTGAGGTATCATTTTTTTATCGGAAGACTTGGGGGAACGCTGGGTGGAAGGAAATTTGTGGCTCCTCTCAGATTCCAGAACTTTCTGTCACTGAAATGTGAGGAAAATGTGTTTTTTTAGCCAAATTATGAGGTTTGCAAAGGATTCTAGGTAACAGAACCTGGTCAGAGACCCACAAGTCACCCCATCTTGAATTCACCTAGGTCTCTAGTTTTCAAAAATGCACAGGTTTGGTAGGTTTCCCTAGGTGCCAGCTGAGCTAGAGGCCAAATTCTACAGGTAGGCACTTTGCAAAAAACACCTCTGTTTTCTGTCAAAAATTGTGATGTGTTCACGTTGTGTTTTGGGGCATTTCCTGTCGCAGGCGCTAGGCCTACCCACACAAGTGAGGTATCATTTTTATCGGGAGACTTGGGGGAACGCTGGGTGGAAGGACATTTGTGGCTCCTCTCAGATTCCAGAACTTTCTGTCACCGAAATGTGAGGAAAACAAGTTTTTTTTAGCCAAATTTTGAGGTTTGCAAAGGATTCTGGGTAACAGAACCTGGTCAGAGCCCCACAAGTCACCCCGTCTTGGATTCCCCTCGGTCTCTAGTTTAAAAAAATGCACAGGTTTGGTAGGTTTCCCCAGGTGCCGGCTGAGCTAGAGGCCAAAATCTACAGGTAGGCACTTTGCAAAAAACACCTCTGTTTTCTGTCAAAAATTGTGATGTTTCCACGTTGTGTTTTGGGGCATTTCCTGTCGTGGGCGCTAGGCCTACCCACACAAGTGAGGTATCATTTTTATCGGGAGACTTGGGGGAACGCTGGGTGGAAGGAAATTTGTGGCTCCTCTCAGGTTCCACAACTTTCTGTCACTGAAATTTGAGGAAAACTTGTTTTTTTGTAGCCAAAGTTTGAGGTTTGCCAAGGATTCTGGATAACAGAACCTGGTCAGAGCCCCACAAGTCACCCCATCTTGGATTCCCCGAGGTCTCTAATTTTAAAAAATGCACAGGTTTGGTAGGTTTCCCTAGGTGCCGGCTGAGCTAGAGGCCAAAATCTACAGGTAGGCACTTTGCAAAAAACACCTCTGTTTTCTGTCAAAATTTGTGATGTGTCCACGTTGTGTTTTATGGCATTTCCTGTCACGGGCACTAGGCCTACCCACACAAGTGAGGTATCATTTTTTATCGGAAGACTTGGGGGAACGCTGGGTGGAAAGAAATTTGTGGCTCCTCTCAGATTCCAGAACTTTCTGTCACTGAAATGTGAGGAAAATGTGTTTTTTTAGCCAAATTATGAGGTTTGCAAAGGATTCTAGGTAACAGAACCTGGTCAGAGCCCCACAAGTCACCCCATCTTGAATTCCCCTAGGTCTCTAGTTTTCAACAATGCACAGGTTTGGTAGGTTTCCCTAGGTGCCAGCTGAGCTAGAGGCCAAAATCTACAGGTAGGCACTTTGCAAAAAACACCTCTGTTTTCTGTCAAAATTTGTGATGTGTCCACGTTGTGTTTTAGGGCATTTCCTGTCACGGGCACTAGGCCTACCCACACAAGTGAGGTATCATTTTTTATCGGAAGACTTGGGGGAACGCTGGGTGGAAGGAAATTTGTGGCTCCTCTCAGGTTCCACAACTTTCTGTCACTGAAATGTGGGGAAAACTTGTTTTTTTGTAGCCAAAGTATGAGGTTTGCAAAGGATTCTGGGTAACAGAACCGGGTCAGAGCCCCACAAGTCACCCCATCATGGATTCCCCTAGGTCTCTAGTTTTAAAAAATGCACAGGTTTGGTAGGTTTCCCTAGGTGCCAGCTGAGCTAGAGGCCAAAATCTACAGGTAGGCACTTTGCAAAAAACACCTCTGTTTTCTGTCAAAAATTGTGATGTGTCCACGTTGTGTTTTGGGGCATTTCCTGTCGCGGGCGCTAGGCCTACCCACACAAGTGAGGTATCATTTTTATCGGGAGACTTGGGGGAACGCTGGGTGGAAGGAAATTTGTGGCTCCTCTCAGGTTCCACAACTTTCTGTCACTGAAATTTGAGGAAAACTTGTTTTTTTGTAGCCAAAGTTTGAGGTTTGCCAAGGATTCTGGATAACAGAACCTGGTCAGAGCCCCACAAGTCACCCCATCTTGGATTCCCCGAGGTCTCTAATTTTAAAAAATGCACAGGTTTGGTAGGTTTCCCTAGGTGCCGGCTGAGCTAGAGGCCAAAATCTACAGGTAGGCACTTTGCAAAAAACACCTCTGTTTTCTGTCAAAAATTGTGATGTGTCCACGTTGTGTTTTGGGGCATTTCCTGTCACGGGCGCTAGGCCTACCCACACAAGTGAGGTATCATTTTTTATCGGAAGACTTGGGGGAACGCTGGGTGGAAGGAAATTTGTGGCTCCTCTCAGATTCCAGAACTTTCTGTCACTGAAATGTGAGGAAAATGTGTTTTTTTAGCCAAATTATGAGGTTTGCAAAGGATTCTAGGTAACAGAACCTGGTCAGAGCCCCACAAGTCACCCCATCTTGAATTCCCCTAGGTCTCTAGTTTTCAACAATGCACAGGTTTGGTAGGTTTCCCTAGGTGCCAGCTGAGCTAGAGGCCAAATTCTACAGCTAGGCACTTTGCAAAAAACACCTCTGTTTTCTGTCAAAAATTGTGATGTGTTCATGTTGTGTTTTGGGGCATTTCCTGTCGCAGGCGCTAGGCCTACCCACACAAGTGAGGTATCATTTTTATCGGGAGACTTGGGGGAACGCTGGGTGGAAGGACATTTGTGGCTCCTCTCAGATTCCAGAACTTTCTGTCACCGAAATGTGAGGAAAACAAGTTTTTTTTAGCCAAATTTTGAGGTTTGCAAAGGATTCTGGGTAACAGAACCTGGTCAGAGCCCCACAAGTCACCCCGTCTTGGATTCCCCTCGGTCTCTAGTTTAAAAAAATGCACAGGTTTGGTAGGTTTCCCCAGGTGCCGGCTGAGCTAGAGGCCAAAATCTACAGGTAGGCACTTTGCAAAAAACACCTCTGTTTTCTGTCAAAAATTGTGATGTGTCCACGTTGTGTTTTGGGGCATTTCCTGTCGCGGGCGCTAGGCCTACCCACACAAGTGAGGTATCATTTTTATCGGGAGACTTGGGGGAACGCTGGGTGGAAGGAAATTTGTGGGTCCTCTCAGGTTCCACAACTTTCTGTCACTGAAATTTGAGGAAAACTTGTTTTTTTGTAGCCAAAGTTTGAGGTTTGCCAAGGATTCTGGATAACAGAACCTGGTCAGAGCCCCACAAGTCACCCCATCTTGGATTCCCCGAGGTCTCTAATTTTAAAAAATGCACAGGTTTGGTAGGTTTCCCTAGGTGCCGGCTGAGCTAGAGGCCAAAATCTACAGGTAGGCACTTTGCAAAAAACACCTCTGTTTTCTGTCAAAAATTGTGATGTGTCCACGTTGTGTTTTGGGGCATTTCCTGTCGCGGGCGCTAGGCCTACCCACACAAGTGAGGTATCATTTTTTATCGGAAGACTTGGGGGAACGCTGGGTGGAAGGAAATTTGTGGCTCCTCTCAGATTCCAGAACTTTCTGTCACTGAAATGTGAGGAAAATGTGTTTTTTTAGCCAAATTATGAGGTTTGCAAAGGATTCTAGGTAACAGAACCTGGTCAGAGCCCCACAAGTCACCCCATCTTGAATTCCCCTAGGTCTCTAGTTTTCAACAATGCACAGGTTTGGTAGGTTTCCCTAGGTGCCAGCTGAGCTAGAGGCCAAATTCTACAGGTAGGCACTTTGCAAAAAACACCTCTGTTTTCTGTCAAAAATTGTGATGTGTTCACGTTGTGTTTTGGGGCATTTCCTGTCGCAGGCGCTAGGCCTACCCACACAAGTGAGGTATCATTTTTATCGGGAGACTTGGGGGAACGCTGGGTGGAAGGACATTTGTGGCTCCTCTCAGATTCCAGAACTTTCTGTCACCGAAATGTGAGGAAAACAAGTTTTTTTAGCCAAATTTTGAGGTTTGCAAAGGATTCTGGGTAACAGAACCTGGTCAGAGCCCCACAAGTCACCCCGTCTTGGATTCCCCTCGGTCTCTAGTTTTAAAAAATGCACAGGTTTGGTAGGTTTCCCCAGGTGCCGGCTGAGCTAGAGGCCAAAATCTACAGGTAGGCACTTTGCAAAAAACACCTCTGTTTTCTGTCAAAAATTATGATGTGTCCACATTGTGTTTTGGGGCATTTCCTGTCGCGCGCGCTAGGCCTACCCACACAAGTGAGGTATCATTTTTATCGGGAGACTTGGGGGAACGCTGGGTGGAAGGAAATTTGTGGCTCCTCTCAGGTTCCACAACTTTCTGTCACTGAAATGTGGGGAAAACTTGTTTTTTTGTAGCCAAAGTATGAGGTTTGCAAAGGATTCTGGGTAACAGAACCTGGTCAGAGCCCCACAAGTCACCCCATCATGGATTCCCGTAGGTCTCTAGTTTTAAAAAATGCACAGGTTTGGTAGGTTTCCCTAGGTGCCAGCTGAGCTAGAGGCCAAAATCTACAGGTAGGCACTTTGCAAAAAACACCTCTGTTTTCTGTCAAAAATTGTGATGTGTCCACGTTGTGTTTTGGGGCATTTCCTGTCGCGGGCGCTAGGCCTACCCACACAAGTGAGGTATCATTTTTTATCGGAAGACTTCGGGGAACGCTGGGTAGAAGGAAATTTGTGGCTCCTCTCAGATTCCAGAACTTTCTGTCACCGAAATGTGAGGAAAACGTGTTTTTTCAGCCAAATTTTGAGATTTGCAAAGGATTCTGGGTAACACAACCTGGTCAGAGCCCCACAAGTCACCCCATTTGGATTCCCCTAGGTCTCTAGTTTTAAAAAATGCACAGGTTTGGTAGGTTTTCCTAGGTGCCGGCTGAGCTAGAGGCCAAAAATCTACAGGTAGGCACTTTGCAAAAAACACCTCTGTTTTCTGTAAAAAATTGTGATGTGTCCACGTTGCGTTTTGGGGCAATTCCTGTCGTGGGCACTAGGCCTACCCACACAAGTGAGGTATCATTTTTTATCGGAAGACTTGGGGGAACGCTGGGTGGAAGAAAATTTGTGGCTCCACTCAGATTCCAGAACTTTCTGTCACCGAAATGTGAGGAAAACGTGTTTTTTTAGCCAAATTTTGAGATTTGCAAAGGATTCTGGGTAACAGAACCTGGTCAGAGCCCCACAAGTCACCCCATCTTGGATTCCCCTAGGTCTCTAGTTTTCAAAAATGCACAGGTTTGGTAGGTTTCCCTAGGTGCCAGCTGAGCTAGAGGCCAAAATCTACAGGAAGGCACTTTGCAAAAAACACCTCAGTTTTCTGTCAAAAATTGTGATGTGTCCACGATGTGTTTTGGGGCATTTCCTGTCGCGGGCGCTAGGCCTACCCACACAAGTGAGGTATCATTTTTTTATCGGAAGACTTGGGGGAACGCTGGGTGGAAGGAAATTTGTGGCTCCTCTCAGATTCCAGAACTTTCTGTCACTGAAATGTGAGGAAAATGTGTTTTTTTAGCCAAATTATGAGGTTTGCAAAGGATTCTAGGTAACAGAACCTGGTCAGAGACCCACAAGTCACCCCATCTTGAATTCACCTAGGTCTCTAGTTTTCAAAAATGCACAGGTTTGGTAGGTTTCCCTAGGTGCCAGCTGAGCTAGAGGCCAAATTCTACAGGTAGGCACTTTGCAAAAAACACCTCTGTTTTCTGTCAAAAATTGTGATGTGTTCACGTTGTGTTTTGGGGCATTTCCTGTCGCAGGCGCTAGGCCTACCCACACAAGTGAGGTATCATTTTTATCGGGAGACTTGGGGGAACGCTGGGTGGAAGGACATTTGTGGCTCCTCTCAGATTCCAGAACTTTCTGTCACCGAAATGTGAGGAAAACAAGTTTTTTTTAGCCAAATTTTGAGGTTTGCAAAGGATTCTGGGTAACAGAACCTGGTCAGAGCCCCACAAGTCACCCCGTCTTGGATTCCCCTCGGTCTCTAGTTTAAAAAAATGCACAGGTTTGGTAGGTTTCCCCAGGTGCCGGCTGAGCTAGAGGCCAAAATCTACAGGTAGGCACTTTGCAAAAAACACCTCTGTTTTCTGTCAAAAATTGTGATGTTTCCACGTTGTGTTTTGGGGCATTTCCTGTCGTAGGCGCTAGGCCTACCCACACAAGTGAGGTATCATTTTTATCGGGAGACTTGGGGGAACGCTGGGTGGAAGGAAATTTGTGGCTCCTCTCAGGTTCCACAACTTTCTGTCACTGAAATTTGAGGAAAACTTGTTTTTTTGTAGCCAAAGTTTGAGGTTTGCCAAGGATTCTGGATAACAGAACCTGGTCAGAGCCCCACAAGTCACCCCATCTTGGATTCCCCGAGGTCTCTAATTTTAAAAAATGCACAGGTTTGGTAGGTTTCCCTAGGTGCCGGCTGAGCTAGAGGCCAAAATCTACAGGTAGGCACTTTGCAAAAAACACCTCTGTTTTCTGTCAAAATTTGTGATGTGTCCACGTTGTGTTTTAGGGCATTTCCTGTCACGGGCACTAGGCCTACCCACACAAGTGAGGTATCATTTTTTATCGGAAGACTTGGGGGAACGCTGGGTGGAAGGAAATTTGTGGCTCCTCTCAGATTCCAGAACTTTCTGTCACTGAAATGTGAGGAAAATGTGTTTTTTTAGCCAAATTATGAGGTTTGCAAAGGATTCTAGGTAACAGAACCTGGTCAGAGCCCCACAAGTCACCCCATCTTGAATTCCCCTAGGTCTCTAGTTTTCAACAATGCACAGGTTTGGTAGGTTTCCCTAGGTGCCAGCTGAGCTAGAGGCCAAATTCTACAGGTAGGCACTTTGCAAAAAACACCTCTGTTTTCTGTCAAAAATTGTGATGTGTTCACGTTGTGTTTTGGGGCATTTCCTGTCGCAGGCGCTAGGCCTACCCACACAAGTGAGGTATCATTTTTATCGGGAGACTTGGGGGAACGCTGGGTGGAAGGAAATTTGTGGCTCCTCTCAGGTTCCACAACTTTCTGTCACTGAAATTTGAGGAAAACTTGTTTTTTTGTAGCCAAAGTTTGAGGTTTGCCAAGGATTCTGGATAACAGAACCTGGTCAGAGCCCCACAAGTCACCCCATCTTGGATTCCCCGAGGTCTCTAATTTTAAAAAATGCACAGGTTTGGTAGGTTTCCCTAGGTGCCGGCTGAGCTAGAGGCCAAAATCTACAGGTAGGCACTTTGCAAAAAACACCTCTGTTTTCTGTCAAAATTTGTGATGTGTCCACGTTGTGTTTTAGGGCATTTCCTGTCACGGGCACTAGGCCTACCCACACAAGTGAGGTATCATTTTTTATCGGAAGACTTGGGGGAACGCTGGGTGGAAGGAAATTTGTGGCTCCTCTCAGATTCCAGAACTTTCTGTCACTGAAATGTGAGGAAAATGTGTTTTTTTAGCCAAATTATGAGGTTTGCAAAGGATTCTAGGTAACAGAACCTGGTCAGAGCCCCACAAGTCACCCCATCTTGAATTCCCCTAGGTCTCTAGTTTTCAACAATGCACAGGTTTGGTAGGTTTCCCTAGGTGCCAGCTGAGCTAGAGGCCAAATTCTACAGGTAGGCACTTTGCAAAAAACACCTCTGTTTTCTGTCAAAAATTGTGATGTGTTCACGTTGTGTTTTGGGGCATTTCCTGTCGCAGGCGCTAGGCCTACCCACACAAGTGAGGTATCATTTTTATCGGGAGACTTGGGGGAACGCTGGGTGGAAGGACATTTGTGGCTCCTCTCAGATTCCAGAACTTTCTGTCACCGAAATGTGAGGAAAACAAGTTTTTTTTAGCCAAATTTTGAGGTTTGCAAAGGATTCTGGGTAACAGAACCTGGTCAGAGTCCCACAAGTCACCCGTCTTGGATTCCCCTCGGTCTCTAGTGTAAAAAAATGCACAGGTTTGGTAGGTTTCCCCAGGTGCCGGCTGAGCTAGAGGGCAAAATCTACAGGTAGGCACTTTGCAAAAAACACCTCTGTTTTCTGTCAAAAATTGTGATGTGTCCACGTTGTGTTTTGGGGCATTTCCTGTTGCGGGCGCTAGGCCTACCCACACAAGTGAGGTATCATTTTTATCGGGAGACTTGGGGGAACGCTGGGTGGAAGGAAATTTGTGGCTCCTCTCAGGTTCCACAACTTTCTGTCACTGAAATTTGAGGAAAACTTGTTTTTTTGTAGCCAAAGTTTGAGGTTTGCCAAGGATTCTGGATAACAGAACCTGGTCAGAGCCCCACAAGTCACCCCATCTTGGATTCCCCGAGGTCTCTAATTTAAAAAAATGCACAGGTTTGGTAGGTTTCCCTAGGTGCCGGCTGAGCTAGAGGCCAAAATCTACAGGTAGGCACTTTGCAAAAAACACCTCTGTTTTCTGTCAAAATTTGTGATGTGTCCACGTTGTGTTTTAGGGCATTTCCTGTCGCGGGCACTAGGCCTACCCACACAAGTGAGGTATCATTTTTTATCGGAAGACTTGGGGGAACGCTGGGTGGAAGGAAATTTGTGGCTCCTCTCAGATTCCCGAACTTTCTGTCACTGAAATGTGAGGAAAATGTGTTTTTTTAGCCAAATTATGAGGTTTGCAAAGGATTCTAGGTAAAAGAACCTGGTCAGAGCCCCACAAGTCACCCCATCTTGAATTCCCCTAGGTCTCTAGTTTTCAACAATGCACAGGTTTGGTAGGTTTCCCTAGGTGCCAGCTGAGCTAGAGGCCAAATTCTACAGGTAGGCACTTTGCAAAAAACACCTCTGTTTTCTGTCAAAAATTGTGATGTGTTCACGTTGTGTTTTGGGGCATTTCCTGTCGCAGGCGCTAGGCCTACCCACACAAGTGAGGTATCATTTTTATCGGGAGACTTGGGGGAACGCTGGGTGGAAGGACATTTGTGGCTCCTCTCAGATTCCAGAACTTTCTGTCACCGAAATGTGAGGAAAACAAGTTTTTTTTAGCCAAATTTTGAGGTTTGCAAAGGATTCTGGGTAACAGAACCTGGTCAGAGTCCCACAAGTCACCCCGTCTTGGATTCCCCTCGGTCTCTAGTTTTAAAAAATGCACAGGTTTGGTAGGTTTCCCCAGGTGCCGGCTGAGCTAGAGGCCAAAATCTACAGGTAGGCACTTTGCAAAAAACAGCTCTGTTTTCTGTCAAAAATTGTGATGTGTCCACATTGTGTTTTGGGGCATTTCCTGTCGCGGGCGCTAGGCCTACCCACACAAATGAGGTATCATTTTTTATCGGAAGACTTGGGGGAACGCTGGGTGGAAGAAAATTTGTGGCTCCACTCAGATTCCAGAACTTTCTGTCACCGAAATGTGAGGAAAACGTGTTTTTTTAGCCAAATTTTGAGATTTGCAAAGGATTCTGGGTAACAGAACCTGGTCAGAGCCCCACAAGTCACCCCATCTTGGATTCCCCTAGGTCTCTAGTTTTCAAAAATGCACAGGTTTGGTAGGTTTCCCTAGGTGCCAGCTGAGCTAGAGGCCAAAATCTACAGGAAGGCACTTTGCAAAAAACACCTCTGTTTTCTGTCAAAAATTGTGATGTGTCCACGATGTGTTTTGGGGCATTTCCTGTCGCGGGCGCTAGGCCTACCCACACAAGTGAGGTATCATTTTTTTATCGGAAGACTTGGGGGAACGCTGGGTGGAAGGAAATTTGTGGCTCCTCTCAGATTCCAGAACTTTCTGTCACTGAAATGTGAGGAAAATGTGTTTTTTTAGCCAAATTATGAGGTTTGCAAAGGATTCTAGGTAACAGAACCTGGTCAGAGCCCCACAAGTCACCCCATCTTGAATTCACCTAGGTCTCTAGTTTTCAAAAATGCACAGGTTTGGTAGGTTTCCCTAGGTGCCAGCTGAGCTAGAGGCCAAATTCTACAGGTAGGCACTTTGCAAAAAACACCTCTGTTTTCTGTCAAAAATTGTGATGTGTTCACGTTGTGTTTTGGGGCATTTCCTGTCGCAGGCGCTAGGCCTACCCACACAAGTGAGGTATCATTTTTATCGGGAGACTTGGGGGAACGCTGGGTGGAAGGACATTTGTGGCTCCTCTCAGATTCCAGAACTTTCTGTCACCGAAATGTGAGGAAAACAAGTTTTTTTTAGCCAAATTTTGAGGTTTGCAAAGGATTCTGGGTAACAGAACCTGGTCAGAGCCCCACAAGTCACCCCGTCTTGGATTCCCCTCGGCCTCTAGTTTAAAAAAATGCACAGGTTTGGTAGGTTTCCCCAGGTGCCGGCTGAGCTAGAGGCCAAAATCTACAGGTAGGCACTTTGCAAAAAACACCTCTGTTTTCTGTCAAAAATTGTGATGTTTCCACGTTGTGTTTTGGGGCATTTCCTGTCGTGGGCGCTAGGCCTACCCACACAAGTGAGGTATCATTTTTATCGGGAGACTTGGGGGAACGCTGGGTGGAAGGAAATTTGTGGCTCCTCTCAGGTTCCACAACTTTCTGTCACTGAAATTTGAGGAAAACTTGTTTTTTTGTAGCCAAAGTTTGAGGTTTGCCAAGGATTCTGGATAACAGAACCTGGTCAGAGCCCCACAAGTCACCCCATCTTGGATTCCCCGAGGTCTCTAATTTTAAAAAATGCACAGGTTTGGTAGGTTTCCCTAGGTGCCGGCTGAGCTAGAGGCCAAAATCTACAGGTAGGCACTTTGCAAAAAACACCTCTGTTTTCTGTCAAAATTTGTGATGTGTCCACGTTGTGTTTTAGGGCATTTCCTGTCACGGGCACTAGGCCTACCCACACAAGTGAGGTATCATTTTTTATCGGAAGACTTGGGGGAACGCTGGGTGGAAAGAAATTTGTGGCTCCTCTCAGATTCCAGAACTTTCTGTCACTGAAATGTGAGGAAAATGTGTTTTTTTAGCCAAATTATGAGGTTTGCAAAGGATTCTAGGTAACAGAACCTGGTCAGAGCCCCACAAGTCACCCCATCTTGAATTCCCCTAGGTCTCTAGTTTTCAACAATGCACAGGTTTGGTAGGTTTCCCTAGGTGCCAGCTGAGCTAGAGGCCAAATTCTACAGGTAGGCACTTTGCAAAAAACACCTCTGTTTTCTGTCAAAAATTGTGATGTGTTCACGTTGTGTTTTGGGGCATTTCCTGTCGCAGGCGCTAGGCCTACCCACACAAGTGAGGTATCATTTTTATCGGGAGACTTGGGGGAACGCTGGGTGGAAGGACATTTGTGGCTCCTCTCAGATTCCAGAACTTTCTGTCACCGAAATGTGAGGAAAACAAGTTTTGTTTTGCCAAATTTTGAGGTTTGCAAAGGATTCTGGGTAACAGAACCTGGTCAGAGTCCCACAAGTCACCCGTCTTGGATTCCCCTCGGTCTCTAGTTTAAAAAAATGCACAGGTTTGGTAGGTTTCCCCAGGTGCCGGCTGAGCTAGAGGCCAAAATCTACAGGTAGGCACTTTGCAAAAAACACCTCTGTTTTCTGTCAAAAATTGTGATGTGTCCACGTTGTGTTTTGGGGCATTTCCTGTCGCGGGCGCTAGGCCTACCCACACAAGTGAGGTATCATTTTTATTGGGAGACTTGGGGGAACGCTGGGTGGAAGGAAATTTGTGGCTCCTCTCAGGTTCCACAACTTTCTGTCACTGAAATTTGAGGAAAACTTGTTTTTTTGTAGCCAAAGTTTGAGGTTTGCCAAGGATTCTGGATAACAGAACCTGGTCAGAGCCCCACAAGTCACCCCATCTTGGATTCCCCGAGGTCTCTAATTTTAAAAAATGCACAGGTTTGGTAGGTTTCCCTAGGTGCCGGCTGAGCTAGAGGCCAAAATCTACAGGTAGGCACTTTGCAAAAAACACCTCTGTTTTCTGTCAAAATTTGTGATGTGTCCACGTTGTGTTTTAGGGCATTTCCTGTCGCGGGCACTAGGCCTACCCACACAAGTGAGGTATCATTTTTTATCGGAAGACTTGGGGGAACGCTGGGTGGAAGGAAATTTGTGGCTCCTCTCAGATTCCCGAACTTTCTGTCACTGAAATGTGAGGAAAATGTGTTTTTTTAGCCAAATTATGAGGTTTGCAAAGGATTCTAGGTAACAGAACCTGGTCAGAGCCCCACAAGTCACCCCATCTTGAATTCCCCTAGGTCTCTAGTTTTCAACAATGCACAGGTTTGGTAGGTTTCCCTAGGTGCCAGCTGAGCTAGAGGCCAAATTCTACAGGTAGGCACTTTGCAAAAAACACCTCTGTTTTCTGTCAAAAATTGTGATGTGTTCACGTTGTGTTTTGGGGCATTTCCTGTCGCAGGCGCTAGGCCTACCCACACAAGTGAGGTATCATTTTTATCGGGAGACTTGGGGGAACGCTGGGTGGAAGGACATTTGTGGCTCCTCTCAGATTCCAGAACTTTCTGTCACCGAAATGTGAGGAAAACAAGTTTTTTTTAGCCAAATTTTGAGGTTTGCAAAGGATTCTGGGTAACAGAACCTGGTCAGAGTCCCACAAGTCACCCCGTCTTGGATTCCCCTCGGTCTCTAGTTTTAAAAAATGCACAGGTTTGGTAGGTTTCCCCAGGTGCCGGCTGAGCTAGAGGCCAAAATCTACAGGTAGGAACTTTGCAAAAAACAGCTCTGTTTTCTGTCAAAAATTGTGATGTGTCCACATTGTGTTTTGGGGCATTTCCTGTCGCGCGCGCTAGGCCTACCCACACAAGTGAGGTATCATTTTTATCGGGAGACTTGGGGGAACGCTGGGTGGAAGGAAATTTGTGGCTCCTCTCAGGTTCCACAACTTTCTGTCACTGAAATGTGGGGAAAACTTGTTTTTTTGTAGCCAAAGTAGGAGGTTTGCAAAGGATTCTGGGTAACAGAACCGGGTCAGAGCCCCACAAGTCACCCCATCATGGACTCCCCTAGGTCTCTAGTTTTAAAAAATGCACAGGTTTGGTAGGTTTCCCTAGGTGCCAGCTGAGCTAGAGGCCAAAATCTACAGGTAGGCACTTTGCAAAAAACACCTCTGTTTTCTGTCAAAAATTGTGATGTGTCCACGTTGTGTTTTGGGGCATTTCCTGTCGCGGGCGCTAGGCCTACCCACACAAGTGAGGTATCATTTTTATCGGGAGACTTGGGGGAACGCTGGGTGGAAGGAAATTTGTGGCTCCTCTCAGGTTCCACAACTTTCTGTCACTGAAATTTGAGGAAAACTTGTTTTTTTGTAGCCAAAGTTTGAGGTTTGCCAAGGATTCTTGATAACAGAACCTGGTCAGAGCCCCACAAGTCACCCCATCTTGGATTCCCCGAGGTCTCTAATTTTAAAAAATGCACAGGTTTGGTAGGTTTCCCTAGGTGCCAGCTGAGCTAGAGGCCAAAATCTACAGGTAGGCACTTTGCAAAAAACACCTCTGTTTTCTGTCAAAAATTGTGATGTGTCCACGTTGTGTTTTGGGGCATTTCCTGTCGCGGGCGCTAGGCCTACCCACACAAGTGAGGTATAATTTTTTATCGGAAGACTTCGGGGAACGCTGGGTAGAAGGAAATTTGTGGCTCCTCTCAGATTCCAGAACTTTCTGTCACCGAAATGTGAGGAAAACGTGTTTTTTTAGCCAAATTTTGAGATTTGCAAAGGATTCTGGGTAACAGAACCTGGTCAGAGCCCCACAAGTCACCCCATCTTGGATTCCCCTAGGTCTCTATTTTTCAAAAATGCACAGGTTTGGTAGGTTTCCCTAGGTGCCAGCTGAGCTAGAGGCCAAAATCTACAGGAAGGCACTTTGCAAAAAACACCTCTGTTTTCTGTCAACAATTGTGATGTGTCCACGATGTGTTTTGGGGCATTTCCTGTCGCGGGCGCTAGGCCTACCCACACAAGTGAGGTATCATTTTTTTATCGGAAGACTTGGGGGAACGCTGGGTGGAAGGACATTTGTGGCTCCTCTCAGATTCCAGAACTTTCTGTCACTGAAATGTGAGGAAAATGTGTTTTTTTAGCCAAATTATGAGGTTTGCAAAGGATTCTAGGTAACAGAACCTGGTCAGAGCCCCACAAGTCACCCCATCTTGAATTCACCTAGGTCTCTAGTTTTCAAAAATGCACAGGTTTGGTAGGTTTCCCTAGGTGCCAGCTGAGCTAGAGGCCAAATTCTACAGGTAGGCACTTTGCAAAAAACACCTCTGTTTTCTGTCAAAAATTGTGATGTGTTCACGTTGTGTTTTGGGGCATTTCCTGTCGCAGGCGCTAGGCCTACCCACACAAGTGAGGTATCATTTTTATCGGGAGACTTGGGGGAACGCTGGGTGGAAGGACATTTGTGGCTCCTCTCAGATTCCAGAACTTTCTGTCACCGAAATGTGAGGAAAACAAGTTTTTTTTAGCCAAATTTTGAGGTTTGCAAAGGATTCTGGGTAACAGAACCTGGTCAGAGCCCCACAAGTCACCCCGTCTTGGATTTCCCTCGGTCTCTAGTTTAAAAAAATGCACAGGTTTGGTAGGTTTCCCCAGGTGCCGGCTGAGCTAGAGGCCAAATTCTACAGGTAGGCACTTTGCAAAAAACACCTCTGTTTTCTGTCAAAAATTGTGATGTGTCCACGTTGTGTTTTGGGGCATTTCCTGTCACGGGCGCTAGGCCTACCCACACAAGTGAGGTATCATTTTTATCGGGAGACTTGGGGGAACGCTGGGTGGAAGGAAATTTGTGGCTCCTCTCAGGTTCCACAACTTTCTGTCACTGAAATTTGAGGAAAACTTGTTTTTTTGTAGCCAAAGTTTGAGGTTTGCCAAGGATTCTGGATAACAGAACCTGGTCAGAGCCCCACAAGTCACCCCATCTTGGATTCCCCGAGGTCTCTAATTTTAAAAAATGCACAGGTTTGGTAGGTTTCCCTAGGTGCCGGCTGAGCTAGAGGCCAAAATCTACAGGTAGGCACTTTGCAAAAAACACCTCTGTTTTCTGTCAAAATTTGTGATGTGTCCACGTTGTGTTTTGGAGCATTTCCTGTCGCGGGCACTAGGCCTACCTACACAAGTGAGGTATCATTTTTTATCGGAAGACTTGGGGGAACGCTGGGTGGAAGTAAATTTGTGGCTCCTCTCAGATTCCAGAACTTTCTGTCACTGAAATGTGAGGAAAATGTGTTTTTTTAGCCAAATTATGAGGTTTGCAAAGGATTCTAGGTAACAGAACCTGGTCAGAGCCCCACAAGTCACCCCATCTTGAATTCCCCTAGGTCTCTAGTTTTCAACAATGCACAGGTTTGGTAGGTTTCCCTAGGTGCCAGCTGAGCTAGAGGCCAAATTCTACAGGTAGGCACTTTGCAAAAAACACCTCTGTTTTCTGTCAAAAATTGTGATGTGTTCACGTTGTGTTTTGGGGCATTTCCTGTCGCAGGCGCTAGGCCTACCCACACAAGTGAGGTATCATTTTTATCGGGAGACTTGGGGGAACGCTGGGTGGAAGGACATTTGTGGCTCCTCTCAGATTCCAGAACTTTCTGTCACCGAAATGTGAGGAAAACAAGTTTTTTTTAGCCAAATTTTGAGGTTTGCAAAGGATTCTGGGTAACAGAACCTGGTCAGAGCCCCACAAGTCACCCCGTCTTGGATTCCCCTCGGTCTCTAGTTTTAAAAAATGCACAGGTTTGGTAGGTTTCCCCAGGTGCCGGCTGAGCTAGAGGCCAAAATCTACAGGTAGGCACTTTGCAAAAAACACCTCTGTTTTCTGTCAAAAATTGTGATGTGTCCACATTGTGTTTTGGGGCATTTCCTGTCGCGCGCGCTAGGCCTACCCACACCAGTGAGGTATCATTTTTATCGGGAGACTTGGGGGAACGCTGGGTGGAAGGAAATTTGTGGCTCCTCTCAGGTTCCACAACTTTCTGTCACTGAAATGTGGGGAAAACTTTTTTTTTTGTAGCCAAAGTATGAGGTTTGCAAAGGATTCTGGGTAACAGAACCTGGTCAGAGCCCCACAAGTCACCCCATCATGGATTCCCCTAGGTCTCTAGTTTTAAAAAATGCACAGGTTTGGTAGGTTTCCCTAGGTGCCAGCTGAGCTAGAGGCCAAAATCTACAGGTAGGCACTTTGCAAAAAACACCTCTGTTTTCTGTCAAAAATTGTGATGTGTCCACGTTGTGTTTTGGGGCATTTCCTGTCGCGGGCGCTAGGCCTACCCACACAAGTGAGGTATAATTTTTTATCGGAAGACTTCGGGGAACGCTGGGTAGAAGGAAATTTGTGGCTCCTCTCAGATTCCAGAACTTTCTGTCACCGAAATGTGAGGAAAACTTGTTTTTTCAGCCAAATTTTGAGATTTGCAAAGGATTCTGGGTAACACAACCTGGTCAGAGCCCCACAAGTCACCCCATCTTGGATTCCCCTAGGTCTCTAGTTTTAAAAAATGCACAGGTTTGGTAGGTTTTCCTATGTGCCGGCTGAGCTAGAGGCCAAAAATCTACAGGTAGGCACTTTGCAAAAAACCCCTCTGTTTTCTGTAAAAAATTGTGTTGTGTCCACGTTGCGTTTTGGGGCAATTCCTGTCGTGGGCACTAGGCCTACCCACACAAGTGAGGTATCATTTTTTATCGGAAGACTTGGGGGAACGCTGGGTGGAAGAAAATTTGTGGCTCCACTCAGATTCCAGAACTTTCTGTCACCGAAATGTGAGGAAAACGTGTTTTTTTAGCCAAATTTTGAGATTTGCAAAGGATTCTGGGTAACAGAACCTGGTCAGAGCCCCACAAGTCACCCCATCTTGGATTCCCCTAGGTCTCTAGTTTTAAAAAATGCACAGGTTTGGTAGGTTTCCCTAGGTGCCGGCTGAGCAAGAGGCCAAAATCTACAGGTAGGCACTTTGCAAAAAACACCTCTGTTTTCTGTCAAAAATTGTGATGTGTCCACGTTGTGTTTTGGGGCATTTCCTGTCGCGGGCGCTAGGCCTACCCACAGAAGTGAGGTATCATTTTTTATCGGAAGACTTGGGGGAACGCTGGTGGAAGGTAATTTGTGGCTCCTCTCAGATTCCAGAACTTTCTGTCACCGAAATGTGAGGAAAATGTGTTTTTTTAGCCAAATTATGAGGTTTGCAAAGGATTCTGGGTAACAGAAACTGGTCAGAGCCATAGAAATCACCCCATCTTGGATTCACCTAGCTCTTGTTTTCAAAAATGCACAGGTTTCGTAGGTTTCCCTAGGTGCCAGCTGAGCTAGAGGCGAAAATCTACAGGTAGGCACTTTGCAAAAACACCTCTGTTTTCTGTCAAAAATTGTGATGTGTCCACGTTGTGTTTTGGGGCATTTCCTGTCACAGGCGCTAGGCCTACCCACACAAGTGTGGTATCATTTTTTATCGGGAGACTTGGGGGTACTCTGGGTGGAAGGAAATTTGTGGCTCCTCTCAGATTCCAGAACTTTCTGTCACTGAAATGTGAGGAAAAAGTGTTTTTTTAGCCACATTTTGAGGTTTGCAGAGGATTCTGGGTAACAGAACCTGGTCAGAACCCCACAAGTCACCCCATCTTGGATTCCCCTAGGTCTCTAGTTTTCAAAATGCACAGGTTTGGTAGGTTTCCCTAGGTGCCAGCTGAGCTAGACGCCAAAATCTACAGGTAGGCACTTTGCAAAAAACACCCCTGTTTTCTGTCAAAAAGTGTGATGTGTCCAAGTTGTATTTTGGGGCATTTCCTGTCGTGGGCGCTAGGCCTACCCACACAAGTGAGGTATCATTTTTATCGGGAGACTTGGGGGAACGCTGGGTGGAAGGAAATTTGTGGCTCCTCTTAGATTCCAGAACTTTCTGTCACGGAAATGTGAGGAAAACATGTATTTTTAGCCAAAGTTTGAGGTTTGTAAAGGATTCTGGGTAACAGAACCTTTTCAGAGCCCCACAAGTCATCCCATCTTGGATTTCCCTAGGTCTCTAGTATTCAAAAATGCACAGGTTTGGTAGGTTTCCCTAGGTGCTGGCTGAGCTAGAGGCCAAAATCTACAGGTAGGCACTTTGCAAAAAACACCGCTGTTTTCTGTCAAAAATTGTGATGTGTTCTCGTTGTGTTTTAGGGCATTTACTTTCGCGGGCGCTAGGCCTACCCACTCAAGTGAGGTATCATTTTTATCGGGAGACTTGGGGGAACGCTGGGTGTAAGGAAATTTGTGGCTCCCCTCAGATTCCAGAACTTTCTGTCACCGAAATGTGAGGAAAATGTGTTATTTTAGCCAAATTATGAGGTTTGCAAAGGATTCTGTGTAACAGAACCTGGTCAGAGCCCCACTAGTCACCACATCTTGGATTCCCCTAGGTCTCTAGTTTTCAAAAATGCACAGGTTTGGTAGGTTTCCCTAGGTGCCGGCTGAGCTAGAGGCCAAAATCTACAGGTAGGCACATTGCAAAAAACACCTCTGTTTTCTGTCAAAAATTGTGATGTGTCCACGTTGTGTTTTGGGCATTTCCTGCTGCGGGCACTAGGTCTACCCACACAAGTGAGGTATCATTTTTATCGGGAGACTTGGGGGAACGCTGGCTGGAAGGAAATGTGTGGCTCCTCTCAGATTCCAGAACTTTCTGTCACTGAAATGTGAGGAAAACGTGTTTTTTTAGCCAAAGTTTGAGGTTTGCAAAGGATTCTGGGTAACAGAACCTGGTCAGAGCACCACAAGTCCCCCAATCTTGGATTCCCCGAGGTCTTTAGTTTAAAAAAATGCACAGGTTTGGTAAGTTTCCCTAGGTGCCGGCTGAGCTAGAGGCCAAAATATACAGGTAGGCACTTTGCAAAAAACACCTCTGTTTTCTGTCAGAAATTGTGATGTGTCCACGTTGTGTTTTGGGGCATTTCCTGTCGCGGGCACTAGGCCTACCCACACAAGTGAGGTATCATTTTTTATCGGAAGACTTGGGGGAACGCTGAGTGGAAGGTAATTTGTGGCTCCTCTCAGATTCCAGAACTTTCTGTCACCGAAATGTGAGAAAAACATGTTTTTTTAGCCAAATTTTGAGATTTGCAAAGGATTCTGGGTAACAGAACCTGGTCAGAGCCCCACAAGTCACCCCATCTTGGATTCCCCTAGGTCTCTAGTTTTAAAAAATGCACAGGTTTGGTAGGTTTCCCTAGGTGCCGGCTGAGCTAGAGGCCAAAATCTACAGGTAGGCACATTGCAAGAAACACCTCTGTTTTCTGTCAAAAATTGTGATGTGTCCACGTTGTGTTTTGGGGCATTTCCTGTCGCGGGCGCTAGGCCTACCCACACAAGTGAGGTATCATTTTTATCGGGAGACTTGGGGGAACGCTGGCTGGAAGTAAATGTGTGGCTCCTCTCAGATTCCAGAACTTTCTGTCACTGAAATGTGAGGAAAATGTGTTTTTTTAGCCAAATTATGAGGTTTGCAAAGGATTCTGGGTAACAGCAACTGGTCAGAGCACCACAAATCACCCCATCTTGGTTTCACCTAGGTCTCTTGTTTTAAAAAATGCACAGTTTTGGTAGGTTTCCCTAGGTGCCAGCTGAGCTAGAGGCGAAAATCTACAGGTAGGCACTTTGCAAAAACACCTCTGTTTTCTGTCAAAAATTGTGATGTGTCCACGTTGTGTTTTGGGGCATTTCCTGTCACAGGCGCTAGGCCTACCCACACAAGTGAGGTATCATTTTTTATAGGGAGACTTGGGGGAACTCTGGGTGGAAGGAAATTTGTGGCTCCTCTCAGATTCCAGAACTTTCTGTCACTGAAATGTGAGGAAAACGTGTTTTTTTAGCCACATTTTGAGGTTTGCAGAGGATTCTGGGTAACAGAACCTGGTCAGAGCCCCACAAGTCACCCCATCTTGGATTCCCCTAGGTCTCTAGTTTTCAAAATGCACAGGTTTGGTAGGTTTCCCTAGGTGCCAGCTGAGCTAGACGCCAAAATCTACAGGTAGGCACTTTGCAAAAAACACCCCTGTTTTCTGTCAAAAAGTGTGATGTGTCCAAGTTGTATTTTGGGGCATTTCCTGTCGTGGGCGCTAGGCCTACCCACACAAGTGAGGTATCATTTTTATCGGGAGACTTGGGGGAACGCTGGGTGGAAGGAAATTTGTGGCTCCTCTTAGATTCCAGAACTTTCTGTCACGGAAATGTGAGGAAAACTTGTTTTTTTTAGCCAAAGTTTGAGGTTTGCAAAGGATTTTGGGTAACAGAACCTGGTCAGAGCCCCACAAGTCATCCCATCTTGGATTCCCCTAGGTCTCTAGTTTAAACAAATGCACAGGTTTGGTAGGTTTCCCTAGGTGCCAGCTGAGCTAGACGCCAAAATCTACAGGTAGGCACTTTGCAAAAAACACCTCTGTTTTCTGAAAAAAATTGTGATGTGTTCACGTTGTGTTTTGGGGCATTTCCTGTCGCGGGCGCTAGGCCTACCCACACAAGTGAGGTATAATTTTTTATCGGGAGCCTTGGGGGAACGCTGGGTGGAAGGAAATTTGTGGCTCCTCTCAGATTCCAGAACTTTCTGTCACCGAAATGTGAGGAAAACATGTTTTGTTTAGCCAAATTTTGAGGTTTGCAAAGGATTCTTGGTAACAGAACCTGGTCAGAGTCCCACAAGTCACCCCATCTTGGATTCCCCTAGGTCTCTAGTATTAAAAAATGCACAGGTTTGGTAGGTTTCCCTAGGTGCTGGCTGAGCTAGAGGCCAAAATCTACAGGTAGGCACTTTGCAAAAAACACCTCTGTTTTCTGTCAAAAATTGTGGTGTGTCCACGTTGTGTTTTGGGGCATTTCCTGCCGCGGGCACTAGGCCTACCCACACAAGTGAGGTATAATTTTTATCCGGAGACTTGGGGGAACGCTGGGTGGAAGGACATTTGTGGCTCCTCTCAGATTCCAGAACTTTCTGTCACTGAAATGTGAGGAAAACGTGTTTGTTTAGCCAAAGTTTGAGGTTTGCAAAGGATTCTGGGTAAGAGAACCTGGTCAGAGCCCCACAAGTCACCCCATCTTGGATTCCCCGAGGTCTCTAGTTTTAAAAAATGCACAGGTTTGTTAGGTTTCCCTAGGTGCCGGCTGAGCTAGAGGCCAAAATCTACAGGTAGGCACTTTGTAAAAAACACCTCTGTTTTCTGTCAAAAATTGTGGTGTGTCCACGTTGTGTTTTGGGGCATTTCCTGTCGCGGGCGCTAGGCCTACCCACACAAGTGAGGTATCATTTTTTATAGGAAGACTTGGGGGAACGCTGGGTGGAAGGTAATTTGTGGCTCCTCTCAGATTCCAGAACTTTCTGTCACCGAAATGTGAGGAAAATGTGTTTTTTTAGCCAAATTATGAGGTTTGCAAAGGATTCTGGGTAACAGAAACTGGTCAGAGCCCCACAAATCACCCCATCTTGGATTCCCCTGGGTCTCTAGTGTTCAAAAATGCACACGTTTGGTAGGTTTGCCTAGGTGCCGGCCGAGCTATAGGCCAAAATCTACAGGTAGGCACTTTGCAAAAAACACCTCTGTTTTCTGTCAAAATTTTTGATGTGTCCACGTTGTGTTTTGGGGCATTTCCTGTCGCGGGCGCTAGGCCTACGCACACAAGTGAGGTATCATTTGTATCGGGAGACTTGGGGGAACGCTGGCTGGAAGGAAATGGGTGGCTCCTCTCAGATTCCAGAACTTTCTGTCACTGAAATGTGAGGAAAACGTGTTTTTTTAGCCAAAGTTTGAGGTTTGCAAAGGATTCTGGGTAACAGAACCTGGTCAGAGCCCCACAAGTCCCCCCGTCTTGGATTCCCCTAGGTCTCTAGTTTTCAAAAATGCACAGGTTTGGTAGGTTTCCCTAGGTGCCGGTTGAGCTAGAGGCCAAAATCTACAGGTAGGCACATTGCAAAAAACACCTCTGTTTTCTGTCAACAATTGTGATGTGTCCACGTTGTGTTTTGGGGCATTTCCTGTCGCCGGTGCTAGGCCTACCCACAGAAGTGAGGTATCATTTTTTATCGGAAGACTTGGGGGAACGATGGGTGGAAGGTAATTTGTGGCTCCTCTCAGATTCCAGAACTTTCTGTCACCGAAATGTGAGGAAAATGTGTTTTTTTAGCCAAATTATGAGGTTTGCAAAGGATTCTGGGTAACAGAAACTGGTCAGAGCCCCAGAAATCACCCCATCTTGGATTCACCTAGCTCTTGTTTTCAAAAATGCACAGGTTTCGTAGGTTTCCCTAGGTGCCAGCTGAGCTAGAGGCGAAAATCTACAGGTAGGCACTTTGCAAAAACACCTCTGTTTTCTGTCAAAAATTGTGATGTGTCCACGTTGTGTTTTGGGGCATTTCCTGTCACAGGCGCTAGGCCTACCCACACAAGTGTGGTATCATTTTTTATCGGGAGACTTGGGGGTACTCTGGGTGGAAGGAAATTTGTGGCTCCTCTCAGATTCCAGAACTTTCTGTCACTGAAATGTGAGGAAAAAGTGTTTTTTTAGCCACATTTTGAGGTTTGCAGAGGATTCTGGGTAACAGAACCTGGTCAGAACCCCACAAGTCACCCCATCTTGGATTCCCCTAGGTCTCTAGTTTTCAAAATGCACAGGTTTGGTAGGTTTCCCTAGGTGCCAGCTGAGCTAGACGCCAAAATCTACAGGTAGGCACTTTGCAAAAAACACCCCTGTTTTCTGTCAAAAAGTGTGATGTGTCCAAGTTGTATTTTGGGGCATTTCCTGTCGTGGGCGCTAGGCCTACCCACACAAGTGAGGTATCATTTTTATCGGGAGACTTGGGGGAACGCTGGGTGGAAGGAAATTTGTGGCTCCTCTTAGATTCCAGAACTTTCTGTCACGGAAATGTGAGGAAAACATGTATTTTTAGCCAAAGTTTGAGGTTTGTAAAGGATTCTGGGTAACAGAACCTTTTCAGAGCCCCACAAGTCATCCCATCTTGGATTCCCCTAGGTCTCTAGTATTCAAAAATGCACAGGTTTGGTAGGTTTCCCTAGGTGCTGGCTGAGCTAGAGGCCAAAATCTACAGGTAGGCACTTTGCAAAAAACACCGCTGTTTTCTGTCAAAAATTGTGATGTGTTCTCGTTGTGTTTTAGGGCATTTCCTTTCGCGGGCGCTAGGCCTACCCACTCAAGTGAGGTATCATTTTTATCGGGAGACTTGGGGGAACGCTGGGTGTAAGGAAATTTGTGGCTCCCCTCAGATTCCAGAACTTTCTGTCACCGAAATGTGAGGAAAATGTGTTATTTTAGCCAAATTATGAGGTTTGCAAAGGATTCTGTGTAACAGAACCTGGTCAGAGCCCCACTAGTCACCACATCTTGGATTCCCCTAGGTCTCTAGTTTTCAAAAATGCACAGGTTTGGTAGGTTTCCCTAGGTGCCGGCTGAGCTAGAGGCCAAAATCTACAGGTAGGCACATTGCAAAAAACACCTCTGTTTTCTGTCAAAAATTGTGATGTGTCCACGTTGTGTTTTGGGCATTTCCTGCTGCGGGCACTAGGTCTACCCACACAAGTGAGGTATCATTTTTATCGGGAGACTTGGGGGAACGCTGGCTGGAAGGAAATGTGTGGCTCCTCTCAGATTCCAGAACTTTCTGTCACTGAAATGTGAGGAAAACGTGTTTTTTTAGCCAAAGTTTGAGGTTTGCAAAGGATTCTGGGTAACAGAACCTGGTCAGAGCACCACAAGTCCCCCCATCTTGGATTCCCCGAGGTCTTTAGTTTAAAAAAATGCACAGGTTTGGTAAGTTTCCCTAGGTGCCGGCTGAGCTAGAGGCCAAAATATACAGGTAGGCACTTTGCAAAAAACACCTCTGTTTTCTGTCAGAAATTGTGATGTGTCCACGTTGTGTTTTGGGGCATTTCCTGTCGCGGGCACTAGGCCTACCCACACAAGTGAGGTATCATTTTTTATCGGAAGACTTGGGGGAACGCTGAGTGGAAGGTAATTTGTGGCTCCTCTCAGATTCCAGAACTTTCTGTCACCGAAATGTGAGAAAAACATGTTTTTTTAGCCAAATTTTGAGATTTGCAAAGGATTCTGGGTAACAGAACCTGGTCAGAGCCCCACAAGTCACCCCATCTTGGATTCCCCTAGGTCTCTAGTTTTAAAAAATGCACAGGTTTGGTAGGTTTCCCTAGGTGCCGGCTGAGCTAGAGGCCAAAATCTACAGGTAGGCACATTGCAAGAAACACCTCTGTTTTCTGTCAAAAATTGTGATGTGTCCACGTTGTGTTTTGGGGCATTTCCTGTCGCGGGCGCTAGGCCTACCCACACAAGTGAGGTATCATTTTTATCGGGAGACTTGGGGGAACGCTGGCTGGAAGTAAATGTGTGGCTCCTCTCAGATTCCAGAACTTTCTGTCACTGAAATGTGAGGAAAATGTGTTTTTTTAGCCAAATTATGAGGTTTGCAAAGGATTCTGGGTAACAGCAACTGGTCAGAGCACCACAAATCACCCCATCTTGGATTCACCTAGGTCTCTTGTTTTAAAAAATGCACAGTTTTGGTAGGTTTCCCTAGGTGCCAGCTGAGCTAGAGGCGAAAATCTACAGGTAGGCACTTTGCAAAAACACCTCTGTTTTCTGTCAAAAATTGTGATGTGTCCACGTTGTGTTTTGGGGCATTTCCTGTCACAGGCGCTAGGCCTACCCACACAAGTGAGGTATCATTTTTTATAGAGAGACTTGGGGGAACTCTGGGTGGAAGGAAATTTGTGGCTCCTCTCAGATTCCAGAACTTTCTGTCACTGAAATGTGAGGAAAACGTGTTTTTTTAGCCACATTTTGAGGTTTGCAGAGGATTCTGGGTAACAGAACCTGGTCAGAGCCCCACAAGTCACCCCATCTTGGATTCCCCTAGGTCTCTAGTTTTCAAAATGCACAGGTTTGGTAGGTTTCCCTAGGTGCCAGCTGAGCTAGACGCCAAAATCTACAGGTAGGCACTTTGCAAAAAACACCCCTGTTTTCTGTCAAAAAGTGTGATGTGTCCAAGTTGTATTTTGGGGCATTTCCTGTCGTGGGCGCTAGGCCTACCCACACAAGTGAGGTATCATTTTTATCGGGAGACTTGGGGGAACGCTGGGTGGAAGGAAATTTGTGGCTCCTCTTAGATTCCAGAACTTTCTGTCACGGAAATGTGAGGAAAACTTGTTTTTTTAGCCAAAGTTTGAGGTTTGCAAAGGATTTTGGGTAACAGAACCTGGTCAGAGCCCCACAAGTCATCCCATCTTGGATTCCCCTAGGTCTCTAGTTTAAAAAAATGCACAGGTTTGGTAGGTTTCCCTAGGTGCCAGCTGAGCTAGACGCCAAAATCTACAGGTAGGCACTTTGCAAAAAACACCTCTGTTTTCTGAAAAAAATTGTGATGTGTTCACGTTGTGTTTTGGGGCATTTCCTGTCGCGGGCGCTAGGCCTACCCACACAAGTGAGGTATAATTTTTTATCGGGAGACTTGGGGGAACGCTGGGTGGAAGGAAATTTGTGGCTCCTCTCAGATTCCAGAACTTTCTGTCACCGAAATGTGAGGAAAACATGTTTTGTTTAGCCAAATTTTGAGGTTTGCAAAGGATTCTTGGTAACAGAACCTGGTCAGAGTCCCACAAGTCACCCCATCTTGGATTCCCCTAGGTCTCTAGTATTAAAAAATGCACAGGTTTGGTAGGTTTCCCTAGGTGCTGGCTGAGCTAGAGGCCAAAATCTACAGGTAGGCACTTTGCAAAAAACACCTCTGTTTTCTGTCAAAAATTGTGGTGTGTCCACGTTGTGTTTTGGGGCATTTCCTGCCGCGGGCACTAGGCCTACCCACACAAGTGAGGTATCATTTTTATCGGGAGACTTGGGGGAACGCTGGGTGGAAGGACATTTGTGGCTCCTCTCAGATTCCAGAACTTTCTGTCACCGAAATGTGAGGAAAACAAGTTTTTTTTAGCCAAATTTTGAGGTTTGCAAAGGATTCTGGGTAACAGAACCTGGTCAGAGCCCCACAAGTCACCCCGTCTTGGATTCCCCTCGGTCTCTAGTTTTAAAAAATGCACAGGTTTGGTAGGTTTCCCCAGGTGCCGGCTGAGCTAGAGGCCAAAATCTACAGGTAGGCACTTTGCAAAAAACACCTCTGTTTTCTGTCAAAAATTGTGATGTGTCCACATTGTGTTTTGGGGCATTTCCTGTCGCGCGCGCTAGGCCTACCCACACCAGTGAGGTATCATTTTTATCGGGAGACTTGGGGGAACGCTGGGTGGAAGGAAATTTGTGGCTCCTCTCAGGTTCCACAACTTTCTGTCACTGAAATGTGGGGAAAACTTTTTTTTTTGTAGCCAAAGTATGAGGTTTGCAAAGGATTCTGGGTAACAGAACCTGGTCAGAGCCCCACAAGTCACCCCATCATGGATTCCCCTAGGTCTCTAGTTTTAAAAAATGCACAGGTTTGGTAGGTTTCCCTAGGTGCCAGCTGAGCTAGAGGCCAAAATCTACAGGTAGGCACTTTGCAAAAAACACCTCTGTTTTCTGTCAAAAATTGTGATGTGTCCACGTTGTGTTTTGGGGCATTTCCTGTCGCGGGCGCTAGGCCTACCCACACAAGTGAGGTATAATTTTTTATCGGAAGACTTCGGGGAACGCTGGGTAGAAGGAAATTTGTGGCTCCTCTCAGATTCCAGAACTTTCTGTCACCGAAATGTGAGGAAAACTTGTTTTTTCAGCCAAATTTTGAGATTTGCAAAGGATTCTGGGTAACACAACCTGGTCAGAGCCCCACAAGTCACCCCATCTTGGATTCCCCTAGGTCTCTAGTTTTAAAAAATGCACAGGTTTGGTAGGTTTTCCTAGGTGCCGGCTGAGCTAGAGGCCAAAAATCTACAGGTAGGCACTTTGCAAAAAACACCTCTGTTTTCTGTAAAAAATTGTGTTGTGTCCACGTTGCGTTTTGGGGCAATTCCTGTCGTGGGCACTAGGCCTACCCACACAAGTGAGGTATCATTTTTTATCGGAAGACTTGGGGGAACGCTGGGTGGAAGAAAATTTGTGGCTCCACTCAGATTCCAGAACTTTCTGTCACCGAAATGTGAGGAAAACGTGTTTTTTTAGCCAAATTTTGAGATTTGCAAAGGATTCTGGGTAACAGAACCTGGTCAGAGCCCCACAAGTCACCCCATCTTGGATTCCCCTAGGTCTCTAGTTTTAAAAAATGCACAGGTTTGGTAGGTTTCCCTAGGTGCCGGCTGAGCAAGAGGCCAAAATCTACAGGTAGGCACTTTGCAAAAAACACCTCTGTTTTCTGTCAAAAATTGTGATGTGTCCACGTTGTGTTTTGGGGCATTTCCTGTCGCGGGCGCTAGGCCTACCCACAGAAGTGAGGTATCATTTTTTATCGGAAGACTTGGGGGAACGCTGGTGGAAGGTAATTTGTGGCTCCTCTCAGATTCCAGAACTTTCTGTCACCGAAATGTGAGGAAAATGTGTTTTTTTAGCCAAATTATGAGGTTTGCAAAGGATTCTGGGTAACAGAAACTGGTCAGAGCCATAGAAATCACCCCATCTTGGATTCACCTAGCTCTTGTTTTCAAAAATGCACAGGTTTCGTAGGTTTCCCTAGGTGCCAGATGAGCTAGAGGCGAAAATCTACAGGTAGGCACTTTGCAAAAACACCTCTGTTTTCTGTCAAAAATTGTGATGTGTCCACGTTGTGTTTTGGGGCATTTCCTGTCACAGGCGCTAGGCCTACCCACACAAGTGTGGTATCATTTTTTATCGGGAGACTTGGGGGTACTCTGGGTGGAAGGAAATTTGTGGCTCCTCTCAGATTCCAGAACTTTCTGTCACTGAAATGTGAGGAAAAAGTGTTTTTTTAGCCACATTTTGAGGTTTGCAGAGGATTCTGGGTAACAGAACCTGGTCAGAACCCCACAAGTCACCCCATCTTGGATTCCCCTAGGTCTCTAGTTTTCAAAATGCACAGGTTTGGTAGGTTTCCCTAGGTGCCAGCTGAGCTAGACGCCAAAATCTACAGGTAGGCACTTTGCAAAAAACACCCCTGTTTTCTGTCAAAAAGTGTGATGTGTCCAAGTTGTATTTTGGGGCATTTCCTGTCGTGGGCGCTAGGCCTACCCACACAAGTGAGGTATCATTTTTATCGGGAGACTTGGGGGAACGCTGGGTGGAAGGAAATTTGTGGCTCCTCTTAGATTCCAGAACTTTCTGTCACGGAAATGTGAGGAAAACATGTATTTTTAGCCAAAGTTTGAGGTTTGTAAAGGATTCTGGGTAACAGAACCTTTTCAGAGCCCCACAAGTCATCCCATCTTGGATTTCCCTAGGTCTCTAGTATTCAAAAATGCACAGGTTTGGTAGGTTTCCCTAGGTGCTGGCTGAGCTAGAGGCCAAAATCTACAGGTAGGCACTTTGCAAAAAACACCGCTGTTTTCTGTCAAAAATTGTGATGTGTTCTCGTTGTGTTTTAGGGCATTTACTTTCGCGGGCGCTAGGCCTACCCACTCAAGTGAGGTATCATTTTTATCGGGAGACTTGGGGGAACGCTGGGTGTAAGGAAATTTGTGGCTCCCCTCAGATTCCAGAACTTTCTGTCACCGAAATGTGAGGAAAATGTGTTATTTTAGCCAAATTATGAGGTTTGCAAAGGATTCTGTGTAACAGAACCTGGTCAGAGCCCCACTAGTCACCACATCTTGGATTCCCCTAGGTCTCTAGTTTTCAAAAATGCACAGGTTTGGTAGGTTTCCCTAGGTGCCGGCTGAGCTAGAGGCCAAAATCTACAGGTAGGCACATTGCAAAAAACACCTCTGTTTTCTGTCAAAAATTGTGATGTGTCCACGTTGTGTTTTGGGCATTTCCTGCTGCGGGCACTAGGTCTACCCACACAAGTGAGGTATCATTTTTATCGGGAGACTTGGGGGAACGCTGGCTGGAAGGAAATGTGTGGCTCCTCTCAGATTCCAGAACTTTCTGTCACTGAAATGTGAGGAAAACGTGTTTTTTTAGCCAAAGTTTGAGGTTTGCAAAGGATTCTGGGTAACAGAACCTGGTCAGAGCACCACAAGTCCCCCAATCTTGGATTCCCCGAGGTCTTTAGTTTAAAAAAATGCACAGGTTTGGTAAGTTTCCCTAGGTGCCGGCTGAGCTAGAGGCCAAAATATACAGGTAGGCACTTTGCAAAAAACACCTCTGTTTTCTGTCAGAAATTGTGATGTGTCCACGTTGTGTTTTGGGGCATTTCCTGTCGCGGGCACTAGGCCTACCCACACAAGTGAGGTATCATTTTTTATCGGAAGACTTGGGGGAACGCTGAGTGGAAGGTAATTTGTGGCTCCTCTCAGATTCCAGAACTTTCTGTCACCGAAATGTGAGAAAAACATGTTTTTTTAGCCAAATTTTGAGATTTGCAAAGGATTCTGGGTAACAGAACCTGGTCAGAGCCCCACAAGTCACCCCATCTTGGATTCCCCTAGGTCTCTAGTTTTAAAAAATGCACAGGTTTGGTAGGTTTCCCTAGGTGCCGGCTGAGCTAGAGGCCAAAATCTACAGGTAGGCACATTGCAAGAAACACCTCTGTTTTCTGTCAAAAATTGTGATGTGTCCACGTTGTGTTTTGGGGCATTTCCTGTCGCGGGCGCTAGGCCTACCCACACAAGTGAGGTATCATTTTTATCGGGAGACTTGGGGGAACGCTGGCTGGAAGTAAATGTGTGGCTCCTCTCAGATTCCAGAACTTTCTGTCACTGAAATGTGAGGAAAATGTGTTTTTTTAGCCAAATTATGAGGTTTGCAAAGGATTCTGGGTAACAGCAACTGGTCAGAGCACCACAAATCACCCCATCTTGGTTTCACCTAGGTCTCTTGTTTTAAAAAATGCACAGTTTTGGTAGGTTTCCCTAGGTGCCAGCTGAGCTAGAGGCGAAAATCTACAGGTAGGCACTTTGCAAAAACACCTCTGTTTTCTGTCAAAAATTGTGATGTGTCCACGTTGTGTTTTGGGGCATTTCCTGTCACAGGCGCTAGGCCTACCCACACAAGTGAGGTATCATTTTTTATAGGGAGACTTGGGGGAACTCTGGGTGGAAGGAAATTTGTGGCTCCTCTCAGATTCCAGAACTTTCTGTCACTGAAATGTGAGGAAAACGTGTTTTTTTAGCCACATTTTGAGGTTTGCAGAGGATTCTGGGTAACAGAACCTGGTCAGAGCCCCACAAGTCACCCCATCTTGGATTCCCCTAGGTCTCTAGTTTTCAAAATGCACAGGTTTGGTAGGTTTCCCTAGGTGCCAGCTGAGCTAGACGCCAAAATCTACAGGTAGGCACTTTGCAAAAAACACCCCTGTTTTCTGTCAAAAAGTGTGATGTGTCCAAGTTGTATTTTGGGGCATTTCCTGTCGTGGGCGCTAGGCCTACCCACACAAGTGAGGTATCATTTTTATCGGGAGACTTGGGGGAACGCTGGGTGGAAGGAAATTTGTGGCTCCTCTTAGATTCCAGAACTTTCTGTCACGGAAATGTGAGGAAAACTTGTTTTTTTAGCCAAAGTTTGAGGTTTGCAAAGGATTTTGGGTAACAGAACCTGGTCAGAGCCCCACAAGTCATCCCATCTTGGATTCCCCTAGGTCTCTAGTTTAAAAAAATGCACAGGTTTGGTAGGTTTCCCTAGGTGCCAGCTGAGCTAGACGCCAAAATCTACAGGTAGGCACTTTGCAAAAAACACCTCTGTTTTCTGAAAAAAATTGTGATGTGTTCACGTTGTGTTTTGGGGCATTTCCTGTCGCGGGCGCTAGGCCTACCCACACAAGTGAGGTATAATTTTTTATCGGGAGCCTTGGGGGAACGCTGGGTGGAAGGAAATTTGTGGCTCCTCTCAGATTCCAGAACTTTCTGTCACCGAAATGTGAGGAAAACATGTTTTGTTTAGCCAAATTTTGAGGTTTGCAAAGGATTCTTGGTAACAGAACCTGGTCAGAGTCCCACAAGTCACCCCATCTTGGATTCCCCTAGGTCTCTAGTATTAAAAAATGCACAGGTTTGGTAGGTTTCCCTAGGTGCTGGCTGAGCTAGAGGCCAAAATCTACAGGTAGGCACTTTGCAAAAAACACCTCTGTTTTCTGTCAAAAATTGTGGTGTGTCCACGTTGTGTTTTGGGGCATTTCCTGCCGCGGGCACTAGGCCTACCCACACAAGTGAGGTATAATTTTTATCCGGAGACTTGGGGGAACGCTGGGTGGAAGGACATTTGTGGCTCCTCTCAGATTCCAGAACTTTCTGTCACTGAAATGTGAGGAAAACGTGTTTGTTTAGCCAAAGTTTGAGGTTTGCAAAGGATTCTGGGTAAGAGAACCTGGTCAGAGCCCCACAAGTCACCCCATCTTGGATTCCCCGAGGTCTCTAGTTTTAAAAAATGCACAGGTTTGTTAGGTTTCCCTAGGTGCCGGCTGAGCTAGAGGCCAAAATCTACAGGTAGGCACTTTGTAAAAAACACCTCTGTTTTCTGTCAAAAATTGTGGTGTGTCCACGTTGTGTTTTGGGGCATTTCCTGTCGCGGGCGCTAGGCCTACCCACACAAGTGAGGTATCATTTTTTATAGGAAGACTTGGGGGAACGCTGGGTGGAAGGTAATTTGTGGCTCCTCTCAGATTCCAGAACTTTCTGTCACCGAAATGTGAGGAAAATGTGTTTTTTTAGCCAAATTATGAGGTTTGCAAAGGATTCTGGGTAACAGAAACTGGTCAGAGCCCCACAAATCACCCCATCTTGGATTCCCCTGGGTCTCTAGTGTTCAAAAATGCACACGTTTGGTAGGTTTGCCTAGGTGCCGGCCGAGCTATAGGCCAAAATCTACAGGTAGGCACTTTGCAAAAAACACCTCTGTTTTCTGTCAAAATTTTTGATGTGTCCACGTTGTGTTTTGGGGCATTTCCTGTCGCGGGCGCTAGGCCTACGCACACAAGTGAGGTATCATTTGTATCGGGAGACTTGGGGGAACGCTGGCTGGAAGGAAATGGGTGGCTCCTCTCAGATTCCAGAACTTTCTGTCACTGAAATGTGAGGAAAACGTGTTTTTTTAGCCAAAGTTTGAGGTTTGCAAAGGATTCTGGGTAACAGAACCTGGTCAGAGCCCCACAAGTCCCCCCGTCTTGGATTCCCCTAGGTCTCTAGTTTTCAAAAATGCACAGGTTTGGTAGGTTTCCCTAGGTGCCGGTTGAGCTAGAGGCCAAAATCTACAGGTAGGCACATTGCAAAAAACACCTCTGTTTTCTGTCAACAATTGTGATGTGTCCACGTTGTGTTTTGGGGCATTTCCTGTCGCCGGTGCTAGGCCTACCCACAGAAGTGAGGTATCATTTTTTATCGGAAGACTTGGGGGAACGATGGGTGGAAGGTAATTTGTGGCTCCTCTCAGATTCCAGAACTTTCTGTCACCGAAATGTGAGGAAAATGTGTTTTTTTAGCCAAATTATGAGGTTTGCAAAGGATTCTGGGTAACAGAAACTGGTCAGAGCCCCAGAAATCACCCCATCTTGGATTCACCTAGCTCTTGTTTTCAAAAATGCACAGGTTTCGTAGGTTTCCCTAGGTGCCAGCTGAGCTAGAGGCGAAAATCTACAGGTAGGCACTTTGCAAAAACACCTCTGTTTTCTGTCAAAAATTGTGATGTGTCCACGTTGTGTTTTGGGGCATTTCCTGTCACAGGCGCTAGGCCTACCCACACAAGTGTGGTATCATTTTTTATCGGGAGACTTGGGGGTACTCTGGGTGGAAGGAAATTTGTGGCTCCTCTCAGATTCCAGAACTTTCTGTCACTGAAATGTGAGGAAAAAGTGTTTTTTTAGCCACATTTTGAGGTTTGCAGAGGATTCTGGGTAACAGAACCTGGTCAGAACCCCACAAGTCACCCCATCTTGGATTCCCCTAGGTCTCTAGTTTTCAAAATGCACAGGTTTGGTAGGTTTCCCTAGGTGCCAGCTGAGCTAGACGCCAAAATCTACAGGTAGGCACTTTGCAAAAAACACCCCTGTTTTCTGTCAAAAAGTGTGATGTGTCCAAGTTGTATTTTGGGGCATTTCCTGTCGTGGGCGCTAGGCCTACCCACACAAGTGAGGTATCATTTTTATCGGGAGACTTGGGGGAACGCTGGGTGGAAGGAAATTTGTGGCTCCTCTTAGATTCCAGAACTTTCTGTCACGGAAATGTGAGGAAAACATGTATTTTTAGCCAAAGTTTGAGGTTTGTAAAGGATTCTGGGTAACAGAACCTTTTCAGAGCCCCACAAGTCATCCCATCTTGGATTCCCCTAGGTCTCTAGTATTCAAAAATGCACAGGTTTGGTAGGTTTCCCTAGGTGCTGGCTGAGCTAGAGGCCAAAATCTACAGGTAGGCACTTTGCAAAAAACACCGCTGTTTTCTGTCAAAAATTGTGATGTGTTCTCGTTGTGTTTTAGGGCATTTCCTTTCGCGGGCGCTAGGCCTACCCACTCAAGTGAGGTATCATTTTTATCGGGAGACTTGGGGGAACGCTGGGTGTAAGGAAATTTGTGGCTCCCCTCAGATTCCAGAACTTTCTGTCACCGAAATGTGAGGAAAATGTGTTATTTTAGCCAAATTATGAGGTTTGCAAATGATTCTGTGTAACAGAACCTGGTCAGAGCCCCACTAGTCACCACATCTTGGATTCCCCTAGGTCTCTAGTTTTCAAAAATGCACAGGTTTGGTAGGTTTCCCTAGGTGCCGGCTGAGCTAGAGGCCAAAATCTACAGGTAGGCACATTGCAAAAAACACCTCTGTTTTCTGTCAAAAATTGTGATGTGTCCACGTTGTGTTTTGGGCATTTCCTGCTGCGGGCACTAGGTCTACCCACACAAGTGAGGTATCATTTTTATCGGGAGACTTGGGGGAACGCTGGCTGGAAGGAAATGTGTGGCTCCTCTCAGATTCCAGAACTTTCTGTCACTGAAATGTGAGGAAAACGTGTTTTTTTAGCCAAAGTTTGAGGTTTGCAAAGGATTCTGGGTAACAGAACCTGGTCAGAGCACCACAAGTCCCCCCATCTTGGATTCCCCGAGGTCTTTAGTTTAAAAAAATGCACAGGTTTGGTAAGTTTCCCTAGGTGCCGGCTGAGCTAGAGGCCAAAATATACAGGTAGGCACTTTGCAAAAAACACCTCTGTTTTCTGTCAGAAATTGTGATGTGTCCACGTTGTGTTTTGGGGCATTTCCTGTCGCGGGCACTAGGCCTACCCACACAAGTGAGGTATCATTTTTTATCGGAAGACTTGGGGGAACGCTGAGTGGAAGGTAATTTGTGGCTCCTCTCAGATTCCAGAACTTTCTGTCACCGAAATGTGAGAAAAACATGTTTTTTTAGCCAAATTTTGAGATTTGCAAAGGATTCTGGGTAACAGAACCTGGTCAGAGCCCCACAAGTCACCCCATCTTGGATTCCCCTAGGTCTCTAGTTTTAAAAAATGCACAGGTTTGGTAGGTTTCCCTAGGTGCCGGCTGAGCTAGAGGCCAAAATCTACAGGTAGGCACATTGCAAGAAACACCTCTGTTTTCTGTCAAAAATTGTGATGTGTCCACGTTGTGTTTTGGGGCATTTCCTGTCGCGGGCGCTAGGCCTACCCACACAAGTGAGGTATCATTTTTATCGGGAGACTTGGGGGAACGCTGGCTGGAAGTAAATGTGTGGCTCCTCTCAGATTCCAGAACTTTCTGTCACTGAAATGTGAGGAAAATGTGTTTTTTTAGCCAAATTATGAGGTTTGCAAAGGATTCTGGGTAACAGCAACTGGTCAGAGCACCACAAATCACCCCATCTTGGATTCACCTAGGTCTCTTGTTTTAAAAAATGCACAGTTTTGGTAGGTTTCCCTAGGTGCCAGCTGAGCTAGAGGCGAAAATCTACAGGTAGGCACTTTGCAAAAACACCTCTGTTTTCTGTCAAAAATTGTGATGTGTCCACGTTGTGTTTTGGGGCATTTCCTGTCACAGGCGCTAGGCCTACCCACACAAGTGAGGTATCATTTTTTATAGAGAGACTTGGGGGAACTCTGGGTGGAAGGAAATTTGTGGCTCCTCTCAGATTCCAGAACTTTCTGTCACTGAAATGTGAGGAAAACGTGTTTTTTTAGCCACATTTTGAGGTTTGCAGAGGATTCTGGGTAACAGAACCTGGTCAGAGCCCCACAAGTCACCCCATCTTGGATTCCCCTAGGTCTCTAGTTTTCAAAATGCACAGGTTTGGTAGGTTTCCCTAGGTGCCAGCTGAGCTAGACGCCAAAATCTACAGGTAGGCACTTTGCAAAAAACACCCCTGTTTTCTGTCAAAAAGTGTGATGTGTCCAAGTTGTATTTTGGGGCATTTCCTGTCGTGGGCGCTAGGCCTACCCACACAAGTGAGGTATCATTTTTATCGGGAGACTTGGGGGAACGCTGGGTGGAAGGAAATTTGTGGCTCCTCTTAGATTCCAGAACTTTCTGTCACGGAAATGTGAGGAAAACTTGTTTTTTTAGCCAAAGTTTGAGGTTTGCAAAGGATTTTGGGTAACAGAACCTGGTCAGAGCCCCACAAGTCATCCCATCTTGGATTCCCCTAGGTCTCTAGTTTAAAAAAATGCACAGGTTTGGTAGGTTTCCCTAGGTGCCAGCTGAGCTAGACGCCAAAATCTACAGGTAGGCACTTTGCAAAAAACACCTCTGTTTTCTGAAAAAAATTGTGATGTGTTCACGTTGTGTTTTGGGGCATTTCCTGTCGCGGGCGCTAGGCCTACCCACACAAGTGAGGTATAATTTTTTATCGGGAGACTTGGGGGAACGCTGGGTGGAAGGAAATTTGTGGCTCCTCTCAGATTCCAGAACTTTCTGTCACCGAAATGTGAGGAAAACATGTTTTGTTTAGCCAAATTTTGAGGTTTGCAAAGGATTCTTGGTAACAGAACCTGGTCAGAGTCCCACAAGTCACCCCATCTTGGATTCCCCTAGGTCTCTAGTATTAAAAAATGCACAGGTTTGGTAGGTTTCCCTAGGTGCTGGCTGAGCTAGAGGCCAAAATCTACAGGTAGGCACTTTGCAAAAAACACCTCTGTTTTCTGTCAAAAATTGTGGTGTGTCCACGTTGTGTTTTGGGGCATTTCCTGCCGCGGGCACTAGGCCTACCCACACAAGTGAGGTATCATTTTTATCGGGAGACTTGGGGGAACGCTGGGTGGAAGGACATTTGTGGCTCCTCTCAGATTCCAGAACTTTCTGTCACCGAAATGTGAGGAAAACAAGTTTTTTTTAGCCAAATTTTGAGGTTTGCAAAGGATTCTGGGTAACAGAACCTGGTCAGAGCCCCACAAGTCACCCCGTCTTGGATTCCCCTCGGTCTCTAGTTTTAAAAAATGCACAGGTTTGGTAGGTTTCCCCAGGTGCCGGCTGAGCTAGAGGCCAAAATCTACAGGTAGGCACTTTGCAAAAAACACCTCTGTTTTCTGTCAAAAATTGTGATGTGTCCACATTGTGTTTTGGGGCATTTCCTGTCGCGCGCGCTAGGCCTACCCACACCAGTGAGGTATCATTTTTATCGGGAGACTTGGGGGAACGCTGGGTGGAAGGAAATTTGTGGCTCCTCTCAGGTTCCACAACTTTCTGTCACTGAAATGTGGGGAAAACTTTTTTTTTTGTAGCCAAAGTATGAGGTTTGCAAAGGATTCTGGGTAACAGAACCTGGTCAGAGCCCCACAAGTCACCCCATCATGGATTCCCCTAGGTCTCTAGTTTAAAAAAATGCACAGGTTTGGTAGGTTTCCCTAGGTGCCAGCTGAGCTAGACGCCAAAATCTACAGGTAGGCACTTTGCAAAAAACACCTCTGTTTTCTGAAAAAAATTGTGATGTGTTCACGTTGTGTTTTGGGGCATTTCCTGTCGCGGGCGCTAGGCCTACCCACACAAGTGAGGTATAATTTTTTATCGGGAGCCTTGGGGGAACGCTGGGTGGAAGGAAATTTGTGGCTCCTCTCAGATTCCAGAACTTTCTGTCACCGAAATGTGAGGAAAACATGTTTTGTTTAGCCAAATTTTGAGGTTTGCAAAGGATTCTTGGTAACAGAACCTGGTCAGAGTCCCACAAGTCACCCCATCTTGGATTCCCCTAGGTCTCTAGTATTAAAAAATGCACAGGTTTGGTAGGTTTCCCTAGGTGCTGGCTGAGCTAGAGGCCAAAATCTACAGGTAGGCACTTTGCAAAAAACACCTCTGTTTTCTGTCAAAAATTGTGGTGTGTCCACGTTGTGTTTTGGGGCATTTCCTGCCGCGGGCACTAGGCCTACCCACACAAGTGAGGTATAATTTTTATCCGGAGACTTGGGGGAACGCTGGGTGGAAGGACATTTGTGGCTCCTCTCAGATTCCAGAACTTTCTGTCACTGAAATGTGAGGAAAACGTGTTTGTTTAGCCAAAGTTTGAGGTTTGCAAAGGATTCTGGGTAAGAGAACCTGGTCAGAGCCCCACAAGTCACCCCATCTTGGATTCCCCGAGGTCTCTAGTTTTAAAAAATGCACAGGTTTGTTAGGTTTCCCTAGGTGCCGGCTGAGCTAGAGGCCAAAATCTACAGGTAGGCACTTTGTAAAAAACACCTCTGTTTTCTGTCAAAAATTGTGGTGTGTCCACGTTGTGTTTTGGGGCATTTCCTGTCGCGGGCGCTAGGCCTACCCACACAAGTGAGGTATCATTTTTTATAGGAAGACTTGGGGGAACGCTGGGTGGAAGGTAATTTGTGGCTCCTCTCAGATTCCAGAACTTTCTGTCACCGAAATGTGAGGAAAATGTGTTTTTTTAGCCAAATTATGAGGTTTGCAAAGGATTCTGGGTAACAGAAACTGGTCAGAGCCCCACAAATCACCCCATCTTGGATTCCCCTGGGTCTCTAGTGTTCAAAAATGCACACGTTTGGTAGGTTTGCCTAGGTGCCGGCCGAGCTATAGGCCAAAATCTACAGGTAGGCACTTTGCAAAAAACACCTCTGTTTTCTGTCAAAATTTTTGATGTGTCCACGTTGTGTTTTGGGGCATTTCCTGTCGCGGGCGCTAGGCCTACGCACACAAGTGAGGTATCATTTGTATCGGGAGACTTGGGGGAACGCTGGCTGGAAGGAAATGGGTGGCTCCTCTCAGATTCCAGAACTTTCTGTCACTGAAATGTGAGGAAAACGTGTTTTTTTAGCCAAAGTTTGAGGTTTGCAAAGGATTCTGGGTAACAGAACCTGGTCAGAGCCCCACAAGTCCCCCCGTCTTGGATTCCCCTAGGTCTCTAGTTTTCAAAAATGCACAGGTTTGGTAGGTTTCCCTAGGTGCCGGTTGAGCTAGAGGCCAAAATCTACAGGTAGGCACATTGCAAAAAACACCTCTGTTTTCTGTCAACAATTGTGATGTGTCCACGTTGTGTTTTGGGGCATTTCCTGTCGCCGGTGCTAGGCCTACCCACAGAAGTGAGGTATCATTTTTTATCGGAAGACTTGGGGGAACGATGGGTGGAAGGTAATTTGTGGCTCCTCTCAGATTCCAGAACTTTCTGTCACCGAAATGTGAGGAAAATGTGTTTTTTTAGCCAAATTATGAGGTTTGCAAAGGATTCTGGGTAACAGAAACTGGTCAGAGCCCCAGAAATCACCCCATCTTGGATTCACCTAGCTCTTGTTTTCAAAAATGCACAGGTTTCGTAGGTTTCCCTAGGTGCCAGCTGAGCTAGAGGCGAAAATCTACAGGTAGGCACTTTGCAAAAACACCTCTGTTTTCTGTCAAAAATTGTGATGTGTCCACGTTGTGTTTTGGGGCATTTCCTGTCACAGGCGCTAGGCCTACCCACACAAGTGTGGTATCATTTTTTATCGGGAGACTTGGGGGTACTCTGGGTGGAAGGAAATTTGTGGCTCCTCTCAGATTCCAGAACTTTCTGTCACTGAAATGTGAGGAAAAAGTGTTTTTTTAGCCACATTTTGAGGTTTGCAGAGGATTCTGGGTAACAGAACCTGGTCAGAACCCCACAAGTCACCCCATCTTGGATTCCCCTAGGTCTCTAGTTTTCAAAATGCACAGGTTTGGTAGGTTTCCCTAGGTGCCAGCTGAGCTAGACGCCAAAATCTACAGGTAGGCACTTTGCAAAAAACACCCCTGTTTTCTGTCAAAAAGTGTGATGTGTCCAAGTTGTATTTTGGGGCATTTCCTGTCGTGGGCGCTAGGCCTACCCACACAAGTGAGGTATCATTTTTATCGGGAGACTTGGGGGAACGCTGGGTGGAAGGAAATTTGTGGCTCCTCTTAGATTCCAGAACTTTCTGTCACGGAAATGTGAGGAAAACATGTATTTTTAGCCAAAGTTTGAGGTTTGTAAAGGATTCTGGGTAACAGAACCTTTTCAGAGCCCCACAAGTCATCCCATCTTGGATTCCCCTAGGTCTCTAGTATTCAAAAATGCACAGGTTTGGTAGGTTTCCCTAGGTGCTGGCTGAGCTAGAGGCCAAAATCTACAGGTAGGCACTTTGCAAAAAACACCGCTGTTTTCTGTCAAAAATTGTGATGTGTTCTCGTTGTGTTTTAGGGCATTTCCTTTCGCGGGCGCTAGGCCTACCCACTCAAGTGAGGTATCATTTTTATCGGGAGACTTGGGGGAACGCTGGGTGTAAGGAAATTTGTGGCTCCCCTCAGATTCCAGAACTTTCTGTCACCGAAATGTGAGGAAAATGTGTTATTTTAGCCAAATTATGAGGTTTGCAAATGATTCTGTGTAACAGAACCTGGTCAGAGCCCCACTAGTCACCACATCTTGGATTCCCCTAGGTCTCTAGTTTTCAAAAATGCACAGGTTTGGTAGGTTTCCCTAGGTGCCGGCTGAGCTAGAGGCCAAAATCTACAGGTAGGCACATTGCAAAAAACACCTCTGTTTTCTGTCAAAAATTGTGATGTGTCCACGTTGTGTTTTGGGCATTTCCTGCTGCGGGCACTAGGTCTACCCACACAAGTGAGGTATCATTTTTATCGGGAGACTTGGGGGAACGCTGGCTGGAAGGAAATGTGTGGCTCCTCTCAGATTCCAGAACTTTCTGTCACTGAAATGTGAGGAAAACGTGTTTTTTTAGCCAAAGTTTGAGGTTTGCAAAGGATTCTGGGTAACAGAACCTGGTCAGAGCACCACAAGTCCCCCCATCTTGGATTCCCCGAGGTCTTTAGTTTAAAAAAATGCACAGGTTTGGTAAGTTTCCCTAGGTGCCGGCTGAGCTAGAGGCCAAAATATACAGGTAGGCACTTTGCAAAAAACACCTCTGTTTTCTGTCAGAAATTGTGATGTGTCCACGTTGTGTTTTGGGGCATTTCCTGTCGCGGGCACTAGGCCTACCCACACAAGTGAGGTATCATTTTTTATCGGAAGACTTGGGGGAACGCTGAGTGGAAGGTAATTTGTGGCTCCTCTCAGATTCCAGAACTTTCTGTCACCGAAATGTGAGAAAAACATGTTTTTTTAGCCAAATTTTGAGATTTGCAAAGGATTCTGGGTAACAGAACCTGGTCAGAGCCCCACAAGTCACCCCATCTTGGATTCCCCTAGGTCTCTAGTTTTAAAAAATGCACAGGTTTGGTAGGTTTCCCTAGGTGCCGGCTGAGCTAGAGGCCAAAATCTACAGGTAGGCACATTGCAAGAAACACCTCTGTTTTCTGTCAAAAATTGTGATGTGTCCACGTTGTGTTTTGGGGCATTTCCTGTCGCGGGCGCTAGGCCTACCCACACAAGTGAGGTATCATTTTTATCGGGAGACTTGGGGGAACGCTGGCTGGAAGTAAATGTGTGGCTCCTCTCAGATTCCAGAACTTTCTGTCACTGAAATGTGAGGAAAATGTGTTTTTTTAGCCAAATTATGAGGTTTGCAAAGGATTCTGGGTAACAGCAACTGGTCAGAGCACCACAAATCACCCCATCTTGGATTCACCTAGGTCTCTTGTTTTAAAAAATGCACAGTTTTGGTAGGTTTCCCTAGGTGCCAGCTGAGCTAGAGGCGAAAATCTACAGGTAGGCACTTTGCAAAAACACCTCTGTTTTCTGTCAAAAATTGTGATGTGTCCACGTTGTGTTTTGGGGCATTTCCTGTCACAGGCGCTAGGCCTACCCACACAAGTGAGGTATCATTTTTTATAGAGAGACTTGGGGGAACTCTGGGTGGAAGGAAATTTGTGGCTCCTCTCAGATTCCAGAACTTTCTGTCACTGAAATGTGAGGAAAACGTGTTTTTTTAGCCACATTTTGAGGTTTGCAGAGGATTCTGGGTAACAGAACCTGGTCAGAGCCCCACAAGTCACCCCATCTTGGATTCCCCTAGGTCTCTAGTTTTCAAAATGCACAGGTTTGGTAGGTTTCCCTAGGTGCCAGCTGAGCTAGACGCCAAAATCTACAGGTAGGCACTTTGCAAAAAACACCCCTGTTTTCTGTCAAAAAGTGTGATGTGTCCAAGTTGTATTTTGGGGCATTTCCTGTCGTGGGCGCTAGGCCTACCCACACAAGTGAGGTATCATTTTTATCGGGAGACTTGGGGGAACGCTGGGTGGAAGGAAATTTGTGGCTCCTCTTAGATTCCAGAACTTTCTGTCACGGAAATGTGAGGAAAACTTGTTTTTTTAGCCAAAGTTTGAGGTTTGCAAAGGATTTTGGGTAACAGAACCTGGTCAGAGCCCCACAAGTCATCCCATCTTGGATTCCCCTAGGTCTCTAGTTTAAAAAAATGCACAGGTTTGGTAGGTTTCCCTAGGTGCCAGCTGAGCTAGACGCCAAAATCTACAGGTAGGCACTTTGCAAAAAACACCTCTGTTTTCTGAAAAAAATTGTGATGTGTTCACGTTGTGTTTTGGGGCATTTCCTGTCGCGGGCGCTAGGCCTACCCACACAAGTGAGGTATAATTTTTTATCGGGAGACTTGGGGGAACGCTGGGTGGAAGGAAATTTGTGGCTCCTCTCAGATTCCAGAACTTTCTGTCACCGAAATGTGAGGAAAACATGTTTTGTTTAGCCAAATTTTGAGGTTTGCAAAGGATTCTTGGTAACAGAACCTGGTCAGAGTCCCACAAGTCACCCCATCTTGGATTCCCCTAGGTCTCTAGTATTAAAAAATGCACAGGTTTGGTAGGTTTCCCTAGGTGCTGGCTGAGCTAGAGGCCAAAATCTACAGGTAGGCACTTTGCAAAAAACACCTCTGTTTTCTGTCAAAAATTGTGGTGTGTCCACGTTGTGTTTTGGGGCATTTCCTGCCGCGGGCACTAGGCCTACCCACACAAGTGAGGTATAATTTTTATCCGGAGACTTGGGGGAACGCTGGGTGGAAGGACATTTGTGGCTCCTCTCAGATTCCAGAACTTTCTGTCACTGAAATGTGAGGAAAACGTGTTTGTTTAGCCAAAGTTTGAGGTTTGCAAAGGATTCTGGGTAAGAGAACCTGGTCAGAGCCCCACAAGTCACCCCATCTTGGATTCCCCGAGGTCTCTAGTTTTAAAAAATGCACAGGTTTGTTAGGTTTCCCTAGGTGCCGGCTGAGCTAGAGGCCAAAATCTACAGGTAGGCACTTTGTAAAAAACACCTCTGTTTTCTGTCAAAAATTGTGGTGTGTCCACGTTGTGTTTTGGGGCATTTCCTGTCGCGGGCGCTAGGCCTACCCACACAAGTGAGGTATCATTTTTTATCGGAAGACTTGGGGGAATGCTGGGTGGAAGGTAATTTGTGGCTCCTCTCAGATTCCAGAACTTTCTGTCACCGAAATGTGAGGAAAATGTGTTTTTTTAGCCAAATTATGAGGTTTGCAAAGGATTCTGGGTAACAGAAACTGGTCAGAGCCCCACAAATCACCCCATCTTGGATTCCCCTGGGTCTCTAGTGTTAAAAAATGCACACGTCTGGTAGGTTTGCCTAGGTGCCGGCCGAGCTATAGGCCAAAATCTACAGGTAGGCACTTTGCAAAAAACACCTCTGTTTTCTGTCAAAATTTTTGATGTGTCCACGTTGTGTTTTGGGGCATTTCCTGTCGCGGGCGCTAGGCCTACGCACACAAGTGAGGTATCATTTGTATCGGGAGACTTGGGGGAACGCTGGCTGGAAGGAAATGTGTGGCTCCTCTCAGATTCCAGAACTTTCTGTCACTGAAATGTGAGGAAAACGTGTTTTTTTAGCCAAAGTTTGAGGTTTGCAAAGGATTCTGGGTAACAGAACCTGGTCAGAGCCCCACAAGTCCCCCCGTCTTGGATTCCCCTAGGTCTCTAGTTTTCAAAAATGCACAGGTTTGGTAGGTTTCCCTAGGTGCCGGTTGAGCTAGAGGCCAAAATCTACAGGTAGGCACATTGCAAAAAACACCTCTGTTTTCTGTCAACAATTGTGATGTGTCCACGTTGTGTTTTGGGGCATTTCCTGTCGCCGGTGCTAGGCCTACCCACAGAAGTGAGGTATCATTTTTTATCGGAAGACTTGGGGGAACGATGGGTGGAAGGTAATTTGTGGCTCCTCTCAGATTCCAGAACTTTCTGTCACCGAAATGTGAGGAAAATGTGTTTTTTTAGCCAAATTATGAGGTTTGCAAAGGATTCTGGGTAACAACAACTGGTCAGAGCACCACAAATCACCCCATCTTGGATTCACCTAGGTCTCTTGTTTTCAAAAATGCACAGGTTTGGTAGGTTTCCCTAGGTGCCGGCTGAGCTAGAGGCGAAAATCTACAGGTAGGCACTTTGCAAAAACACCTCTGTTTTTTGTCAAAAATTGTGATGTGTCCACGTTGTGTTTTGGGGCATTTCCTGTCACAGGCGCTAGGCCCACCCACACAAGTGAGGTATCATTTTTTATAGGGAGACTTGGGGGAACTCTGGGTGGAAGGAAATTTGTGGCTCCTCTCAGATTCCAGAGCTTTCTGTCACTGAAATGTGAGGAAGACGTGTTTTTTTAGCCACATTTTGAGGTTTGCAGAGGATTCTGGGTAACAGAACCTGGTCAGAGCCCCACAAGTCACCCCATCTTGGATTCCCCTAGGTCTCTAGTTTTCAAAATGCACAGGATTGGTAGGTTTCCCTAGGTGCCAGCTGAGCTAGACGCCAAAATCTACAGGTAGGCACTTTGCAAAAAACACCCCTGTTGTCTGTCAAAAAGTGTGATGTGTCCAAGTTGTATTTTGGGGCATTTCCTGTCGTGGGCGCTAGGCCTACCCACACAAGTGAGGTATCATTTTTATCGGGAGACTTGGGGGAACGCTGGGTGGAAGGAAATTTGTGGCTCCTCTTAGATTCCAGAACTTTCTGTCACCGAAATGTGAGGAAAACATGTTTTTTTAGCCAAATTTTGAGGTTTGCAAAGGATTCTTGGTAACAGAACCTGGTCAGAGCCCCACAAGTCACCCCATCTTGGATTCCCCTAGGTCTCTAGTATTAAAAAATGCACAGGTTTGGTAGGTTTCCCTAGGTGCTGGCTGAGCTAGAGGCCAAAATCTACAGGTAGGCACTTTGCAAAAAACACTGCTGTTTTCTGTCAAAAATTGTGATGTGTTCTCGTTGTGTTTTAGGGCATTTCCTTTTGCGGGCGCTAGGCCTACCCACTCAAGTGAGGTATCATTTTTATCAGGAGACTTGGGGGAACTCTGGGTGTAAGGAAATTTGTGGCTCCCCTCAGATTCCAGAACTTTCTGTCAGCGAAATGTGAGAAAAATTTGTCTTTTTAGCCAAATTATGAGGTTTGCAAAGGATTCTGGGTAACAGAACCTGGTCAGAGCCCCACAAGTCACCCCATCTTGGATTCCCCTAGGTCTCTAGTTTTAAAAAATGCACAGGTTTGGTAGGTTTCCCTAGGTGTCGGCTGAGCTAGAGGCCAAAATCTACAGGTTAGGCACATTGCAAAAAACACCTCTGTTTCTGTCAAAAATTGTGATGTGTCCACGTTGTGTTTTGGGGCATTTCCTGCCGCGGGCACTAGGCCTACCCACACAAGTGAGGTATCATTTTTATCGGGAGACTTGGGGGAACGCTGGGTGGAAGGAAATTTGAGGCTCCTCTCAGATTCCAGAACTTTCTGTCACTGAAATGTGAGGAAAACGTGTTTTTTTAGCCAAAGTTTGAGGTTTGCAAAGGATTTTGGGTAAGAGAACCTGGTCAGAGCCCCACAAGTCACCCCATCTTGGATTCCCCGAGGTCTCTAGTTTTAAAAAATGCACAGGTTTGGTAGGTTTCCCTAGGTGCCGGCTGAGCTAGAGGCCAAAATCTACAGGTAGGCACTTTGTAAAAAACACCTCTGTTTTCTGTCAAAAATTGTGGTGTGTCCACGTTGTGTTTTGGGGCATTTCCTGTCGCGGGCGCTAGGCCTACCCACACAAGTGAGGTATCATTTTTTATCGGAAGACTTGGGGGAACGCTGGGTGGAAGGTAATTTGTGGCTCCTCTCAGATTCCAGAACTTTCTGTCACCGAAATGTGAGGAAAATTTGTTTTTTTAGCCAAATTATGAGGTTTGCAAAGGATTCTGGGTAACAGAAACTGGTCAGAGCCCCACAAATCACCCCATCTTGGATTCCCCTAGGTCTCTAGTGTTCACAAATGCACACGTTTGGTAGGTTTCCCTAGGTGCCGGCCGAGCTATATGCCAAAATCTACAGGTAGGCACTTTGCAAAAAACACCTCTGTTTTCTGTCAAAATGTTTGATGTGTCCACGTTGTGTTTTGGGGCATTTCCTGTCGCGGGCGCTAGGCCTACCCACACAAGTTAGGTATCATTTTTATCGGGAGACTTGGGGGAACGCTGGCTGGAAGGAAATGTGTGGCTCCTCTCAGATTCCAGAACTTTCTGTCACTGAAATGTGAGGAAAACGTGTTTTTTTAGCCAAAGTTTGAGGTTTGCAAAGGATTGTGGGTAACAGAACCTGGTCAGAGCCCCACAAGTCCCCCCGTCTTGGATTCCCCTAGGTCTCTAGTTTTCAAAAATGCACAGGTTTGGTAGGTTTCCCTAGGTGCCGGTTGAGCTAGAGGCCAAAATCTACAGGTAGGCACATTGCAAAAAACACCTCTGTTTTCTGTCAAAAATTGTGATGTGTCCACGTTGTGTTTTGGGGCATTTCCTGTCGCGGGCGCTAGGCCTACCCACACAAGTGAGGTATCATTTTTTATCGGAAGACTTGGGGGAACGCTGGGTTGAAGGTAATTTGTGGCTCCTCTCAGATTCCAGAACTTTCTGTCACCGAAATGTGAGGAAAATGTGTTTTTTTAGCCAAATTATGAGGTTTGCAAAGGATTCTGGGTAACAGCAACTGGTCAGAGCACCACAAATCACCCCATCTTGGATTCACCTAGGTCTCTTGTTTTAAAAAATGCACAGGTTTGGTAGGTTTCCCTAGGTGCCAGCTGAGCTAGAGGCGAAAATCTACAGGTAGGCACATTGCAAAAAACACCTCTGTTTTCTGTCAAAAATTGTGATGTGTCCACGTTGAGTTTTGGGGCATTTCCTGTCACAGGCGCTAGGCCTACCCACACAAGTGAGGTATCATTTTTTATAGGGAGACTTGGGGGAACTCTGGGTGGAAGGAAATTTGTGGCTCCTCTCAGATTCCAGAACTTTCTGTCACTGAAATGTGAGGAAAACGTGTTTTTTTAGCCACATTTTGAGGTTTGCAGAGGATTCTGGGTAACAGAACCTGGTCAGAGCCCCACAAGTCACCCCATCTTGGATTCCCCTAGGTCTCTAGTTTTCAAAATGCACAGGTTTGGTAGGTTTCCCTAGGTGCCAGCTGAGCTATAGGCCAAAATCTACAGGTAGGCACTTTGCAAAAAACACCTCTGTTTTCTGTCAAAAAGTGTGATGTGTCCAAGTTGTATTTTGGGGCATTTCCTGTCGTGGGCACTAGGCCTACCCACACAAGTGAGGTATCATTTTTATCGGGAGACTTGGGGGAACGCTGCGTGGAAGGAAATTTGTGGCTCCTCTTAGATTCCAGAACTTTCTGTCACGGAAATGTGAGGAAAACTTGTTTTTTTAGCCAAAGTTTGAGGTTTGCAAAGGATTCTGGGTAACAGAACCTGGTCAGAGCCCCACAAGTCATCCCATCTTGGATTCCCCTAGGTCTCTAGTTTAAAAGAATGCACAGGTTTGGTAGGTTTCCCTAGGTGCCAGCTGAGCTAGACGCCAAAATCTACAGGTAGGCACTTTGCAAAAAACACCTCTGTTTTCTGTCAAAAATTGTGATGTGTTCACGTTGTGTTTTGGGGCATTTCCTGTCACGGGCGCTAGGCCTACCCACACAAGTGAGGTATAATTTTTTATCGGGAGACTTGGGGGAATGCTGGGTGGAAGGAAATTTGTGGCTCCTCTCAGATTCCAGAACTTTCTGTCACCGAAATGTGAGGAAAACATGTTTTTTTTAGCCAAATTTTGAGGTTTGCAAAGGATTCTTGGTAACAGAACCTGGTCAGAGCCCCACAAGTCACCCCATCTTGGATTCCCCTATGTCTCTAGTATTAAAAAATGCACAGGTTTGGTAGGTTTCCCTAGGTGCCGGCTGAGCTAGAGGCCAAAATCTACAGGTAGGCACTTTGCAAAAAACACTGCTGTTTTCTGTCAAAAATTGTGATGTGTTCTTGTTGTGTTTTAGGGCATTTCCTTTCGTGGGCGCTAGGCCTACCCACTCAAGTGAGGTATCATTTTTATCAGGAGACTTGGGGGAACCCTGGGTGTAAGGAAATTTGTGGCTCCCCTCAGATTCCAGAACTTTCTGTCACCGAAATGTGAGGAAAATTTGTTTTTTTAGCCAAATTATGAGGTTTGCAAAGGATTCTGGGTAACAGAACCTGGTCAGAGCCCCACAAGTCACCCCATCTTGGATTCCCCTAGGTCTCTAGTTTTCAAAAATGCACAGGTTTGGTAGGTTTCCCTAGGTGCCGGCTGAGCTAGAGGCCAAAATCTACAGGTAGGCACATTGCAAAAAACACCTCTGTTTTCTGTAAAAAATTGTGATGTGTCCACGTTGTGTTTTGGGGCATTTCCTGCCGCGGGCACTAGGCCTACCTACACAAGTGAGGTATCATTTTTATCGGGAGACTTGGGGGAACGCTGGGTGGAAGGAAATTTGTGGCTCCTCTCAGATTCCAGAACTTTCTGTCACTGAAATGTGAGGAAAATGTGTTTTTTTAGCCAAAGTTTGAGGTTTGCAAAGGATTCTGGGTAAGAGAACTTGGTCAGAGCCCCACAAGTCACCCCATCTTGGATTCCCTGAGTTCTCTAGTTTTAAAAAATGCACAGGTTTGTTAGGTTTCCCTAGGTGCCGGCTGAGCTAGAGGCCAAAATCTACAGGTAGGCACTTTGCATAAAACACCTCTGTTTTCTGTCAAAAATTGTGGTGTGTCCACGTTGTGTTTTGGGGCATTTCCTGTCGCGGGCGCTAGGCCTACCCACACAAGTGAGGTATCATTTTTTATCGGAAGACTTGGAGGAACGCTGGGTGGAAGGTAATTTGTGGCTCCTCTTAGATTCCAGAACTTTCTGTCACGGAAATGTGAGGAAAACTTGTTTTTTTAGCCAAAGTTTGAGGTTTGCAAAGGATTCTGGGTAACAGAACCTGGTCAGAGCCCCACAAGTCATCCCAGCTTGGATTCCCCTAGGTCTCTAGTTTAAAAAAATGCACAGGCTTGGTAGGTTTCCCTAGGTGCCAGCTGAGCTAGACACCAAAATCTACAGGTAGGCACTTTGCAAAAAAACACCTCTGTTTTCTGTCAAAAATTGTGATGTGTCCACGTTGTGTTTTGGGGCATTTCCTGTCGCGGGCGCTAGGCCTACCCACACAAGTGAGGTATCATTTTTTATCGGGAGACTTGGGGGAACGCTGGGTGGAAGGAAATTTGTGGCTCCTCTCAGATTCCAGAACTTTCTGTCACCGAAATGTGAGGAAAACATGTTTTTTTTAGCCAAATTTTGAGGTTTGCAAAGGATTCTTGGTAACAGATCCTGGTCAGAGCCCCACAAGTCACCCCATCTTGGATTCCCCTAGGTCTCTAGTATTAAAAAATGCACAGGTTTGGTAGGTTTCCCTAGCTGCTGGCTGAGCTAGAGGCCAAAATCTACAGGTAGGCACTTTGCAAAAAACACCGCTGTTTTCTGTCAAAAATTGTGATGTGTTCTCGTTGTGTTTTAGGGCATTTACTTTCGCGGGCGCTAGGCCTACCCACTCAAGTGAGGTATCATTTTTATCAGGAGACTTGGGGGAACTCTGGGTGTAAGGAAATTTGTGGCTCCCCTCAGATTCCAGAACTTTCTGTCACCGAAATGTGAGGAAAATTTGTTTTTTTAGCCAAAGTTTGAGGTTTGCAAAGAATTCTGGGTAACAGAACCTGGTCAGAGCCCCACAAGTCACCCCATCTTGGATTCCCCTAGGTCTCTAGTTTTCAAAAATGCACAGGTTTGATAGGTTTCCCTAGGTGCCGGCTGAGCTAGAGGCCAAAATCTACAGGTAGGCACTTTGCAAAAACACCTCTGTTTTCTGTCAAAAATTGTGATGTGTCCACGTTGTGTTTTGGGGCAATTCCTGTCGCAGGCGCTAGGCCTACCCACACAAGTGAGGTATCATTTTTTATCGGGAGACTTGGGGGAACTCTGGGTGGAAGGAAATTTATGGCTCCTCTCAGATTCCAGAACTTTATGTCACTGAAATGTGAGGAAAACGTGTTTTTTTAGCCACATTTTGAGGTTTGCAGAGGATTCTGGGTAACAGAACCTGGTCAGAGCCCCACAAGTCACCCCATCTTGGATTCCCCTAGGTCTCTAGTTTTCAAAAATGCACAGGTTTGGTAGGTTTCCCTAGGTGCCGGCTGAGCTAGAGGCCAAAATCTACAGGTAGGCACTTTGCAAAAACACCTCTGTTTTCTGTCAAAAATTGTGATGTGTCCACGTTGTGTTTTGGGGCAATTCCTGTCGCAGGCGCTAGGCCTACCCACACAAGTGAGGTATCATTTTTTATCGGGAGACTTGGGGGAACTCTGGGTGGAAGGAAATTTATGGCTCCTCTCAGATTCCAGAACTTTATGTCACTGAAATGTGAGGAAAACGTGTTTTTTTAGCCACATTTTGAGGTTTGCAGAGGATTCTGGGTAACAGAACCTGGTCAGAGCCCCACAAGTCACCCCATCTTGGATTCCCCTAGGTCTCTAGTATTAAAAAATGCACAGGTTTGGTAGGTTTCCCTAGCTGCTGGCTGAGCTAGAGGCCAAAATCTACAGGTAGGCACTTTGCAAAAAACACCGCTGTTTTCTGTCCAAAATTGTGATGTGTTCTCGTTATGTTTTAGGGCATTTACTTTCGCGGGCGCTAGGCCTACCCACTCAAGTGAGGTATCATTTTTATCAGGAGACTTGGGGGAACTCTGGGTGTAAGGAAATTTGTGGCTCCCCTCAGATTCCAGAACTTTCTGTCACCGAAATGTGAGGAAAATTTGTTTTTTTAGCCAAAGTTTGAGGTTTGCTAAGAATTCTGGGTAACAGAACCTGGTCAGAGCCCCACAAGTCACCCCATCTTGGATTCCCCTAGGTCTCTAGTTTTCAAAAATGCACAGGTTTGGTAGGTTTCCCTAGGTGCCGGCTGAGCTAGAGGCCAAAATCTACAGGTAGACACATTGCAAAAAACACCTCTGTTTTCTGTAAAAAATTGTGATGTGTCCACGTTGTGTTTTGGGGCATTTCCTGTCGCGGGCGCTAGGCCTACCCACACAAGTGCGGTATCATTTTTTATCGGAAGACTTGGGGGAACGCTGGGTGGAAGGTCATTTGTGGCTCCTCTCAGATTCCAGAACTTTCTGTCACTGAAATGTGAGGAAAATGTGTTTTTTTAGCCAAAGTTTGAGGTTTGCAAAGGATTCTTGGTAACAGAACCTGGTCAGAGCCCCACAAGTCACCCCATCTTGGATTCCCCTAGGTCTCTAGTATTAAAAAATGCACAGGTTTGGTAGGTTTCCCTAGGTGCTGGCTGAGCTAGAGGCCAAAATCTACAGGTAGGCACTTTGCAAAAAACACCGCTGTTTTCCTTCAAAAATTGTGATGTGTTCTTGTTGTGTTTTAGGGCATTTCGTTTCGCGGGCGCTAGGCCTACCCACTCAAGTGAGGTATCATTTTTATCAGGAGACTTGGGGGAACTCTGGGTGTAAGGAAATTTGTGGCTCCCCTCAGATTCCAGAACTTTCTGTCACCGAAATGTGAGGAAAATTTGTTTTTTTAGCCAAATTATGAGGTTTGCAAAGGATTCTGGGTAACAGAACCTGGTCAGAGCCCCACAAGTCACCCCATCTTGGATTCCCCTAGGTCTCTAGTTTTCAAAAAATGCACAGGTTTGGTAGGTTTCCCTAGGTGCCGGCTGAGCTAGAGGCCAAAATCTACAGGTAGGCACATTGCAAAAAACACCTCTGTTTTCGGTCTGTGTTTTGGGGCATTTCCTGTTGCAGGCGCTAGGCCTACCCACACAAGTGAGGTATCATTTTTTATCGGGAGACTTGGGGGAACTCTGGGTGGAAGGAAATTTATGGCTCCTCTCAGATTCCAGAACTTTCTGTCACTGAAATGTGAGGAAAACGTGTTTTTTTAGCCACATTTTGAGGTTTGCAGAGGATTCTGGGTAACAAAACCTGGTCAGAGCCCCACAAGTCACCCCATCTTGGATTCCCCTAGGTCTCTAGTTTTCGAAATGCACAAGTTTCGTAGGTTTCCCTAGGTGCCAGCTGAGCTAGACGTCAAAATCTACAGGTAGGCACTTTGCAAAAAACACCCCTGTTTTCTGTCAAAAAGTGTGATGTGTCCACGTTGTGTTTTGGGGCATTTCCTGTCGTGGGCGCTAGGCCTACCCACACAAGTGAGGTATCATTTTTTATCGGAAGACTTGGGGGAACGCTAGGTGGAAGGTAATTTGTGGCTCCTCTCAGATTCCAGAACTTTCTGTCACCGAAATGTGAGGAAAATGTGTTTTTTTAGCCAAAGTTTGAGGTTTGCAACGGATTCTGGGTAACAGAACCTGGTCAGAGCCCCACAAGTCATCCCATCTTGGATTCCCCTAGGTCTCTAGTTTAACAAAATGCACAGGTTTGGTAGGTTTCCCTAGGTGCCAGCTGAGCTAGACGCCAAAATCTACAGGTAGGCACTTTGCAAAAAACACCTCTGTTTTCTGTCAACAATTGTGATGTGTCCACGTTGTGTTTTGGGGCATTTCCTGTCGCGGGCGCTAGGCCTACCCACACAAGTGAGGTATCATTTTTTATCGGGAGACTTGGGGGAACGCTGGGTGGAAGCAAATTTATGGCTCCTCTCAGATTCCAGAACTTTCTGTCACTGAAATGTGAGGAAAACGTGTTTTTTTAGCCAAAGTTTGAGGTTTGTAAATGATTCTGGGTAACAGAACCTGGTCAGAGCCCCACAAGTCACCCCATCTTGGATTCCCCGAGGTCTCTAGTTTTAGAAAATGCACAGGTTTGTTAGGTTTCCCTAGGTGCCGGCTGAGCTAGAGGCCAAAATCTACAGGTAGGCACTTTGCAAAAAATACCTCTGTTTTCTGTCAAAAATTGTGGTGTGTCCACGTTGTGTTTTGGGGCATTTCCTGTCGCGGGCGCTATGCCTACCCACACAAGTGAGGTATCATTTTTTATCGGAAGACTTGGGGGAACGCTGGGTGGAAGGTAATTTGTGGCTCCTCTCAGATTCCAGAACTTTCTGTCACAGAAATTTGAGGAAAATGTGTTTTTTTAGCCAAATTATGAGGTTTGCAAAGGATTCTGGGTAACAGAAACTGGTCAGAGCCCCACAAAGCACCCCATCTTGGATTCCCCTAGGTCTCTAGTTTTCAAAAATGCACAGGTTTGGTAAGTTTCCCTAGGTGCCGGCTGAGCTAGAGGCGAAAATCTACAGGTAGGCACTTTGCAAAAACACCTCTGTTTTCTGTCAAAAATTGTGGTGTGTCCACGTTGTGTTTTGGGGCATTTCCTGTCGCGGGCGCTAGGCCTACCCACACAAGTGAGGTATCATTTTTTATCGGAAGACTTGGGGGAACGCTGGGTGGAAGGTAATTTGTGGCTCCTCTCAGATTCCAGAACTTTCTGTCACCGAAATGTGAGAACAATTTGTTTTTTTAGCCAAATTATGAGGTTTGCAAAGGATTCTGGGTAACAGAACCTGGTCAGAGCCCCACAAGTCACCCCATCTTGGATTCCCCTAGGTCTCTAGTTTTCAAAAATGCACAGGTTTGGTAGGTTTCCCTAGGTGCCGGCTGAGCTAGAGGCCAAAATCTACAGGTAGGCACATTGCAAAAAACACCTCTGTTTTCTGTCTGTGTTTTGGGGCCTTTCCTGTCGCAGGCACTAGGCCTACCCACACAAGTGAGGTATCATTTTTTATCGGGAGACTTGGGGGAAATCTGGGTGGAAGGAAAATTATGGCTCCTCTCAGATTCCAAAACTTTCTGTCACTGAAATGTGAGGAAAACGTGTTTTTTTAGCCACATTTTGAGGTTTGCAGAGGATTCTGGGTAACAAAACCTGTTCAGAGCCCCACAAGTCACCCCATCTTGGATTCCCCTAGGTCTCTAGTTTTCGAAATGCACAGGTTTCGTAGGTTTCCCTAGGTGCCAGCTGAGCTAGACGCCAAAATCTACAGGTAGGCACTTTGCAAAAAACACCCCTGTTTTCTGTCAAAAAGTGTGATGTGTCCACGTTGTGTTTTGGGGCATTTCCTGTCGTGGGCGCTAGGCCTACCCACACAAGTGAGGTATCATTTTTCATCGGAAGATTTGTGGGAACGCTGGGTGGAAGGTAATTTGTGGCTCCTCTCAGATTCCAGAACTTTCTGTCACCGAAATGTGAGGAAAATGTGTTTTTTTAGCCAAAGTTTGAGGTTTGCAAAGGATTCTGGGTAACAGAACCTGGTCAGAGCCCCACAAGTCATCCCATCTTGGATTCCCCTAGGTCTCTAGTTTAAAAAAATGCACAGGTTTGGTAGGTTTCCCTAGGTGCCAGCTGAGCTAGACGCCAAAATCTACAGGTAGGCACTTTGCAAAAAACACCTCTGTTTTCTGTCAACAATTGTGATGTGTCCACGTTGTGTTTTGGGGCATTTCCTGTCGCGGGCGCTAGGCCTACCCACACAAATGAGGTATCATTTTTTATCGGGAGACTTGGGGGAACGCTGGGTGGAAGGAAATTTATGGCTCCTCTCAGATTCCAGAACTTTCTGTCACTGAAATGTGAGGAAAACGTGTTTGTTTAGCCAAAGTTTGAGGTTTGCAAAGGATTCTGGGTAACAGAACCTGGTCAGAGCCCCACAAGTCACCCCATCTTGGATTCCCTGAGGTCTCTAGTTTTTAAAAATGCACAGGTTTGTTAGGTTTCCCTAGGTGCCGGCTGAGCTAGAGGCCAAAATCTACAGGTAACCACTTTGCAAAAAACACCTCTGTTTTCTGTCAAAAATTGTGGTGTGTCCACGTTGTGTTTTGGGGCATTTCCTGTCGCGGGCACTAGGCCTACCCACACAAGTGAGGTATCATTTTTTATCGGAAGACTTGGGGAAACGCTGGGTGGAAGGTAATTTGTGGCTCCTCTCAGATTCCAGAACTTTCTGTCACCGAAATGTGAGGAAAATGTGTTTTTTTAGCCAAATTATGAGGTTTGCAAAGGATTCTGGGTAACAGAAACTGGTCAGAGCCCCACAAATCACCCCATCTTGGATTCCCCTAGGTCTCTAGTTTTCAAAAATGCACAGGTTTGGTAAGTTTCCCTAGGTGCCGGCTGAGCTACATGCGAAAATCTACAGGTAGGCACTTTGCAAAAACACCTCTGTTTTCTGTCAAAAATTGTGATGTGACCACATTGTGTTGTGGGGCATTTCCTGTCGCAGGCGCTAGGCCTACCCACACAAGTGAGGTATCATTTTTTATCGGGAGACTTGGGGGAACTCTGGGTATAAGGAAATTTGTGGCTCCCCTCAGATTCCAGAACTTTCTGTCACCGAAATGTGAGGAAAATTTGTTTTTTTTAGCTAAATTATGAGGTTTGCAAAGGATTCTGGGTAACAGAACCTGGTCAGAGCCCCACAAGTCACCCCATCTTGGATTCCCCTAGGTCTCTAGTTTTCAAAAATGCACAGGTTTGTTAGGTTTCCCTAGGTGCCGGCTGAGCTAGAGGCCAAAATCTACAGGTAGGCACTTTGCAAAAAACACCTCTGTTTTCTGTCAAAAATTGTGGTGTGTCCACGTTGTGTTTTGGGGCATTTCCTGTCGCGGGCGCTAGGCCTACCCACACAAGTGAGGTATCATTTTTTATCGGAAGACTTGGGGGAACGCTGGGTGGAAGGTAATTTGTGGCTCCTCTCAGATTCCAGAACTTTCTGTCACCGAAATGTGAGGAAAATTTGTTTTTTTAGCCAAATTATGAGGTTTGCAAAGGATTCTGGGTAACAGAAACTGGTCAGAGCCCCACAAATCACCCCATCTTGGATTCCCCTAGGTCTCTAGTTTTAAAAAATGCACAGGTTTCGTAAGTTTCCCTAGGTGCCGGCTGAGCTAGAGGCGAAAATCTACAGGTAGGCACTTTGCAAAAACACCTCTGTTTTCTGTCAAAAATTGTGATGTGTCCACATTGTGTTTTGGGGCATTTCCTGTCGCAGGCGCTAGGCCTACCCACACAAGTGAGGTATCATTTTTTATCGGGAGACTTGGGGGAACTCTGGGTGGAAGGAAATTTATGGCTCCTCTCAGATTCCAGAACTTTCTGTCACTGAAATGTGAGGAAAATGTGTTTTTTTAGCCACATTTTGAGGTTTGCAGAGGATTCTGGGTAACAAAACCTGGTCAGAGCCCCACAAGTCACCCCATCTTGGATTCCCCTAGGTCTCTAGTTTTCGAAATGCACAGGTTTGGTAGGTTTCCCTAGGTGCCAGCTGAGCTAGACGCCAAAATCTACAGGTAGGCACTTTGCAAAATACACCCCTGTTTTCTGTCAAAAAGTGTGATGTGTCCACGTTGTGTTTTGGGGCATTTCCTGTCGTGGGCGCTAGGCCTACCCACACAAGTGAGGTATCATTTTTATCGGGAGACTTGGGGGAACGCTGGGTGGAAGGAAATTTGTGGCTTCTCTTAGATTCCAGAACTTTCTGTCACTGAAATGTGAGGAAAACGTGTTTTTTTAGCCAAAGTTTGAGGTTTGCAAAGGATTCTGGGTAACAGAACCTGGTCAGAGCCCCACAAGTCATCCCATCTTGGATTCCCCTAGGTCTCTAGTTTAAAAAAATGCACAGGTTTGTTAGGTTTCCCTAGGCGCCGGCTGAGCTAGAGGCCAAAATCTACAGGTAGGCACTTTGCAAAAAACACCTCTGTTTTCTGTCAAAAATTGTGGTGTGTCCACGTTGTGTTTTGGGGAATTTCCTGTCGCGGGCGCTAGGCCTACCCACACAAGTGCGGTATCATTTTTTATCGGAAGACTTGGGGGAACGCTGGGTGGAAGGTCATTTGTGGCTCCTCTCAGATTCCAGAACTTTCTGTCACTGAAATGTGAGGAAAATGTGTTTTTTTAGCCAAAGTTTGAGGTTTGCAAAGGATTCTGGGTAACAGAAACAGGTCAGAGCCCCACAAATCACCCCATCTTGGATTCCCCTAGGTCTCTAGTTTTTAAAAATGGACAGGTTTGGTAAGTTTCCCTACGTGCCAGCTGAGCTAGAGGCGAAAATCTACAGGTAGGCACTTTGCAAAAACACCTCTGTTTTCTGTCAAAAATTGTGATGTGTCCACGTTGTGTTTTGGGGCAATTCCTGTCGCAGGCGCTAGGCCTACCCACACAAGTGAGGTATCATTTTTTATCGGGAGACTTGGGGGAACTCTGGGTGGAAGGAAATTAATGGCTCCTCTCAGATTCCAGAACTTTATGTCACTGAAATGTGAGGAAAACGTGTTTTTTTAGCCACATTTTGAGGTTTGCAGAGGATTCTGGGTAACAAAACCTGGTCAGAGCCCCACAAGTCACCCCATCTTGGATTCCCCTAGGTCTCTAGTTTTCGAAATGCACAGGTTTGGTAGGTTTCTCTAGGTGCCAGCTGAGGTAGACGCCAAAATCTACAGGTAGGCACTTTACAAAAAACACCCCTGTTTTCTGTCAAAAAGTGTGATGTGTCCACGTTGTGTTTTGGGGCATTTCCTGTCGTGGGCGCTAGGCCTACCCACACAAGTGAGGTATCATTTTTATCGGGAGACTTGGGGGAACGCTGGGTGGAAGGACATTTGTTGCTTCTCTTAGATTACAGAACTTTCTAGTTCTAGCCAAAGTTTGAGGTTTGCAAAGGATTCTTGGTAACAGAACCTGGTCAGAGCCCCACAAGTCACCCCATCTTGGATTCCCCTAGGTCTCTAGTATTAAAAAATGCACAGGTTTGGTAGGTTTCCCTAGGTGCTGGCTGAGCTAGAGGCCAAAATCTACAGGTAGGCACTTTGCAAAAAACACCGCTGTTTTCCTTCAAAAATTGTGATGTGTTCTCGTTGTGTTTTAGGGCATTTCGTTTCGCGGGCGCTAGGCCTACCCACTCAAGTGAGGTATCATTTTTATCAGGAGACTTGGGGGAACTCTGGGTGTAAGGAAATTTGTGGCTCCCCTCAGATTCCAGAACTTTCTGTCACCGAAATGTGAGGAAAATTTGTTTTTTTAGCCAAATTATGAGGTTTGCAAAGGATTCTGGGTAACAGAACCTGGTCAGAGCCCCACAAGTCACCCCATCTTGGATTCCCCTAGGTCTCTAGTTTTCAAAAATGCACAGGTTTGGTAGGTTTCCCTAGGTGCCGGCTGAGCTAGAGGCCAAAATCTACAGGTAGGCACATTGCAAAAAACACCTCTGTTTTCTGTCTGTGTTTTGGGGCATTTCCTGTCGCAGGCGCTAGGCCTACCCACACAAGTGAGGTATCATTTTTTATCGGGAGACTTGGGGGAACTCTGGGTGGAAGGAAATTTATGGCTCCTCTCAGATTCCAGAACTTTCTGTCACTGAAATGTGAGGAAAACGTGTTTTTTTAGCCACATTTTGAGGTTTGCAGAGGATTCTGGGTAACAAAACCTGGTCAGAGCCCCACAAGTCACCCCATCTTGGATTCCCCTAGGTCTCTAGTTTTCGAAATGCACAAGTTTCGTAGGTTTCCCTAGGTGCCAGCTGAGCTAGACGCCAAAATCTACAGGTAGGCACTTTGCAAAAAACACCCCTGTTTTCTGTCAAAAAGTGTGATGTGTCCACGTTGTGTTTTGGGGCATTTCCTGTCGTGGGCGCTAGGCCTACCCACACAAGTGAGGTATCATTTTTTATCGGAAGACTTGGGGGAACGCTGGGTGGAAGGTAATTTGTGGCTCCTCTCAGATTCCAGAACTTTCTGTCACCGAAATGTGAGGAAAATGTGTTTTTTTAGCCAAAGTTTGAGGTTTGCAACGGATTCTGGGTAACAGAACCTGGTCAGAGCCCCACAAGTCATCCCATCTTGGATTCCCCTAGGTCTCTAGTTTAAGAAAATGCACAGGTTTGGTAGGTTTCCCTAGGTGCCAGCTGAGCTAGACGCCAAAATCTACAGGTAGGCACTTTGCAAAAAACACCTCTGTTTTCTGTCAACAATTGTGATGTGTCCACGTTGTGTTTTGGGGCATTTCCTGTTGCGGGCGCTAGGCCTACCCACACAAGTGAGGTATCATTTTTTATCGGGAGACTTGGGGGAACGCTGGGTGGAAGCAAATTTATGGCTCCTCTCAGATTCCAGAACTTTCTGTCACTGAAATGTGAGGAAAACGTGTTTTTTTAGCCAAAGTTTGAGGTTTGTAAATGATTCTGGGTAACAGAACCTGGTCAGAGCCCCACAAGTCACCCCATCTTGGATTCCCCGAGGTCTCTAGTTTTAGAAAATGCACAGGTTTGTTAGGTTTCCCTAGGTGCCGGCTGAGCTAGAGGCCAAAATCTACAGGTAGGCACTTTGCAAAAAACACCTCTGTTTTCTGTCAAAAATTGTGGTGTGTCCACGTTGTGTTTTGGGGCATTTCCTGTCGCAGCGCTATGCCTACCCACACAAGTGAGTAATAATTTTTTATCGGAAGACTTGGGGGAACGCTGGGTGGAAGGTAATTTGTGGCTCCTCTCAGATTCCAGAACTTTCTGTCACCGAAATGTGAGGAAAATGTGTTTTTTTAGCCAAATTATGAGGTTTGCAAAGGATTCTGGGTAACAGAAACTGGTCAGAGCCCCACAAAGCACCCCATCTTGGATTCCCCTAGGTCTCTAGTTTTCAAAAATGCACAGGTTTGGTAAGTTTCCCTAGGTGCCGGCTGAGCTAGAGGCGAAAATCTACAGGTAGGCACTTTGCAAAAACACCTCTGTTTTCTGTCAAAAATTGTGATGTGTCCACATTGTGTTTTGGGGCATTTCATGTCGCAGGCGCTAGGCCTACCCACACAAGTGAGGTATCATTTTTTATCGGGAGACTTGGGGGAACTCTGGGTGGAAGGAAATTTATGGCTCCTCTCAGATTCCAGAACTTTCTGTCACTGAAATGTGAGGAAAACGTGTTTTTTTAGCCACATTTTGAGGTTTGCAGAGGATTCTGGGTAACAAAACCTGGTCAGAGCCCCACAGGTCACCCCATCTTGGATTCCCCTAGGTCTCTAGTTTTCGAAATGCACAGGTTTGGTAGGTTTCTCTAGGTGCTGGCTGAGCTAGACGCCAAAATCTACAGGTAGGCACTTTGCAAAAAACACTGCTGTTTTCCTTCAAAAATTGTGATGTGTTCTCGTTGTGTTTTAGGGCATTTCCTTTCGCGGGCGCTAGGCCTACCCACTCAAGTGAGGTATAATTTTTATCAGGAGACTTGGGGGAACTCTGGGTATAAGGAAATTTGTGGCTCCCCTCAGATTCCAGAACTTTCTGTCACCAAAATGTGAGGAAAATTTGTTTTTTTAGCCAAATTATGAGGTTTGCAAAGGATTCTGGGTAACAGAACCTGGTCAGAGCCCCACAAGTCACCCCATCTTGGATTCCCCTAGGTCTCTAGTTTTCAAAAATGCACAGGTTTGGTAGGTTTCCCTAGGTGCCGGCTGAGCTAGAGGCCAAAATCTACAGGTAGGCACATTGCAAAAAACACCTCTGTTTTCTGTCTGTGTTTTGGGGCCTTTCCTGTCGCAGGCGCTAGGCCTACCCACACAAGTGAGGTATCATTTTTTATCGGGAGACTTGGGGGAAATCTGGGTGGAAGGAAATTCATGGCTCCTCTCAGATTCCAGAACTTTCTGTCACTGAAATGTGAGGAAAACGTGTTTTTTTAGCCACATTTTGAGGTTTGCAGAGGATTCTGGGTAACAAAACCTGTTCAGAGCCCCACAAGTCACCCCATCTTGGATTCCCCTAGGTCTCTAGTTTTCGAAATGCACAGGTTTCGTAGGTTTCCCTAGGTGCCAGCTGAGCTAGACGCCAAAATCTACAGGTAGGCACTTTGCAAAAAACACCCCTGTTTTCTGTCAAAAAGTGTGATGTGTCCACGTTGTGTTTTGGGGCATTTCCTGTCGTGGGCGCTAGGCCTACCCACACAAGTGAGGTATCATTTTTCATCGGAAGACTTGGGGGAACGCTGGGTGGAAGGTAATTTGTGGCTCCTCTCAGATTCCAGAACTTTCTGTCACCGAAATGTGAGGAAAATGTGTTTTTTTAGCCAAAGTTTGAGGTTTGCAAAGGATTCTGGGTAACAGAACCTGGTCAGAGCCCCACAAGTCATCCCATCTTGGATTCCCCTAGGTCTCTAGTTTAAAAAAATGCACAGGTTTGGTAGGTTTCCCTAGGTGCCAGCTGAGCTAGACGCCAAAATCTACAGGTAGGCACTTTGCAAAAAACACCTCTGTTTTCTGTCAACAATTGTGATTTGTCCACGTTGTGTTTTGGGGCATTTCCTGTCGCGGGCGCTAGGCCTACCCACACAAATGAGGTATCATTTTTTATCGGGAGACTTGGGGGAACGCTGGGTGGAAGGAAATTTGTGGCTCCTCTCAGATTCCAGAACTTTCTGTCACTGAAATGTGAGGAAAACGTGTTTTTTTAGCCAAAGTTTGAGGTTTGTAAAGGATTCTGGGTAACAGAACCTGGTCAGAGCCCCACAAGTCACCCCATCTTGGATTCCCTGAGGTCTCTAGTTTTTAAAAATGCACAGGTTTGTTAGGTTTCCCTAGGTGCCGGCTGAGCTAGAGGCCAAAATCTACAGGTAACCACTTTGCAAAAAACACCTCTGTTTTCTGTCAAAAATTGTGGTGTGTCCACGTTGTGTTTTGGGGCATTTCCTGTCGCGGGCGCTAGGCCTACCCACACAAGTGAGGTATCATTTTTTATCGGAAGACTTGGGGAAACGCTGGGTGGAAGGTAATTTGTGGCTCCTCTCAGATTCCAGAACTTTCTGTCACCGAAATGTGAGGAAAATGTGTTTTTTTAGCCAAATTATGAGGTTTGCAAAGGATTCTGGGTAACAGAAACTGGTCAGAGCCCCACAAATCACCCCATCTTGGATTCCCCTAGGTCTCTAGTTTTCAAAAATGCACAGGTTTGGTAAGTTTCCCTAGGTGCCGGCTGAGCTACATGCGAAAATCTACAGGTTGGCACTTTGCAAAAACACCTCTGTTTTCTGTCAAAAATTGTGATGTGTCCACATTGTGTTGTGGGGCATTTCCTGTCGCAGGCGCTAGGCCTACCCACACAAGTGAGGTATCATTTTTTATCGGGAGACTTGGGGGAACTCTGGGTATTAGGAAATTTGTGGCTCCCCTCAGATTCCAGAACTTTCTGTCACCGAAATGTGAGGAAAATTTGTTTTTTTTAGCCAAATTATGAGGTTTGCAAAGGATTCTGGGTAACAGAACCTGGTCAGAGCCCCACAAGTCACCCCATCTTGGATTCCCCTAGGTCTCTAGTTTTCAAAAATGCACAGGTTTGTTAGGTTTCCCTAGGTGCCGGCTGAGCTAGAGGCCAAAATCTACAGGTAGGCACTTTGCAAAAAACACCTCTGTTTTCTGTCAAAAATTGTGGTGTGTCCACGTTGTGTTTTGGGGCATTTCCTGTCGTGGGCGCTAGGCCTACCCACACAAGTGAGGTATCATTTTTATCGGGAGACTTGGGGGAACGCTGGGTGGAAGGACATTTGTTGCTTCTCTTAGATTACAGAACTTTCTAGTTCTAGCCAAAGCTTGAGGTTTGCAAAGGATTCTTGGTAACAGAACCTGGTCAGAGCCCCACAAGTCACCCCATCTTGGATTCCCCTAGGTCTCTAGTATTAAAAAATGCACAGGTTTGGTAGGTTTCCCTAGGTGCTGGCTGAGCTAGAGGCCAAAATCTACAGGTAGGCACTTTGCAAAAAACACCGCTGTTTTCCTTCAAAAATTGTGATGTGTTCTCGTTGTGTTTTAGGGCATTTCGTTTCGCGGGCGCTAGGCCTACCCACTCAAGTGAGGTATCATTTTTATCAGGAGACTTGGGGGAACTCTGGGTGGAAGGAAATTTATGGCTCCTCTCAGATTCCAGAACTTTCTGTCACTGAAATGTGAGGAAAACGTGTTTGTTTAGCCACATTTTGAGGTTTGCAGAGGATTCTGGGTAACAAAACGTGGTCAGAGCCCCACAAGTCACCCCATCTTGGATTCCCCTAGGTCTCTAGTTTTCGAAATGCACAGGTTTGGTAGGTTTCTCTAGGTGCTGGCTGAGCTAGAGACCAAAATCTACAGGTAGGCACTTTGCAAAAAACACTGCTGTTTTCCTTCAAAAATTGTGATGTGTTCTCGTTGTGTTTTAGGGCATTTCCTTTCGCGGGCGCTAGGCCTACCCACTCAAGTGAGGTATAATTTTTATCAGGAGACTTGGGGGACCTCTGGGTATAAGGAAATTTGTGGCTCCCCTCAGATTCCAGAACTTTCTGTCACCAAAATGTGAGGAAAATTAGTTTTTTTAGCCAAATTATGAGGTTTGCAAAGGATTCTGGGTAACAGAACCTGGTCAGAGCCCCACAAGTCACCCCATCTTGGATTCCCCTAGGTCTCTAGTTTTCAAAAATGCACAGGTTTGGTAGGTTTCCCTAGGTGCCGGATGAGCTAGAGGCCAAAATCTACAGGTAGGCACATTGCAAAAAACACCTCTGTTTTCTGTCTGTGTTTTGGGGCCTTTCCTGTCGCAGGCGCTAGGCCTACCCACACAAGTGAGGTATCATTTTTTATCGGGAGACTTGGGGGAACTCTGGGTGGAAGGAAATTTATGGCTCCTCTCAGATTCCAGAACTTTCTGTCACTGAAATGTGAGGAAAACGTGTTTTTTTAGCCACATTTTGAGGTTTGCAGAGGATTCTGGGTAACAAAACCTGGTCAGAGCCCCACAAGTCACCCCATCTTGGATTCCCCTAGGTCTCTAGTTTTCGAAATGCACAAGTTTCATAGGTTTCCCTAGGTGCCAGCTGAGCTAGACGCCAAAATCTACAGGTAGGCACTTTGCAAAAAACACCCCTGTTTTCTGTCAAAAAGTGTGATGTGTCCACGTTGTGTTTTGGGGCATTTCCTGTCGTGGGCGCTAGGCCTACCCACACAAGTGAGGTATCATTTTTTATCGGAAGACTTGGGGGAACGCTGGGTGGAAGGTAATTTGTGGCTCCTCTCAGATTCCAGAACTTTCTGTCACCGAAATGTGAGGAAAATGTGTTTTTTTAGCCAAAGTTTGAGGTTTGCAACGGATTCTGGGTAACAGAACCTGGTCAGAGCCCCACAAGTCATCCCATCTTGGATTCCCCTAGGTCTCTAGTTTAACAAAATGCACAGGTTTGGTAGGTTTCCCTAGGTGCCAGCTGAGCTAGACGCCAAAATCTACAGGTAGGCACTTTGCAAAAAACACCTCTGTTTTCTGTCAACAATTGTGATGTGTCCACGTTGTGTTTTGGGGCATTTCCTGTCGCGGGCGCTAGGCCTACCCACACAAGTGAGGTATCATTTTTTATCGGGAGACTTGGGGGAACGCTGGGTGGAAGCAAATTTATGGCTCCTCTCAGATTCCAGAACTTTCTGTCACTGAAATGTGAGGAAAACGTGCTTTTTTAGCCAAAGTTTGAGGTTTGTAAATGATTCTGGGTAACAGAACCTGGTCAGAGCCCCACAAGTCACCCCATCTTGGATTCCCCGAGGTCTCTAGTTTTAGAAAATGCACAGGTTTGTTAGGTTTCCCTAGGTGCCGGCTGAGCTAGAGGCCAAAATCTACAGGTAGGCACTTTGCAAAAAACACCTCTGTTTTCTGTCAAAAATTGTGGTGTGTCCACGTTGTGTTTTGGGGCATTTCCTGTCGCGGGCGCTATGTCTACCCACACAAGTGAGGTATCATTTTTTATCGGAAGACTTGGGGGAACGCTGGGTGGAAGGTAATTTGTGGCTCCTCTCAGATTCCAGAACTTTCTGTCACCGAAATGTGAGGAAAATGTGTTTTTTTAGCCAAATTATGAGGTTTGCAAAGGATTCTGGGTAACAGAAACTGGTCAGAGCCCCACAAAGCACCCCATCTTGGATTCCCCTAGGTCTCTAGTTTTCAAAAATGCACAGGTTTGGTAAGTTTCCCTAGGTGCCGGCTGAGCTAGAGGCGAAAATCTACAGGTAGGCACTTTGCAAAAACACCTCTGTTTTCTGTCAAAAATTGTGATGTGTCCACATTGTGTTTTGGGGCATTTCATGTCGCAGGCGCTAGGCCTACCCACACAAGTGAGGTATCATTTTTTATCGGGAGACTTGGGGGAACTCTGGGTGGAAGGAAATTTATGGCTCCTCTCAGATTCCAGAACTTTCTGTCACTGAAATGTGAGGAAAACGTGTTTTTTTTAGCCACATTTTGAGGTTTGCAGAGGATTCTGGGTAACAAAACGTGGTCAGAGCCCCACAAGTCACCCCATCTTGGATTCCCCTAGGTCTCTAGTTTTCGAAATGCACAGGTTTGGTAGGTTTCTCTAGGTGCTGGCTGAGCTAGAGACCAAAATCTACAGGTAGGCACTTTGTAAAAAACACTGCTGTTTTCCTTCAAAAATTGTGATGTGTTCTCGTTGTGTTTTAGGGCATTTCCTTTCGCGGGCGCTAGGCTCACCCACTCAAGTGAGGTATAATTTTTATCAGGAGACTTGGGGGACCTCTGGGTATAAGGAAATTTGTGGGTCCCCTCAGATTCCAGAACTTTCTGTCACCAAAATGTGAGGAAAATTTGTTTTTTTAGCCAAATTATGAGGTTTGCAAAGGATTCTGGGTAACAGAACCTGGTCAGAGCCCCACAAGTCACCCCATCTTGGATTCCCCTAGGTCTCTAGTTTTCAAAAATGCACAGGTTTGGTAGGTTTCCCTAGGTGCCGGCTGAGCTAGAGGCCAAAATCTACAGGTAGGCACATTGCAAAAAACACCTCTGTTTTCTGTCTGTGTTTTGGGGCCTTTCCTGTCGCAGGCGCTAGGCCTACCCACACAAGTGAGGTATCATTTTTTATCGGGAGACTTGGGGGAAATCTGGGTGGAAGGAAATTTATGGCTCCTCTCAGATTCCAGAACTTTCTGTCACTGAAATGTGAGGAAAACGTGTTTTTTTAGCCACATTTTGAGGTTTGCAGAGGATTCTGGGTAACAAAACCTGTTCAGAGCCCCACAAGTCACCCCATCTTGGATTCCCCTAGGTCTCTAGTTTTCGAAATGCACAGGTTTCGTAGGTTTCCCTAGGTGCCAGCTGAGCTAGACGCCAAAATCTACAGGTAGGCACTTTGCAAAAAACACCCCTGTTTTCTGTCAAAAAGTGTGATGTGTCCACGTTGTGTTTTGGGGCATTTCCTGTCGTGGGCGCTAGGCCTACCCACACAAGTGAGGTATCATTTTTCATCGGAAGACTTGGGGGAACGCTGGGTGGAAGGTAATTTGTGGCTCCTCTCAGATTCCAGAACTTTCTGTCACCGAAATGTGAGGAAAATGTGTTTTTTTAGCCAAAGTTTGAGGTTTGCAAAGGATTCTGGGTAACAGAACCTGGTCAGAGCCCCACAAGTCATCCCATCTTGGATTCCCCTAGGTCTCTAGTTTAAAAAAATGCACAGGTTTGGTAGGTTTCCCTAGGTGCCAGCTGAGCTAGACGCCAAAATCTACAGGTAGGCACTTTGCAAAAAACACCTCTGTTTTCTGTCAACAATTGTGATTTGTCCACGTTGTGTTTTGGGGCATTTCCTGTCGCGGGCGCTAGGCCTACCCACACAAATGAGGTATCATTTTTTATCGGGAGACTTGGGGGAACGCTGGGTGGAAGGAAATTTGTGGCTCCTCTCAGATTCCAGAACTTTCTGTCACTGAAATGTGAGGAAAACGTGTTTTTTTAGCCAAAGTTTGAGGTTTGTAAAGGATTCTGGGTAACAGAACCTGGTCAGAGCCCCACAAGTCACCCCATCTTGGATTCCCTGAGGTCTCTAGTTTTTAAAAATGCACAGGTTTGTTAGGTTTCCCTAGGTGCCGGCTGAGCTAGAGGCCAAAATCTACAGGTAACCACTTTGCAAAAAACACCTCTGTTTTCTGTCAAAAATTGTGGTGTGTCCACGTTGTGTTTTGGGGCATTTCCTGTCGCGGGCGCTAGGCCTACCCACACAAGTGAGGTATCATTTTTTATCGGAAGACTTGGGGAAACGCTGGGTGGAAGGTAATTTGTGGCTCCTCTCAGATTCCAGAACTTTCTGTCACCGAAATGTGAGGAAAATTTGTTTTTTTTAGCCAAATTATGAGGTTTGCAAAGGATTCTGGGTAACAGAACCTGGTCAGAGCCCCACAAGTCACCCCATCTTGGATTCCCCTAGGTCTCTAGTTTTAAAAAATGCACAGGTTTGTTAGGTTTCCCTAGGTGCCGGCTGAGCTAGAGGCCAAAATCTACAGGTAGGCACTTTGCAAAAAACACCTCTGTTTTCTGTCAAAAATTGTGGTGTGTCCACGTTGTGTTTTGGGGCATTTCCTGTCGCGGGCGCTAGGCCTACCCACACAAGTGAGGTATCATTTTTTATCGGAAGACTTGGGGGAACGCTGGGTGGAAGGTAATTTGTGGCTCCTCTCAGATTCCAGAACTTTCTGTCACCTAAATGTGAGGAAAATTTGTTTTTTTAGCCAAATTATGAGGTTTGCAAAGGATTCTGGGTAACAGAAACTGGTCAGAGCCCCACAAATCACCCCATCTTGGATTCCCCTAGGTCTCTAGTTTTAAAAAATGCACAGGTTTCGTAAGTTTCCCTAGGTGCCGGCTGAGCTAGAGGCGAAAATCTACAGGTAGGCACTTTGCAAAAACACCTCTGTTTTCTGTCAAAAATTGTGATGTGTCCACATTGTGTTTTGGGGCATTTCCTGTCGCAGGCGCTAGGCCTACCCACACAAGTGAGGTATCATTTTTTATCGGGAGACTTGGAGGAACTCTGGGTGGAAGGAAATGTATGGCTCCTCTCAGATTCCAGAACTTTCTGTCACTGAAATGTGAGGAAAATGTGTTTTTTTAGCCACATTTTGAGGTTTGCAGAGGATTCTGGGTAACAAAACCTGGTCAGAGCCCCACAAGTCTCCCCATCTTGGATTCCCCTAGGTCTCTAGTTTTGGAAATGCACAGGTTTGGTAGGTTTCCCTAGGTGCCAGCTGAGCTAGACGCCAAAATCTACAGGTAGGCACTTTGCAAAATACACCCCTGTTTTCTGTCAAAAAGTGTGATGTGTCCACGTTGTGTTTTGGGGCATTTCCTGTCGTGGGCGCTATGCCTACCCACACAAGTGAGGTATCATTTTTATCGGGAGACTTGGGGGAACGCTGGGTGGAAGGAAATTTGTGGCTTCTCTTAGATTCCAGAACTTTCTGTCACTGAAATGTGAGGAAAACGTGTTTTTTTAGCCAAAGTTTGAGGTTTGCAAAGGATTCTGGGTAACAGAACCTGGTCTGAGCCCCACAAGTCATCCCATCTTGGATTCCCCTAGGTCTCTAGTTTAAAAAAATGCACAGGTTTGGTAGGTTTCCCTAGGTGCCAGCTGAGCTAGACGCCAAAATCTACAGGTAGGCACTTTGCAAAAAACACCTCTGTTTTCTGTCAACAATTGTGATGTGTCCACGTTGTGTTTTGGGGCATTTCCTGTCGCGGGCGCTAGGCCTACCCACACAAGTGAGGTATCATTTTTTATCGGGAGACTTGGGGGAACGCTGGGTGGAAGGAAATTTGTGGCTCCTCTCAGATTCCAGAACTTTTTGTCACCGAAATGTGAAGAAAACTTGTTTTTTTTAGCCAAATTTTGAGGTTTGCAAAAGATTCTGGGTAACAGAACCTGGTCAGAACCCCAGAAGTAACCCCATCTTGGATTCCCCTAGGTCTCTAGTTTTCAAAAATGCACAGGTTTGGTAGGTTTCCCTAGGTGCCGGCTGAGCTAGAGGCCAAAATCTAAAGGTAGGCACTTTCCAAAAAACACCTCTGTTTTCTGTCAAAAATTGTGATGTGTCCACGTTGTGTTTTGGGGCATTTCCTGTCGCTGGCGCTAGGCCTACCCACACAAGTGAGGTATCATTTTTATCAGGAGACTTGGGGGAACGCTGGGTGGAAGGAAATTTGTGGCTCCTCTCAGATTCCAGAACTTTCTGTCACTGAAATGTGAGGAAAACGTGTTTTTTTGGTCAAAGTTTGAGGTTTGCAAAGGATTCTGGGTGACAGAACCTGGTCAGATCTGCACAAGTCACCCCATCTTGGATTCCCCTAGGTCTCTAGTTTTAAAAAATGCACAGATTTGGTAGGTTTCCCTAGGTGCCGGCTGAGCTAGAGGCCAAAATCTACAGGTAGGCATTTTGCAAAAACACCTCTATTTTCTGTCAAAAAATGTGATGTGTCCACGTTGTGTTTTGGGGCATTTCCTGTAGCGGGTGCTAGGCCTACCCGCACAAGTGAGGTATCATTTGTATGGGGAGACTTGGGGAACATAGAATAGCAAAACAAGTGTTATTGCCCCCTGTATTTCTCAAAATTTTTTCCTTCCAAATATAAGAGAGTGTGTAAAAAAGACGTCTATTTGAGAAATGCCCTGTAATTCACATGCTAGTATGGGCACCCCGAAATTCAGAGATGTGCAAATAACCACTGCTCCTCAACACCTTATCTTGTGCCCATTTTGGAAATACAAAGGTTTTCTTGATAGCTATTTTTCACTCTTTATATTTCAGCAAATGAATTGCTGTATACCCGGTATAGAATGAAAACCCATTGCAGGGTTCAGCTCATTTATTGGCTCTGGGTACCTAAGGTTCTTGATGAACCTACAAGCCCTATATATCCCCGCAACCAGAAGTGTCCAGCAGACGTAACAGTAGATTGCTTTAAAAAATCTGACATTGCAGGGAAAAGTTACAGAGTAAAACGTAGAGAAAAATTGCTGTTTTTTTCACCTCAATTTCAATATTCTTTTTTTCAGTTGTTATTTTCTGTTGGAAACCCTTGTAGGATCTACACAAATTACACCTTGCTGAATTCAGAATTTTGTCTAAGTTTCAGAAATGTTTAGGTCTCTGGGATCCAGCATTGGTTTCACGCCCATTTCTGTCAATGACTGGAAGGAGGCTGAAAGCACAAAAAATCATAAAAATGGGGAATGTCCCAGTATAATGCCAGATTTGTGTTGAAAAATTGGGTTTTCTGATTCAAGTCTGCCTGTTCCTGAAGGCTGGGAAGCTGGTGATTGTAGCACCGCAAACCCTTCGTTAATGCTATTTTCAGGGGAAAAAACACAAGCCTTCTTCTGCAGCCACTTTTTCCCATTTAAAAAAAAAAACGCAATTTTCACTGTATTTTGGCTAATTTCTTGGCCTCCTTCAGGGGAACCCACAAAGTCTGGTTACCTCTAGAATCCCTAGGACGTTGGAAAAAAAGGACACAAATTTGGCTTGGCTAGCTTATGTGGACAAAAAGTTAAAAGGGCCTAAGGATGAACTGCCCCAAATAGCCAAAAAAAGGCCTGGCACAGGAGGGGGAAAAGGCCTGGCAGCGAACGGGTTAAGGGAAATTTATATCAGTTAAGCCTCCTTTGAGGAAATAAGTGTAACTTAAAATATGCACTGTATTTTCTGAGTGGTAGATAAGGAGTGCTTGTACTTTTTCACTACGGCAGCTGAGGTGTCCTCCAGCCAGGGGCTGCTCACCTTCAGGCAAGTCAGGAGACCAAGATCAAGGGGGTTGGCAGCGACCTAAACCGAGATGCAAACCGAACACAAATCAAAGGCAGCCCTAACTAAGGACCAGGCGGAAATCAAGAGAGCAAAGGTGGGGGCAGAATTACAGTAGAGCCTCTCCCTGGTCAATAGGTGGATGGAACTGATGCAGTCTTTTCGGAGCTCTGGGGGAAACATGGAGAGTCACTGGAGAATGAAAAATATGTGGGCCTCCCTGTGGTGACTCCAATACCTCTAGATATATTGGGATGAATGTGCTGGGACCCACATGGTAGTTGAGGGTTGATCAGGGTGCACTATGTGAGGTTAGATGAGTCCCTTGGGTATATGTGATTTGATATGTTAGACGTCCAGGGTGCTGCACCCCCACTATAGTAGGTAACTGCTGCCCTCAATAGGAGAAAAGTAAAGTCATCTTCATATTTGGCTTGGATTGTTGGGGCAACAGACACCTTGAGCATTGAAAAGGTGGGTAGTTTTTAACTCGCAGCACAAGGTGGTTAGGTGGGGGTGTTTGGGTGGAGGGCTGGGGTATCAAGAGCCATATTAGTTCAGGCACAAGTTGAAGCTGGGAGGGATTAGTGGATTGGTGGTTTCGATTTGTGACAGATGCAGAGTACTGTACAAGTGAGACAGACCTTAAAGGTAATCTCCTGGAATGTAAATGGCCTTGGTAATAAGCTAAAAAGGGGAGTTGTGAGGAAATACTTGCATCAGTACGACCTCAATATAATCCTTTTGTGGGAAACTCACTTATTGGTTAACAACTGTAGATTCCTGGATCAGGGCAGGTATACATTGCAGGCACATGCAGGATTCTCTGCGGGCTCCAGAGGGGTGGGAATATTGGCCCCCAGTGGGCAAGAAGAGGAAGAGGGATGAGGACAGCAGAGAGCATGAGGAGAGGCTGCTGCAATGGGAAAGGGACTATGTCACCTCTCCCTCTAGAGAACTGGCTTACAGAATTGAAGAGATGAGACAAGAATATACAGCCCTGGTGCACCAGGAGGCCCAAGCTAATTTTCATGTGACACAGGGCAGACTCTATGAAGTGAGCTACATGGTGGGAAAACTCAGCCTGGTTGGCTAAAAAGGAGGACGAGCAGAGATGGGAATGGGCCATCAGTACAGGGACATCAGGACTGAACAAGACTCCCATTGAGATTGGGCAGGCTTTCACCTGCTTTCTTGAAGGCCTCTAGAAGGCTCACTCAGCGACAGAAGGGGTTGGCCTATACGAATTTGTCAGAGACATCCAACCCCCAGACTTGAGATCGACCAGATATATTTGCTGGAAGCAGAGATTACTGAAGGGAATGTGGCAGAGGCTATAACACAACTGTACAGTGGCATGACTTTTGCCCAAATGGGTTTTCACCGACATTTTTTAAATGTGTGAAGTCCAGAGTGGTGCTTAAATTGTTTACAGAGGCACGAAAATTAGGCAGGCTGCCAAAAGACCTCAGGGAGGTGATGATTGTTATGATTAGGGTTTTATGGTATTTTTTTATTTTGCCATTTCTGTCTGTATTTATCCATATTTATTTTTTGCTAAATGTATCTGTGTTTATTCATATTTATTTGAGGTTCTGTAGAAAACTGAAGCTGAAACTAGTAAATTTCCACTTTTACTTAATCAATAAACGTACACTCATATTTGAAGGTCTGACAGGTTTGTTTTAATGATTTGGATGCTCATCGCTGGTAAACCAATACACTCATGATAATATCCATATTTTAGCATCAGTTTTATACGTATCTACTGCTGTTCTAGCCTCATCATTTAAAAAACAATTCCATTTTTGTTTTTATCCATATTTAAAAATAAATACAGACAAGAAAATAGATAATTTTCTGTCTGTATTTATCTGTTGAAATCAGTAAAAACAGAAAACTGTGAGCCTTAGTTATGATACACAGACAGGAAAGGCACCTTATGACTGTGCCTATTACAGGCCGATTTTGTTGCTAAATGTGTAAAAATACTAGGGAAAGTCCTGGGGAATCACTTGGTGCAAGTGATGGATTCTCTAGTGGTCCAAGGTCAATCTGGCTTTATGTCCTACAGGGCTACAAGGCATAATCTGAGACAGTTGATGGGCTGTTTGGCTCGCTCTTAGCCCTAGACGCAGAGAAGGCATTTGATTCCTTGGAATTGCCCTGCATGCTGACTGCCCTTGGAAAAATAGGTTTTGGACGAACTTCCTGTCTTGGATTGGGCTACTATTCAGCGGTGCTGTGGCCATGGTCTGAGTTAATGGAGTGTTGTTGACGGAGTTTGGGATGTCCAGGAGCACTAGGCAGGGGTGCCCACTGTCTCCCATGCTTTTTTCAGTGGCGCTGGAGCACGTGGCAACTTGGATCAACACGGATGGGGTGATCCGTGTTCTTCTCAGGCACCTGGGGGGGGAGAACGTCATCTCTTTATACGCTGATGACATTCTGTTGTATCTAGCAGACCCACAGCACTCTATACTGAGAATACTGCACACTTAAAAATGTATGGGATCTCATGCTGGGATTCGTATCAATTGGCACAAATCAGTGGTGTTTCTTCTACAGGAGGGCAGTCTGGGTTGAGAGCATAGGTATCTTTTCAGGTGGGAGACTCAGGGTTTTCAGTACCTGGGAACCTTCATAACAGGTGAACAAGAATTATTCATCCAGCACAACCTGTTAAAGGTCTCAGAGGCCTATCGGGGTGACATGGGGATGAGGCTCCAACTCTCTCTGCTGGGATGAGCGGCACTCTATAAAATGATCTAGTTGCCCACATTTTTCTATGCTTTGGAAAACACCCCCTTCATGGTCCCAGATAAATTCTTCCAAACGGTGGTTGAGATCACAAGAGTGTTTTTGTGGGACCCAGACTAGCCTTGCCACTCTTGTCTAGATGCCCTGCAGATGGGGGATTTTTCCTTCTAAAACTCCATCTATTTTATTTGGCCACACAGGTGATGGTGATAAATGGGTGGTCCTTTTTGATGCAGCATGAACCCTCCCTGTTGGCAGGCAGAAGAGCAATGCAACCGGAGTGTCATGTCAGGAGACTATATTGGGGACGGCGGTTGCCCCCACCTTATCCGACAGAGGTAGTAGTGAAGACCACGAAAAGGGCAACTAAGGCAGTGGGTTGGCAGAACAAACTGACATTAGAAACTCGTCTGTGGGACTAAGACATGTTAAGCGAGTTGTGAAAGGTGGATGGCTATAGGAAGTAGGACCTACTTGGAGTTTCCAAACTTGGGGATGACTGGAAGGACGATGAGCTGATCTCATTTGCTGGACTACATTCCGAGTACGAATCAACAGGGAGTCAGTTGAGGCCCTCAAAGAAGAAGTGGCAGAGGAATCCCTGCTACAGTATAGGGTGCTGGGTGCTCCCCTGATGAGCTATGTGCTATCCCAAATGTATTCTACTTTGCTCCAAAATAGCCTCTCACCACTTGACATACCACAGGAGGAAAAATGGGAGGGAGATCTGAGTAGGCTTGAAGATGATGACTGGGGGATAGCATGCAGATACCTGGGGAGTTAGCAATCATGGAACGTTATTGGTTAATCCAATTGAAATTCTTTTACAGGGTGTGTTATACTAGGACGTGGCTATTAAAGATGGGGAGGGCAGTTGACAATCACAGACTGCAGATCTTCCAGATGAGAGGCACCCTGATTCATATTACTTTGGAGTGCCCACAGATCAAAGCATACTGGGAAAGAATAGATAATAGATTGTCAGATGTGTTGGATTGTAAAGTACAGCTCACACCTCAAAAAATCTCCCTATGTATAGGGGGTGGACAACCCCTAGACTGCTATGCCTTGCTTTTCAGTAATGTGGCCCTGATGGTGGCACAAAGAGACCTAATTATATACTGGGGGAGTGAGGTCGCTATCGACCATGCAGCAGTGGGACTAAGACATGGATTGGTGTTGGGTGGAAGGTTGGTGTGTCGAGTGAGAGGTTGTCCTCGCATATTTGATCAACAATGGGGGCCATGGATGGCAGGAAGAGATATAATGTAATGAAGGTGCAGGAGAGGATGAATGTAGTAAGATTTAGGAGCATGGAAGGCCCCGGATAAGGTAGAAGTTTGTGTGGGATGAAAAAACATTCTGTACTAGATCGCCGTGGATGGTGGCCCAACCAGGGACTACTTTGAGGAAAGCAAACATTTGTGGATGATGCTTGACTACATGCCTTTTACTGTTGGGAGGGTCTGTTCTGGTGTCTTTCTTTGTAAGAAACTCAATAAAAATATATTTTTTAAAAGAATGGCGTTGGAAAGATTTATTGCACTACCTCTAAAACAGTATATAATGGTTATTAAAAATACCTCATGACGGACAAAAATCTTTATTCATGTCCCTATGTGGTATGGCTAAAACTAAAAGGGAAACAATGTAACACTTACTATTGTTCTACATGTGTCCACCATTGATCTGTCCTCTTTTGAGGTGATGTGATCTTTCTTTAGGACCTTAGTGTTTAATTCTCCGAATGTATATGTATACTAAGCTATGTAGTTCAAAAATGTATACTTCTAGATCCCGTGGGTACTGACCACACTGTGAGAAGGAACCAACATTTGAGTTGCTCCCAACTCTGGCTCACTGGCATTGGTCTGTAGTAGGACCATAAGGATTCATTAGCTGTGTGGAAACAGGACAGCCAAGCTAGAATGACAGCTTCAAGTATTAGACCTAAGTATCAATTTTTATACTACGCAGCCTAGTATAGGTCACACATTTATAGAATTATACATAACGGTCTTGTCTGTGGAACAGCCAGAAAATGACATTTGAAAGAGAACCACCTTAAACCTGTTCTAAAACCTTAAAGAGTGGATGCACATCCCAAATGTGGAAAATTTGTATAAAAATGACATCTAAACCACCAAATCATGTTTAAGTTTCAAGGTCTTCATGACCAAGGGAGGGAGTGCTCTGCAGATTATTTAAAGTACTACGGTAAGAAGAGCAGGCATTTGCATGACGACCAGTCTCCTAGTAGTGAGTGGACATCACCTGAAGTCTTCACTTCGGCTGGCAGAGTTGAGGCTCTAAATAGTGCCTAAAAGCTTATCTGCTTGCAAAGGGAGAGGAGAGAGTGCCTTGCCTTGGAGGTGGAGAGACTGTCCAAGAGGAGAAGCACAGTTTGCTACTGGCATGAGGAACTCCCACAAAAAGTTGACTGCCTTAGAATCCAAAGCCAGGATTGATCCTTGCTGTGATGGGTACCAAAGTCTCTCTGTGTAGGTCCTGCGAGAACAGCACCCTGCACCAAGACTTAGCAAGTATGAGCACCACTGTGTCATCAGGCAGCCCATTGTGGGTCAGCGAACTGGGGATGCCATTGTTAACACCAGAGAAGAGACAATGCATCGTTGCTGAAGCAGGAGCTTCAGCAGACTTCAAGATGCATCTTCTGCAAACACGTCACTGCTGACAAACCAGTTCATACATCACAACAGTCATGGTTTGGCATCCTTCTTAACTCAGCTTGGAAGGCACAGGACCTGCCGTGCTGACTTCATACAATGATTCCTGTTTCAAAGATGGATTGCAACTGAGATTCCTGCAGTGAGCAGTTGTTGTTGTAAACAGTGGGTCTGGGAGTTGTGCCACAAGATCTGCAAAGTCACCCAGCAGGTAAATCAGAGCTTAGCCTGTAAAAGTAACAAGGCACTAATCATGCACAGAGGAATCTGCCACAAGGACTTTAGACTTTTTGTCCAGTGGGCGTTGGGGGTGAGAACAGTTGAACAGAGTTGCTCACATAACCAGTGGGGTAAATGGAAGTGATCTGTACCTGCATGCCTCATCCCAGTAGACTTTAGAGATCTTCTAGAATGGGCAAGGATACGGATAGGCGTATCACCTGAGATTACAACCCTATAATTGTGATTCCTATTGAATATTGTTGTATTTGTAAATCTTATCTTTTAAAAAGATAAATCCTGGGCTTGACCTTATCGTGTTGTGTCCGTTGGTTGGATTTTTAGTTCTGAGCTCTTGTCCCATAATACTTGCCTGAGACCATGTGACTGTTCACCCTTGCTACCCTGAGAGTCAAGTGCAGACAGTGTTATACGTGGCCCATTTTGCAGTGCCACAGTGGGGCAGACCCCTGGGCATCAGTGAAAAACAACCTCAAACCCCACCATCAAGGTGGGAACCCAGTACACCCTGTCTGCATTCTGGCTTGCCAAGCACACACCAACTTGCCCTTTACTACCAATACCTTGTACTCCTAGTGTTAAAACATTGTTGGACCTGTTCTATCAATTTCTTTTTAGCAGAGCCACACAGCAGATACAAAAGTCCTCCAGTGTCTTTACCAATAACCATTAGCTACATTCTTTGTTGACAAAAAGATGATCATAACATAACTACTTCAGAATGTGCTGTAATTTTCACCACATCTGCACCTGCACTTTCTTTTTAAACAGTCTCCCACAAAGCTCCAATCATGCTGATTATAATTTTATTATCCCCTCCTTCTCACTTTATTTAGACTCCCAGGAGTAAAATGTGCCATCACAAGCAACAGCAGAACATCAATAAAAGAACAGCCCTTAGGAACTAGTGATGAATTTGTAAAGGGCATTGAAAAGTGCTCAATGGCCCCCTTGCCATGGAAGGAAACACCCACCGTGAATAGGGACATTGGTATTATTATTTTTAGACGGAAAATCCTACTACTACATAAACTGCTGACCGGAGTTGCACCAAATTTGGCAGGAAGATAAATGTTGGTCCATAAAGTGTGCTTTTTGTGATTTGGTGTAAATCTGTTCAGTAGTTTTAAAGATAGTAAGTCTTTAAAATATTTGCATATCTGCACTGTTTGGTTTGAGGAACTCTTGTGAGAGTCCCTCAAACTGAATTTTGCAAAATACAGAGTTCTGATTGGCCTAGGTAGCTTTTTTTTGCCTTGGGCCATCTCGTAGACTCCCGCTGGAGCGAGCACTCTGATTGACTTAACAGCAGCATACAGAAAAATGTTGGTGGCTTCCATTACAGCAGTCTATGAATTAGTCTCCTGTACTGAAATTAACAACAACAACAAAAAATACGGGGACAGGATAGGGATACCCTGCCTCCCTAACCTTTGTGGGGGGTCTCAGAGGGACCCTTCTCAATCCAGAAATTAAAAAAATTAAAAAAAATCTGTGATACTGCAGGGCATCCCAGGATTGCTGGGAAAAAAAGAAAATGGACATGTTATAAAACATTTTTGGGAAGGGAGGTGAGAGTGGAGCTCCCCTCTCCTAGCTCATTTTGGACCCAGTGACCCCCATGCTCATGGGCCAACCTTTAAAAAAAGGGAAGGAGGGAGTGCTGACTTCCTCCCGAGCCTTTAAAGGCCCCAAGACCACATCACCTGGGGCCGGGTTTTATAAATATGAGGAGGTGGGTATGCAGCTGCCCTCCCTGAATCGATCGCGGCCCCAGAGACCCCATCCCTGGGGACCTGCTGCATCAATTAGGAGAAGTTGGGTGTGCGGCCAGCACCTTGAACCCGTTAAGGCCCCAGGAAAACTGTTCCCCGGGGCCGGCTCAATTACTCTGTCTGCTACCACCTGGAAGGAGATTTAAAAATGCTCTCGCTGGGCAGGAACAGACTTTTGTTTCCTTGCCCACACTCCTGTGGCGGGGAAACACACATTGCTCTTGCCCGGTGAGAGAAAGAAAAATACTGCTGGGAGCAATGCCAGCTCCTGCAGCATGCAGGGAGCCAGCTGGGTCTGAGAGGGTCCTGAAGCTCCTCTTTCAGACCCCACTTGCAGTTTGGTGGGTGGCTTGGGTAGGCACTAGAGCACCAACCTAAAAGAAGGATAGGGTGTGGGGGATGGGGCCCCCATAGCCACAAAAGACTCAGGGAGGAGGGATGCCCACCCCTTTACCCTTAAGTTAACTGTGGCCCTGGGGAATAGGGACCCCAGTGCCTATTAAAGCTTGGTCCCCATCCCCTGTTAGAGGATTTTGGTCCTAGGGGATGCCCCCACATGCCTCCACCCCCTTTAAGTTAACTGCAGTCCCAGAGGATGGGGTCTTTGGGCTTAGTAAGGCTTAGGGAGGACCCCCTCTCATTAACATGTATGATTTGGCACTAAGGGAAAGGTTCCCTAGGGCCACTTTTGGCTCAAGGAAGGTGGCTGTGTGCCCCCTCCTCTTATCAAAGGAATTTGGCCTGGGGCCTAAACAGGCTCGGGGAGGGGGGTCGTGCACAACCCTCCCCTTAACATATATGTTTTAGCCCAAGTGGATGGGTTTCCTGTGGCCACTATTGGCTCATGAAGGATGGCTTTGTGTCTCCTCCCCCTTAATTTAAAAACAAAAGGCGCCAGTAATGGATTTCCCAAGGCTCGAAGTGGCTTGGGGAGGGGGGGCTGCATTAATGATCTGGATGCAGGGCCTGGCATCACTGTGCATGGTCAAAGATCATCCATGGCGTGGGGTTCACTACCCGAGGGGGGTTGGCTGAAGCATCTGACAGGCCAGATCCTGCATCCAACCGTATGCGGTGCATGGCCAAAGTCCGTGCATAGCTGGGGTTGGCTTTACTTATGGTAATAAAATATTACTTTCTGTTAAAAAACACCCTAGAAATTCTATAAAAAAATCAAAAGTTAAAGTAACATTACAGTCAGGTGAAAATTTCAGTGACAATATTGGCCCAAATATGATAAAGTATAGTTATCTGAATTTTCCATTGAAGCCTTCAGTCCACCTTTCCCTTCAAGTAAAATACATTGGGTTGTGGATACATCCCAACTCTATGTGATTTCCCACATTGATCATTCAGTAGAATCATTGACTACAATCTGTAAATCAACAAAACATATTCTTGAACCAATGGACTTTGGTTTGGTAGTTTAAGAAACCGTCATCTTACATAGTGATGATGAAAATGTTACCCAGGTATGTACTCTAAAATCTACCCTGACACTGCTTAAACCTCTGATATGGTCTGCTGTAAAGAAATTCAATCACATCTCTTTTATTCTAAAACATCATCACTAGCTGCCTCTATAAGGCAGAATTGTATTCAAACTTGCTTGCATCATGTTTTAAGACATCATCTGTTTCCTATTTTTTGTAAGACATCTGATGATAAAAATATCCCTCCTAATGAGAGTTGCAGGCTGAGGATGAAGAAATTCAGATTGTACCTGGCTGCCTAAACTCTTTCTCAGGTACAACCCCATCTTTTTGGAATTGTCTACCCAAAGACCTCAGACACCAATAAGAACCTTTTTCAGTTCATAAAAAAATAGAAACTTTCTATTTAGATACCACAACGCTCTGTAATAGTTCTTTGCAGTCTGAATTTCTGTGTTTACTTTCCTCGTCCACTCCCTTTGAATTAATTTTTCTCCTTTCCATCACACCTCCTTCTTTGCGCTCCTGATTCCTGTTCCTAGTAGCAACGCCATAGGCATCATAGTTATTGAAGTTCAGCACCATTTTCTGTTCTATCTCACCATATTATTTCTTCATCCTCGTTTTCTTTGTTTCTTTCAACTTTTAGGATGCACAGCACTTGCAAAATCTCTTCAAAAGAAAAAAAATCTGATAGGGGCCTTAAAGCCCACCCATTACTTATTTTTTGCTTACGATTGGTTGGCTCCAATGTAACTCTTGTGGCCTTGATTCCTATTGGTCGGCACCTCTGACTTCCTCCTGGGCTTCGAGTCTTCGTCCCTACCATGGAGCATGGGCCAAGTACAGCTTCCTGTACAGCGTCCTTCCACTGGCCACAGGCTCCTGTAGGTACTTTTTTAAAACTTTTCAGTATGCACCTTTAGAGAGTGCATGAGTCTGCAGTCTCTCTCCTCCACCCCAACTCTCCTCCAGCTCCACGTGGTTTCACCCAAATCACCCAATCCCTGCCCTCCTCCTACTTTCTGATGTTTTTCCGCCCTCCTCCCTCATGTTGCTTGGCCACCCTCCACAACCCCACATCACTGTTTTTGTTATATTTTGCACAGAAGTATGGGGTGCTGTGCAACATGGCTTAAAGTAAAAAAAGGCACTATGATGTGGTCAATACTAGCTGCGTCATAGTGTTTTTTTTTTTTTTTACTTTAAGCTATGCAGCATTTAAAGAACATTGCCAAATCAATATATTTCACGTAGGCGAAACTTATTGGCATTACCAATGCTAGTTCTTCCTTTATTGGTCTGATGTAAAAGAAAAAGACTATATCATATTGACAAAGTACACCTTTGCTCCCTATTTTAACCCAGCTCACTGCTAGTTTTATCAATCTTAGTGGTATGAATAATTAATTGGACCCACCTGTAACCATCGGGTAAAGCAGAGATCTCTGCAGTGGCTACATTAATTCAAGGAAGCCACCAGCCCAAGTAAACAATGAATGCTTTAAAAATACTTACTCATACACACTTAGAGCAGTTCATCAAGTGATTATACAGTATGACGTGGGAACTGTGGGTGCAATTCACTGTGTGTAATCGTGTCTTACTTCTGACTCTGATATGACTTACTCCTACATTTGCAGGAGTTAGATCAGCACACAATAAAAATCTGTGTCAATCAGACTCTATAAAAACATTTTCTAAGTGTAGATAGGCTGTGGAAAGGGAGGAGTTTAAATATGTGAGAAGAGGGAGAACGGGGGAGAACGGGGTGAAGACCAAAATGGAAAAACATAATCCGTGGTGCATAAAGCCAAGAAAATCCCTGGAGACTTCATAGAAGAAATAGACAATGTGAATAATGGGATCCTTAAGGAGAATGGGAGGGACGGGCAGAGTATGTCAGTCTGCTGCAGATAAGGAAAGCAGATCATCCTGAAATATTTCTATCACTTAAAAACACATAACTCTCCCAGGATCGACTGTCAACAGGGTATGTAATGTAAGATGACCGCAATTTGAAGAATGAAAAAATGCCAACCAAAAAAGAGAAAGGGCAATAGATCGCATGAGAGAGAATCCAGTTTAGAGAAGCATCGCTATGGCTGGACGGCGGAGGCAACCGGTGCAACAGAGTGTGCATGCCTCCGCCTCGGCCCAATCAACATCCATTAGAATGGAAAGGAGCACTAGTGAGAATAGCATTACATTGAACATTTTCAAAATATTTTAAAACATATTCCGATTGACTCTGACGATGACCTGTAAAACCTACTTTTTGGGATCTAAATACTTGGCAAATTAATTCGCCTTTCTTAAAGAAAACTGTGACGCCGTTTAGGTTTTTTCTCTTGTAAAGTGGAATATTTCACAGTTTTGGGAATACAAGCTGAGGGTCTCATGTATTGCGAGTAATCCTAAAAAAGATTTGGTGTACCGTGCATTTTTTTTTTGTATTTGTTGTCATAATTTTCAATTTATACAAAAGCTTTCTAATGATCTTGTTGTATATTACTTTTAGGAACAGTGGTATGTATAATTTTACCAATGATGTGCATTCGTAATATTACAAAGACTGATATGTGCACGCATGTGCAATAGTGGGATGTAGCATGAGTTTGTAAAGCATCATCTCATGGCGAAAAATGCTGCAATTGGAGACATTTTCAAGTGTGGGGAAATAAAGAAAACAAACTTCCAATATTTCCAACGACAAGTAATCGCTAGAGAATTACGATAACTTTTTTTAAAATAAAGAAAAGGTTTCTCCAAAACTATGGGCCTCACTTACAAGGGCATAGCGCCACCGCAATGTCACTTTTTCTGACGTTCAGGTGGTGAAATGCCCAGCTCCGTATTTACAAGGCAGCGTTAAGCCACTTTTTGTGGGTCAGCGCCTCTTTGTAAATACTGCGCCTTCACATGCATCACTTTGCGTGAAATAGACATGCAGTGGGTGTTGCTGTGTGCGTTCCACCGCAACACCCATTTCATTTTGACGCTGCCCCAGATTTATGAGAAATCATAAACCTGAGTCAGCGCCATAAACCCCAGGGGTGGCGTTACAGTGGCGCAACGAGGAGAAATATTTTTATTTCTCCTTGTTTTTTCTTTTTCTATGTGTGCTACATTCTGCAGCACACATAGCAAGAGCAAAACTCCATTAATGATTGTTTATGTGCAGGAAGGTGTCACTTCCTGCACATAAACATTTATTAAATAATGACGCCTTGCTACTTTTATGTGTGCTGCATTCTGCAGCACACATAGAAGTAACAAATCGCCATTATTGATTGTTTATGTACAGGAAAGGACACTGTGGTGCAAGGGTGCCTGCGTTAGCACTAGGCTGCTAATTTTAGTGCCAGCGCTATGGAAAACACAGGGGTGTGCCATATTGTAGTAAATACTGTGCATCCCTGCATTTCTGAAATGACGCAGTGCGGCGCTGCCAAATTTAGTGCAACGCCAAGCTGCACCACTTCTTGGTAAATGACTTGAAACCATAAATACTGTGTAAATATCTACAACGAAATAATAAAAAGCTGTCCAACTACAAATATTTCGTAGTTGTCTTAGTATCAATCAACAAATTTATATAAAAAGAAAATATTGGTACAAAAAATATCAATCTTTCACTAAAGAATAAACAATGCTCAAATAAAAACAGATTGCCATTTGCCAATCCCCAAATAGGATGTAACTTTTAGTAATTAAAAAAATCATGTTTTTCTAAAGAATAAACAAAACATAAATTGATGTCAATCCTAAAATAAGACAGAAAGTTATCTTTAATTGAAAATACAATAACAATTAGACCAGGATTACCGTAATGCCATTTTTGATAGTTCAGAGGCACGAGCTAGTATATGAAAGCTTTTAAGCAGTTTTAAGTAGAGTTTAAACTTCAGAACTCTCCCCCAGTGGTCAAGACAGGTTCTTTGGAAATATATGCAGATGTCAGGAGGGTCGTCCCTCAGAAGCTTAATTCAGCCTTGTCAGTATGGCTCGATATGTAAAACTTTCTGCCTCGGACAACGTGGTGCTTGTACTTAGCACTCTAGAATTTAGCGCCACAAGAAAAATGTGCTTCTGTTGGTAGAGCGTTCCGTACTTATAAATTACCTGTGTGGGGACGCTCTTGGGGTCGATGAATCTTTTGACCTTGTGGGGCTCTCCTCACACTTGAGTAATCAATTTAATCAACTCAATAATCAATAACGAACATAAGCAATGCCCTGATCAACATAACACTTCACAATTAATCCAGAATACATTTCGACGAAACCATGACCTTTCGGTCACGAATAACCACACCAATTTATTGCCAAGTTAGTTAATTTATTTCCCTATATTAACAAAGCTAGCACAATATAAATGTGTCTCAACACCAAATGATATATGTAAATGAACATTAATAGCTGTCCATAACGACGAAACAGATGCAACCTATGCAGCATTTGAATAACAATACCTTCGATAATAGCAATGCAAACCACTAAAACTATAATCTGTAATGAGCTAATAGCATACATTGGTCAGCATAACAAGGTCTCAAATTGCATCATGCGACAGATGAATCCTCATCTATCCTCAAATTAGCATCGGCATGTGGGACTTCATGCAAAACAATTTAGCAACATTAATTTGGAAAACTCCTAACTAGGGCTCTTATCAAAAATCAGCAGTTGGTTACCTAAAAAGAACACAATGCAATTGTACAATTTCCTCTCATATTTACCAAATCCAATCAGCATTCAAGGAAGTCTTCGTCTCACAGGTACCGGATTCAATCAGCATGGGACGGGGCAAAGGGGCAGGGTGGACGGGGCAATTGCCTCACATCGGCAAAAGGACAAAACTATTACTTCATGCAAAGGGACAAATCAAAGTTAAAGTCTCTAGGGCGAGAATTACTTAAAGTCTCTTTCTCTCGATTAGAGAAAGCATCAAAGTCTCTCAAAATGGCGTCGAACATCAATTGGCATCGTAGAAGATAGGCAATAATGTCCGATAGGTAATGGCCGCTTTCTTCCTCGTGCACCTGATTTTTATAGACAACAGTTCAAATCCAGAAGGTTCTTCCATTGGAGGGTTCATAGGTTAGCTTCAAATTGTCCAATCAAAAACTACAGTTTACAAGCTTCTGCCTAAGCATACATTATCCTTGGAGTCGGGAACGTAAGTTGCAACATATTTTACAAATTAACTCACTTTCAGAGCTTCCATTGTCTGCACCTGCAGATTGACCTTGGAGTGGAAAAGAAGATGCCAGGCTGGCACGAAACCTTAAAGATAAGCATGTGAACGGTCCCACTGGAAAAGTACAGCTTCAAGCAAGAATACACTTTTATTAGCACGTTGGAAAAATACGGGCATCTAAACCGTGAGACACGGCAGCTAGGCCAAAGCCTTCACTAAAGTTATGCTAAGCTAAAACATTTCTAACAAGCAAATCATGGCACACGTTTACGATTATGTCAAACTAGTACAATTCTAATACATCACGTTATATAAACACGCTTATAAATGTTGGCAAACTACTCTGAGGGCACATTTGTCCCCGTACAATCTTTATTAGTTCGATTAAAGTCACACTCGATTATCGAAGTACTACGTTTAAGCGCTAATAAATATAAAACCTTCATTTCAGCTTCATCAATCCCTCCTCTGATGACTACTTGTCATCACACAAAACTATTCCCACAAATTTTATTCCATTAAAATTCTGTCAGTTCTCTCTGCCTTTTAGTTCCCCTTGTTCTTGCTTTGTATTCTTCTGCCATTCTTTTCATCATTTTCTCTTCCTTCCTTCTTTTAATTCTTTCCATTATCATTATTATTCCCCTTTTTATTCCCCAAATTCCAAATATGCAAATCAGTACAATTAATATTCCCTGTATTATTTTTAGTAATATTCCATTCCAAATGCCACCAAGCCAATTTCCCACTGAAGCAAGTCCCTTTCTAACTTTCTCCCACACTCCTGGTTCTTTCAATTCCTTCAAATCTGCACTCTCTTTCGTTAAGTTAGCAAGCATTGTTTTAATCTTCACACTGTTGTCCGGTATATAGGTACAACAGTGGCGCGCACCAAGCATTTTGCAAACGCCGCCATCCTTTGCTAAAAGAATGTCTAAGGCAAGCCTGTTTTGAAGAGTCATAGCTCTTTCTGCTGCAAGTTCAGCATCTATCAGGATTATAGCACCTGAAAACTTTGTCAACATGTTATCCACTATAATAAACAACTTTCTTATTTTGATGGAATTCAACACAACTCCCAATGAAGGAATCATGGCTCCAAATATATCTCCTACCACAACAGCTGCGGTCTCTCTTTTCTGGATACGATGAGATCCAGACGTCTTTGGAATCACTGATAGGTCATCCAGTTGATAAACCTTTGGGAACACTATACCCAAATAACATCTCCCCCACCATCCCTTTGGAAGACGATAATAGGCATTATGCCCACAAATGTAATATACACCCGGTATGACAGGGTCAGGTCCGTTCAGCATGAATGTCCATTTGGCCTTAAAGATAAACGTATGTTTACACTCACTCGCTCCTACAAAAATGTTGTCATAATAAGATTCACCTCGATATATACAAAATTTCCCTACGTGCCAAGCATCTAAAGCTATTCTCCCTTGTGTTTTTATTGCAGCAAAAGCATAATTATCTACTGAAGTCCTCTTATGTAGCTCTTTTTCTAATTTCGCATTCATTTGTGCCCTTCTATCATCTGTGCGATCTAAAAAGCTTATTTCTACTGCTGAGAGGGAGCAGGTAAGGTTCTCCCTATGAGCGTGAGCTGTTTCAAAAGGTAGCATTGGCTCGAAAAATTCCCTCATTATTTTAGCATCCCAATCTTTAGCAATCTGGCTTAGCTGCGTGATTATAGGAACATATGCAAAAGTAACATCATAATTTGAGTAAAAATACTGTATGTTGGTTTGACCATAAAATCTAGAAGTTACTATACTACATGTAATCCCATATGTAAGAGGCATGTGATGATAAGTCACCCCTTCCGTTACCGATGTCGGTATCTGTGTACACACATAACAATCTTTCGCATCCATGGTCTCAACATATTCTGTTAGCAAGCGATAGAAAACATTATACGAAAGCTCCTTTTTATCATGCAAGTGTCTCTCATCTAATTCTAGTCTTTTTAGTGCGGTTAGTTCAGTGACAGCAATAGGAGCAAAAGTAGAAGCATCAATTTTCTCATTCTCACCCTTACGATGCATTCCAAGCACTATTGCCATTATTATTAGTACACATGCAATTACCAAGCCTATACACACATATTTACAATACTTCATTCTACTGCTTTGTGTCATGATCTGTATAGAATCAGAGAGCTAGAAGCACCTATAAAAGAAACGATTTCGCAATTCAGTTACAAAGCTGAACGAGCGCAATGTTCACACAGTTTTCTTCAGGAGGCCAAGTCACTTATCGGTTAGCAGCATTTGTCTCAATTCGGCAATAACTCAGTCTCTCTCTTTTTTTTTTTTTTTTGCAACGTTCTTCAGTTAGCAACGTCGTCTCAAATCGGGTTTAAGAGTCAATCAGGTTTTCAAAGTCTTATCAAGTTAGCAAATGTCTCATCCGGTTTAGCAATGTCTCAGCTGGTTGTATCACGTTATATTAATCAAGCAATGTCATTTACCAGTTTTTTTTCAATCAACAGTGTCCATAAAACTTTTCTTTTCTATTGGTATCTCTTCTTCTTCGTTCTCGAGGCTAAGAGATACAAATTCATCAGTCCAATCGTCATTGACTACATATGCCCATTCTGGACCGGAATATTTCCTGTTTCGTATCCTTTTCCTTTTCAATTTTGCCTCTCTCTTTGATTCTGCCTCACTGGTACTTTCCTCTTTGGCAAAGTCTTTTTCTTCACTTGATGTCGGTACCACAACTGACACTTCCTTTCTTTTCTCTTTCACTTTTGGCCCTTCACTGTCGTTCAACGTTTCTCTCGTTCTCACTTTTACTGGTGATACACTTGGTCTTTTCTTTGCACTGTGTCCACTTGATGAACCTGCGATCTCTTCTGAAGAAGTTTGAACAGTTTCGTTCTGTTTTGCCTTGTCCCCTCCTTCTGAGGAGTCAATCACGTTTTCCTTTTCTTTATCTGTACCGTCTGTTTCTGGGAAAGCCCTCCTCTGATCAGGCTCTCCTGCTTCTTCACCTCTTTCGAGCCGTTTGTCACCGTTACTTTCGTCAGGCTCTTTGTCACTTTCAGCTGCTTCAGTCTCTTGATTACCTTCAGCTGCTTCAGGCTCTTTGTTACCTTCAGCTGCTTCAGGCTCTTTGTTACCTTCATCTTCTTCGTCGCTGTCTGAGGTTTCTCCTTGGTCTTCCCCAAGTGAATCAGTTGCTTCGTCCTCAGACAATATTTCTCTCTCCTCTATTTCTGCCTGTTCGCTTCTAGTTCGGGTTTGCTCTGTCTCAGCGTTTTGCACTTTGTTATCAGGAACTGGCAGTTTCAGCGCTTCAACTTCCTCATCTGTGGGACACAACACTTTCTTTGTATGACTGGCGTGAATCCAGTTGGGAGCTCCCGCACACTTCACAGCGGTAGTTGTCGTCAGAATCACTTGGAAAGGGCCTTTCCAACGGGGTTCCAGACAAGACTTCCTCACGTGCTTCTTGTCCACGACCCAGTCACCTGCTTTCAGTGTGTGTCCTGGACCTTGGATCGTGGCAAGGTGGTTGCTTCCACCTGGTGAGAGAAAGAGCGAACCACGTCAGCCAGACCTTTGCAGTAGTCTAACACCATATCATCTGTAATATTCAAAAGCGCGTTTGCAGGAACTGCAGGCAGTCTCATGGCCCTGCCCATGAGAATTTCATGCGGGGACAATCCAGTCTTTCTGTCAGGGGTGTTTCTCATTGACATTAACTCCAAAGGCAATGCGTCAGGCCATTTCAAATTTGTGGATGCACATATTTTCGCCATTCTTGATTTCAGTGTACCATTCATTTGCTCCACCAGTCCTGAGGCTTCAGGGCGATAGCTACAATGCAGTTTTTGCTCAATATTCAGCGCTGCGCAAAGTAACTTTATCACCTCGTTATTGAAGTGACTTCCTCTATCTGATTCTAAAGAGATCGGGAATCCGAAACGTGGTATCAACTCCCTCAACAATAGTTTTGCAACTGTAAGGCTGTCATTCCTACGTGTGGGGTATGCTTCAATCCAGTGACTAAAAATGCACACAATCACCAACACATACTTCAGACCTCCATGCACAGGCATCTCAATAAAGTCCATCTGCATTCTACTGAACGGGCCGCCTGCCCTACCGATGTGGCTCGCGTTCACAACCGTTCCCTTTCCTGGGTTCATCTGTTGACAAATGACACATCGGTGGCAGACTGCTTCTGCAAGTTGACGAAATCTGGGGTTAAACCAATCAGTTTTTAACAATCTTATCATGGCATCTCTCCCTAGGTGAGCCTGCCCATGATAGAACCGCGCAAGCTGCGATAAGAGACAATTTGGTAAGACAAATTTTCCCTCATTTGAAACCCATATCTCATCTGGTCTCTTTGTGCATTGTGCCTTAATCCAGGAAACTCTTTCATCCTCCCTGACGCTATTCTGTAATGCTTTTAGTTCATCCATTGTATCCACAACCTTCAAGGCAAATGCTTCAGCTGGTTCGAGCTCTGGCTCATTTATCGAATTCCATTCATCCCTGAGCAATATACAGTTCAAGGCACAAAATCTTGCGACTTGATCCGCATATGCATTTCCCAGAGAAACATAGTCCTGTCCTTTTGTATGAGCACTACACTTTACCACTGCAATTTCGGCTGGCATTTGAATAGCATGTAACAATTCCCTTATTCTCTCCCCGTTTTTCACTGGGGACCCTGAAGAAGTCAGGAAACCTCTCTGTGACCAAAGTTGCCCAAAGTCGTGCACAATTCCAAACCCGTACTGACTATCAGTATAAATGGTAACCTTCATCAATGTGGACAGTTGACATGCTCTGGTAAGGGCTACAAGCTCTGCTACTTGTGCGGAATAGACTCCTTGAAGCCAGGACGCTTCCAAGACACCTGTGACAGTACATACAGCATATCCTGCTTTCAAGATTCCCATTGCATCTCTTAAACATGACCCATCAACAAAAATAATTTGGTCATTTTCATCAAGCTTAGTGTCCTTGATGTCAGGTCGGGGTTTTGTGCAAAATTCAGTCACCTGAAGGCAGTCATGCTCGACGTCCTCAGCGTTCTCAATTTCAGCATTTTCACCAGGGAGCAAGGTTGCTGGATTCAACGTAGTGCACCTTTTCAGCTGCACATTCGGTGAGCCCAGAATTATTGTTTCATACCTTGTGAGTCTTGCTCCAGTCATGTGTTGCGTTCGGGAGCGGGTCAAAAGTATTTCAACTGAGTGAGGGACCATGACTGTTACTGGGTGTCCCATCACTATTCCTTCACTCTGAGTGAGGCTGATACCAACTGCTGCTACGGCGCGCAAACACCCTGGAAGTGCTGCTGCGACCGGATCCAAAGTAGCTGAAAAATACGCTACTGGTCTGTTTACGCCACCATGGGCTTGGGTCAAGACAGACAAAGAACATGCATCACGTTCATGACAAAACAATGTGAAAGGCTTTGTGTAATCAGGCATACCTAAAGCTGGAGCCCTGCACATGCATTCTTTCAATTCTACAAAAGCATCCATCTCATCTCCTTTCAGCTCAATTTCATCCAAGGCATCCTTCTGGGTCAATTTCAGTAAGGGCTTTGCTAGAGTCGAGAAGTTGGGAATCCACTGGCGACAGTAGCTCACCATCCCCAAAAACTTCCTCACCTCCCTCCTTGTCTTTGGTGGACTCATTTGAAGTACACTTGTTATTCTTTCCTTCATTATTCTCCGTGACCCTTTCTCTATTTGGTGACCCAAGTATTTCACTTTCTTCTGACAGAACTGCAACTTTGAAGGAGACACCTTGTGTCCATTCCTTCCCAAATGGTTCAGTAGGGCAATGGTATCGGCTGTGCAGCCACTTTCTGTCTTAGCTGCAATCAGTAAGTCATCAATGTACTGTACTAGGACTGACTCGAATGGCAATTCTAACGCTTCCAAGTCTTTCTTTAGTATCTGATTGAAAATTGACGGTGACTCAGAAAACCCTTGAGGAATTCGACACCAACTGTAAACTCTGTCTAAGAATTTGAAACAAAAGAGAAATTGGCTGTCCTCATGAAGAGGCACCGAAAAGAATGCCTGTGACAAGTCGATGACTGAGAACCACTCAGCATCGCAAGGGACTTGAAACATTATCACAGCTGGATTCGGTACTACAGGGCAGCATTTGACTATGATGTCATTTATTTTCCTCAAGTCCTGCACAATTCGGACCTTTCCACTCGGCTTTATTAGTCCCATGATTGGTGAATTACATGGACTGCTTAACACTTCTTTCAGTACTCCCTGCTTTACAAACTCGTCAATCAGTTGGGCGACTTTCATGAGGGTGTCTTGTGCCATGTGGTATTGTGGGGTCTGGGGAAAGGTTGCATTGGGTTTTACAGTCACTTTCACTGGTTCCACTCCTTTCACCAATCCCACCTCTTTACCTGTCATATCCCACACTTCTTTTCCGACTGTTTCCCGTAATTCAGCTGGAATATCTTCTTCAGTTATCATCGGAAGAAGGTTAATCAGAGGATATTTTTCATCGACAACTTCCATCTCGTCCCCTTCTACACTGTCCTCCTCTTCCCCATCACTGCTCGTCTGAATTCTGATTCCATCGTACGAGCACATAATCGAACATCCCAATTTGCACAATAGGTCTCTCCCTAACAGTGCTATCGGGCTTGAGTCACATACCACAAAATTATGTAACCATTGGTAGTTACCAATGCTGATTGGTACTGGATCCGTGATTGGGTTCGTCAGGTACCTGTTTGCTACTCCCAACACTTGAACTGTTCTCCCTGAGAGGGGCAAATTTGGTACTTCAATGCTCCTAACAGTTGAACGTGTGGCTCCTGTGTCAACCAAGAATGAAACACGATGACCCATAACTTTTCCCTCCACATATGGACCCTTTTGATCAACTTCCAAGGATGCTGCAAGCACACAATTTCCCTCCTCATCTGAACTTTCACTCTCCCATACATTGTTTATTCCATTCTCACTGTGTAATGGGAACTGTTGTACTGTGCCGTTTGTACTCATCACCTGACTCGAGACCTGTGGAGGAAGCATCACTTGCTGCTGACTCATTGGTGCCAAGGGTATTTGCATTTGCTGATTAGGTACCATTGGTAACTGCTGTTGCATTGGCTGCATTTGTGTCATCTGCATACGGGGCATCTGCATCTGCTGCGGCTGCATAGGCTGTAATCCCTGCAGCTGATTTATGTTCTGAAAATTTGGGTTTGGACCTCTCACTTTCGGTCCCCTCATTGTCTGAAATGCATTGACATCGTTGTTTTGCTGACCAACGCCTGTACCTTCCTGCACTACCATCGGGCACTCGCGTTTCCAATGTCCGACGATCCCGCACACGTGACACGGCATCACCTTTTTCATTGCCTGCACACCATTCGGAATCACAGCAGTGTTCAAATCCGGACCATTATTTACAAAACCTCCTCTGCCTCTGCCTCTCACCTGTGGCTGAAACACCATATTTCCCTGCAGCTGCGGCTGCGGTACCTGCTGTTGGAACCCTTGCAACCCTTGCAACCCTTGCAGACCTGTCTGAGCTGCCTTAAGTTGCATCACCATCACTTTCTCTTTCAACCTTTTCTGTTTCACCTCAATTTCGTCGCTACAGTATTTCGCATAATTCAACACCTCATCAATCGGTTTCGACTGCCAACAAATCAAATGCGACTTTATCATCTGACTTATCTCTGGTCTCAGCCCTTCCACAAATCTGAACACAAAATGAAGCATGTCCTTCGCCTCTATTGTTTCCGTGCCACTGTAGTTCTTAAACGCCTTCAACAACCTCTCGTAGTAACTATGAATCGACTCTTTAGCCTCTTGGGCCGTTCGATCAATCTTCTGCCAATCCACGTTTTTCGCGGCAACCTTCGTCTTCAAATGCTCAATCACCTTATAGTACAAGCTCATCACCATAGGTGATGGTGCACCCGTATCCCTGTCTCTCTCTGGTTCACTTGTCGGCCAACCTACAGCCCTTTTGCAGTCTTCCCACAAATCTGCCGGAACCACAATCTCAAAGAGGGTGTTCAGGTCTTCCCAAAGACATTTTGCAAGCTTCACAAACCTTTCAGTCTGTTGATACCATTCAATCGGCTTCTCTCTCAGTTTGGGAAAATCATCCATAAAGGATTGAATGTCGCTTCTGTGCCACGGTACATGTATCAATTTTCCCCCTGCTGTCTCCCTCATTGGTAACATGGTTACTGCACCACTACTCTGTTGTCTTTTCTCCTTGTGCTCTGGGACACTGTCTTTCTTCTTTTCCTTTTTCTTTGCCCACCTGCTTTCCCATTTATCTAAGCACCTCCACACTTGTGCACTCTGCAGCAATTCTCTAAGGTGCGTCTTCATGCCTGCTGACCTCATGTGTTCAAAGTCTGTGGTCCCGAAATCCAATCTATAGCTCCTGCTCAAGTGTTTTGTCTTGTCTATCTCAATCCCGTTTTTGTCAGCTATTTCTTGCAACCTTCTGTGTACCTTGCTCACTTCTCTCGTAATCCTGGGACATAGATACCTCAGCTCTTCTTCCGAGTAGGACTCTAGCCTATTCACACCCATAGTCCCTTCCACCAACTCTTCTGCTTCCATGCTCAACCTTACCCTATTCAGGTAGTCTTCCCCCTTCCCACTTGTTGAGCTTTGGGTGGAATTCAGACTGTTGAACCACTGTGTCAGCTGATGCGCATTCAGCCCCATCAATGTAGCATTCACATCAACTGCCATCGATGGTTGCGGCAACTTTTCAGTGTGCGATGATAGCGGTATCATCAATGGGGGACTCGACCTCACCACTGTCGAATGAGCACATATGGGACTAAACTCCATCAAGGACCCTGATCCAGTTGGCTGAGCCGCTATCGGAGTTGTCCCTGGAGTGTTTTCTATGCACCTCCTTTCCATCCCATTCTGCAGCATTGATCCTTGACTGCTCATACCTGCGTTAGGCTGAACGTACAAAGGTACCGGAGGACCTACAGTAATGGGTAGGGTTATCGCATCTGGGTTCTGTCCATTCCCCAGGTTCTGAGGTATGTTCATTCCCACACCATGGGTCATCATTGCCGGCATGCCCATCTGACTCCCCGTCATCTGAGCATGTGCTGTTCCCCCCTGCATCTGCTTTTGAGGCATCAAAAACTGAGTTGATTCAGCTTGTGCCAATGTTGGGTTGCAACCATTCTGTACTCCCATTACGGTTGGATCTAGAATCATTCCCGTACTGTTATCACTGCTGTAGTACCTTAGGACCTGCGGCTGATAATTTTATGCTGGTTTCAATACAGGCACATCTGGATATATTCTCCTGACCTGCGGTATCTGCGGGGTGAACAGTAAACTCGGGTCCTTAGATCCCGATGGCGTTTCTGAACTCTGGGTTTCATTATTCTGTACCGGTGCCGGAGGGGCAGAACTGGTACTTGGACCTTGTCCATTCTCTGCATAAGGTGGTGGACGGTCGTTCAGCAATTGCATGATGAACTCCTCATCATCTGATTCGTCCTCCCTATCTTTGTAACATTTCCTGTCTGTCTTAGAGGTAGCTTTCTTGCCTGTCGCCTCTTCTTCTTTTGCAATTGCTGGAAACAATTTTATCCCCTGCAATACATCTGACCTCCACACCTTCTGTGCATTATCCCACCTAGCGTCCGCTAGTGTCTTTTCTGCCTTTCTCATCCTGGTCTCGAACTTCTTTTGCTGTTGTTGTCTAGCCATTAGTTCCCAAATCGCTAGAGCCTCAAACTGTGCTGGCCTTGGAGGTACCTTCATGTCGTACATCGCAAATCTCAAATTCTCTAGGATCCTTATATTGAATGTCCCATGGATCGGGAACGCTATGCTCCCATGTTTCTCTGTCAGCTTGTGCCATTGCTTTAGCCAAAGGCACGGAGCTACCCCTTTTTCCTCCATTACAATGTAAGCTGGTGTACCTTCGGGTGGCGTCTCCTCTCCTACGCTCGCTTTAATGTAAGACTCCCCCTTCATCGCACTCTTTAATGCTTTAAAAAATTTCATTTTCTCGTCTTTTATTTCACAAAGTTTGTAATCAATAAGTGACTTTAATTCCCGGAATACTCTTCGCTTGCCTTTCCCCTTCCAATCGAGCCCCACGGACTGCGTCCAATCCGTGCGCGACCCTTCTCTACAACCAACCTATCCCAGCGCGGCTCCTAGTGACGTCACACTCACACACACTGCGGCTGACAAAGCCTCGCGGCTAGTCCTCCTTCACTCAGCTCCTCTCGTAACAACTTCTAGCATGTATCGCGAGCAACCAAAATAATAATAAAACAGATCTGTTGGTTTACTACAGGAAGGGTAACACAATCGCTTCAGGACCTTAGGGATTTTTCGCTAGCCTCGGCAGTTATTCCATCTTTCTCGGTCCCCACTTTCGCAAGCAAATCTGACCCGCAGACCTACTCTCAACTTGTCAATGATCTATTCTAGTGCACTTAGAATTTTGTCAAAGCCCGAAGTCGAAGTTTCTTTCACTCCCTTAACACACGTACCGACTCGTTGACCACGCCCGATCAACCTACTAAACCGCCCAGACCACAACATAAAACAAGTGTCTCATACACTTTTCAACATACTCCGGAGTCTCTTGACCTCGCAGGGCCCGTCTCAACAACAACAACCACGTGGACCTTTTTCTGCACAAAGCGCCACACGCACATGAAGTTCGACGACTTCCCTACTCTCACACTCGGAGTCGCACCTCCGCTATTTTCTATGAAGTTCGACGACTTCTCTACTCCTACACTCGGAGTCGCACCTCCGCTATTCTCTAAAAATCCTCGCAACCTTTTCACACATCTGCGGCAGTAAGCTGTGCAAGCGCAAAATCCTAACTTCACTCATACCATCACTAGTACCGCCAACGCCGATTCCACACCTCCGTTCTCTCCATTCGCAAGCTCCGAGATCCCGGGAAAGTCGCGGGGGACTTAGCCCATCATCATTCTCTCAATCTGTTTTACCCAAGAAAAATCTAATTCAACTTCTCGAGTGGGGTCCCAAAGAGCGAAACCGTTAATTCAACACCATGGCCCTCATTCTGACCCTGGCGGTCGGTGATAAAGCGGCGGCCAAGCCGCCAACAGGCCGGCGGTCTAAAATATGCAATTCTGACCCTGGCGGGAACCGCCAACACAGCCCGCCAACTTAACACTCCGCCCGCCACAGCGGTACAAACAAACAGCGCGGCGGTTCCCGCCAACAGCCAGGCGGCAGACAATGTACCGCCCACCCTATTACGACCCACCAATCTGCCACCTTTTCCGGGGCGGGAGCACCGCCGATAAGAACACGGCGGAAACAGACTACGAACGGGAAAACGCTCACCTCTACGCACTCCACGCGAGATTCCGGCAGCATGGAACCAGAGTTGCAGGTCATCCCCGCACTCCTATTCCTGCTCATATACCAGGAGCACGCCCGGCGGCGCGGAAGACATCGGTGAGTACTGCACCTACGACACAGGGGAGGGAAAAGATTACCGGCACACACCCACCCACCCACACCCACTACAACACACACATCAATGCATTCCCACAGATCACTGTCAGAACCCACAAACCACCCCCCTCCGAAATAATGCAAAGACCAAAAGAAGAGATCATAAACGGGCAGATATATTGAAATATGGACACCAGTAATCGCAATAAATAAATAAACTATATACAAAATATATACAGCTACTAAATGTAGTCCAACCACTGTCCGTGGATCACAGGGTTCCTGTGCAAAGGGGCAAGGCCCAGTCCCACGACAAGAACTCCACGGAGAGAACACTGCAGGGGCATCAGAAAGAAAATCGGACAGGCACCTCAGGAGGAAGGGAAGGGGGGGCACCTCAGCCACTTGAGTACACGACGCCAGATCCACGAGGGGACTCCATGACCACTGGCCCATCCTGGGGAGAGCAAAGCCACAGTCCAAACAGTCCATACAGTGGGTGGCCTGCCCACTGGGCCATCCTGGGGAGAGCAAAGCCACAGTCCATACAGTCCATACAGTGGGTGGCCTGCCCACTGGGCCATCCTGGGGAGAGCAAAGCCACAGTCCATACAGTCCATACAGTGGGTGGCCTGCCCACTGGGCCATCCTGGGGAGAGCAAAGCCACAGTCCATACAGTCCATACAGTGGGTGGCCTGCCCACTGGGCCATCCTGGGGAGAGCAAAGCCACAGTCCAAACAGTCCATACAGTGGGTGGCCTGCCCACTGGGCCATCCTGGGGAGAGCAAAGCCACAGTCCATACAGTCCATACAGTGGGTGGCCTGCCCACTGGGCCATCCTGGGGAGAGCAAAGCCACAGTCCAAACAGTCCATACAGTGGGTGGCCTGCCCACTGGGCCATCCTGGGGAGAGCAAAGCCACAGTCCATACAGTCCATACAGTGGGTGGCCTGCCCACTGGGCCATCCTGGGGAGAGCAAAGCCACAGTCCAAACAGTCCATACAGTGGGTGGCCTGCCCACTGGGCCATCCTGGGGAGAGCAAAGCCACAGTCCATACAGTCCATACAGTGGGTGGCCTGCCCACTGGGCCATCCTGGGGAGAGCAAAGCCACAGTCCAAACAGTCCATACAGTGGGTGGCCTGCCCACTGGGCCATCCTGGGGAGAGCAAAGCCACAGTCCATACAGTCCATAACAGACCCCACTGCCACTGGAGGAGGCAAGTTGGCCAGAGGACATCCTGCAGCCCTGAACGAGATAGATACTGCCCTGCCACGTCTGCCAAAGGGCCAGCGGTTCTTGCCTTGAAGGGCCCAGTTCAGCGGTGCTTGAGACGGCGGGGCCCAGCGGAGCGGTTCTTGAGACGGCGGGGCCCAGCGGAGCGGTGCTTGAGACGGCGGGGCCCAGTTCAGCGCTCCTTGCCTTGAAGGGCCCAGCGGAGCGGTGCTTGAGACGGCGGGGCCCAGTTCAGCGCTCCTTGCCTTGAAGGGCCCAGTTCAGCGGTGCTTGAGACGGCGGGGTCCAGCGGAGCGGTTCTTGAGACGGCGGGGCCCAGTTCAGCGGTGCTTGAGACGGCGGGGCCCAGTTCAGCGATCCTTGCCTTGAAGGGCCCAGTTCAGCGGTGCTTGAGACGGCGGGGCCCAGTTCAGCGCTCCTTGCCCTGAAGGGCCCAGTTCAGCGGTTCTTGAGACGGCGGGGCCCAGTTCAGCGCTCCTTGCCTTGAAGGGCCCAGTTCAGCGGTGCTTGAGACGGCGGACGGTCTATGGCCAACTGCTAATTGCCTGGTGGTGCCCTCCTGGGCAGCGGGGATGGTGCTCCTTCACTGCCCACCTGGGCTGTGGGTGGTGGGGCCCTCCTGGCCAGCTGGGCTGGGTCCTCCCTGGGCAGCGGCTATGGTGTTGGTGGGCTCTCCCGGGGCAGCTGTGCCGGTTCCTCCAGGGGCAGCGGCTATGGGGGTTGTGGGCTCCTCCTGGGCAGCAGGCCTGCTGCCTGACCTCTCCGACTTGCTGCCCTTGCCCTCCTTAGTCGTCGGCCTGTGGCCCTTTCCTCCCTTTGGAGCTGTGGCTGGTGACTGTCTCTGGGTGGTGTCCGAGGGGGGATGTAGAAGGCGGGCTCCTGCGGCGCCCCTTCCGCCTTCTGCTCCTCTTCCCAGGGGGTGGGCTGGCTGTCCCCTTGCTGCTGGGCGAAGATCCAGACATGCGGGCTGGCGGGCTCCAATACCCCTGCACCCTTGTCAAGGGGGCTGCAGGGCTGGTGGTGGCTGAGGTGCTCTTCTTACCCCGACGAGAAGGAGGGGGGGGCTCAGGGTCAGGAAAGAAGTTAGTAGTGGCGAGGAAGAGCTTCTTGGGACAATGGAGAGTGGTAGGTACAGTGGGAATGGGAGTGGAGGGAGAGGATGTGGTTGTAGGTGAGTCACGTTTGCTGTCTTTGGGTGCAGGTGCAGGAGGGATAGGCTGTCGTGAGGTGGATGGCTGTTGGGTGGGTGGGTGACTGCGTTTGTGTGGTGTGGAAGAGGGGGTGACAGACACAGTGGGAGAGGACACAGGGGACGTGTAAATGGCAGTGGGGGTGGTGACTGCACGTGTGCGGACTGGAGTGGAGGGTGTGCTGGTGATGGAAACACTGGCTGATGGTGAGGTGAATGGAGGTGTGAGTGTAGACGTCACAGGGAGGGAGGAGGGAGACGAGGAGGTGGGGGTCACAGAGGTGGTAGTGACTGTTGGCATGTCTGCATCGGAATGTTGCGTGTGTGAATGTCTGCGTGATCTGTGGTGCTTATGTTTGGATGAGCTTCTCTTGGGTGTTGAGGTGTGTGCAGGCTGGTCTGATAGTGTGGGTGGGACAGGCAGAGGAACAGGAGACTGGGAGGAGGGAGTTAGTAGAGGCAGGCAGGAGACAGGGACAATGGCTGCCGTCAGTGCTGAGGCCAGAGCCTGGAACGATCGCTGATGGGCAGCCTGACCTGAATGAATGCCCTCCAGGTACGCATTGCTGCGATGAACCTCCCTCTCCACCCCCTGGATGGCATTCAAAAGGGTAGTCTGCCCAACAATGAGCGTTCGGAGGAGGTCAATGACCTCCTCACTGAGGGCAGCGGGGGTAACAGGGGCAGGGCCTGAGGTGCCTGGGGCGAAGGAGATGCCCGGCTTCCTGGCAGAGCGGGCACGGGGCGAACGCTGAGGGGCTGCTGGGAGGGCGGAGATGGTGCGCTGGGTGGCGGCTGTACCTGTAATGGCGGGGGGCACGGATGGTGCCACCCCCGCAAGGGAGCCCCCTTCCGAGGACGTGTCCGTGTCGCTGCAGGGTCCAGTCGTCCCCGTCGTGGAGCTCCCCTCGCCCTCCGTCTCACTGGTCCAGTCTGACTCTGTGGCATGGCCCTCCTGGGCCATGTGAGATGCAGCTCCCTCCTGCCCCGATGCCACTTCTCCTCCGCCTGATGATGCTGATGCACACAAGCACAGAAAGACAAACAAAAAGGGGGGGGGAGAGAGAAATAAAGGGATATTGAGTACATGGATCTCCGGTACAGTTAGCGGACATGACAGACACAGATGCCCCCTGCACTAAGTTGCGCACTTGGGGTCCGCTACGCATTCCGTGGAACATGCCCTACACGCCTAGAGTTGACAACTGCACCCATGGATGACACGGCCCAGGGATGGCTGTACTGACAAACTACTGAGGGTGGTGGCTGGGGACACAGGGGCTTACGGGGGTGCCCAGCCTACAGATATCGCCCTGGCCTAGGGGGACCCCCAGCCATCCTCCCCCAACCAGACACCTCCACTGCGCGACAACAGAGTAGATAATGCTTGTACTCACCCCCTTGTGTCTGCTGTGCTGCCCTCACGCGCCCATCCAATTCAGGGTAGGCCACCGCCAGGATCCGGAACATCAGGGGGCTCAGTTGACGGCAGGCACCCCGCCTACGTTGGGAGGCCATCCCCAGCAGAGACTCGGCGGTCTTCTTGGTCCCGCGGCGGATGTCCTCCCACCTCTTGCGGCAGTGGGTGCCCCGTCGATGGTGGACCCCCAGGGTCCGGACTTCCTTGGCGATGGCACGCCAAATCCCGATCTTCTCATGGGCGCGGACCTATGTGACACGTACAGGGAGGGAGAAATACCACGTTCAAGTTTGTCAGCATTTTCCTTTCCAGTGGCCCAACGCCCCCCATCCCCGCCAGGCCCCCCGCCATGCCCAACATGCCCCCCATCCCCGCCAGGCCCCCCGCCAGGCCCAACATGCCCCCCATCCCCGCCAGGCCCCCCGCCATGCCCCCCTCCAGGCCCAACATGCCCCCCATCCCCGCCAGGCCCCCCGCCAGGCCCCCCGCCAGGCCCAACATGCCCCCCATCCCCGCCAGGCCCCCCGCCATGCCCCCCGCCAGGCCCAACATGCCCCCCATCCCCGCCAGGCCCCCCGCCAGGCCCAACATGCCCCCCATCCCCGCCAGGCCCCCCGCCATGCCCCCCGCCAGGCCCAACATGCCCCCCATCCCCGCCAGGCCCCCCGCCAGGCCCAACATGCCCCCCATCCCCGCCAGGCCCCCCGCCATGCCCCCCGCCAGGCCCAACATGCCCCCCATCCCCGCCAGGCCCCCCGCCAGGCCCAACATGCCCCCCATCCCCGCCAGGCCCCCCGCCAGGCCCCCCGCCAGGCCCAACATGCCCCCCATCCCCGCCAGGCCCCCCGCCAGGCCCAACATGCCCCCCATCCCCGCCAGGCCCCCCGCCATGCCCCCCGCCAGGCCCAACATGCCCCCCATCCCCGCCAGGCCCCCCGCCAGGCCCAACATGCCCCCCATCCCCGCCAGGCCCCCCGCCATGCCCCCCGCCAGGCCCCCCGCCATGCCCCCCGCCAGGCCCAACATGCCCCCCATCCCCGCCAGGCCCCCCGCCAGGCCCAACATGCCCCCCATCCCCGCCAGGCCCCCCGCCATGCCCCCCGCCAGGCCCAACATGCCCCCCATCCCCGCCATGCCCCCCGCCAGGCCCAACATGCCCCCCATCCCCGCCAGGCCCCCCGCCATGCCCCCCGCCAGGCCCAACATGCCCCCCACCCCCGCCAGGCCCCCCGCCAGGCCCAACATGCCCCCCATCCCCGCCATGCCCCCCGCCAGGCCCAACATGCCCCCCATCCCCGCCAGGCCCCCCGCCATGCCCCCGCCAGGCCCAACATGCCCCCCATCCCCGCCATGCCCCCCGCCAGGCCCAACATGCCCCCCATCCCCGCCAGGCCCCCCGCCATGCCCCCCGCCAGGCCCAACATGCCCCCCACCCCCTCCAGGCCCCCCGCCAGGCCCAACATGCCCCCCATCCCCGCCATGCCCCCCGCCAGGCCCAACATGCCCCCCATCCCCGCCAGGCCCCCAAGCCAGCCAGTGTCCCCAAATCCAGATTGAATTAAACTCACTTGTTGGTCTGGAGGACCGTAGAGTAGCGCATACTGGGGGAGGACCCCATCCACGAGTTTCTCCAACTCCTCTCCAGTGAAGGCAGGGGCCCTTTCCCCAGGTGCAGCAGCCATTGTCCCTTCCAGACCGAGGTCACAGCAACACTTGCAGTATAGGTCCTCTCCTGTGAAAGTTCAAGTCGCAAGTGGATAAGTAGATAGAAAATGGCGGTGACGTCCGCGGCGGTGCGTACCGCGGCGGTGCGTCCCGCCACCGCCGGCGCCCTTCGCCATTGGCTCCTGAAACCCATAGGCTTCAATGTTAACCAATGCGGCTTTGCGCCGCTGTCTTCGCCCGCCGCCCGCCGCGGTGTGCCACGCCAGCGCATTGACCTCACATCCCATTGTCACACTTCACAGGTCAGGCAGCCGCCATTTCCAGGGCCCACATGGCTCAATTTCAACTGCGTCACACAGGCCTAGGCCTTGCATAGCCACTCAGACACGCCATTCACTGCATAGAGAATCGTATACTGTGCTAGCTGTGAGTACGTACCTGTGGGTTGCTTGACTGTGTGCTCCATGTTGTCCTTCCTAGGCACCGTCCGCTGGGTTGGGCGAGGAGACGGATGAATCCTCCCGTGTACCGACCGCTGGTGGACCTGTCGACAATGGAAGAACGCCACATTATCCTGACCTACCGTCTTAACCGTGCCACTATCCATGAACTGTGTGCCCAGCTGGAGCCCGAACTGATGTCCCCCATCAGCCAACCCACAGGGATTCCCCCTCTGGTGCAGGTCATGTCAGTACTCCATTTCTTGGCAAGTGGGTCATTTCAGACAACCGTGGGAATTGCTTCTGGGATGTCTCAGCCCATGTTTTCGAAGGTGTTATCCAGAGTGTTGTCTGCCCTGATGAAATCCGTGAGGAGCTACATCATTTTCCCTGAGGTGGGCGAATTGGCTACAGTGAAGGGTGATTTCTACACCCTTGGACATATTCCCAACGTAATTGGTGCCATTGATGGGACCCATGTGGCTTTGGTTCCCCCAAGAGACAGGGAGCAGGTGTACAGGAACAGAAAAAGTTACCATTCAATGAACATCCAGGTGGTGTGTTTGGCTGACCAGTACATCTCGCATGTAAATGCCAAATTCCCAGGGTCAGTGCATGACGCCTACATCCTAAGGAATAGCAGCATCCCTTACGTGATGGAACAGCTACAGAGACACCGTGTATGGCTAGTGGGGGAGTCTGGGTACCCCAACCTGTCGTGGCTACTGACCCCAGTAAGGAATCCCCGGACCAGGGCAGAGGAACGGTACAATGAGGCCCATGGGCGTACTAGGAGGGTGATCGAACGCACCTTTGGCCTCCTAAAGGCCAGGTTTAGGTGCCTGCATATGACAGGTGGATCCCTAATGTACTCACCTAAGAAGGTGTGTCACATCATCGTGGCCTGCTGCATGCTTCACAACCTGGCTTTGCGCCGCCAGGTGCCTTTCCTGCAGGAGGATGGTCGAGACGGTGGTGTTGTGGCAGCGGTGGAACCTGAGGAGAGTGACGAGGAGGAAGACGACGGGGCTGAAACAGACAACAGGGACAGAATCATTGAACAGTACTTCCAATAGGACACAGGTAACATTTCAAAGATAATTTAGTAAATGTTAACTACTCTCCAGCATCTCTGCTGCCTGTCTATTTGCCCCAGTGTATGATGACTGAGTTTTGGCTTTTCCCTCCCTATTTCAGATCTGGGGTCCCCACTACGAGTCCTGTGCTTCGTTTCCCCATGGACTACAGCTTTGTGGCAGCTGTTTGTTGACTTCACCATGTACAAGGACATATTTGCACTGTCATGTCAATTACAATATATTGAAATCACAGCCAATTTCAGATATTTTGGTGCAAAATAGGTGTTTATTGAAGTGCTCAAAATGGGATGGGTGGTTTCAAGTGGGTGGGGGCTATGGTGAAGGAATGTCCATGGCAGAGTCCAGAGTAACAGTCACACAGGTGCATTGTCCAGAGGCCTGTGGAGAGATGGAGCATGGGCAGTTCAAGGATGGACAGGGTGACAATGTGGGACAGTGGGATGACATCAGGTGGTATCCATTGCTGGCGGGGGTCTTGACATCCTACTCTGTCTTCTTGCGAGATCTCAGGGCCTTCTTGCGGGGTGGTTCTTCTCCTGCAGGAGGTGGGGGTCTGGTGGGCTGCTGCTGTGCGGGGGCCTCCTGTCCACTAGCGCCGGCGGAGGTGGTTGGCTGTTCTTGGTCCAGGCTAGTGGCAGGGGCCCTTGGGTGTTGTTCAGTGTCCGCCCTGGTGTTTACGAGGTCCTGCAGCAGCCCTACCATGGTAACCAGGGTGGTGTTGATGGCTCTGATGTCCTCCCTGTACCCCCGATAGTGTTCCTCCTGCAGTGCCTGGATCTCCTGGAACCGGGCCAGTACCGTCGCCATCGTCTCCTGGGAGCGGTTGTATGCTCCCATGATGGTGGTGAGGACCTCGTGGAGAGTGGGTTCCCTGGGCCTCTCCTCCCCCCCCTGTCGCACAGCTGCCCTCCGAGTTCCCCTGTTTCCCTGGGCCTCTGCCCCCTGGCCGGTGTGCCCACTACCACTGCCCCCAGGTCCCTGTTGTTGTTGGGGTGGTGGGTTATCCTGGGTGCCCTGTAGTGGTAGACACACCGCAGATTGACGCGCCCTGGAGACAGAGGCATGGGCCCGCTGGGTGGGAGCTGTGCTGGTGTTCCGAGAGGGGTTAGGGTCTGTAGTGGCCTGGGCCTGTGTGAGGGGAACCGACTGTCCAGAGGTCCCCGATGGTCCGGGCTGGTCATCGGTGTCCAGGTCGACAGAGCTGCTGTCATCGCTGACGGCCTCTTGGGTGGGGGGTGTGGAGAATTCTGGCCCCTCCGCCGCGGTGTGTTGACGGTCGGGTCCTGCAGGGGTATAGAGGTATGGTTATAGTTTCAATGTGTGGCATATGGGTGTATCTGTGGGTTCTCGTGTCCCCAAGTGCTGGCATTCGTGTGTGGGGGCTTTGGTGAGGGTGGCTTGTGGGGGGGATGTGTATATGCATTGGGCATGCTTTGGTGATGGGTGTCCATGCTTAGTGGACGCATGCAGGCCTATGTTTTGGGATGTGTGGGTTGTGATGGTGAGACATTGGCGGGGAATAGGTGTGCTGGGGGTGGGGGTGAGGATGGTGGTGGGGGTGAGGATGGTGGTGGGGGTGAGGATGGTGGTGGGGGTGAGGGTGGGGGTGAGGATGGGGGTGGGGGTGAGGGTGGGGTTCGAGGATGGGGGTGAGGGTTGGGGTCTGATTTGGCATGCAGGTGGGGGGGAAGCAGTATTGAAGCTTCAACTTACCAGTATCCATTCCTCCGCCGACTCCTGCGAGGCCGTCAGGATGCAGGATGTTCAAGACTTCCTCCTCCCATGATGTGAATTGTGGGGGTTGAGGTGGGGGTCCTCCGCCAGTCTTCTGCACGGCGATGTTGTGCCTGGATACCATGGAACGCACCTTCCCCCGTAGGTCGTTCCATCGCTTCCTGATGTCTTCCCGATTTCTGGGGTGCTGTCCCACTGCGTTCACCCTGTCGACAATCCTCTGCCATAGCTCCGTCCTCCGGGCAATGCTGGTGTATTGTATCTGTGTGCCGAACAGCTGGGGCTCTACCCGAACGATTTCCTCCACCATGACCCTGAGTTCTTCGTCTGTGAAGCAGGGTTGTCTTTGGGGTGCCATGGGGTGGTGTGTATGATGTGTGGGGTGGAGTATGTGTATTTAAGTGAGTTGAGTGTGGTGGTGTGTGTTGTTTTGTGTGTGGATAGTGTGTGGGTGATGGTGTTGAGTGGCTGTGGCTGTTATTTTTTGGATGCTGGTGTCTCGCTCTTGCCTTCTTTACGAATTTTTTAGCGTAGGGGTTTGTGGGTGATGTGGGTGTGTGTTTTATATTGTATTGTGTGTGTGGGAGTGGTGTGTGTATGTGTATCAGGTGTGTGGGATTCAAATCGTCCAATGTGGCTGGGTTTTGTTCGTTTGTGTGTATTCTGACCGCGGCGGTGTGTCCCGCCAATGGAATACCGCGTTTGAATGACCGCCGCGTGGATTCGTGGGTCGTAATGGCATGGGCGTATTTCTGTTGGCGTGACGGTGGAGGTTTTGTCACCTCCACCTTTCCGCCGACCGCTGGTCTGGCGGTCTGTTGTGGCGGTCGGATTTTCGGAGGTTTGCCTTCTGCGGGTCAGAATGACCGTGGCGGGTTTCCGCGACCGCGGCGGGATTATGGAGGATTTCTGACCGGCGGTAGGCGCCTTTTACCGCCGAGGTCAGAATGACCACCCATGTACTTTAAGTATGAGGGTCCCAAAGGGCGTAACCATCCTCTGCTACCATCAACTGGTAGAGCGTTCCGTACTTATAAATTACCTGTGTGGGGACGCTCTTGGGGTCGATGAATCTTTTGACCTTGTGGGGCTCTCCTCACACTTGAGTAATCAATTTAATCAACTCAATAATCAATAACGAACATAAGCAATGCCCTGATCAACATAACACTTCACAATTAATCCAGAATACATTTCGACGAAACCATGACCTTTCGGTCACGAATAACCACACCAATTTATTGCCAAGTTAGTTAATTTATTTCCCTATATTAACAAAGCTAGCACAATATAAATGTGTCTCAACACCAAATGATATATGTAAATGAACATTAATAGCTGTCCATAACGACGAAACAGATGCAATCTATGCAGCATTTGAATAACAATACCTTCGATAATAGCAATGCAAACCACTAAAACTATAATCTGTAATGAGCTAATAGCATACATTGGTCAGCATAAAAAGGTCTCAAATTGCATCGTGCGACAGATGAATCCTCATCTATCCTCAAATTAGCATCGGCATGTGGGACTTCATGCAAAACAATTTAGCAACATTAATTTGGAAAACTCCTAACTAGGGCTCTTATCAAAAATCAGCAGTTGGTTACCTAAAAAGAACACAATGCAATTGTACAATTTCCTCTCATATTTACCAAATCCAATCAGCATTCAAGGAAGTCTTCGTCTCACAGGTACCGGATTCAATCAGCATGGGACGGGGCAAAGGGGCAGGGTGGACGGGGCAATTGCCTCACATCTGCAAAAGGACAAAACTATTACTTCATGCAAAGGGACAAATCAAAGTTAAAGTCTCTAGGGCGAGAATTACTTAAAGTCTCTTTCTCTCGATTAGAGAAAGCATCAAAGTCTCTCAAAATGGCGTCGAACATCAATTGGCATCGTAGAAGATAGGCAATAATGTCCGATAGGTAATGGCCGCTTTCTTCCTCGTGCACCTGATTTTTATAGACAACAGTTCAAATCCAGAAGGTTCTTCCATTGGAGGGTTCATAGGTTAGCTTCAAATTGTCCAATCAAAAACTACAGTTTACAAGCTTCTACCTAAGCATACATTATCCTTGGAGTCGGGAACGTAAGTTGCAACATATTTTACCAATTAACTCACTTTCAGAGCTTCCATTGTCTGCACCTGCAGATTGACCTTGGAGTGGAAAAGAAGATGCCAGGCTGGCACGAAACCTTAAAGATAAGCATGTGAACGGTCCCACTGGAAAAGTACAGCTTCAAGCAAGAATACACTTTTATTAGCACATTGGAAAAATACGGGCATCTAAACCGTGAGACACGGCAGCTAGGCCAAAGCCTCCACTAAAGTTATGCTAAGCTAAAACATTTCTAACAAGCAAATCATGGCACACGTTTACGATTATGTCAAACTAGTACAATTCTAATACATCACGTTATATAAAGCACGCTTATAAATGTTGGCAAACTACTCTGAGGGCACATTTGTCCCCGTACAATCTTTATTAGTTCGATTAAAGTCACACTCGATTATCGCAGTACTACGTTTAAGTGCTAATAAATATAAAACCTTAATTTCAGCTTCATCACTGTCTATCTCAGTTTGCAGAAGCAATTATGGGTATTGATGTGGTAAAGACCCACTGATAGAAATGTGTCCTGGGGGGGCAGGGAAAAATCTCAAAACGTCAGTGGCCAAAACGTGTTCCAATCATTAGTTTCATGTGCATTGCCAAGGGGAGTAGGGAAAAGGTCAGTACATGTTCCCTACGGGCAGACTTGAGTATATGTTGCTCCTTTACCCCAAACATGTTTCAGTGTTTGTGGTAATTTGAGTACTCTGTGCTCAGAGCTTTTCATTGCCCTGCCTCATTCTGATGCTCAAGCATGCATTGCCCACCTCACAAACGTTCCCTATTATTTTCGGCTTAGACATGCAAGCCAGACTGTGCTGATCATTCGAACATTAAGAGCTTGAGCATGCCGAGTGAAAGGCTCGGAAAGACCATTAGTGTCTGCAGTATCCCAAGGTTGGTACAGGGTGTATATGCGCCTCAAGGTAAGGTGGCACAGACTCCTTTATTAGGAAAAATCGTAATTTAACGATCTTCGCTCACTATTCTAACCAGGATTCGGCGTGAGAACTAAATAGGCCGGGGCACCAAAATAAAAGGGGCCCCCAATTGCGAATCAGGTATCTAAGTGTGGTCCATATTGGCAAATCAACCAGTTTTTGATTTGTATAAGCACACTGTTTGGATTCTTTACGAGGTATGGGAGACTGGATGTTTGAGTACTTGCTGCAGGAAATGTGTGTATTAATATCAGGAATTTAACTACAAAAACAGCCTACTTAGCAATAAAACTGTCTCACAAAGAGCCAAAATGCCAGCCTATACACCGACCTGCAGACCGCCCTGTAGGGCAGCCTGATCCTGATTCTAGCATCACTACATTAAAAGGTCATTTCGTTCACTAAAACGTCTTCTCTCAAGAGAAGCAGCTACGCCTTTACATAATCCTGAAATGATACGCCACTCTAGCACTCAGTAAAGAGAACCATTTCTTATTTCTATTGGCTAGCCACTTCAAAGGGTGTGGCATTCAGTGCAAACAGCTAATGGGGTAATGCCAGAATCTATGAATGGTTTCACTGTGTCTGAGGCATTGCAATCTGGTAAAGGTGGCTAAAAAAGATGTGTATTTTGGAACCATATGGACAAAACTCCATGAGCCTGGATCACCTTAGGCAGAGACCCCATACTGCCATGGCATCTTTTTTTCAAAAGCTATGGAAACAACATGGCTGTTTTACATCTCCAAAGGCAGCAATGCTCTGTGAGAAAGCTCCCCTCTCCGTCTGCTAGTAGCGCTTTGAAGAAAACGGGTGCAGGACAGACAAAATATTTTTTACATCTAGTTGCATATGGAACGGATTTCACATCCCCTTGTTCATAAACTTTAATTTTGAATCCAGACATCTCCCATTCAAGCAGTGGCAAATCATTAAAAACACACGAAAGTTAACAGCTGTAGGAGCTGACCCAAATCCTACCAGCTCACTGTGCATCTTATTGTAAATTGATAACATGAGGTCACCAGGAACACAGCTGCCTTTAGGCTGAACGTAAAAGTATAGTCTTCTCTTTAGAAGAATCATATAGCTGTGGTGAGGACAGAGCATTTCCCCTTTTCTGCAGATAATAGAGAAACACTCATTTAGGACCAGATATTCCTCCTGAAACTGGGAAGGGTTTGACAGAAGCTGCAGTATAAGCAATGTTAGCCAGCAGATAATTCTGCATTAGGGCTTGGAACAGAAAATCCTCTCAGAAAAACAGATTTCTAAAATATGCCTTTCTTGGTCGAAAGTTGTGTGGTCCCCGATGGGAAGAACTGGTAAAGAAGGCATCAGAGAATGCCAAGCCATCAATGCTCATTCAGCCAGAGCCTATAACAGTGGCCAGGGGCCAGCAAACTCCCAACCTACTGCTTCTCCACCCGAATTGCTTCCCACATTACTATGTGCATCTCCTGTCATCACTTTGAGTGCCCTTCGATCATTCCATGTAGGTGGCGTTTAATACTGTATACAATTTCTAGTGAGGCAAACTTGAGTATGTTATGCTCATGCTTACAGGGCAGGATGGAGTACTTTGTGCACATTCCATAAGGGCAGTTTTGAGTACTGTTTTCTCATTTCATAGTATGCATGCAGATTTGTAGCGCACACTATCACCCAGGATAGTGTCCTGTTGCCATATGGGGTATCCATAATGGCAGGTTTAAATACTGGGTACTCGTTCCATGCATGGTGCTCTGAGAATTTTTTATTTTCACTCTGAAAATATCCCCACATGCAAGAGTGAGTGTATGGGCTCAATCCGCATTGTCATCGTTCGACTGGGGCAGACTGCAGTAATCTGTGCTCATTCCTTGGACACAGTTTGAAACCTTACATCTTTCCATTGACTTACTAGTAGGCTTGAGGACTTGTTGGTCATTTCTTAAGGAGGTTTCAGTCCATTCTCATTATCGATTTAAGTATTTCCTATTTGATGCTCTCAGGCTGATTTACTTTGCGCTTATTCTCTGCAGGCAGTTTTGAGCATTCGGGCTCATTCCCTATTACCAAGTTTGTATACCTTGTGCTTATTTCCTACAGGCATGCTAATGTACGTTTTACTTATTGTGCAGGCAGGTTGATGTACTTCACGCTCGACACTTTTTGATAATTCCCACAGGCAGGTTTGAGCAGTACCTGTCTTCAACATCCTGCGTCCACATTGTACTGGTTTAATTGTTGACGTGCCATAGGGCGCAAGCTGTACCATTCTGCACATGAGTAGTGCACCACATTTTGACGTCCATTCGGTCTCCCACCACTGGAAATTGTCTTGCTGAGTAGAGCCTTTGCTGTTAGTAAGTAAAGAGTTACCAGGGTGCTCTGTGCATTACCTAACTCTACCATAAATACACGTCCACTGAAATGGATGACTCTGCTAGGCTTTTCTGGGCAGATGTGATCCCTGCTAGAAAAGTGCATGATTGATTGTCTCTTTATAGTAACGGAGCTGATGCTATGCATCATGGTTACCACTGCAATGTATCATTTGGTGATTCATGTTTCTGCTTTGCAGTAAACATATTTCAACTGTAAAAATATGTTGGACGATGCAGGGCAGGGGTCAGCAGAGAGAATGAGATTTTTAGCCCTGTGAGCAGTTGAACTTTATCTGTCAGTGACAAGTAAGAAGAATGAAAAGAAGGATGGTACACAAAAGATGTAATGGTAAAATCATGCTTTCATGTGATCCATGGCTTCCAGAACAATATTTACACAGCTACTTTTCAGTTTACAGTGAAAAACTGCCGGTGAATCGCAAGTGTCTCTTGGGGAGGGAGTGACTTGACAATAAGGAAGAGTTCAGGGCATTTGTTGCTAGCCTGAGACATCAATGTTTAACAGCTGAGATCATTATACACAACATCACTGGCAAAGAAACTTTAGATACCGTCGAGCTAAGCTTGGGGGGATGTGGCCTGTGCCTAAAATACAAAACTTCAAAAACTGAAAATACACCACTGAGTGAGCTTTTCCCTCAGTCTATGAGACTCTGAGTGATTCCTTCATAAAGCCGGTGGAGCAAGAAAAAAATGTTAATTAGTAATTGTGGAATTGTATTTTTGTTGTAGACAGATAATGTTAATTTCTGAAAGCAACTAACTTTGACAAGCTTATGTAAAGGATTCTTTAAATGCAGGCGGTATTTCTTTAGATATTAATTACTCATCCGGTTAACTTGTGTAATAGGAAACTGTATGATGGTGTTTCATGTTAAGTCATTTTCAAATTGTGAGGCTATTATTTCTACCCAATGTGTGAGGCGTATCTGGGGTCAGAGTTAAGGCTAATGTGCCATATAATATGAGTCTTCCATGTCTTTTAACGTCTTGTGCTGGCACTATCTACACCCTGTCAGCCTTAACAAAACTTTAACTTCTATGTACCTTTTTGTTGTTTCAGATCCAATCCTGCAACATTAGTGGACCTTAGCTTTAGCGCATTTCAGCGCCAGATGTATTATTACTAAGTATTAATGGCCCCAGGCATTAATTGCCATTAATAGTACCCTTTATTGAGTATCAATGATGTGGAGGTATTTGATGGCCTACCACAGTGCTAAGGATGAGGCATATTTAATTAGGTCTCTGCCCCAAAGGGGATTATCAGCCTCTCCCTCTTTTTCAAGAGCAGTAGGTTGCTTTGTAGCTTCCCCTCCTAGGGTGGTTGGCTATATCTGCCCCACTACCTTGTCCATCAGTAAAAGCGATTTTAATACTCACTGCCTTGCCAAATAGGGGGATTTCTTGCTGCTCCAACTTGCCCAAGAGTAGGAGTATTTGATAGACAGTCAGGATAGTCAGGAGGAACTTCGAAGCCCCCATGTTGCCCATTGGCATAGGACTTCATGCCTCGCCCAAGGGACGGGGGTGGAATTTGGTACAGAAAAGATGAAGGACTATAACGCCCACCTTGCATTACTAACCCGCTTGTATAGACCAACAGCAGGGTATTTAGTGTGCATTACCCATCTGCCTTGCACAATGGTGTGAGTAGTTGAACCCTGATTTGCTGACGGACCAAGGAATGTTGGTCCCCTCAACTTTACTTGCCTTGCCCAAGGGTGCAAGAATTTTAGTGCTTATTTCTGCATGTGTGGTCCAGGATTGATGGGGATAAAGTGCCTATCACACCCCAATCTTGACCAAGAGATTGGGGTGTTTTGTGCACCTCTACCTCCTGCCACCTTTCCCAAGAGCAAGGAGGTACTTAGTGCCTGTTATCCCCTAGCTATTCTCAAGGATAAGAGGTACTTAGTATGCTCCTTTCCTACAGGGGAGCGAGTAGAGACCGGCTTCTGTGGCAGGTCAAAGGGCTGCTAACTCAGGCTGAACTGAATGGTGCCACATTCCAGCCAATCACACAATGAAATTGGCTGGAATTCCTCTGATGGATTCAACCTACTCAGATTGCATGATCTTCGAAAACAGTAGCATTTGGGAGTCGAGTATTTTACATTAAAAAAAAAACGAGCCCAGGTTCTTGAAGAAAATTAAGGGAAATGTGCAATGTGTTCAAGAGGCTGAACCGCAGCACCAGTGAATGCAGTGCCACTAAGTTGAGTGCTATAAAAAGGGGCACACACTTGGAGGCTGTGGTCATGAACCTGGCCCCAAGCAGTCTAGCTCCCCTTCATTTATCCGCCTGGCTGCGCCCAGCCTTCAGAGTGCATGCAGTGTCACTTCATGCCTTAGTGGCCGGGTGGCCCATTAATCCCTTTCCACGTCAGTTGGCAAACATGCCTTTCTAGCTGCTTTGGATAATCTCTTGGGTTGAGCAACTCACAGATAGTCGTAAAGGGCTTGAGTTCAAGCAGGACTGGGTTGCGGATGGTATCGCGGACTCCTTGGCAGGCCCTATCGTCCATCACCCTCACCAACGCAAGAAGCCCATCAGTATTGTGGGTCTCTAATAGGGGTGTTCTGGACCTGTAAGATGGTGTTCCATCTTCTGGGTATGTCTTGCACTGGTGCATTGGGACTGTCCTTCACATCTGGTGTGCGCTTTAGCTCCCACTCCTCCACTCCCACTTTACTCTCTGGGTGCAATGCTGTCTGTACCTTCTTGAACCAGGATATATTCCTGGTCACGACTTCCCTTCCTCTCTGAGGCCTGGCCATTGCTCCATGGATCTGTGTGATGCATCTGGGTCCTCTCTCAAAAGATATTCTGAGATTCCACCCTGGTGGTCCTTGAGCACAGCATGATCACCCACTTGCTGTCTGGGTGTTTCAGGGTTTCTGATAAGCAAGACTGACTGGCCCAGTCATTCATGGTCCTCCTTTTGGCATAAGTTTGTGCTACATCCAGTAGTGCAGGTCTCTGTGATGGTGCTTCAGGGATGCTGTACTGAAGTGGTCCCCGGAACATCAAATCGGCTGGGGCGAAGGACATGGTGCTGTGGGGTGTGTGTATCTGTATATTCACAGAAATGGATGCAAGCAATACTCCATGTCATTGCCTTGATCCATCCTGATCCTAAGTGCCTTATTCAGCGTGCACATTAAATGCTTGACTTTTCTATTGGCTTGAGGCCAATGGGAGGTGATCTTGGGGGAATCCTGCAGTGTCTGCTCCCTAAGGTGTTGAGGTAATCTGTAAACTCAGATCCCTGGAACGAGAGCCCATTGTCTGTCTTGACTTGCTGGGTGGCAAACATCATAAATGTCTTCTCTAGGGCGGGTCTGATCTTGTGGGATGACGTGGACGATGTGAGCTCCACCAACGAGTTATTCAACTGACTGTCCAGGATCACCACTGTGGTTCGGAAATCAGGGAAGCATACTTAGCTCTGCCCAGGGTGTGAGGCTTGTCAGTAGTGAATGGGGCAGGGTTCCCCCCCTCTCCCAGTGAATTGACAAGGCTTGCATAGCCTCACTTTCCCCTTCACCAGGCCGTCCATTGCGGGGAAACACGCTTTGAATTTGAGCCTTGCTTTAGTCTTTGTAATTGCTTGGTTGCCTTGTTGCACCAGTTCTATGAACAGGGACCATAGATACAGGAGCACCACGCTGAATCTGTCCCTTGCACTAGTCCTTCTGCTTTGGAGTTGAGCTCCTCTCAGAGTCTCCAGAGTTGGCTCATCATAAGCTTCTTTGTTGCCACAATTTTTGCAGCTTCCAGGAAGTGCTTCCACCTACGATGGAGCATCACAATGATCGCCTCCACCGTGGCATCCGTGATCTCTTCCATCATTATGGCCTTGTTCATGCTCCTCTGACAATGCTTCTGATGAATTCTTTCTCAGCATTTGTCACACTTCCAATTGTTTGTGGGTGCCAGGACAGGTAGTCCACTGGATTTCTTGCTCCTGGCTGATACACGACCTCAGAGTTGTACAGTTGTAGCTGTACAGCCCACTTTTCAATCTGTGAGGACAGATGACGGGATGTGCCCGTGAAGAGAGGGTTGAGTTGTTTGTGGTTGGTGACCACCCAGACGTACCAGCCTTAGAGGTAAAGATAAAAGTGACGGCAGCTCCACTGAAGCCAGATCTTCCCTTTTGACCAGTACGTATTGGGCTTCTGCTCCCATTAGAAATCTGCTGCATATGCCAGGCCCCTGCAGATTTATCCTGTGTATGTACCACTACTAGCCCCACAGGGCTGGCTTCCATAATGGCCTCCTTCTAGCGACGGGGTCACAGTATGCCTTTATTGAATCTTTGAGCCTTATTCTTGTGATTTCTTGGAACACAGCATATGTTCACTCATCCCAGTTCCAAGGGGTGGCTGTCTTTGAGGGTGCTCAATGGGTTTGAGACAGCACTGGGCACCTGGATATGAAGCAACCACAATAGGTGCCTTCCCCAGGAAGCTTCTTACCTCCGTCATATTCTGGGGAGTGGTTGCGGTGTGAATGGTGTCAGCTTCTTCTGGTCCATTCCCAGCTCCTCCTTGGAGATCACAAAACTGAAGAAGTCTGGAGTTCTCAAAGAATGAACACTTGCGTTAGAATAAAGTTAGGCCTTTGCTTGAGATCCTTGTCAGTGTGGACATGGTGGCTAGGCACGGTGTTCTTACAGTGTCACCGAGTCTATTCAAATATCATTGCTGATATTCAGGACTAGTCCTGACAATGTCTCTTGTATTGTGATCTGGAACACTTCGGCGACTAATGATGTGCTGAAATAAAGATGCTTGTGTCGCTGCAGCCCTGGTTGCTTGAAAAAGGTAGTTGTATAACAGCTGCCTGGATCCAGCTCTAGTTGGTGGCACCCTGCACTGAGGTCCAAATTTGGGAACACTGTGCCCCGTTTAGGTTGGTGATGATGTCATCTTTTGTTGGGGTCTGGTGCCTCCTTCTCCTGATGGCTTTGTTGGAAGCCTCATATAGTTTAATTCCAAATGCATTTGGACACAGGAGTTTGAGGACATAACTTGAAGTCTACTAGCCTGAAATGTATTGGGGTTCAAATAGCATGGGATTGTAAAACCATTTTTTAATTATGGAAATTAAGGAATGGAGTGGTTATACACCTGGAACTTGGTCACACTGTGCAAACAAAATCCTAATAAAATGAATGATTCATGACAATTTGAACTTTTTGGTTATTAAGATGGATAGAATGAAACTATGATAATATTGATTAATATTAAGAGTGGAGACTCCTCGCAATACCTGAAGTAGAGTTTTAGGGGATACATGTAGTTTCCTATATGTGCATATGGTATTTTGTAATGTCGCCATTTATTACTTTGACTTGTTACTCCAGCCACTGGTAATGGTGAGTTTCAATTTTTGTATAGGTGTTCTTGAGAGGTGGCCGGGGCTTAAGTGCTCCTGTTTGAGACCCATAACTTTCACCAATGCCACAGCGTTGATGAGGGCCTGAATGCTTTGTCCAGTGATCACACTGGAGAACATTGAGGGCATCCTTCTTCCTTTGCTCCACTGCTTGGTGTACAAGATCAAGAACACCTCCTTGTTTTCATCCACCAAATCTTCCTTACCTTCTCTCATGGTCTGCCCTAGTAGCTTATCTTCTAGTGTGAGTTGTTTCGATGTGGGGTTGCTTTGTGGTCAGCTTTTGTCTCTGCCTTGACACAAGCAGGCAAAGTGGTTAGGTTTTCCACACCAGGAGAATGTCCATCCATGGGTCAGGAGGATGTTGGGTGCGGGGGGCTATAGGCTGCAGATAGTGAAAATGTTGGATTCAGCTAGTTGGGACTATGCCGGCAAAGCATGCGCAGATCTCTTGCACAAATTGTTTACGGTATCCTCTTTCACTTTGGCAAATTTTCCAGCTCCAGGTCCATCTCCTCAGCCTGAATGTTGGCCAGTTCGTGTGATCATGCCATGATCATCATATTCATGTTGCCAGGTTGTCTCAGAATGTACACTTCAGGACCAATGAACAGCAACCCTGGATCAGCTCTGCTCTCACTTCTTTTTTTGTTTGGTTCAAAAAAAAATTATTGAAAGAATCAAGGAGGATACAAACCTAGAGCATATAAGAACTATGTGCATATAAACAAAGAGTATGACCGTGCACAAAAGGTAAACCAGGCTACATATAAACCACCTGAGCAGCCAAGGGGACTGAAGCAGGGAGGGATCCAGCAGGAGGTGCCTGTGGAGATGTCAGGGTAGGCCACTAAGGCCCCGTAAGAAGAAGAACTAGGATCAATCTAGCCCTTGGTGGCCAGAGTGGGGGTGGTGGTCAGCTGGGGGGGAGTGGGAATAGGTGTCAGGAGTGTCCAAGGAACAGGCCAAGGGGGAGTGTGGAAGGAGGTATGGGGGGAATGGGAAGAGCAGGGATGTGGCATCTAAATGACAGTCTGTCGAGGCAGCAAAAAAGTGGACAAGTGTTAGGGGGAAGGGTAAAGCATCTCACACAGTGACATCTCACCTGTAAATGAGAGGGGGCTGGGCAAGAGGGGCAGACAATGGGCTGCAAGATGACCAACAGACTCAGAAATGACAAGGGGAGGGGGCCAACCAAGGGAGGAGATGGGAATCAGGAGCCTAGGAGAAAGAATCTCCAAGTATCCGGGATTCTGTTATAATGGTCAATGAGTCTAGCAATGATCCACTCAAAGGCAGCCTCTTTAAACAATTCTTTCATCCAGTCCTCTGGCATCGGGCAGGCAGGTGATCTCCAGAGTCTCTGGATGCTGATCGTGGCATGGCCAAGGCTGTGGTCAGCCACCTAGACTGTTCGTTCGTGATGGCTGGGTATAGGGCGAAGTCATGACTGAGAACAGTCTGTACTTCCAATGCCCCAAAGAGCAGCACAGTCTGTCCAATTGTCATGATGACAGAGGACCAATGGGCGTTCAGAGTTGGGCAGTCACAGAGTAGGTAAATGATGACCCCCTCTATGGAGTCACACCTCCAACACATTGCAGATAGGAGAATGGAGTACCTATGGATCCAAAGAGTCAACCAATGCCAGCGGTGCAGAATCTTGAAATAGCTTAATTTGAGACACACCTCCCTGAGGCACCTGTCATGGTCCACAAGCAAATAACCGCAACTCACCTCTGAGTACATATACTGCAACCTATCTATTGACCATACACGCAGAGTGGGGCCAGCGGGATAGAGTATAGACGGTCCACCAAGATGCGCCACAACCCAGACAACATCCCTTTTTAGATGTCCCACTTCTGCAGATAGTCCATCAGTGGAAAGGAAGGCAGATCTAGCGGGGGAGAGCCCATGGTGTGATGAAACCAGTGCTGCAAGCATTGGTAGTACCAAAGTGGCTCACAAGGAGGCCGCACTGATCCTTAGCCTTTGCAAAGGATTTGTACTCCTCACCCTGGACCAGATCGTAGAGGAGGCAGAGACCCTTGGAGTCAAATGTTGGCCAGTTGGTCTCTGACCCCCAATCAACTGAGAGGCATTACACTATAAAGGGACCTGGCCGTAAACGTTGGGGCTGATCTTCGGCAACTGGTGTGCCTTTCACCATGCCTGAAACGTCATGGCCAGAATAGGATGGAAAGAGATCGGTCTGACTGCGGTTCCAGGATGCAACACTTTGACACCCCTGGGACGACCGAGAAAATAGGTCTCCAGCAGAACCCAACTGGGAGTGTCCAGAATGGTGTGGATAATGTATTTAAGGGGCAACAACTGGGACACCAACAAATAGCAACATATGTTTGGTAGCTGGATATCGCCCTGCTCAGTGGTGAAGTAGAGCTTCTCCAGTTTCAGTCGTGGCTTCTGGCCACCCCCACAGAAATGTTTTCAGGGTTTTTTTCCAGAGCATTTATCAATGTGGCCGGGGTGTGGAGTGGGAGCATGGTGAACCCATAGTTCAACAGGGGCATCACATTCATCTTGAGTATCTGCGAGTTCCCCCCACAGGGAGAGGTTAAGCTTTGACAAGAGAGCCATATCAGTCTTTATGGACACTAGAAGGAGGTCCAGGTTGCATTTCACCATTTCACATGAGGGAGGCCCTGGGTGACTTCAATTATGAGGTACCCCTTGGAGAAGAACCATTTAAAAGGTAGGCCAACATTGACAGTCAGAGGTGTGTGAGTCAGGAGGGGGAAGGTCTCGCTTTTAGCCCAATTTATCCTTTACCCAGAAAGGAAAGAGAAACGTGTAGTCAGAGTCATGAGGGCTCGCAGTGAGGTAGCAGGGGGGGTGAGGATGACTAGAATGTAATCTGCTTACATAGTGAATTTATGTTCTCCACTAGGGAAGGGAATGCCATGAATTTCAGGGGAAGAGGGTAGGGCAATCGCCAGGAGTTCCAGGGCCAGAATAAAAAGAAGAGAGGACAATGGGCAACCTTGATGTGCATCCAGCAGACCTCAAAGAGGCTTGAAGCATGTCCACTGAAAGTAACTGTGGCCGTGGGGTGGAAGTACAGCTTCTGGATCCAGCTCAAACACCAGGCCCATCTCACAACTCTGCAGCACATGAAAAAAGGTAGACCTATTTCCTATTCAACCTGGTCAATAGCTTTCTCACCATCCAGAAATACCACAAGCTTTTCATCATCATCATGCCAAACTCTCCAGAGGATGTGCGAGAGAAGGAGACAGTGGGATGTCGATGTGTAATGGGGAAACAAACTTAACCTGGTCCCTGTGCACTAAGAAGGGTATAACCCATCGCGCCTGTTGGCCAAAACCTAACTAGAACTTTTGTGTCGACGTTTAGCAAGGAGATCAGGCGAGAGCTAGAACAATCCAACATGTCATTCAGAGGTTTAGGGAGAAGGGTAATGGAGGCCCTGTTAGCGTCAGAAAGAGTGCTATGCGGTGGTGCAGCCTCAGAGTACACCTTGCGAAGAAGAGGAGCTAGCATGTCCTTCCGAATCTTATAGTATTCAGATGGGTATCCTTCCAACTCCGGGGCCTTACCATAAGGCAAGCTATCAGTCACCTCAAGGATTTCCTCCGGGGTGATGTTAGACTTTAAAGCCAGCCTCTAGTCAGCCAAGAAGCACTGGGTCACATTGAGAGCGAAAAATGCCTCAATGTCATCAGCGTTACCCGCAAATCCTGAGGAGTATAAGGATTCATAGTAAGCCCTGAAGGACTCCAAGATGCCCAGAGGGTGGGTCAGAAGTCGGCCATCATCCCGGCAGATGGCTGGTATGACAAGGGAGGAGTCTTGATGCCGCATTGCAGTGCCAGAAGGCGGGCCACATTCTCCCCACATTCATAATGGCGCTGCTGAAGATTGGACAGAGCTGTTCTGCCTTAAAGATATACAGTGTCTTGTGCTCTTCTGACCCACCCTCTGGGCATCTTGGAGTCTTTTTAGGGCATACTATGAGGCCTTGCATTTTTGCAAGCTGTGGCATGTATTAAAGCCCCTTGGACTGTGGCCTTTCCGGCCACCCACAGGATACCCTGCAATATCCTGTCACCCCTTTGTTGAGGTTGTGGAAGGGACTGAGGTAAGAGTGTATATGCTCCTTGTCTGCTGGGGTCCTGTAATATGAAAGATTGAGGCACCAGGTGGGCAAAGGGTGCCCATCCCAAGCCAGAGTTGGATTGGGTCATGATCCAAAACCCCAGAGGGGACTATGGCAACGTCTACCAAGTGACCAACCAAGGCCATGTTAAGGAAGAAGAAATCAATTCTAGATGTGGTGCCAAGGGGTCTGTCAGGGAGAAGTCCAAAACCATATCTCGAACAAGGCCCATGTCTGAGGTGGTGTGGTGCAAGGGCTGATCCAGGAAGAGATCCAGTGCCATGTTCCAATCTCCCCCCAAGTTTTGCTTTTGGGTGCTGTTAGATAACCCTGGTCAGGACGGAATAGGTGGGATTTTTGCAATATAGCAGGGCATATACAGAACCGCTAAGGATGACCTGTTCGCGTATGAAGACATTAATAAGAATAAAATGGCCGTGCAAGTCATGGCAGACTTGATGGGTCTTGATTATAGATGCTTATCCAGCAGTACGGCGACAATGCCCTTGTGGTAAAGTTTGGTATTGGGGCCACCCCTCGCTGAACCTTGCAGGCATGGTATTCGTGCCCCACCCAGTCCTAGCAGAGCTTTGATTCCCCCATTTGAGGTATGGGCCTGCTGCAGGACGGCTATGTTGGTCCTCGGGAGTGAGTAAAACTAAAGATCGTCTGACATTTTGTGTAATTCATATTCAACAAGATCACCGTCAGGGGATGAGGTGAGCAGGGGCGGCTCCTCTGCAATGGTGACGGAGCTTAGCCCCACTGGCCAGTAGCTGAAAAATAAAATGGTATTTTATCATTGTTTTATTTTTCAGCTGCCGGTTGAGCCAGCATGTGCAGGGAGGGGCAGTCTGGGCCATGGGAGAGATGCGGAGAAGTGGAGTGAGTGCACTTAAGTGTGCATGTCAGTTTGGCCGGCCGTCTTAAGCCAGCTAAATTGACATGCGCACTTAGGTTTCTCGGCTGAGTTGCACAGTCAGTTTGGAGAAACAGCACAAACTCCAATGCACTGCCTGACCAGCAGACCATGCCGCTCTGACCAATCCTGGCACCGCTCTCATCCTAGGTATAGCATGAGAGCAGTGCCAGAATTGCATGGGGAGCCTGTGCTGGTGACCCAGGGACTGCTAACACACCATCACCATCGGGAGAGAAGAGGCGCGAGACGGCCAGCGACGGCGGCAGTGGCAGGACAGGTACGTTTTTTAAAATTTATTTTTAATTTTATTGTTTTCCCCACCCCTGTCTCCCTGCACCCACCATTTCTTTGAGATTTGTGGTTGCTTACACAGGGGGTGAGGCCAATGACCCTCTCAGGCTTTGTAGAAGAAGAACGCCCAGGTGAAGGGGAACTAAGTTCTACAAAAAAGGGGGAGTGGGAGGGAGCAGGAGGAGGCAAGCAGAGGAAAAGGAAACTACGGGTGGGTGGGGAGTGACCTGCCGGCAAGGGGAGGAGACTAACTGTGGTTGGACCAAAAGGGGTGGCCAGGTATCAGCAGGGCAGCAACCGGGATCCCCTAAATCTGCAGAATGTAGTGTAAATGGGCTGTGGCCACCACATGTGAGTGTCTACTATGAGGGCAATGGCAAGAGAAATGAGGTCAGCAATGTACAGTAGGGTGTGGTGTGCAGTAGATTGTCCTGCTTCAGCAGAAGCTCAGAAGCGTGATGTCTCTTTGGCAGGGCTAGAGGTGACTGGGACTTGTCCCTTGAGTGTGACTCCTAACAGGTAAGGCAAGGTGTGGGGCCAACTAACATTTGCCTATTGACCTCCTCCAGCCGCTAGTCCTCGTCAGAGGTGGGCCCCAGTGGACCATCTAGTCTAGTTAGAGGTGGAGCATCCGCAGGACCCATGGCAGCACCTAGTTCCATGCCAGTGAGCATACCCATATGGAGATACCCCTTCAGTTGACCAGGATCATGGAATTCCATAGTTTTGTTGTCATGGGTGATCAGCATGTCCGCTGGGTTAAGGTGACCATAGCAAACGGCAAGTTTTCAAAGATGGGGCACAACTGGAGGAAGCATCTACAAGTGCCTAGGTTTCGGGCAGAGGTCTTGGGGCAGAAACATCTTAAGGCCGTTGTGTTGGAAGCGACCATTCCCCTTCACCGCTTGAATAACCTGCCTGGCCTGTTGATGCCTCAGGAAGCATGGGATGATTTGTCTTGGATCCTCAGTGATCCTCAGTGAGCGGTGGATGGTGCTGTCGGATCCTGTGTTCCCTCTGGAACTCCCAGGCGAGAGGCTAAAGGACAGGCCAGTAACAGCTGGTAGGAAGCAGGCTAAGACACCCATGATATTGTCCCCTTCCATCTTTTCTGTCACCCCAAATATCCAAACATTATCCCTGTGGGATAGGTCCTCCAGCTCTACTATTTTCTTCTGGAGGTGCTAATGTTCTATTTTCCAGTTGATTGAGGCCACTATCTTCTCCTCTCTCTGGTCCAAATGGTATTCAGCCATGAAAAGTCTGGCACTGAAGGGTGCACTGTCCTGCCGGAAACTCTGTGTGTTTGCCAAGGTCATTTTAAGAGATCTGAGCTCCCTCTGAATGACCTTCAGTGGGGAGTCTGGAGAGAATCTGCATCCTTCCCAGACTCAGGCTGTTTCCCAGTCACTGCTTCTGTAAACAAGAGCTGCCTAGTGGACTTCGACATGACTCAGGGGAGGTCAAGGTGAGCAGGGAGGAATAAGGTCCTGTACTCCATGGTGAGGAGGCTAGAGGGGCCCAGCCGCTTACCAGGTCAAAGTCCCTGATGGAGCGCAAGCATGGTGGTGGGCTACCCCTAAGTAAACCCAGCAAGTCGGTGCCCACAGGGAATGGAAGGGAGCAGTATTCCATTGAAGGGGGGCCCCTAGCCAGGGCCCAGGTTTCAGTGTCACCCCACTTTACCAGCAGGTCCACTGGACAGAGTGGAAGTGAAGAAGCAGACCCCTGGGGGGAAAAGAAACAAGCAGTAATATTCAAGGGACACCACTCTCAATGAAGGTGACTAAGTAGGCTGTGAGAGGCCTGGTCACAGTGGCAGGAAGTTGCAGATGTCTCTATGTCACGTTCACCCAGGCTGCAGCATCCTCACTTAAGGTGGTGTGTAAGCCATCCTCAGGTCTGCAGGAGGGTGTGCTGACACCAGCCTTGCCCCCCAGAAAGAGGGAGCAGCTGACCAAAGTAAACCAGGCCCCTGAGATTGGAGTCACAATGAGGCATTGCGACTGCAGAGGTGTGTTCATCCCAAACAGAGTTGCAGGGGTGAAGTGTGGTGTTCCACACTGGGAGCCACAGTGCATACCCCAAGAAAGAATACTCTGCCATGGCCTGGGCTCCCAGGAGCCTCCTTGTTACTTAGGCTGCATGCCGTGGTGAGGTGCCATGAAGCAACACAGCTGCAGGACAGTAATACCCTAAACGGGGCTGTGAGAGGTGCTGGGCGGTGGTCAACATTGGCTGCCACGGTCCACGCCTCAGGTAGGGAGTACTTCAGTGTTGCCCAGCCTCTCACAGTCCTCCATGCATCTTATGCTGACAGTCAATTGGGTATGGCGGCGGTCACTGGGTGCAGACACATCGTGGCTGCTTCTTTTGCGGGGGCCCTGCAAGTATCAGCGAGGATGTCCAGGGTCTCACTATCCACCAACGGTGACTGGGAGAAGGAGACATCTGGTGGCGAGGCCCTCATTGTTGCTACTGGGTTGTGAGGCAAGGTCGGTGGGTTCCTATCTAGAGAACGGGAGCCTCAGTGTCACGGTACAGAGGCCCTGTCAATGCTGCTGCAGCTTCCTGCAAGGGGGGGGCAAGCCCTCTTGGAATCATGACACCCTGGCGTAAGTGGCAACACCCCTGGATTGTGGAAGGATGAGGTCTGATCACAGCACTCGGGTAGGAGCTCAGCAAGGAGCCACCATATTGCCTGGCCTGCAAGTTCTGCCCCACTGCACTCACTTCTTTTGAATAATCATCGTCAACGCATTCAGTTCTAAGTGCTCACAGTTTTGCATGGAAGCCATTGATGAATTCATCCTCTCTGTGATCCTTAGTGGGCTTGTCAGAGTCTGAAATGTTCAAAATTGGGATAAAGTTGCAGTTCAAATGTGAGCACTTAGCGCTGCCAGGGCAGAGTCATAGTTGTCATCTTCCCCCATTCCTGGGAGGTGGGCAAACAGCTGATAGATCTCTTCTTCCATATGATGTAGTAGCAGAGAGCGATTCATGGTGCCATCAGTCTCGCAGGTGGCACATAAATAACTGTTCAGCTGGCCTACCCATATTGTCCAACACACACAAGGTGCTGGACGGAATGCTTTCAATTTGTCTAACCACTGGCAATAGCTCGGGTAGCATTGAAACCATTCATTCTTTTGCTCATCATGCCACCTCAATTTAAACACAGCCTGATGTAAATTGACCCTGCTACTCCTGGAAATAGTCCAGCCCGAACTGCTGGGCCAGTTTGCCACCAAACCAGAACACAAGTAACCTAGAACAGTTTTTACCTGATAAGGACTCATCAGATAAGTATAGCTTGGTTTCAGTGGCACAGGAATCACAAGCTCTACATCTGGGCATACCCTTGCCACTTAGGGCAGTACATCAAACACACAAAAGGTGATTGGAAGAACGCTTGCAATTTGTCTAATCACTGGTAATTGCTCGGGTAGCATCTCACCCAGAGAACTTTTGCTCACCCTGCTACTTCAGTTTGGACACAGCCATATGCAAATCAGCCTTAACCATGCTTCTCGTGGAAACAGTGCAGCCTAAATGTCCCAGTGGACCCACATCTTCCACCTGGCTTCTGCTGTCAGCAGGTCGACCAGCTCACTGAAGGATCATTGCATCATCATAAAGGTGTGTGCGCTGGCTCCAGCTTGTGGAGAGGGTGGCAGGACTTGACATTGCTGTAGTGGTTGTTGTTACTGATTATCCGCCATTGCCTTTTGTGTCCCCTCTGTGATAGTCTGCAAGGTGTTGCCTCTTTTCTTTTTATGAGCTTATTTTTTTCCTGTCCCTGGTGCATTTTTGTTATTTCTTGCTTCTCTCTTTCTCTTGTTTTTTCTTCACAGTCACTATTTCCTGTTTTGTGCTATGGTTAGGCTGGGCTGTGGCCATGCCTTCAGTCTGGCAGGGGTCTGAACATTCTACCTCTTTCCCTTAGTTCCTATGCTGTTCTCACTGACAGTCGTGGCTCACGAAGGTCAAAAGGGGCGGGATGGCACGTGGGTGGGGGAGCGGAGGAGGGAACGACAAACAAACAATAAATATTTTTTTTTTAAACTTACCAGACGAGCCGCCTGCCCTGCTGTCGATCCTAATGCTGCTGGAAACAAGCATCCTGGGACTGGTTTCGGGGTATCACCCTTCATCAGCCAGGCTAGCTTGAATTCAGTGGTACAGAGAGCCCGGGACCCGGTGCATTTAGGGCAATAAATGCAAAAAAGAACACAGTCTATTCATTGCCATGCAGGTTTCTAACCTTTCCCAAGCAATGTGCTGGTGTTATACTGTTATACTCCGTGGAGTTTAAAAGATTGTGTTTTGCTGTTGTTATCTGAGTTGACAAATATCTGAGAAGTTATTTCAAGTAAACTGTTTCCAGAATTCTGATAATCTAGGGGCATGTGATTTTAGTCTCTAAAGTGGAATTATTTGGGAATTCAAGATAACAACTAAATTCACTAATGAAGAAGTTAAAGTGAGTGAAAACATAGGCTTTGTTTTGCAAATTGTGACTTCAACCCTTTTGGATTTATCCGTTTTTTTTTACAATATTCTCAAAGAAGCAGGATTCAATGGCCAGGTGCTTAAGTGGCGGCACCCATTTTTACCACACATAACACATTCAAGTCTTTCCATTTACAGTTTGCACCAACAAGAACTTCTTTTTGGCATCCAGCAAAGTTTGATTTTATCTCCTTTCACATTAAACTATAAATTAGACTCGCTGCCCATTTATTACACAAGACAACGGTTGACTTTTAACATATGCTATTAATATCCCTAATGTCCCTCAATTCAACATCTTAGCATACATTAGGTGGTGGATGGATGAGAATGTGAATTTTAATGCTATGAAAACAGAGGTGTTCGTTCCATCACAACCCCTCAACTTTGACAATGGCACCTCATCTAGTGTGATGGGCCCTTGTACCATTTGTACAAAATCAATAACTGGAACATAGGTAGATACACAGATCAATCATAAATTTATCATGGGAGCTGACATCATGGTACAAATCCAGGAGATGGGGACTGTGGTCATTAAAACATTAAACAGAGACAAGCATTGGTAATACATAATTAACAAATGTGCATAGACTATTTGTGATGGTTTTCTCAGTGCCTCCTAAAACGGTGTCCTGTTTTTTATTCCCCATAATGCTCAGGGCTGATGCCCTCTCAAGAGCTGGGAGAAAAAAATGAATCTTCACCTGCATCTTAAAATGATGCTCAAAGTCACAGGAAGCATCTTGAGATTCATGTTCTTGACTTAAACATGATCTAGTGCAGTAATTTCCAACCTGTGGTTCGCAATTTACTGGTGGGCTGTGAGCAGATTTCTGGTGGGTCACAAATGTCCAAGCAATATATAAAGATCTTTTTAATTTCACTTTTTGAAAGAGGTAAAAGACGGAGGTCAAATGTCAGGCTATTTCTTCTGACAAATTGCGGTATATTTTGTTAATGGGGATTGGTGTTTACATACTCCTCTCACTCTGCAGTCTGAGAAAGAAAAGAAAACTGAAATATATGACAATCTTGCTGGAATACACAAAGAGTGACAGAAAAGACTGAAAGATATAATTTTTTAACACAACAAAATGTAAATACCTGTAAATGGCTGTACACAGTAGTTTGAAGAGCAAAAATTAAGCACTGATTTTGTAATTCTGAAGTGTGATGGAAACAAAGATTTTAATGGGATCAAAACAAATAAAGACATTTTACTTGATGATGCACAAATGATAAATATTCACTGAATCCTGATTTCCACACATTATCATTTGTGTGCAATATAGTTTTATCTGTAAAACTATCTCTGTGCAAACTAAGTGGACATTTCAGCGAAAACTTGTCTGTAAATGAAAGTGCATTCCCCAACAATGCTTTAAAATGCATTACACTACATTAAAAAATCAGCAGCCTCATATCCATAAAGCTAGGCGTGTCGTGAAAGGTTGTTGTTCTAAAAATTGGATTGTGGTTTTAAAACGTTTGGCAAGCACAGTTCCATTGTAAAGGCTATCACATTAAGTATGTGGCAAAAACAAGGCTGCAATGATCTTCTTGAACTTGCCAAGGATGCAGTATTTAAGTTTGATACCCATCAGTTAGGTATTTTTGGAAACATCCACATAACCCCTGCACTCCATGAAACAGTATTAGGTTGATAATTATGCAGTATAACCTTGGTTGCAAGAGGTATGTAATGTCTATATTTTAGAAATTTAATTTTTTTTGCTGTAATAGGGTTAAATTGAAAGCGAAATAAATGTGTTCAAATGTTTTTTTATACATATTGTCAAGTTGCAACATGGCACATTTTGTCACAACTACCCACAACTAGCGTTAAAATTGACCTTATTGCATCATGAACCATTTAAGTATTTAAGGCTGTGGATCTCAGGTTCTGACTCTACAATCTCTCACTGTTAATTTCAGTGTTTTTCTACAACATCCATAGTTCAGCGTTTGCTGTTTCTCAGTGCAGTCTATAACATACATTACTACTGTCCATCTAAAAAGTAATACATTTATTGTTCAAGCATGAATATCTGACTGGATCTGAACTCTTAAACTACATCTCACAACAAAATCTAGCAATACACGTTTAACTCTTTCAGCATTCTTGTAAACAATAATACCGAATCACTGGAGGCAGATAAAAACGGAAGACATTTTTTGTTTTGTTTTTAGTCTCAGAGCAATGGGGGTAGATGGCTAAGAAAAAGTGAAAATATGAAATCCAAACACGTGAATCAAAAGACGGTTCATTAGAAAGATAAAAGAATATTACAAATTACCAACATACCCATGAATAACAGTGCATGAAAATATGTTTGCATACATTTCCATACACTGTGGGCTCTCAAAAATTCTTGTTTTGTGCGTTGCTATTTCGGTGTAAGAGGCAGGCGTGCGATTTTCTGAACCTAAGGTTATAGTTGCAGTGCATTCCATTTTTCACTCAGCAGTGATTCTGACCTTGTATAAAGAATCCAGAATCCAATTTGTTTCGCTTAGCGAAAAGGTCTCTTACTGTTTACTTCTGAGCATGGATTCAAAGAGCAAAAGGGCCGTATAAAGTTGTAAGCACAAACCCTATAACAGAATACAAAATAACATTTCTTTTCTGAAAAATAATAGAAATAAGAAGCCTTGTTGAGCTGTCCTGAAACGAGCACAAATGATTAAATAGAAAAACGTGGAAATAATGAAAATAGAATTAAAATATAATTAAAAAAGGGAAACACATTATTCTAACGAAATTAAAACGGAATATAATATAAACAAATAGAGGGAAATAATCGTCATTAAGTAGGGTTTAAAATTACTCACGGCGTCACCCACTGTTTTAACTTAAACTGTCAGTTGACCCTTTCTAAAATCAAACTTAAAATCTAGGTTAAGGTACCTGCATCGTTTTCCATTTCAAGTGAGATTTTTGTGAATTTGCTTTGTCTGGGTTTTTGCACTTCATGGCTAGACATACCTTGTAATGATTCAGGTTAAATAGCTATTTTTTAACTCTGAGCAACCAAAGCACCCAACATTTAGAGACAGACAGTTAAATGGAGTTCACTTTCAAATGTGCACAGTTTATTGTTTGGTTACCTCAGAAAACTATTTTAAATCCTTGGCCATTAATGAGTGGTTTGTCAACTGTATCAATCATGAACTATGTCCCCCCTATATGCTGTTAATCTCGGGGAAGCGTAGCTTGATTATGATAGTTCAGTCCCCTTGCCAGTTAACAATAATTACTTGTTTTGATCATCATTTTAGGAGTTTTTAGACCAGACCTGACCAACATTGGATTCATCACTAGTGCCAGTGTGGTAGGTCAATCTTGTCACTGTCATGGGACTGCCAAACAGTATGGTGTGCATCTCTAGAACTAATGGGAGGTGTGAAATGCAGTAACCACATAACCACATACTCCTCAAACAACTAGTCATGAAAGGTGCACCTGCTCACATTGGGAACTCTGAATGGGACCAAGTGAGGGATTCGTCTGGGCCAGAGATACAGATGGAGCATCAAGATAACACCAAACGAGTTGATCTTAAGTAACTGCTAGTTGTATAAAAACTGACCTTCATTTTTAAGTGAATGTTCTAATATTAAACACAAACAGCATAAGTATGTATAAAATACAGAAATGTAGAAATACCCACTAGCGTCTAGAGAGTATTAGTACAGTTTTTACTTCTATCATTTGTAGTACTACAAACTGTTAGCCACACTTGCACGCCAGGTTTCTTAAATTCTATGTATCTTGAAATGATTTGAATTATCCTGATTGTTTCATGCTTGGAGGGAGCAATCATCTAGTGCATACACTAGATACAAATTCTTTCCAATCTATGATACCCTTACACACACCCGGATTCTAACCTGTTCATTTCCTATAATCTACTTCTGTGCTCTCCATTCTTCTACCTCTCTTATCCACTCTGCAACCCTAGGTGCTCTATTCAACATCCATTGTATAGCCAGTCTTATGCTGGTCAGCAAGAATGTAAACTGTAATGCCTTATTTCTTTTACTACATCTACGGTGAGGTTAGATCCAGAGCAGTCAGGCATTAAGGGGGTCAATAGAGAACCCCCGCCAGCCACATTACGAACATCCAGCTGGGCCGGCGGCCGGAAACAGAGTTTCCGCCAGCCGGTCCAGCTGGATGCAGGGCCTGAACATTGACGCCGGCTCCAAATGGAATCGTAAATCAGGCAGTTAAATGCGCGACGGGGCTGTGCATGGGGGCTCCTGCACTGCCCATGCCAAGTGCATGGGCAGTGCAGGAGCCCCCGAGTCACACATTCTGCCAGTCTTTCCCTGGCGGTGTAAACCGCCAGGAAAAATCTGGTGGAATCTGACTCATTATCTGGTGGGCAGCGCTGCCTTAGCGCTGCCCAGTGGGATCAGAAACGCCACCACCGCCAGGCTGGCTGGTGGTGGAAGCCTGGCAGTGGTGGCGTTTCAAACGTGGTGGTTCAGCCACATTCATTATATGGCGGTCTGGACCGCCATGCCGTTGGTGGCAATTACCACCACCGCCGGCATGGTGGTCCAGACCGCCATGTACATAATGAGGGCCTAAGTGTTAACAGTATTATTACCTTTACTCCGGTTCTGTATCTGTTCAATACTTCATTCCAATACTTAGCAAATATTGAGCATGTACACATCAGATGATAAAAAGAAGCACAACTTCCCCCTCACTCCAGCCAGTCTGGGCTTATTTTGGGATCTAATTTATTCAGCATTGCCAGTGTTTTATATTTCATGTGTAGAAAGTTACAGCAGACTATTTCAAGTATGGCATTACGTGTAACAATCGTGAATGACAGCACTTTATTCAATTCTTGAACTGTTAAATCTTTTCTCACAATCACTATCTCATTTTTGCTTAAAATCTATTTCCCATTTCCCTTGCTCTCTTAAAGCCCTAAGTAATCCCATTATCGCCCCTTCCCTTGGTCTGCTGTTGCCATTATAAAACACCAATACTAATTCAATATAAACCTTCATAAATGGAAATTAATTGAAATCAAGCAATACACAAACCATTTTGCAGCTATTTATATAAATCATTACACTGTTTAAAAAGACAAGACTTACAAATAGATAACTTATCAAGACTCATAAAATATTCAGTCTGATCTTCTCTTCTAAAGTCTACACAATATACTGCCAGATACTTAGCTCTAAGATCTTCCACTTCTTTACAGAAGAACATATCATGAGACAACAACTTCCAAGCCTTTTCACAAAATCGACCTAAAAGTCTACTTTTAGCAATCCCCAACCATCTGCCACCATCCACACTGTGGACATGGCTAGCCTCATCTGCATGAATATCACCCAGCTATTAGCTTTTGAAAACCAAGCATAAAGGCACACAAATGACCTTGGATTGTACTTTTTATAATAAAGGGCATATTTGATTGTGTTCAAGTGATTTTGTGCTGACCATATTTGTTTTAGAAATCTTTTGACAGCAAACTTGAACGCTGAAGCTCCAGCAGCTAAGTTCTGTAAGTAAATGCTTGTCAATTATCACAGAAACCCATGTATTTACAATGGGGGCAGCACTTTTAAATATGATGAAGTGTCCATTAATCCAAAGACAATGCTATCAGTAAAGTCATGCTAGATTAGGAAATAACAGCAAAACAGACAGAGAAAAGTTCCCTGTGTGGCTTTGAGGCACATGAGGAGTCTTGAGTTCCTCATAGCAGGATGTGGATTTTTTTGATCCTCACAACTGCACTCATCTCACCATACATGTACACTGAAGACATTTCTATAAGATCCACAGCACGACTCATATAGTCCTGAGGGGTGCATCATGTACTCCCTGCTTTCTGAAGGTGCCAACTGTCAGCTCGCCTGTCTTTTGCAAACTGGCAATAGTGGCAGTGGTGATGTTTGCAGGGGCAAGATGGCTAATTTTGCCTGTACCTGCCAAGGAGAGTCATCTACAGTCCTCTTCGACTTTCTAAAACCTTTTAACTTCTGGGGACCCCCGCTTAGTCACTACTGGAATCAGGGGACCTCCACTGAATGATTATTTGAATTTGGGGATTTCCACTGAGTCATTACTAGAAGCCTGGGCCCCTCGCCTAAGCAATTTTGATAATTTGAACCGCAAAGCAACGCACAAAAATGCAGAAACAAGCATTCATCAACCAAATACACAAATTAGGAAATATATAATTCACAAACAAATATAAAACAATCAACATTTTAATTCAAATGGGATGACTGGAACTTTTCTAAATTAAATTGAGGCCAACCATTGTCCATGCTATGTCATATGTTTTAAAAATTTCAATTTCATATTTTATTTAGTTTTTTAAATACACTTTACCAATCTGTTAATATTATTTAATTTTCTGACCAATTGTAAACCCCGCCCCTCCCCAAAATTAGTCACCACGGACCCCAGAGGTCCCTGGACCATTTGTCTTGTGATCAGGTTCTTTGTCTATTTTTTGTAGAACAAGAATGTTGCAGGCTTGTGTGTACAGAGGAAGTGTGTGTTGCATGTTTGAGTGTGCAGAGGAGGTGTGAGAATGTTACACATGACCAAAGCCACTCCGGAATCTATTTTGTGTTTGTTATATCCAAGTGTTACCAAAGATGGAGGTCTGTGGATGCCCAGACAGGAGTTATGAAGCTCCAGCTGCAGAATCCTGTAATTCAATCTTCACTCAATTTTCAATGAAACTCACATATTCACCACGGGAGGTCTACCTTTACAATAGATAAATCTGCATTTATCCAAACTCAACGCTATCAGCAAGAGAATGTCAAATTAAGATATATTAACTGTAGAGATGAAGAAAGGTCCACTGCATGGCTCTGGAAAGCATGTAATTTTTCTCCGAGCACATCATGGTAGCCTGTGCTTTCCTGACCCCACCTCAGCACACACCACAATTGTGCATGTGCACTGGAGACTTTTCTTTGATATGAACTGAGACCCATAGGAGGACGCTATGGTTTGGAGTGGTGCATCATGCACTCCCTCCTTTCTGAACCTGATTACTGATATATCACGGGATGTAGAGGGCGGACAGTCAGGCCCATTGCCAGGAGTATATGTTTAGGGGGCATGGTCCCCAGTAATTAACAGGTTATAAGAGGGGCAAATTAATCTTTCATAGCGATTTTGTAGGGTGGTATGGCAGACGGATTGAGGTTTTATAGCAAACAATGCATCATATCAATCAAAGACTTTGGTGAAAGCAGAAAATACATTTAAAACATGTATTCATGCTAGTGTAGCATCTACAGAGAAGCTTAAGTGATTGCCTGTTGTATAATATCAATTGATAGCCAAAAGACACAACTCTAATTTAGTATCCTTATAATTGCTTGATAAATAGGATCTACATTTAACATTCTATTGAGACTGAGAATAGGTATACATCCATTAGGTACATATAGCATACATGTGTTTCTAAATGTTCACCAGTTATTAAACATTCAATGTATCAATGATGAAAGACATAAGGGCAATCTATCTGTTATAAAGATAACACATACATAGTTTTTTTCTCACTGAGTTACAGACTGCATTAGTATGACACATACGACCACAGTGGAACCTCATTAACAATGGGATTGTAATTCTGATTTTGGTGGGACTGGATGTTGTTGTCTTATTCGAATTACAAGTTGTGTAAGCTATTGCACATGAGGTCTTTTCTCTGTGCAGGTTTCATGGAAAAAATGTGAAAACATATGCACATGGAAAATGTTAAGGACTGGAGACAAATGTGGGAAGCTGTGCAAACACAGATTCCTGAAGTTGTTTGCTAATCCTCCATGTACTGATTGTAATGGGCCAGAACTCCTGCACCTAGGAATTACTTTCGAAGTAGTATCTGCAATTCCAGGTGCCTAATTGTCATATATTATGGATGTAGTATTCCTGCACATGTCATTAGAAGGCCATGGGTGTTTTGCCACTAGTCTTAAAATACTGCCTCACCAAACCAATTTGTCTTAAAATTTTGTAAAACATTTTAAATGGTGAGATACACTTATTGCCCGATATAGAGTTTGGTGGATGGGTTACTCCATCACATACGTGATGGATATCCTGTCTGCTGTATTACAATCTCCATATGCTACTATGGGATCATGAAATGCAGGATGGGATATCAGTCATGTCTGTGATGGGGTAAACCCCTCCGCCAAACTCTAAATCCGGCCCTTAGTCTTCAATGATTACAAGCATCACACACAGGACCTATACCAAGGAATAGCAACTGCTTCAAGGTTCAAGGTTAAACTTGGATACCACTAGCAGGGCTTTCTCCTTGATCTGTAAAATGTTGGATATCAAACATTCTGGGATCAAGTGATTTAGGCATTTAAAAGTTCTACAGGCAATCGTGCTTTGAAGCCAGTGTGGAACCCTATACGTTGCTGACATATGATCACTTTTGCTGAGCCCAATTAGTCTTGATGCCTGTAATCTGTGCTTTTTGTGTATGGCAAAGTGAGGATTTATGTATACCAAAATATTGGGAATTGCAGTGATCTAAGCAGTGCTCATTATTTCTGGGACAGGAGGCATCCGGGTGGGGTAGATCATCATTTCTACCATCAATCTCCACTTTTTGTTCAGAGTGTGAATCAGCTCATTGACATTAAGTGCTACTCTCTAGATTTTTATGTTTTCCCTATACTGTAGTTCCAAGCCAAGAATTTGAGCTGGCTTGAGGGCTGCTAGTCAGGCCCCCTATAACACCACATATGACTACCTCCGTTTTAGAGCAATTTCGGTGGAGGTAATTTGTAGTCATCCAGGTCTGAATGTCATTTACTACCTCCTCCAAGTCTTTATGTGTGGATGAATCAGGTGAGAGTCTAATAAAGATCTAGCCGTCAGTAGTGTAAGATTACATTAACACCTGAAGCCCTTGGAATGGATCAAATGTGTCTGAATGTATATATTAAAGAGGACAGGTAACCCACATTGACTAAGGCAGAGGGATTGTCAGGAGAGGGGTACCTGAAGGAATAACTGTGTTCGGGATACCCTGTCAAAATCTGACTATGTCACTGGAGTGCCATATAATATTGGTTCTCTATAAAGCATTACGACTAGATGGCCCTCCACTGTAAATCCCATTAAGGGCTAAGTAGGATGATGAATATGAGACACTGCTAATAGACACCGAGCAGATGATGCCTTTTATGTGTGATCAGAAGCTAACAGGGAGAGCAAGACTGAATCTAATGCAATTCAAAGTACTGCAAAGAGTATACCTCATTCAAAGTCCTTCAAAAAGAGTATATCTCATCCTTGTGGTACAATGCGGAATCTACCCAGAATGGCTTTTGTCCAAGATATTCGTGAGTCACAGATTTTTTTTCATATGACATGGATGCGTCCTGTGATAGGTGAACACTTGCTGAGAACTATTCCACAGGTACAGTACTATAACAGTCAAGTGTTGAGGGACTGCTATAGCTCCATTATAGCTATAATAGCTCAAAATGAAAGCACACATATTGCCATTTCAAACTAAATAGAAGCCCTGTAGATAAGTGGTGTTAGTTTTCCTTCCTGCCCATCAGCATGCTTCACACTTGTTCAAAAATGTAAAGTGCTGATGAGCATGCTATCATCATGCGATGCTTGGCCTCTCTAACTGATAATGACAAGAAGTGATCTCAAAACTTAGGTAGGGAATAGCACTTTATATCAGTATAATTCTGAGTACTCCATGGCCCTGATCACAAGGTTCAAAAGGTACGGTCATGGAATTATCGGTTCAGGACTCCATATTTCAAGATGGTAATTCCACCCCAGCACCATGAAACTACTACTTTATAGTTCTGGTATGAGGAGTAACGTGGCTGTCTTTTACAGTATGTATAGACCTGATTCCGTGTTTGGCTCCCCACAGAAAATCCTCCTGCTTTCAGAAGCAGCATTTCTCCAAGAAAACAGAATAAGAGATGCCGGGTGACAGTTTGCATCAAGTGAACTCCGAATCGAATGGTCCATATTCCCTAACGGCGATACTGCTCCGCCCAGCTTGCCTTTACTTGAAAATGTAACTTTGAGATGATTTCTGGTCTCTCACATTGAAAACTCTGCCACTCCCTATTAATTTTTAGTTTTGCTCTAAAAAATGAAATGAATGGTCCAAATAGGTAAAAATAAGTTCTCCCTGAAATGCCAGTTGCGTTCAAAATGACCCGAACTGTACATCTTATGTTAAAATTTCTTATCGTCATGGCAAAATCTCTTGCCAAAAGAAGTAGCTATTATAGCTGATATTAAAGTTTTAAGTGGGCCAGGTCCCTCCAGGTTTCAGACTCTGTAGTAATTAAAAGCAGACATTGAATCTGGTCTCTTTTAGGCCTTGTAGTCATGTCTGTAACTTTACAGGCAAAAACACTGATTGATTTCTGAAAAATAAATGAAAAAACTTTGAGTGTTTGCTTGCTGGATGTTGCGTTATGGTAATGTTTTCAGGCATCGTACTACTCTTGTATAGTGCATACTTTCACATGAGCTGCCTCTAAGTGTTTATAAGAGGAAAACATTGAGACCGATGGAGTTGAGGCTGTAGGAAGTGCAAGTTAATATCCTTGCCTGTTGGTGGCTCAAAAAGGTGTTCAGAATACCTGATTATCCAGTCGCTGGCCTCTCGGCAAAGCGCACAGAGCAACGGTCACATATGACAGTTGCAGCGGTTATTCTATGAAAATATGTGTGAAGGAGGTACACACCTCAAAATATTCACAAGGCGAAATTAAACAAAAATGCAGTGTTTTGAGGTGAATGTGTGCAGAGCTCTGGTGAAGTGAAGGAAATGCAAGAAAGTACATTAAGGAGAAAGTGAAAAGACTGTGCAGAAGAAGAAAGGGATGAGGTGTGAGACATGCAGGTGGAGGACTTCATAAATATGTGGAGAGAAAAATGGTGTACATGCCTAACATAGACTGCAGAGAAAGTGGTGTGAAGAGAAGAACTGGAGTCACTAAGACACTCTGAAGACCTCTACCCCTTCTACAGACCTTAATAATGTTTAATTCACAGTTTCATAATTTCAGAACTGAAACCTTTTCAATAATAATTACTTACAACAAAATTATTGTTGTTATCATAAACAGCTAACAGCCATTGGCAAGCCCTGTTATTTTCACATATATTTGATTTATAACTGGATGCAACAATAGAAAGCCAGGGGTGTAGCTTCAGGGGGTGGTGTTTGGGGTGCTACACCTCTCTAATAAATATATGTTCTAGTAAATAGTTGGGTACAGGGGTTCCAGTTGGGTATGGCGGGGACTCTGTCAGATTTCACCTGAGATTTTTACGTACACACAGACAAAAAACACACACATACAAATACATGCACAAACTGTCTCTCATCTATGTTTTAAAGTTCTTTAAAAAGATGGTTATTTTGCAGATTATTGTGTTTCAAATACCCCTTACAATCTGCACTCATAACCCTTTCCACCGACCCCTAATCTTCCCTTTTATACTGCTTAATGTATTTTAAGATGATATGCCACTATGGCTGTCAGAAAACCTGAGGCTCACACCTCCCTAATCTTACTGACCAAGCTACGCCCCTGTAGAAAGCTCAGACAGGTACCAAAATACTGGTTGGGTGGCTGCTGGAAATGGCCCTTTCCTCTGGGTTATCCCAAAACATTTTGCCTTTCTTCTCCTATTTTTCTGACCCCCTTTTTTACTTTAGGACTATGGGTAATTTACCACTGCTAATCAATGCTAAAGTGCATGTGCTCTCCCTCCTAAAACTTGGTATAAATGTATTACACCTATTTGGCTTATTTAATTTACATGTAAGCCCCTTGTAACGTGCTTTATCATATACCCAGCACCTGTAAAGTGAATGTTATTAGTGGGCCTGCAGCACTGATTGTGCCTCCCACAGAAGTAGCCTTTCAAACTTGTCTCAGGCCTGCCATTGCAGTACCTGTTTGTGCAGTTTACTGCCACATTGACTTGGCCAGTCAAACTACTTGCCAAGGCCTAAACTCCCTTTTTTCTACACATAAGTCACCCCTAAGGAGATAGGCCCTTGATAGCCCCAAGGTGCTATGTAGGTAAAAAGTAGGACATGTGCCTTCATTGTGTGGCATGCCCTAGTAGTAACAAACATCATATTTAGTTTCTTACTGCTGTGAGACCCATTACTCTCATAGGCTAGCATTGGAAATTTCCTTAAAGGTACTTAAGTGGTAGTTTCTGAGCCATAAGGAGTAGCATGGGTTTGTTTGTTATGTTTGGAATGGTAGTGAGAAATCCTGTTTATTGGGGTAGGTGGATTTTTCATTACTATTGTGGTAATGCCACTTTAGGAAAATGAGAATTTCACTTTGCTTATGACTCGTGCTTTGCAGTCTGCCAGACTCCAATCCACATCAAGAATAGAGTGACAACTGGGCTTTGTGCATACTTTCTAGACAGACATCACACAGAGAGGGTGGAGGTGTAACAGGATTACATCTGCATACTGAAATGTCTTTCCGGGCTGCAATGGAGGGAGGTGGGGCACACTTACATTTGTATAGGGTGTGTCCTGCCCTCAAACAAAGGGCTTGTTTACCTCCTACTGATATCTGGATCCAGGGTTGGGGTAGGAAGGGTGTGTTGCGCACTTCTAAAGTTCTTTTGAACTGCCCCCTAGTTCAAAGACATTGACCCTTCTGGGGTTTCACAGCCCAAGTACATGATGAGCGCTGTTCTCATATCCTTCCCATGCAGAGGGAAGGCTGCTTAAAGCACCCGGATGATGATCTGCACGAGGGGCACGTTTAGCTTTTTGTTTGACACCTACAACCCAACTGTAACCACGCTTGCCAGAACAACGACTGCCTTTTTCTCTGCCATAACCATGCATGTGCTGAACTATGCATATGCATGGTTAAAGCAGAGAAAAAGGCAGAGTGGATTGGGAGAGGGCGCCGTCAAGTAAGTGGGGCAGGGGTGGGGTCGTTTTTAGGGGTGTAAGTGGATTAAGGGTTTGGGATGGGTGGGAGATTCAGGCTTTTTTTTTTTAGGGGCGGGGTGAGGGGGTTTGATTATTTAGCTCTTTATGGCTTAGGGTGGAGGGGTTGGGCTTTTTTATTTTTGAGGAGCGGGGCTGGGGGGTTAGTTATTTTTATTTAGGGCTCAGGTTAGGGGACCAGGTAGTTTACTTTTAAAATGGTGGGGGAAGGTTTAAGAAAGGGAGGGAGGAGAGAAGAGGAGAAAGGATCCAGAGAGGACACGGTGAGGTAAGTGGGGTTGTGTCAGGGTTAGGGGTAGTTTTAGGAGTGGGTTGGATTAATGGCTTGGGGCAGGGGTTGGGGGTTGTGGTAGTTTTGTTTTTAGAGGTGGGGGACGGTTGTTTCTAGAGCAAGTGGGAGGTTTAGGGAAGGTTTTAGGGCCCAGGGTGGGTGGGGGTTGTTTTGTTTTCAGGGGCAGGGTGGTAGGGTTGGGGTAGTTTTGTTTTTAGGGGTTGGGGTCGCTGTTTTTAGGGCCGGTGAGGGGTCAGGAAGGTTTTGGGGCTCAGAGTGGGTGGGGTTTTTTGGGGTACTTTTGTTTTTGAGGGTTTAGGGGCAGGGTGGTGGGGTCGGGGTAGTTTTGTTTTTAGGGGCGGTGGGGTAAGGGTAGTTTTAGTAATAGGGGTGTGGTACTTTTGGGATTAGGGCAAGTGGGGGGTGGCTTGCTAGAACCACGCATGCGGTTCCCACACATGCATTTACTAGGCATGCCTAACAATGAAAAATCATTGTAAAGGCATGCTACTAGGCATGCCTAACAATGAAAAATCATTGTAAAGGCATGCATGGTAAAGGCATTTGTGGTAACAATGCGGTTATTGTATTGTTCCAACCGCATTGTTCAGGAATGCGTGGTTCTTGCATTAGTTGTTCCATCATACATTCCATGGCATCTACTGAGAGTGCAGAGATGCAAGGTTGATATATGGGTGACAGTTGTGGGTGGTAATGGGTGATGGTGCCTTTTCTATTACATGCTGCATTTTGTGTTCTGAGATTGATGTATGTCATGTTCACTACTGACCAGATCACACTTACTGTTTCAGGGGCGGTATGATATGCACAGTAATTATGTTTTCAAGACATATGGAATGTTGAAAGATTTCTTTTACTTGCACTCATCATGATGTTTGACAACCGCCTAGTTGGCAAGGTAATAATTATTTTATGAGATTTTGGTCTATGGTTGATGAACAATATATTTTATATTTTTATATATCATTGTGCAGAGTCTCTTTTTGTGATGCATTTATAGTATCACTGGGGTGTGTGTTGCGCAAATGATTTATACATTACCTCTGAGATAAGCCTGACTGCTCAGGCCAAGCTACCAAGGGGATGAGCAGGGGTTACCTTGGGTGTGTAGCTCCTTTACCTTGACTATGGTGGTGAGTTCTGCCTGGCTTATGTGCATACACTAGCCAGCCAGAAACTCCATTTTAACAGTGGCACTCTCTGGGAAGCACAGAATGTTATTTTACACGTTTAAGCTGTTTGCTTAACTCCATGGACCATGCTCCTTTTAGGGACCACCATTTTTTTTCACCCACTTAAAGCCCTCAGAGAGACCTGGTGGCATTGGCAATGCTTATTATAAATGTACTTCTTGTTGCAGGGACAGACTGATCCTTATGTATATGAATGGATTTCCTGACACTCATAATTACCAAGTCTCCCAATATCTTGTGTGACACCTTAAGAAAACCATATCCAATATATTTGAGGATCACAAAGGTTGGGGCAGACATGTGAGATCCTCTTGCCCAGGTATTCCGTCCTCTCAAATCACACAATTCTGCAGGAGCATTGCCCCATTTCCTTAGGCACTGTTCAAAATCATTCACTTCCATGATCTTTCCTTATCACACTGTTGCCTTAGAAGAAGCTTGCTTGACGAAAGGTGGAAAAAGAAGTCCCTGCAAACCCCACTGGAAAGTCCTGGCAAAGTGGCAGTCACAATGCGTCCTAGCACTGATTACCTTGCACTCTTCCGGGAGGTGGCACTGATTCTAACCGAAGACTATCATTATCTATCCTCTAAAATCCCTTGTCACAGGAGCACCCACAACTCCTCGTGTAGAGTGGCCCCTTCATCCTTCCAGTATATAAAAGGTTTTACTGAGTTAAGTGCTTTAATTAAAATAACCATTTTCTCATTTTGTGCAAGAAAACAGCCGAGAAAAACATTCACACTTCTATGTAAAATTGTTCAAATGATATCAGGTTTTGAGAGAGAGAGACAGAGAGAGGAAGGGAGGGAGGGATGGAGAGAGAGAGAGAGAGAGAGAGAGAGAGAGAGAGAGAGAGAGAGAGAGAGAGAGAGAGAGAGAGAGAGAGAGAGAGAGAGAGAGAGAGAGAGAGAGAGAGAGAGAGAGAGAGAGAGAGAGAGAGAGAGAGAGAGAGAGAGAGAGAGAGAGAAGCTAAATGCCTCTTTGCGAGAGACAGAGAGAGAGAGAGAGAGAGAGTCTTTTGACACTAGCTAAATGCCTCTTTGAGAGAGAGAGAGAGAGAGAGAGAGAGAGAGAGAGAGAGAGAGAGAGTCTATTGACACTAGCTAAATGCCTCTTTGCTACTCCGGAACAGAACTGGATATAGTTTGTGGCCCATTACAACTAGAGACACTCCTTCAGATGAGAGGTTACCAGTGATGTGTCCACTCTGCAATTAGAGTATAACCTTTGTATTCTTCGGTTTTCATTCCTGACTCTACACCACATTGCTTTTGTATTCCCTTTTGGCTTGCCTTTTGTCTGTATGTCAACGTTGAGGTCATGCAATATAAGACCTGATGTAAACCTATAGACGAAGAAGCTTGCACAACTACGAGTGTGCTGTAAATCCTCGGTGTATGTAAAGGATGTGTGCGCAGTTGCTGTTTGTGATATAACCGTTCTGTGTACATGAGGGAATTGTTGACTGCTATTGAGCGTGCAACACCAGTTCTGCGTTCACGAGGGAAGCATTCACTGCTGCTTCTGCCAGTGGTGTACCTGATTCTGTTTTTGGAAAAGTTGCGCTTCTGCACCCATGATGTTACTGAGCTGTGGATGTTCTTAAAAGCGTGGTAAATTATTTGTCCTACATAAAGTCAAAACATTTTTTTTAAATGCTTGTTTTGCAGAAGCCCTGTTGAACTTGAAAAGGTTTGCTAGATGGGAAGCCCGGCTCATTCCCATTAGCCATCTGCACAGGAAGTGACATCACTGGATTTCCCATCTTCCATCTGCACAGAAAGTGGCAACGCCCCTTCCCCCTCCCCCTCCCAGGACGTACCTAATGGCTGCCACAGCGTGGATGCACAGAAGACGCACTTAGCGACAAGCCGATCTGCACCTGTCTGTGATTGGACCACTCCCATCGCCAGAAACCCTTCTCCCTCCTGGCACTACAATGCTGCAATCCTATGCGTCTTCCACCCAAACTGCCATTTCACACATTGCTGCCTTGCCGCACAACACAACACAGAAGGAACTTTGTCCTGCACGTCTTGCAAGTTTTCATGCACTTACCAACATCCAACACTCAATGCGCCAAAAGAACTCAACACGCATTCTCTCTGATTCACACAGTACTGCAGCCACCCACACATCATTCCACACTCGCATACATGCTCCTCAACACCCGCTCACAGAGATCTTGGACCAGCTGCATAAGAATGCTCCTACCATACCTTTCCTCATGGAAACCTGACAGAACCTTGCATTAGCCATCACCACAGCCATCCCTCCGCTACAAGATCTCCAGGCGACATGACTCTATATGCCCAAGGGGGATCTTGCTGTTGTCTACAAGAACACCATCGACAGCACCACATCAACAAACATGTCATTCTCCAACATGGAACACCTGTCGTTCAAGCTCCATGTCACAGCCAACTTCACAGTAAGTGGCACTCAGATCTACTGTGCACCTAATTCACCACAACATCACCGACTTCATCACACCACTTTCCCTGGATTCTGCAATTAAATCTGATCGGAGCCCTGAATTTCCACCCTGAAGGTCACACTGACCCCAACTCAAGAGCACTCATCGAAGACTTTGGAAGCCTGGGCTTCACCCACTGAGTAAAGGGAACCACCCACATAGCTGGACACCTCCTGGACCCTATTTTCACCAAATTCAACAACATCTACGTTGATGAGCCCACACCAGTTTCTGGACAGATCACGTCCTCATCAAGTTCTGCATCCTCCTCCTGGTTGAACATACACACACCGCCACCAGACCAGCCAGCCAAAACTGGAACAGCACCACTGACCAGGACTGAACAGTGCTTGTAACACCCACCAACCCAAGAACTTCAACAAATGGATCGCCTTCTGCACCAACTCCCTGGCCCCCTTCAACCACAGCAATGCAACAAGATGCAGAAGCAAGGCATGTTAGTACATGGAAGAACTCAGTCTGATGAAACAACAGTGCAAACAATTGGAGCACAAATGGAGAATGACCCAGAATGATGTAGACAGGAGGAGCACAATCAAATCTTCCCTTAAACACCATCATCAAATGATCTGAGCCACCAAAAGCGCTGCTGTGGGGGACTGCATCGATGCCAATACCAACAAAAATAAAGAAATCTTCACCATTGTGATAGATTTCACCTCACTTCTGCTGCCTCCATCTCGATGACCTGCACTCAGGACCTCTGCAACAATCTCTCTCAATTCTTCAGCAACAAAATCACCACCATTTACAGCAACTTCAACCCACAAACTGGCCTGACAGACCTCATCGAACACTGCCCAATCTTGTCCAAAGAACTAATGCTAAACACATGACCTGCCATCACCCTAGAAGAAACTACCACCACTATGAATTTCGTCCACTCAGAGGCCCCATCAAACCCCTGCCCCGGCCCCACCTACTCCAGAGGACTGCAACTTAGCACCTTTCTCTCACCCATTCTGAATGCCTCCAGCTCTTTCACAACCTTGCCAGATGCTTGCAAACATGCAACTGTCCCACCATTCTTAAAGATACGCTCTCCAGACCCTTCAATGCTCACCAACTATAGAGTGATTTTGAAACCATTCGTGGCCAAGGCCTTAGAGAAAATCATCAAGAGACACCTCATCGAATACCACTCAGTCTGGTTTCAGACCCAACTACAGCATGGAAACTGCCCTCATTGCCACCATGGATAACAGCCACATGACTCTGGCCAGAGGAGATATGGAAGCTCTCACCCCCCTGAACCTCCAGCTGAATTTGGCACAATCTCCCAACCCATTCTCATCAAATGGCACACTGACATTGGAATCCAAGGACATGTACTATGATGGGTCTGGTCCTTCATAGCAGACCCAGTTAGTTAGCCTGGCACTATACAACTCAGATACCCACAAGCTCATCTGCCGAGTTCTGCAAAGATCCCCTCTGAGCCCGACCCCCTTCAATGCATACATGATCTCTCTAGTCAGCATCATCCACTCTCATGACATCAACGACATCTCCTACACCGATGATACACAACTCATTCCCTCCCTCACAAACAAGACTCTCAGAAACCAGATCAAGGTTAGTGCCTGCATGACTGAAATTAGCTGCTGGATGAAGACCAATCATCTAAAGCAGAGCACCACCAAGACCAAAATAGTGATCTTCAGGAAGAGCACATCGCAGTGGGACTCCACCTGGTGTCCAAGAGAGCTATGACCGACACCCATTACCACCACTCACGCCAAGAACCTCAGGATCATCACTGACAGCAAACTTGACCTGACCACCCAAGTCAACGCTGTCACCGCCTCATGCTTCGATATCCTAAAGATGCTGAGGAGGATTCTCAAATGGCTCCAAATCAGCATCCAGATTGCAAGCAAGCTGGACTATGGGAACACCCTCTAAGCTGGTTTCAGTCAAAAATCTCACCAGAAGGCTGCAGACTATTCATATCTCGGCAGCCAGAATCAACCTCCCACACCACACACACATCACCGCACCTGTAGGAGCTCCACTGGCTCCCCACTCACAAACGAGCACAATTCAAACTCCTTGCCCACACTTTCAAGGCACTACGTAACACTGGCCCAGCATACCTCAACAATCGCATCTGCTTTCACAAACCTTCCAGACACCTCAGTTCATTCAGACTACTTCTTGCGCTAATTGCACGAATAAGGAAAACAGATAAATGGTCAAGCCTTCTCACATATCACTCCTAATGTGTGGAACAAAGCCCTGCTACACATAAGAGCCTCCTCCTCACTTCTTGAATTCCACAAGAAGATGAAGACCTGGCTTTTTGAGTAGTCCCTCTCGACTGTGGGTGTAGTTACACTCACATATGCTCAGCACCAGAATTACCCCTCCCCCCGTGATAGTGTGCTCTACAAATCTGCATAACATAACATTTCCTGCTCAAACGAGTCCCCAGTGGGCAAAAATTATGTGAAACATATAAATGGGAAACAGGAAAAATTACATGAAGTACACATAACACATAAAACAAGATTTCACTTGCGTGAAAAAAATGTGATAAAATGTTGCTTATTGCTCACTTGAGACGCCTTTCCACTGCTCCTCTGCGTTTCCCTGCTCATGTCCTTAAACCCCTCTCCATCCTCTTATTGCCTTGTAATATTTACAGAATCGGCTGCTCATATAACAAGCGTTTACATTAATGGAGAGGTGGAATTACATGGGCTAATCTAATGGTCCGCTCTGTATACGTTAAGAGGTATCCAAGGCTGTGACTCTCGCTACGCCTCATGAGAATGCCCCAAATCCCTCCCCTTCGGCTCCTCCAAGAAATTTGTTTTGACAGCAGAGCATTAAGGGGTTGCAAACTGATAGCATAAGTACCTAGCACAAACTTTGATCAGACGGGTTATACTTCTCTCACTACCGGCCATGTATATGTTAAGAAGGAAAATTGCTTTTATTAGAGAGAGGAGAGTTTGTTTCTTTTTGTGGTTTCCTTGTAGCGAAGCCAAGAAAACTGAAGGGTGTAAATTGGCTGAAGGTGGGGTGGTTTCAAATCATCTCAACCTGCATCTCGTGGGGGGCCGAAGAAGTGGGAGGTAGAGGGCTCAGTGAGAAGGAAAAGGTAGAAATGTAGTTGTCCCAAACCTTTTTCTCAATATGTTAGCAAAGTTTGAGAACTTCACTTAAATTAGCGTAGGGGATGGTGTGTTATTGGTTAAACTGAAATAACATACAGATATTGCACATAGTACTAGATTTATTAAATAGCGCGGACGCACTCGAGATGCTAGGCAGTGCTTCAAGGTGCTAAGTGGTGCAAAGTACAGTACCCCTCAACTTTGTCCAGGTAATGTATGCAGAGTGGTCGGTTCAGAGACTCCCTTTGTCACCAAGGCTAATAATGACACACTAAAGTCATGCAGATGAGCGCGAGTAACATATCGGACAAATAGCATGAAATGCTAAAGCGAAATAAAAGCAGGAGCAATAGTTTCACAGTATTTTTCATGCAAAAAAGACACTATGAAATATCCTACTCTCCCCAAGAATGCCACAATCGATGTTGTAATTCATAGAGACTGCTAGCCCCGCAATTATTCGGGATTACACCAAGACAGGGCGATGCAGGAAGAAGACAGTAAACAAACTGACATTTCTTTTAAAAACCCGTGGCGAAACATCAAACTAAGATATAGGGCAGGGAAAAACCTTATATTCCTCCTTCGTGAAGCGCTGCACCCTAGTCCAACAGGTAGCTCATGTGCAATACCAGCTCACCTATTGTAATCAGGAGCATCTACAGCATATGAACCGAAGCAGCTGGGGTGTCACAAAGTGCTCTGTCCACATCCCAACAAGCTTAATCATTACATTTCAGCAGCCCAGGTTCTTGAAACAGGGCACCAATCAGCAACAAGACAGAATTGTATGCAAATGCCAACCTTCCACGCATCCTTGTGCCATTGACTGACTGCACATCAAATTTGTTCCATCTGCTGAGATGGCACATATATATGCATACATATGTATATATACAACCCACAAACATGCACACTCAGTAAATGCACAGGGAATCTGTGATGCCAAATGTTGCTTCACCAATTTTCTTTAACAGGCAGTACACGTGACTGATACACATTCAGGCAATGTATTATCAATGAAACCCTTGAAAGTGGTCTAGATATGGACTACTAGCAGGTTTGTACAACATACGTCCCCATCAAAGCCCATGATTGGATTAACAGTCAAATGTAACATGTGTGATATATATCCGCAATCTCCTCGCATTGTGAAGACCCTCGTTAATGACATCCTTTGTGAAGCCCACGCTGAGGAACACTACAGTGCTATAATTAAGACGACAGGTAGCAGTCAACAATGTTTTGGCAATCTCAAATACAGATTAAGAGGCCTAGACCAGTCTGGGTGAGCATTACTTTACTCTCCCAAGTTTCAAGTGACATGATTGTACTGTGTTGCACATTACACAACCTCGCTGAGCATGGAAGAAAGTTTCATGTGGATAATCCTGTCAGCCAGGTGGCATCTCATGATGGCATCATTAATATGGACCACTGCAGTGACAGAGAGTTTCAGGATGAACAGGTAAGGAGACAGGAAATCATGCAAAGCACGTTTACTGGGAAGTAGTACATGAATTGCGACAAGTGCTGTGCACCATAGTACTACCATGTTGTTGACACATGCTGCCATGTATCCTCATGTCCATATGGATAAAAAAGGAAAACAAAATTAGTCAATCCCATTATTTGGACATCACTTGTTCCACATAGTGGGGAGTGTAACAGCTTGGACTTTAACTGTTGCATGCCCCTCAGCAGTCCGTGTTGATATGGAATCTTGTGTTTTTGACACAGTTGAGTCTGACCTTGCCTGACAACCACATTATCTCGAATCAGTGGTTAATTTGCAAAAGAATAACTGCTGAGACCTGAAATTTTGCTCATATACATGTGAACTGCGCTATTGAATGCCAGCATGCCAAATGGCAAGGCTGAGTAGTCCTGGTTTTATTTCACGCCACTTTCAGCCCCTGCCAGATAATCCGTGCCACTTTGTAGGCTCCTTTCCTTCCCTGCTATCTCCCTTTGACATGTATTTTCATTCATTATCTTCCTCTTTCTTACCCTCTTGTGTGTTCTCTCTCTCTTGCTCTGGGTAAAAGTCTGATGTGGAAAAATAAGTGCCACTTTATAAAACATGAGTGTCCGTGGGTCCGAGCTGCAACACGTGGTTCACATTAAGGACAGAATCCAGTACTTTGTTATCTGTCCGGATATGCATTCGTTCTGAGGGGTGAGTCTGTGTGTAGATACCTCTCTGAAAGTGCAATGTGCCATGACCTACTTAACAACCCGCCCTTCACAAAGCATACTTGTCAGTGCACCCTTAATTTTACAAATCCTGGAATCTCATGTATAGTTCTGTCGATGAACTTCAGTTTTACCGAGATCTCGCTTTTCTCCATCTTTACCACATTTGGTAATTCTAAACCAGCTTTGCCACTGTACCCCAAACTTCCTCTGCTAGAGTAACTGTTATCCCAGTACTTTTTGACAACTAGGGCTGATGTAAACCTTATGTTTTGTTTATTATCTAATAAAGCACTCTTCAAACAATGACGTTGCCTAAAAGTATTGCGAACTAGAATATCACAGAGCTGAAAACAGAACAAAATTGCTCATTGAATACTGACTCATTTACGCCAACTGTGCCTATTTGGGTTACCCCAATGACTGCCTTAAAGACGACGGCAGATCATTAAAAATGCTGCAGCGCATCTTGTTTGAAGTGCCTCCCATTTTATTCTATGCCATTCCTCTTCTGGCACATCATCCCTGATTACCTATTGAACAGCATATATCTTTCAAGTCTGTCTGCTTGGCTCATAATGCTTTGGACCGGGAAGTGAACCCGGCCTTTATTAAATAGAGCATCGTCCCAAGGGACCTCTCCGTTTATGTAATGCTAATCTGCTTGTTATTCCTAAAATTCACAAGCAGAGCATTTTAGGGTGCAGATTAGCCTTTTGCTTCGCTAAACCTTGGAATGCTTTTCCTCGTGCACTCGTGCGTAGAATATCACTCTGTTTCAGGTCCCTTCTAATTAAATGAATGTTTCGACTACCATCAGCTTCATTTTGTTAAGTTTCTCCCAGTCTCCATACTCTCATTAGTGCCAAGAATCTTTTAGTAAAGGAGCAATTTACAATACTTTGTGACATAACATAGCATCTGTATAAGTGCTCCTGTGCTACTATCCATATTTCCTCAATCTCTCATTTCTAGTTAAAATGCTGAATAAACTAATATATGCACATTTGGATACAAATCAGAATCACAATGGACTGTAGTATCAAACGTGCCCCTTGGGTACCAATTCAAGTATAGTTACTTTTTGAGCTTTGGGGAACTTTGGTATTCCAGAAAGGGCCGCAGACGCTTGAGCTGCCCGTTCTGTAAAACAGATTGCACTGGTGTACATGTAACACTGGCACAATATCAGATGGTATTCCCTTATTTGCACTGGGCACTCCCATGCACATATGTGCAGGGGCATCTCTGCCCTCTCCCTTTCTAAAAGGATAGGTCTGCCTTTCACTCAGGGCAGGCTCCTTCGCTATGGTGGAGGAGTGTTGCGGCCTGCCAACAGCAGCAGTTGCAAAACTTTTACTATAAAACAAAAATGAACTATGTTTATTATTGTTTTATAGTAAATGGGGTGGGACAATGGGGCTGTGACGGGGACGAGGAGGGGTGTACAGCATAGCCCGTAATATGCATGTCTGTTTGGCCGGCTGTCTCAGGCCGGCCAGACACAAGCACACTGGACTTTCTCCAACCCAACAACAACGGATTTGGTGGTCCCCGGGGCTCGGAGGAGCCCAATAGAGGGTGGTACGCGCTGCTACCTTAAAATATTTTAACAAATCCCTGGGAAGGTAGTGGTCATTGGGGCTCAATAGAACCCTAGGAGGGGGACCCTATATGCCCCACTCCTTTTTAATATTGGAACATGCTACCGGGACCGGGCCACCCGGAGGCTAAATTGAGAACAAGCACACTTGAAATGATGGCGCCAGCGTGGCTCTCCTCCTTTAGCCATCCATAAACTTGGGAACCACCATCCCCAGGGCCGGCTCTTGCAATCTCCTGAGGTGCCCACCCTCAGGAGATAGCTGTTTGCTTTCAACTGGTGGGAGCTGGCCCAGCTCCCATCAAGCAAGAGCAAACATTAACTCCGCTACCAGCAAGAGGGAGCTGTAGAACTGCTTCCACTTGCTGGAAGCAAGGTTTTCATCTGTTTCTCTTCCCGTTGTTCTGCTAGCAGGGAAAAAGATGAAAGACTGCTATCACACACAGGAAGCTGAATTTCTCTGCAGCTTCCTATGTGAGGGAGCAATGCTGGCTCCCACAGGAAGTGGGGAGCTGGCTTTGTGCCAGGGGGGCCTTCAAGTTTCCCCTGCAGTCCCAATCATTTGCACACTGGGTGCCCTGGGTGGGACCAAGGCACCCAGGTAGATGTGGCCGGCCCCAGGAGATGGGGTCCCCAGGGCCGAAATCATCCCAAAATTATTGGGGCAAAAAAAGGGGGTCCCAAAATGCATTTTCCCCTTGCAAATTCACATAGGGATTTTGAAGATGACTACAGCCTGAACTGCTCGAAGGAATTACACCACATTAGGCAGAAAGCTAGCGTGCGGGCCAGAAAGCGTGGTTCTGTTATTTGGTGTAAATCTGTTCAGTAGTTTTAGAAATATGAAAGGGAAAAAGAAACATAGATAGATAGGGACTTGGAAGCTCCATGGATTCCAGAGAACTCTTGATGAGGTCTGGTTGTCTGCCAACACTTCAACCAGGAAGTGTTGGCAGCCATTTTGGGACTCAGCTTCTGCCGAGTCCCAAGAAAAAATATTTAAAAAAAGAAAAGGGGGCTCGGTAGGAACACCCTGCTCCCCTAGCCTTGGAGCTGGGGTCCCCCTGGGACCATGCCAGGGCTACAAAGCATTTTTTTTCAGTGAAATTTGCAAATGATCCTCAAATTTGACAACAATTTATAAAAAGAAGCGCATTGTGCATCGGCCATCCCTAAGGAGATGGCGGTCCCTGGTGCGGTATACAGCTCAGGAGGGTTGCCGCACAGCCCTGTCCCACTTCTAATAATGATACTGGCTCTGTGGAAGTGGTGGTCCCCTGGGGGGGATCCGCATGGCCCCCGTGACCAAATTATAATTTAGCTCTGGGGAGGTGGTGCTCCCTGAGGCATGTTTGAGCCCCAGGAGGGGATCTGTGCAGCTCTCCTCCATTTTACTAATAAAGCCCCAGGAATGTGGTGTTCCCCAGGCCTCAGAAGAGGCCAATATAGGGTGGGCTGCATGGCGCCACTCAAATATTTTACCAAAACCCAGGAGCGTGGTGGTCCCTGGGGTGCAAAAGAACCCGAGGAGGGGGGCCCCAATCCTTTATTAATATTGGGACATGCCCTCAGGACCTGACACACCTGGAGGCTAAATTGAAAAGCAGAGGAGCCTGCACTTGTTTTTTAAAATATGCACGGATCATCTGCAAATTGTACTGAAACAAAATGCTTTGTAGCCTTGTTGGGGTCCCATGGGATCCTAGCACGAAGGCTAGAGGGTCAGGGTATTACTACACAGCCCCTGTTTGTTTTTTGTATATTTTTTCTTGGGGTTCAGCTGAGAGGAATCCCAAAATCAAATCTCAGCATGAGATCTCTGGGATCCGCAGAACCCCCGTGTACCTATATATCTATATTTCTTTTTCCTTTAATATCTCTGTTAGAAATGGTCTTCCTCGTTGGATAGGGTATGCACCTAAGCCAGGCAGAATCCACCACTCTAGTCAGGGAAAGGGAGCTACACACTCAAGTAACCCTTGCTGACACCCTTGGTAGCTTGGCATGAACAGTTTGGCTTATCCCAGAAGCGTTTGCACAACACACAAAACACACGTGACACCACAAACACACCACAAATAAAACTCCATAGCAAATTATATAAAAATAAACTGTATTGCACAAAACATCATTAGACCAAAAAACAAAATGTAGCAGTATTACCCTACTACATAAAAAGTGGTCAGTTTGTCACATGGATTACTAGTATTCTGCAGACTAGGATTCTGTAGTCAGGTAAACATATAGGTTACGGGGATTCTGCAACACAAGCAGTAGTCAGGCTGTAATTATCACCAAAAATGCACATGTCAGGATAAACATATTATCAGAAATGCCCAGACATCATACTGAATACACATAAAATGAAACATTCCCATCTGGCACATGTCAGGAGAAACACATCAGGGAAGGAATACAACTGCATAAGTCATTGCTTAAGGTTACCACATACCCTCCGTAATAGTTGTAGCACCATCCGTCCTCATAACATCCTGATTATAGTGCACCTGCACATCTATTAGGGGCCAGATGATCTTGTGCACACCAATCACAGGTCCAGGAAGTCCTGCACACCTAAAATATGGAATACATCACTCTCTTCCACACAGGAGCTCCTGTGCTCCTCTTCTGTAAAATACAGTATTTTCCAAAATAACCCTAACAGCATCGGGAACCTCGTTGAGGTTTCCGTCCCGTCCTGCATATGGTGGAGGCAATCAAAAATGCCCCCAAAGATATGCTGCCGGGGTAAGGCACACACCATAGTCTCTCAGCAGGGAGACCTCCCTGGGTACCTCATGTAGAACGGATCCCTTGGCAGCTGCTTGTGTCAGTGCGGTGCAGCTACGCACAGTTGCTGCTTCCTCCTGAGCTCCTTGCCCCTTTGTAGCACGCCCGGAGCCCTGCAGGCCCTCCTAGACTGCTACCCTAAGTGACTCCTAAGAGGCTGTCTGCAGTCAGGTGGCACAGGGGCCCCAGTCAGGCTTGCTACCTCCAGCCAGCAGGGCCATCCAGGAAAACAGCAAGGCGGTCCCAACTCTCTTTTTGGCCCACTAGCCCCTTGGCTCTCCTGAGGGGTGGGCAGATCTGAGACATGACAGTGGGTCTCCCTTGTGCCCACGATGAAAGGGAAGTGGGCCACAGCTCCCCTGATAGCTCAAGTCGCAGCGGTGATGTGCTCAAACAAGAGGTACGGAGCGTCACCTCAATCCAGGCTCCCACGCCTGGAGTGAGTGCCTGCTTGTGGCCCGGGGGCACTAAAATAATAAAGCGAGCATTGGGCCAGCACATCAGGGTCCTTAGGGCAGAGCAGCAGTTTCAGCAGTCCTGATGACAGATCCTCACGGCAGCATAGTAGGTCCCTCTGGCGGGTCCATCTCGTGTCCACTAGTTTCCCTCTGTACTTATACTCATTTTGCACAGCTTCCACAAAAGAGGGATAGGAGGGTTCCAACCAGCGCTGACTGATTTCAGGAATGACCACTTTCTTCTCCAGCACTGAATTGACATCAGTAGGGGGTAAACCAGTCCTTTGCATGATACCAGGGCACAGCCTTTACAGGTGCAGATGCACTGTGCCTCTACCTCTCCCAACCCAGGAAGGCCATTCAGTATGCAGATGTCCTCTTGTTATACATCCACCCTCCCTATGTCCTGGTTGTCTGAAAAGTGTGCACAAAGTCCAGCTGTCACTCTACCCTAGATGTGGACTGGAGTCAGTCTGAAAAAGCACCAGAGTTATAAGCACAGAGAAATACCCACTTTCTAAAAGTGTCATTCCTACAATGGTAATAAAAATTCCACCTACACCAGTACGTAGCATTTCTCACTACCACTTCAACCACACTAAACATGCCTACGCCACCCCTCATAGATTAGACAATACCACTTAGCCATATGAAAAGACATTTCCAATGCAGTCCTATGGGAGAGGCAGCACTCACAGTAGTGAGAAACCAAATAGAATGTTTGTCTGTATGTCACTACAAGGACATGTAGTACATAAAGGCATATGTCCTACCTTTTAAATGCACAGGACCCTACCCTTATGGCAACCCAAGGCCTACCTTAGGGGTCACTTAGGTGTAGTAAAAATTGAGTTTTGGCCTTGGAAAGTAGTTTGACTTGCCAAGTCATCATGGCAGTAAAACTGCACACACAGGCTCAGCAGTGTCAGACCTGAGACATATTAGAAAGGCTGCTTCTGTGGGTGGCACAATCGGTGCTGCAGGCCCACTAGTAGGACTTAATTTACAGGCCCAGGGTATATGATATACCACTTTACAAGTGACATACAGGTAAATTAAATAAGCCAAACAGGTGTAAACCAATCATACCAAGTTTAGAAGAGAGAGCACATGCACTTTAGCAACGATCAGCAGTGATAAAGTGCCTAGAGTCCTAGTGCCAACAAAAAGTGGTCAGAAAAAAATAGGAAGAAGGCAAAAAGTTTTGGGGTAACCCTACAAAAAGGCTAGGTCCAACAATTTCTAAAATTACTGAACAGATTTACACCAAATAACAAAAAGCTCATTTTCTGGACCACAAGCTAGCTTTCTGCTAAATTTGGTCTAATTCCTTCCAGCGGTTCAGGCTGTAGTCTAGTCATTATAATATATCTATATAACATATATATATATATATATATATATATATATATATATATATATATATATATATATATATATATATATATATATTCACTTAGCGCCCCTGTCATGCACAGTTTTTCTTCAATAATTGGAATTCTAATGTTTCATTGATATTTCTATTGAGATCATAAGTTAGCATGAGTGCTGTAATATCTCGGCTAATTGGCAGCACATGGCATGGGCGTGAGTTATCTTAGGCCTTTAGTCATAGTTATTTGAAACAACTCCAACTATAACTCCTGAATTTCTCTGGTTTTGTGGGATTCAAATCTGAACCTAACTATAACGTCCCTGTAATCTTTGTTTTTTTAGTAAATTTCTAAGTTTAACCCCTTCGCTGCCAGGCCTTTTCCCCCTCCTGTGCCGAGCCTTTTTTTGGCTATTTGGAGCAGTTCGCGCTTAGGCCCTCATAACTTTTTGTTCACATAAGCTACCCACGCCAAATTTGCGTCCTTTTTTTCCAACATCCTAGGGATTCTAGAGGTACCTAGACTTTGTGGGTTCCCCAGAAGGAGGCCAAGAAATTAGCCAAAAAAGAGTGAAAATTTCGTTGTTTTCAAAAAAATTGGAAAAATGGGCTGCAGAAGAAGGCTTGTGGTTTTTTCCCTGAAAAGGGCATCAACAAAGGGTTTGCGGTGATAAAATCACCAGCTTCCCAGCTTTCAGGAACAGGAAGACTTGAATCAGAAAACCCAATTTTTCAACACAATTTTGGCATTTTACGGGGACATACCCCATTTTTACGATTTTTTGTGCTTTCAGCCTCCTTCCAGTCAGTGACAGAAATGGGCATGAAACCAATGCTGGATCCCAAAAACCGCAACATTTTTGAAAAGTAGACAAAAATCTGAATTCAGCAAGGGGTCATTTGTGTAGATCCTACAAGGGTTTCCTACAGAAAATAACAACTGAAAAAGAAAAATATTGAAATTGAGGTAAAAAAACATCAATTTTTCTCTACGTTTTACTCTGTAACTTTTTCCAGCAATGTCAGATTTTCGAAAGCAATATACCGTTACGTCTGCTGGACTCTTCTGGTTGCGGGGATATATAGGGCTTATAGGTTCATCAAGAACTCTAGGTACCCAGAGCCAATAAATGACCTGCACCCTGCAGTGGGTTTTCAATCTATGCCGGGTATACAGCAATTCATTTGCTGAAATATAAAGAGTAAGAAATAGCTATCAAGAAAACCTTTGTATTTCCAAAATGGGCACAAGATAAGGTGTTGAGAAGCAGTGGTTATTTGCACATCTCTGAATTCCGGGGTGCCCATACTAGCATGTGAATTACAGGGCATTTCTCAAATAGACGTCTTTTTTACACACTGTCTTACATTTGGAAGGAAAAAATGTAGAGAAAGACAAGGGGCAATAACACTTGTTTTGGTATTCTATGTTCCCCCAAGTCTCCCGATAAAAATGATACCTCACTTGTGTGGGTAGGCCTAGCGCCCGCGACAGGATATGCCCCAAAACACAACGTGGACACATCACAGAAAACAGAGGTGTTTTTTGCAAAGTGCCTACCTGTAGATTTTGGCCTGTAGCTCAGCCGCCACCTAGGGAAACCTACCAAACCTGTGCATTTCTGAAAACTAGAGACCTAGGGGAATCCAAGATGGGGTGACTTGTGTGGCTCGGACCAGGTTCTGTTACCCAGAATCCTTTGCAAACCTCAAAATGTGGCTAAAAAAACACATGTTCCTCACATTTCTGTGGCAGAAAGTTCTGGAATCTGAGAAGAGCCACGAATTTCCTTCCACCCAGCGTTTCCCCACGTCTCCCGATAAAATTGATACCTCACTTGTGTGGGTAGGCCTAGCGCCGGCGACAGGAAAGGCCCCAAAGCGCAACGTGGACACAGCCAAATTGGTGAAGGAAAACAGAGGTGTTTTTTGCAAAGTGCCTACCTGTAGATTTTGGCCTGTAGCTCAGCCGCCACATAGGGAAACCTACCAAACCTGTGCATTTCTGAAAACTAGAGACCTAGGGGAATCCAAGATGGGGTGACTTGTGTGGCTCGGACCAGGTTCTGTTACCCAGAATCCTTTGCAAACCTCAAAATTTGGCTAAAAAAACACATGTTCCTCACATTTCTGTGGCAGAAAGTTCTGGAATCTGAGAGGAGCCACAAATTTCCTTCCACCCAGCGTTCCCCCACGTCTCCTGATAAAAATGATACCTCACTTGTGTGGGTAGGCCTAGCGCCCGTGACAGGAAAGGCCCCAAAGCGCAACGTGGACACAGCCAAATTGGTGAAGGAAAACAGAGGTGTTTTTTGCAAAGTGCCTACCTGTAGATTTTGGCCTGTAGCTCAGCCGCCACCTAGGGAAACCTACCAAACCTGTGCATTTCTGAAAACTAGAGACCTAGGGGAATCCAAGATGGGGTGACTTGTGTGGCTCGGACCAGGTTCTGTTACCCAGAATCCTTTGCAAACCTCAAAATTTGGCTAAAAAAACACATGTTTCTCACATTTCTGTGGCAGAAAGTTCTGGAATCTGAGAGGAGCCACGAATTTCCTTCCACCCAGCGTTCCCCCACGTCTCCCGATAAAAATGATACCTCACTTGTGTGGGTAGGCCTAGCGCCCGCGACAGGAAATGCCCCAAAGCGCAACGTGGACACAGCCAAATTGGTGAAGGAAAACAGAGGTGTTTTTTGCAAAGTGCCTACCTGTAGATTTTGGCCTGTAGCTCAGCCGCCACCTAGGGAAACCTACCAAACCTGTGCATTTCTGAAAACTAGAGACCTAGGGGAATCCAAGATGGGGTGACTTGTGTGGCCCGGACCAGGTTCTGTTACCCAGAATCCTTTGCAAACCTCTAAATTTGGCTAAAAAAACACATGTTCCTCACATTTCTGTGGCAGAAAGTTCTGGAATCTGAGAGTAGCCACGAATTTCCTTCCACCCAGCGTTCCCCCACGTCTCCCGATAAAAATGATACCTCACTTGTGTGGGTAGGCCTAGCGCCCGCGACAGGAAAGGCCCCAAAGCGCAACGTGGACACAGCCAAATTGGTGAAGGAAAACAGAGGTGTTTTTTGCAAAGTGCCTACCTGTAGATTTTGGCCTGTAGCTCAGCCGCCACCTAGGGAAACCTACCAAACCTGTGCATTTCTGAAAACTAGAGACCTAGGGGAATCCAAGATGGGGTGACTTGTGTGGCTCGGACCAGGTTCTGTTACCCAGAATCCTTTGCAAACCTCAAAATGTGGCTAAAAATACACATGTTCCTCACATTTCTGTGGCAGAAAGTTCTGGAATCTGAGAGGAGCCACGAATTTCCTTCCACCCAGCGTTCCCCCACGTCTCCCCATAAAAATTATACCTCAATTGTGTGGGTAGGCCTAGCGCCCGCGACAGGAAATCCCCCAAAGCGCAACGTGGACACAGCCAAATTGGTGAAGGAAAACAGAGGTGTTTTTTGCAAAGTGCCTACCTGTAGATTTTGGCCTGTAGTTCAGCCGCCACCTAGGGAAACCTACCAAACCTGTGCATTTCTGAAAACTAGAGTCCTAGGGGAATCGAAGATGGGGTGACCTGAGTGGCCCGGACCAGGTTCTGTTACCCAGAATCCTTTGCAAACCTCAAAATTTGGCTAACATGTTCCTCACATTTCTGTGGCAGAAAGTTCTGGAATCTGAGAGGAGCCACGAATTTCCTTCCACCAAGCGTTCCCCCACGTCTCCCGATAAAAATGATACCTCACTTGTGTGGGTAGGCCTAGCGCCCGCGACAGGAAATGCCCCAAAGCGCAACGTGGACACAGCCAAATTGGTGAAGGAAAACAGAGGTGTTTTTTGCAAAGTACCTACCTGTAGATTTTGGCCTGTAGCTCAGCCGCCACCTAGGGAAACCTACCAAACCTGTGCATTTCTGAAAACTAGAGACCTAGGGGAATCCAAGATGGGGTGACTTGTGTGGCTCGGACCAGGTTCTGTTACCCAGAATCCTTTGCAAACCTCAAAATTTGGCTAAAAATACACATGTTTCTCACATTTCTGTGGCAGAAAGTTCTGGAATCTGAGAGGAGCCACGAATTTCCTTCCACCCAGCGTTCCCCCACGTCTCCCGATAAAAATGATACCTCACTTGTGTGGGTAGGCCTAGCGCCCGCGACAAGAAATGCCCCAAAGCGCAACGTGGAAACAGCCAAATTGGTGAAGGAAAACAGAGGTGTTTTTTGCAAAGTGCCTACCTGTAGATTTTGGCCTGTAGCTCAGCCGCCACCTAGGGAAACCTACCAAACCTGTGCATTTCTGAAAACTAGAGACCTAGGGGAATCCAAGATGGGGTGACTTGTGTGGCCCGGACCAGGTTCTGTTACCCAGAATCCTTTGCAAACCTCAACATTTGGCTAAAAAAACACATGTTCCTCACATTTCTGTGGCAGAAAGTTCTGGAATCTGAGAGGAGCCACGAATTTCCTTCCACCCAGCGTTCCCCCACGTCTCCCGATAAAAATGATACCTCACTTGTGTGGGTAGGCCTAGCGCCCGCGACAGGAAATGCCCCAAAGCGCAACGTGGACACAGCCAAATTGGTGAAGGAAAACAGAGGTGTTTTTTGCAAAGTGCCTACCTGTAGATTTTGGCCTGTAGCTCAGCCGCCACCTAGGGAAACCTACCAAACCTGTGCATTTCTGAAAACTAGAGACCTAGGGGAATCCAAGATGGGGTGACTTGTGTGGCTCGGACCAGGTTCTGTTACCCAGAATCCTTTGCAAACCTCAAAATGTGGCTAAAAAAACACATGTTCCTCACATTTCTGTGGCAGAAAGTTCTGGAATCTGAGAAGAGCCACGAATTTCCTTCCACCCAGCGTTCCCCCACGTCTCCCGATAAAAATGATACCTCACTTGTGTGGGTAGGCCTAGCGCCGGCGACAGGAAACGCCCCAAAGCGCAACGTGGACACAGCCAAATTGGTGAAGGAAAACAGAGGTGTTTTTTGCAAAGTGCCTACCTGTAGATTTTGGCCTGTAGCTCAGCCGCCACATAGGGAAACCTACCAAACCTGTGCATTTCTGAAAACTAGAGACCTAGGGGAATCCAAGATGGGGTGACTTGTGTGGCTCGGACCAGGTTCTGTTACCCAGAATCCTTTGCAAACCTCAAAATTTGGCTAAAAAAACACATGTTCCTCACATTTCTGTGGCAGAAAGTTCTGGAATCTGAGAGGAGCCACAAATTTCCTTCCACCCAGCGTTCCCCCACGTCTCCTGATAAAAATGATACCTCACTTGTGTGGGTAGGCCTAGCGCCCGTGACAGGAAAGGCCCCAAAGCGCAACGTGGACACAGCCAAATTGGTGAAGGAAAACAGAGGTGTTTTTTGCAAAGTGCCTACCTGTAGATTTTGGCCTGTAGCTCAGCCGCCACCTAGGGAAACCTACCAAACCTGTGCATTTCTGAAAACTAGAGACCTAGGGGAATCCAAGATGGGGTGACTTGTGTGGCTCGGACCAGGTTCTGTTACCCAGAATCCTTTGCAAACCTCAAAATTTGGCTAAAAAAACACATGTTTCTCACATTTCTGTGGCAGAAAGTTCTGGAATCTGAGAGGAGCCACGAATTTCCTTCCACCCAGCGTTCCCCCACGTCTCCCGATAAAAATGATACCTCACTTGTGTGGGTAGGCCTAGCGCCCGCGACAGGAAATGCCCCAAAGCGCAACGTGGACACAGCCAAATTGGTGAAGGAAAACAGAGGTGTTTTTTGCAAAGTGCCTACCTGTAGATTTTGGCCTGTAGCTCAGCCGCCACCTAGGGAAACCTACCAAACCTGTGCATTTCTGAAAACTAGAGACCTAGGGGAATCCAAGATGGGGTGACTTGTGTGGCCCGGACCAGGTTCTGTTACCCAGAATCCTTTGCAAACCTCTAAATTTGGCTAAAAAAACACATGTTCCTCACATTTCTGTGGCAGAAAGTTCTGGAATCTGAGAGTAGCCACGAATTTCCTTCCACCCAGCGTTCCCCCACGTCTCCCGATAAAAATGATACCTCACTTGTGTGGGTAGGCCTAGCGCCCGCGACAGGAAAGGCCCCAAAGCGCAACGTGGACACAGCCAAATTGGTGAAGGAAAACAGAGGTGTTTTTTGCAAAGTGCCTACCTGTAGATTTTGGCCTGTAGCTCAGCCGCCACCTAGGGAAACCTACCAAACCTGTGCATTTCTGAAAACTAGAGACCTAGGGGAATCCAAGATGGGGTGACTTGTGTGGCTCGGACCAGGTTCTGTTACCCACAATCCTTTGCAAACCTCAAAATGTGGCTAAAAATACACATGTTCCTCACATTTCTGTGGCAGAAAGTTCTGGAATCTGAGAGGAGCCACGAATTTCCTTCCACCCAGCGTTCCCCCACGTCTCCCCATAAAAATTATACCTCAATTGTGTGGGTAGGCCTAGCGCCCGCGACAGGAAATCCCCCAAAGCGCAACGTGGACACAGCCAAATTGGTGAAGGAAAACAGAGGTGTTTTTTGCAAAGTGCCTACCTGTAGATTTTGGCCTGTAGTTCAGCCGCCACCTAGGGAAACCTACCAAACCTGTGCATTTCTGAAAACTAGAGTCCTAGGGGAATCGAAGATGGGGTGACCTGAGTGGCCCGGACCAGGTTCTGTTACCCAGAATCCTTTGCAAACCTCAAAATTTGGCTAACATGTTCCTCACATTTCTGTGGCAGAAAGTTCTGGAATCTGAGAGGAGCCACGAATTTCCTTCCACCAAGCGTTCCCCCACGTCTCCCGATAAAAATGATACCTCACTTGTGTGGGTAGGCCTAGCGCCCGCGACAGGAAATGCCCCAAAGCGCAACGTGGACACAGCCAAATTGGTGAAGGAAAACAGAGGTGTTTTTTGCAAAGTGCCTACCTGTAGATTTTGGCCTGTAGCTCAGCCGCCACCTAGGGAAACCTACCAAACCTGTGCATTTCTGAAAACTAGAGACCTAGGGGAATCCAAGATGGGGTGACTTGTGTGGCTCGGACCAGGTTCTGTTACCCAGAATCCTTTGCAAACCTCAAAATTTGGCTAAAAATACACATGTTTCTCACATTTCTGTGGCAGAAAGTTCTGGAATCTGAGAGGAGCCACGAATTTCCTTCCACCCAGCGTTCCCCCACGTCTCCCGATAAAAATGATACCTCACTTGTGTGGGTAGGCCTAGCGCCCGCGACAAGAAATGCCCCAAAGCGCAACGTGGAAACAGCCAAATTGGTGAAGGAAAACAGAGGTGTTTTTTGCAAAGTGCCTACCTGTAGATTTTGGCCTGTAGCTCAGCCGCCACCTAGGGAAACCTACCAAACCTGTGCATTTCTGAAAACTAGAGACCTAGGGGAATCCAAGATGGGGTGACTTGTGTGGCCCGGACCAGGTTCTGTTACCCAGAATCCTTTGCAAACCTCAACATTTGGCTAAAAAAACACATGTTCCTCACATTTCTGTGGCAGAAAGTTCTGGAATCTGAGAGGAGCCACGAATTTCCTTCCACCCAGCGTTCCCCCACGTCTCCCGATAAAAATGATACCTCACTTGTGTGGGTAGGCCTAGCGCCCGCGACAGGAAATGCCCCAAAGCGCAACGTGGACACAGCCAAATTGGTGAAGGAAAACAGAGGTGTTTTTTGCAAAGTGCCTACCTGTAGATTTTGGCCTGTAGCTCAGCCGCCACCTAGGGAAACCTACCAAACCTGTGCATTTCTGAAAACTAGAGACCTAGGGGAATCCAAGATGGGGTGACTTGTGTGGCTAGGACCAGGTTCTGGTACCCAGAATCCTTTGCAAACCTCAAAATTTGGCTAAAAAAACACATGTTCCTCACATTTCTGTGGCAGAAAGTTCTGGAATCTGAGAGGAGCCACGAATTTCCTTCCACCCAGCGTTCCCCCACGTCTCCCGATAAAAATGATACCTCACTTGTGTGGGTAGGCCTAGCGCCCGCGACAGGAAACGCCCCAAAGCGCAACGTGGACACAGCCAAATTGGTGAAGGAAAACAGAGGTGTTTTTTGCAAAGTGCCTACCTGTAGATTTTGGCCTGTAGCTCAGCCGCCACCTAGGGAAATGTACCAAACCTGTGCATTTCTGAAAACTAGAGACCTAGGGGAATCCAAGATGGGGTGACTTGTGTGGCTCGGACCAGGTTCTGTTACCCAGAATCCTTTGCAAACCTCAAAATTTGGCTAAAAAAACACATGTTCATCACATTTCTGTGGCAGAAAGTTCTGGAATCTGAGAGGAGCCACGAATTTCTTTCCACCCAGCGTTCCCCCACGTCTCCCGATAAAAATGATACCTCACTTGTGTGGGTAGGCCTAGCGCCCGCGACAGGAAAGGCCCCAAAGCGCAACGTGGACACAGCCAAATTGGTGAAGGAAAACAGAGGTGTTTTTTGCAAAGTGCCTACCTGTAGATTTTGGCCTATAGCTCAGCCGCCACCTAGGGAAACCTACCAAACCTGTGCATTTCTGAAAACTAGAGACCTAGGGGAATCCAAGATGGGGTGACTTGTGTGGCTCGGACCAGGTTCTGTTACCCAGAATCCTTTGCAAACCTCAAAATTTGGCTAAAAAAACACATGTTCCTCACATTTCTGTGGCAGAAAGTTCTGGAATCTGAGAGGAGCCACGAATTTCTTTTCACCCAGCGTTCCCCCACGTCTCCCGATAAAAATGATACCTCACTTGTGTGGGTAGGCCTAGCGCCCGCGACAGGAAAGGCCCCAAAGCGCAATGTGGACACAGCCAAATTGGTGAAGGAAAACAGAGGTGTTTTTTGCAAAGTGCCTACCTGTAGATTTTGGCCTGTAGCTCAGCCGCCACCTAGGGAAACCTACCACACCTGTGCATTTCTGAAAACTAGAGACCTAGGGGAATCCAAGATGGGGTGACTTGTGTGGCTCGGACCAGGTTCTGTTACCCAGAATCCTTTGCAAACCTCAAAATTTGGCTAAAAAAACACATGTTCCTCACATTTCTGTGGCAGAAAGTTCTGGAATCTGAGAGGAGCCACAAATTTCCTTCCACCCAGCGTTCCCCCACGTCTCCCGATAAAAATGATACCTCACTTGTGTAGGTAGGCCTAGCGCCCGCGACAGGAAACGCCCCAAAGCGCAACGTGGACACATCACATTTTTTCATTGAAAACAGTGCCTACCTGTAGATTTTGGCCTCTAGCTCAGCCGGCACCTAGGGAAACCTACCAAACCTGTGCATTTCTGAAAACTAGAGACCTAGGGGAATCCAAGATGGGGTGACTTGTGTGGCTCGGACCAGGTTCTGTTACCCAGAATCCTTTGCAAACCTCAAATTCTGTCTAAAAAAAAACATTCTCCACACATTTCGGTGACAGAAAGTTCTGCAATCTGAGTGGAGCCACAAATTTCCTTCCACCCAGCGTTCCCCCAAGGCTCCTGATAAAAATGATAGCTCACTTGTGTGGGTGGGCCAGGTGCCTGCAACAGAATAAGGCCCAAAACTTGTAGAGATAGAGGGGATAGCACAACAAGTTTATAAGGACATATTCTTTTATACATCTTTAGACTGACTCTGCTTTGGGGACCCACATAAGTGAGGTGTCATTTTACTTGGGAGGCTGAGGGGAACACTGGGGAGTAGGAATTTTGTGCTGGAGTGGTGATCCTACGAAGAAAAGTCAGGAAAATATGCTTTTTTTAAGCACATTGAGTTTTACAGAGGAGTCTGGGTAAGAAAATGTTGGGGGATCCACGCAAGCCACACCTCCCTGGACTCCTTGGGGTGTCTAGTTTTATAAAATGCCTGGGTTTGGTAGGTTTCCCTAGATGAAGGCCGCACACAGGACCAAAAACATAGGTGCCCTCTCCCCCCCAAACACAGGTAGTTTTGTAATATATCGTTTTGATGTGCCCACATACGTCCGTGATGTGCCAAACACTAAAATTTTGAAAAGAAACACAGTTAGGTTATGTGAAAAAGACCCCTCACCCACCAACCAAGTTGGTGGCATGCTTCATCATCGGGGTCCCACCTGAGGCACCTAGCGTGTCACAGGTGTGCTGCGACGCCTGATTACAGCGGAGCAGGTTTTGTCATTTTTACCACACATACTGGTTGGATTTGGCACGAGGGTGAGTGATGGTTCAGTGGATCAAATTTTACTAACAAGAGCTTTCACAAAAATGAAATGCACTGTTAGTAACTGAAAGGCAAAAAACTGAACCAATGACTCACAGCTCGTGAGCTGTAAAGCCGCGACAAGGCACCAACCGCTTTACAGTCCATTCACACAACTTTCATACATGACACACACAAGGCCATTCACACCGCCAGCCACGGGCCCAGCACATTACAACACTCACATCGACAGACAGCGCCACTCAAGGGCCCATCACTTACATACGCCCACATGCCTGATACAACAATCACACCAGCTGATGGGAGTGTGTGGACTGGTGTTTGGCTGGCAGTGTGTTGCAGTAGCCAACAGCAAGTCAATATGTACACTCTCAGCCAAGCCCCACTCCACCCACAATGGCATCATTTTTTTTTTTTTTTTAACAGAGGAACCCCTAACTAAGTAGAAAGAATTACAAAACTACAAACACAAAAGCTCTAACTAAGAACATGACAGAAATGCTAACCATGAAACTAAACACATGAAAATACAAAACAGACATGAGTTTACACTCTTGGTTGTTCCCAGAAATTCTTCTGGGTGTGGTAATTCTTAAAACAAGCACCGACACACAGCCCAGGCTTTGAAGGACAATCTGGGCAGTACATTCGAGACTCCCTCCGGATACCTCTTCGAAAACACACTCTACATTTCTTAGCTGGAAAGTCTTTTTTGGGTGTGGGAGGAATGTGCTCAGCAAAGTGGCGATCTTTCAATATAGCCACATCCTCCACCACTGCTTCTCTAGGAACTCTGGCCTGTTCCACCACAATAAGGCTCTCTATCACTGACTCCTGAAATTTCACAAATGTCATCTTTGACTCTGGAGACCTATCCCTAAACACAATAAAAGCATTGAAGGTTGCTAAGTGGAAGAGGTGAAGTGCTAACTTCTTATACCAAACGTAAGACTTACGAATAGCAGTATAAGGTTCCAACCTCTGGTCAACTCTATCTACACCTCCCATGTGCTTATTATAATCTAAAATGCACACAGGTTTGCGCACTTCAGCAACCTGGCCCCAAACAGTCACAGGGGAAGTACTCTCATCATGGATGGTACTTAGCATGTAGACATCCCTCTTATCTGAAAATTTCAAAGCTAGCAGCTCCTCGTTCCGCAAGGCACAGCACTGTCCTCTCTCAAGTTTTTTACAGACAAGCTCCCTTGGATAGCCTTTCCGGTTAGAACGGATTGTGCCACAAGCAACAGTGTCCACTCTAAACAATTCCTTGAACAATTGCACACCAGTGTACAAGTTATCTACATACAAATGGTGACCTTTGTTGAACAGTCGTCTACCAAGATCCCACACAATTTTCTCAGTAACTCCAAAAGTGGGAGGACAACCAGGGGGGTCAATATTGGAATCCCTACCAGTGTACACACGGAAACTATACACATATCCTGTCCTACTTTCAGACAGCATATACAATTTAATTCCATATCGTGCCCTTTTGCTAGGAATGTACTGCCTAAAAACCAAACGACCCTTGAAGAGGACCAAAGACTCGTCCACACTTAACTCTTTGCCTGGAACATAGACCTCCGAAAACCGATCTACAAAATGATCAAGGACAGGCCTAATCTTAAAAAGACGGTCAGAATCTGGGTGATCTCGTGGCAAGGCTAATGCATTGTCAACAAAATGCAGCATCCTAAGAAGAAGCAAATACCGATTACGACTCATGGTCGCTGGAAATATAGCTGTTGCCATCAAGGGACTAGTAGACCAATAAGAAGCCAGTGACGGCTTCCTTATCAACCCCATCAAAAAAGTCAAACCCAAAAACTTTCTTAACTCCTCCAAATTTGTGGGAATCCACTGGGCAGCTCTAGAGTGTGGCCTAAGTCTAGCAGCGTTGTCCCTCAAATGCTGCTCCGCATACAAATTAGTCTGCTCAACAATCTCTTCCAAAAACACATCATCCATGAATAACTCAAAGAAATTGATAGGCATAAAGTTCTCTGTATTGGCGTTACACCCCGGGAGACCAGTAAAGGCAGGAAACTCTGGCTGCTCCATGTTTGGGGCAACCCAGACATCAGGTCTTATAACGGGAAACCTTTCAGCCCCAGGTTGCTGCACTATTGGCACATCAATGTCCTCCTCTAAAACAGGCCCTTCATCTGCAGTGTGGCTTCATCATCAGAAGATTCCCCTCCAAGAGAAACATCACTGCCAGAATCTCTGACTTCCTCCTCTGCCTCAGATGCAGAGTCTGTCTCATAGTCATGATCAGACTGTGACTCAAAAAGCATACCAACCACCTGCTGAGCGGTCATCCTGCGGCTAGCCATGATCTCTCCTGCTAAAATTAACTGGACAAATTCACCACCAACAACCAGCACTGTGTAAGACAAGTGACAAAGTGTAGCTTTGTTAGTAAGAGTTATAAACTCAAAAACTATACCGCTCACTTGCCTGAAAAAGCTTGATTCACCAGCAACTACACAGCAATCACCAATGATATCCCACTAAAAATAAAGAAAGAAAGGCAAATTAGAAATAAGACAAAACAAATATCATTGTGCACAAACCTAAGGACAATTTCACACACAATCCTGCATTTAGTACACCCCCTACAAACATGTCATTCATGCATGGCAACAATACTCCTTTGGAGTAAATTGTTTTTACTTACCTAAAACATGCAACTGTGCAAACTGCAGGTCAACCACCGCCAAAACCACAAGGAGCCACAGCAAATAAAGCAAAAGCTTTGAACTAGAACAAAAAGGAGGAAAACATTTTTTAGCACAAATGCAAAGACTTCTTCAGTTGACAAACACCCCACCATCAAACATTTAGAAATTGGTGCCTAAGTGGATTCTGCCATAGGGGCAGATGGGCCTACTAATAAAATAGACCTGTCTACCCCAAGGAAGCCAAAAAATACCTTTAGTAGTGTGTCCCCATGGAGAGCGACCCTTGCCAAAGGGGACAGCCCTAAAAAAAAAAAAACACACACAACACTATCCCTGGTGCCTAAGTGGCTTCTGCCCCCCTTGGGGGCAGGTGGGCCTAAGAAAATAGGCCCATCTGCCCCCAGCGGGTGTAGAAATGGGCAACAGGTCAATGCCCCCCTTGGGGGGGGGCGCCCCGTGACCAAGGGGACGCCCCCCCACAAAAATAAACAAATAAAAAAAAATCCCTGGCGTTCTAGTAGTTTCTGCCCCCCTTGGGGGCAGACCAGCCTAAAAATAATAGGCTGATCTGTCTCCAAGGGGTGCAGAAATGGCCTGGGTACATGTGCCCCCAAAGTGGGGGGCGACCCTTGCCCAAGGCCCCACCCATCCACTAACACACACACACACACACACACACACTATCCCTGGTGTCTAAGTGGCTTCTGCCCCCCTTGGGGGCAGGTGGGCCTAAGAAAATAGGCCCATCTGCCCCCAGGGGGTGTAGAAATGGGCAACAGGTCAATGCCCCCCTTGGGGGGGCGCCCCGTGACCCAGGGGACGCCCCCCCACAAAAATAAACAAATAAAAAAAAATCCCTGGTGTTCTAGTAGTTTCTGCCCCCCTTGGGGGCAGACCAGCCTAAAAATAATAGGCTGATCTGTCTCCAAGGGGTGCAGAAATGGCCTGGGTACATGTGCCCCCAAAGTGGGGGGCGACCCTTGCCCAAGGCCCCCCCCATCCACTAACACACACACACACACACACACACACACACTATCCCTGGTGTCTAAGTGGCTTCTGCCCCCCTTGGGGGCAGGTGGGCCTAAGAAAATAGGCCCATCTCCCCCCAGGGGGTGTAGAAATGGGCAACAGGTCAATGCCCCCCTTGGGGGGGCACCCCGTGACCAAGGGGACGCCCCCCCACAAAAATAAACAAATAAAAAAAAACAATGGCGTTCTAGTGGTTTCTGCCCCCCTTGGGGGCAGACCAGCCTAAAAATAATAGGCTGATCTGTCTCCAAGGGGTGCAGAAATGGCCTGGGTACATGTGCCCCAAAGTGGGGGGCGACCCTTGCCCAAGGCCCCCCCCCATCCACTAACACACACACACACTATCCCTGGTGTCTAAGTGGCTTCTGCCCCCCTTGGGGGCAGGTGGGCCTACAAAAATAGGCCCATCTGCCCCCAGGGGGGGCAGAAATGGCCAACAGGTCAATGCTTCCCTTGGGGGGGTGCCCCGTGCCCAAGGGGACGCCCCCCCACAAAAATAAACACATAAAAAAAAATCCCTGGCGTTCTAGTGGTTTCTGCCCCCCTTGGGGCAGATCAGCCTAAAAATAATAGGCTGATCTGCCCTCAAGGGGGGCAGAAATGGCCCTAAAAGACATGCCCCCCAAAGGGGAGCGACCCTTGCCCAAGGGGGCGCCCCCCCATCCACTACACACACAATCCCTGGTGCCTAAGTGGCTTTTGCCCCCCTTGGGGGCAGATGGACCTAAAAAAAATAGGCCGATTTGCCCCCAAGGGGGGCAGGAAAGGCCAACAGTTCTCTGCCCCCTTGGGGGGGGGCGCCCCTTGCACAAGGGGGCACCCCCCCCACATAAATACACATAAAAATAAAAAACCCTGGTGATCTAGTGTTTTCTGCCCCCCTTGGGGGCAGATCTGGCTAAAAAGTAGCCAATCTGCCCTCAAGGGGGGCAGAAATGGCCCGAAAAGACATGCCCCCCAAAGGGGAGCGACCCTTGCCCAAGGGGGCGCCCCCCCATCCACTACACACACAATCCCTGGTGCCTAAGTGGCTTCTGACCCCCTTGGGGGCAGATGGACCTAAAAAAAATAGGCCGATCTGCCCCCAAGGGGGGCAGAAAAGGCCAACAGTTCTCTGCCCCCTTGGGGGGGGCGCCCCTTGCCCAAGGGGGCACCCCCCCCACATAAATACACATAAAAATAAAAAACCCTGGTGATCTAGTGTTTTCTGCCCCCCTTGGGGGCAGATCTGGCTAAAAAGTAGCCAATCTGCCCTCAAGGGGGGCAGAAATGGCCCGAAAAGACATGCCCCCCAAAGGGGAGCGACCCTTGCCCAAGGGGGCGCCCCCCCATCCACTACACACACAATCCCTGGTGCCTAAGTGGCTTCTGCCCCCCTTGGGGGCAGATGGACCTAAAAAAAATAGGCCGAAAGGCCAACAGTTCTCTGCCCCCTTGGGGGGGGGCGCCCCTTGCCCAAGGGGGCACCCCCCTCCACATAAATGCACATAAAAATATAAAACCCTGGTGATCTAGTGTTTTCTGCCCCCCTTGGGGGCAGATCTGCCTAAAAAGTAGGCCAATCTGCCCCCAAGGGGGGCAGAAATGGCCGTAAGTAATTGCCCCCAAAAGGGGAGCGACCCTTGCCCAAGGGGCCGCTCCCCGCATGCCAGAAACACAGAAGTAAAACAAAAAAAACAAATCCCTGGTGTCTAGTGGGCATTCCTGCTGCCCGATCGCAATGCGATCGGGCAGCAGGAATGCTCAAAGAGACACCGGGGAAAAGGAAAAGCCTTTCCTTTTCCCCAGTGCCTCTTTAGCCCCAACCCCCCACCCACCGGGAAGAGGAACTCACCTCTTCTCTCGTCGCTGCACAGGAAGCAAATGGCTTCCTGTGCGTCGATATCCCCATAATGAAGTCAGCGCGCGATCGCGCGCTGACGTCATTATGGGGGGGTGGGGGGGTCGGGGGTGGAAGGGGAAGGGCTTCCCCTTCCATCCCTGACTTTGGGGGGTGGGAGGGAAGCACACAGAGGGAGCGAGAGCGCTCCCTCTGGGCTGTGTGCCGAGGACGTAGTGGTTACGTCCTCGGCACAGCAGCACTGTGCCGCAGGACGTAACCACTACGTCCGCGGCACAGAAGGGGTTAAAAAAAATTATATTTCCTAACTATAATGTCCCTGTAACCTTTGTTTTTTTCATTGAATTTCGATGTTTTTTTAACATAAAGTTAATTTTCATTGCTATATGTTAATCCAACCACCGTCAGGCCCTGCGGTCAGCCTCTAATAACCCCCCAACCCCATGCCACGCACAACCAAAGGGGTTGTCTGCAGGGCCTGTCCTGTAGCCAGTCCCTGCGGTCAACTGCCCTAACCACCCAACCCCATACCGCGCACAGCCTTTGACCGTGAGCAGCAGGAGTTGGCTGCAGGGACTGTCTCTCTGGGTGTTAGAATAGGTGTGAGAGGGTCTATGTGTGTATGAGAGTAGGTGTGAGAGTGTGTGATTGCACTCCAGTAGATAAAAGATGCATTTACCTCCACAAAGACTTCAGGTCGTTTTTCAATAGTGAATTATAGGGTAAACACAATTGCTTTGCATTTGCAAAGCCCAGGAGTTAGGATAATTTGCCCTTTCAAGAAGTGGAGCTTCAACTGTCTCACCTGCTACATTTATAGTTGTAAGTGCTTCCTGTTGAGGTTTAATTTCTGTGAAATGAGCATCATGGCCAGAACTGAAGCTCACCTGTTTGTTCATCCAACAAGAGTCATTAGTTTAGCACAAAATTTATATCAAAGTGGAGCACTTTCTACTGGTTAGTTAGTAAGTGCTACCTTGTTGGTTAAATGTGCAGTGTGTGGGAGGGTGGCTGCGCAGCCCCCCTGCCCCAGCCTATTTCAGCCCCAGAGACCCCACCCCCCAGGGCCCAGCCTTCTAAATATTTTTTGGGTGGAGGGATGCCACCCCGGGCTTCTCTTGGCCCCGGGGACCCCATTCACTGGGGCCTAGCCATCTCTCCCTGGTGCCTGCAGGGCACCCAGTGTGCATTGAGACCGCGAGGAAGACTCAAGGCCCCCATTGTCTCAGCCGGGTATCCGCCTGCTGCGGAAGCCGGTATTGTAGTCACAGACGGGGAGCTGCTAAACATGCAGTTTCCTATCTGTAAGAACAATTTTTCCTTCTGTTGCGGACACCTTAACTTCCAGCAACCAAGAGCTGTTTGACTGCTAGGGCAGGAGTTATAGTTTCTTGAAATAGCTTACTATGACAACTGAATTTATATGGTTTTGTTTGGTAACATTTGAACCTGAGTATAACATCCCTGTAACCTTTGTTTTTTTAATGAATATATATATATATATATATATATATTTATATATATATATATATATATATATACACACATACACACACACACACTATTTCTTGGAGCCCAAGTAGAGATAGGCACTGCAGGATAGTGCTGTAGCATAATTCTTTATTGCAGCAAAACGACTATTGACGCGTTTCAGCTCGTCTGAGCCTTTTTCAAGAAAAACAAGCTCCATCACCCACAGAAAAGAAATACAGCCATGTGTGAACATGAAGGAAATCCCTCCAACACATATAAGATATCCCTGCATGAGGGAATACTTTCCACCATAATAATTCAATTTATGCATATAAAAACATCTGCTATTATCCATAAAAAGTGGTAATACACACTGAAAAATAACCCAACCTTACTTTAATATAGGAAGCTGTTAGTTACATAAACAAAATGCTCAAATCTCATAGTCCATGCAAAACAACAGCCACATATTCTTTAAAACAAAATTTAGAAAAAATCAAAAAAATAGGGTGACATATGGCCGGTATAAAAATACATGTTCCTGGGGCAATTACTTAATTCTACTAGAAGACAAAAGCACATTGCCACCTTGTTGTTACTATATTTAGCCAATATGGCACGTAGTGGGCTACTCATCAAAAGTAGGCTAGTCTTTCTAGTCAATCACCATGGTGTACAACAATATATTTGAATATAATTTCTCTACATGAACAATATAGCACATAGTGCGCTAATTATCAGAATACATTATTCTTTCTAATCAATACCCATGGTACAGAAAAATAATATTATGTCTCAACTCATCTGGCGAATAATGCACAATATCTCCAGAATAAACATTCTCACGAACCGTGGACATCCCCTCTTAAAGAAGCATTGTTAAAAAATCAGAGCAATTAACAGAATCACAGCAACCCATACCAAATACTGGAAAAAAGTCATATTTGAAACAGACGTATCCAATATTGAATTCATCAAATAGTTCAGCATGTGCATACTTAGAAGCAAACAGAGATGTGTTCCCATAAATTAGCGAATGAGATCCATAATTCCTTATAGTTATAATATGTTCCCAATGGATCTATGAATATATCATCTTGTTCATATCCGCAACAATGTCACAAACAATACACATTGATGTTTCCCCAATCCAAATGTTAACTAACATGTACTTCTAATTCCTCATCCTTTTGAGGCCCAGTGGATAATTAGTTTGTAAATTGAGAATTGACCTCGATTGGAACTGCCTCAAGTTTCTAGTCCTGTTGACACCCCGTAGATTTTTATTTATTCGATCAATTGCAAAAAATGTAAGCTGTGAGACATCACTGTTATGTGCAACTGAAAAATACCTAGCAACTGGGTAATTTACATCTGTGTTTCTAATGGCTCTTTGGTGTCCCAATATATGTTTCTTGAAGGGAAAGGTAATACATCCCACGTTTATCAAATTGCATAGACAGCATAATATATAAATGCAGTAATCCGAAGAACAAGTAAGCCATTGAGAGAGGACTCCCTTGAGTCCTGTTGATTAGGTATAACTACGTCAAGCGGGGTGGAGAAAAAAAGGGGAGGGGTAAAAAAAAATGCTTTTCCCGTTTTAATTCCCATAGAAATTTTGAACACAACTACCGCTTCGTTAGATGGAATTACACCAAACTTGGCAGAAAAATAGCTTATGGTCTGGGGATCTTCAAGGCAATCCAAATTTGTATATCTGGCCAGAGTCTAAGCACAGATCTCATGGTGAGATCTAATTGGCTAGGAGCACTTCTGGCAGCCATCTTGGAACCAATATACATGATAGCACCCCATTGAAATGCATTGTAGTGAATGGCACGTTTTGAGGGTCACAAAAAGAAGAAAGTATAACGGGTGATACAGTTAAGTTACAATATTAATAATTAGTTGATGGCACCATACTAATTTTAGGAATCGTGGCATGTTTTTACCCTGCTGGGATTTCATAAATCATGTTTGAGAGAGAACTGTTTTCTCATGATTTTCCCATAGACATTAATGAAGGTGATCCAGAAGCTTATATGAGAGCATATTTTCTGTAAATGCACATTATCTTTCTCAGCCATACAAGTCTGACATTCTCAGCGTGTCAGTTGATGGTTCCCTTGTGTTCTACTGCAGCCTCCTTGAATGTTCTAAAGAACAACAAGAGCGTTCACAATCTTACTTATGACAAGAGTGTGGCACACCTGAGGTCATTTTGAGTGAATCTAACTGGTAAAACTTAAAACATTTAATTTAGAAAGGAACAAAATGAAGGGGTTCATTTTGTCATAGAAATTATGATTTGTGCCGCAGAATGAAAAATAAGGACATGTTTTAAGTGAGATCTCAAACTCAAATATCTTCCTCTTTTACTTCATGAAGACATTCTGACATGTAGACTGAAACATCCACTTTCAACACCAGGCTGCCAGTTAACTCCCTAGTGATCAGCAGCTTCTCTATAGAGTTCTAATGTGCAGCTAGAATGCTAACATTCTGAATTTATTCCAAAAGTATGGCACATCTGACCGCCTTCCTGATGGACTCAAAGTGGAAAACTGAACACATTTTCTATGGAGGATACTGTGGCATTGAGGAAATTAGGGAATTTCATAATAAATAAGTCTCCCAAGAAGGCCACCAGAGAAAAAAGCCCAACTGTACCACAAACATTGCCAGAATGTTGCCCAAGTATAGCCCAATGACAGAAGTGTGCAAAACACGTATTTTTTGTTTTTCTTTGCAGTTTTACCAGCACAGACATGTATTGGGTGCTTTACATGAGCCTCTAAGTGTAACAAATAATCAAGTAATCAGCTGGATAAAAAAAATATAAAGATAGGAAATCATTTTAAATGTGCTTTGTCACAATTTGAGAACTCAGAAATTGTGTCCTCATTTTAGTTTTTTACAGCACTAACCATAAATTATATGCGAATAAGACTCTCCCATTTTTATAATTTTTAAAGAAAATGCTTTAGGTATTACAGTTTTGGTTACATCAAGATGCCATCAGGCGTGGCACACTTTTGTAATAAATGTAGAATGTTACCAATCTAGTTGTTTATTAGAATACTGTGGGGAGGCAGAGGTCAAGGGCACAGACTCTGATAATCGACGACAGGGAGGAGGGTGCAGAACAACAAGTTGACCACACTGGGCATGTTTGACTGGCAGTTGCAGCACAATAGATATTGGGGGGAAGGGGAAAAAGGGTAAGGGGCAACAAACCAAACCAAAAATGCAGGACAGGCAAGAGAGGCAGTGGCAATATAACAGACCATTAAGGACAGAAGGAAGAGGCAATGCATCCATACATGCCAACAGACCCATTTCAGGCAGGAAACTCCCAATGTTTTTAAGCCCAAAAGGGCTTTATTTTGTCTGCTTCCTGCCTAAAATATCCTCTTTTTCAATTTAAGTCAATTTGGAAAATCAATTCCCCAGTTTGTTTCCCCATAATCTCCCTCTCACCAAGTTTAAATTAAAGTTTGGCAAGTATGGTACATTGAATCAGACAGGACAGCAGGCATTGAGTAGGGACCTGGAGTCAGATAAAAGAGGGCAGGAGAGGGATGGGCAGGGGTACCAAACTAATCTTACTGGGCGTGGACAACAGAGAGCAGGGGAAAGAGTCAAGAGCAACAAGCTGGCCATACTGGGCAGACAGGAGGGAAAGTTGCAGCATAACTGTCAATGAAGGGCAGAAAGGAGTGAGTAGTGGCAGCACATCAGACCATGTAAGTCAAAAGGGAGGGGGTTGCTGCATGGACTCAACAGCATGGAGTAGTGTGGAGGTGGATGTGGCAGCAAGCTAACTGGTAAGGGCAGGCCGAAAGGGCAGAGACAGAACAAACACACAGGGCTGTAATGAGGGAGCAGGGGCTTAGACTTGGACAGTGGATGGCAAGGGGGAAGAGGACAGGAGCAGCAAGCTTGGGTGGGGGAAACACAATGCAAGGTCCTGCATCCAACTGCCCCTATGTCCATTGTGATGGGATTCTTACTTAACGTTAAAAAACATTACAGGGATGTTATAGTTAGGAAACAGAATAAAAAACACTTGGAAGTTCACTAAAATGCCAAAGGTTATAGGTATGTTATCGTTAGGTTCTGATATTAAACACACAAAACCGTAGAAATGAAGCTCATATTTCAAGTAACCATAACTTATGCCCTATGGTAACTATAACTCATGCCATTTCCATGCTCTGCTTATTACCCCAGATACAACATCACTCATGACATAATTGATAATATCACTGTAACATTTGCAGTAAAAATATTGATGAGGAAACTGTTCATGGTGAAGGTTTGAATTATAGTTATCTTAGGGCACACGTTTTAGTCATTTGAAATAACTCTAGCTATAATAGCTGAATTTCTATGGTTGTTGTGTTTGTAAAATCTGAACCTAACTATAACGCCCCTGTAACCTTTGTTTTTTTGTGGGAAAAAAAAAATATATAGAGAGAGAGAGAGAGAGAGAGAGAGAGAGAGAGGGAGAGCGAGAGAGCGAGAGAAAGTGAGACAGAGTGTTACAGATATCACTGGGTAGTGTGGGCAGTTTTGAAAAAATCTTTTTTATACAAAATGTAAGAACTTGAATTATGTTCTTGCCTATCTGGGCGGTCAGTGTGCATCTAGCCTCACCCTGAGCACCCTTGGTATCTCAGTACTAGAGCCACCACGCAGTTGCCTTGATCTTCAGCCTTGCAGTACATCCAGAAATGTGATTTTAACTTCATAATTAATCATTTTTGTGTGCCTTTTTAAGCACGCTTAAGATTGTCAAACTAGTGCTAACATTCCGTTCTCATCACAGACAACAATTCATCCCTACCAAAGTAATTAAAACGAATTTAGATTCAGACTATCAAAAATACTGATCATTGCTTCAATACTAAGATGCTACGGTTATTTTGTTTGCATGAGATAGACTTTAATTTCTATCTAGAATTGTCTTGTAGACTTCTTCCTCCTAAACCTCCCCCATTCTCGTACCCAAGGGAAGTGGCACACACTCGACCCCTTCGTCCTATGTCTTGACGGCTAAGTGACCCTAGACAATCCAACTAAACTCCAAGTGACATTTCACTGATAACGTCAATAACACGTGAAGCCCTTTCTCTGCTGCTTCAGGGGTGGTCTCAGCAAAAGAGGTAAGAAGACCGCCATGCGACGGTGGACCCGTCTGGCAACATACTTATTTTAACAAAATCACTTTGTCATGCTGATCAATATCTGCCTGCGTTCACTCTGGGCGCCGCTGTATTGACCACAGAGACGCTCTGCATCAGGGTGGAGGAAGAAAGAGACATCTTTGTAGGTCTGTCCTAGAGGCAGCGTCACCCTGGTTTCATGTAATAATAAAAAATGAAAATGTGTACATATACATACATAGGGGGGTTCACACGTCAGTCCTCTTCACTCACCGATCTGTTCAAGACATTCAGATGCTGCTTCCACCCACCATACCATACAGCCTGGGACAACTTGGCAGCCAGCCCACTTCAGGCACTGGCGCCCCTACCCTCTGAGTCCCAACAGTTTGCTTGATCACATGTTCATGTCCACCTAAAAAGAAGTGTGCTTTAGTGCCAAAGCTGGTAGGGCCAACACTCTTCTTTGCATTTTTTTTTCTTTACATACTTTAGCTTTTTTATAATGTAGTTATCACTGCGTGGTTAAAGTATGTATTCAGGATACAGTAATTCAACGCCTGTAGCACTTTTCCTTTGCTAAAATAGGAATCATAATTTCCTGTGATGCACTTAAAAAATACTAAAACGGGTTTCGTTTCTGTACCTGTACTAAGTACGCATACTATTCTATTAGAATAATTAAAGAGGGCTAATATTATTTAAAAGGACACTTTTATTGCAAATCTAAGATCCCATATTTAGTCCACTACTGACTAAAAGAGTTAGCAACAAAAATGTTAAAGCATTTTTACAAACGTTGAATGTATAGGGACGCTGCATTTCAAACGTTATTAAACAGTTACCCACATATACTGGTGTACACTCATAATTGTTAAAAAATACACATGAATCAAATAAAATCTCACTCACAAGCAACTGCGACTATCACGTTTTGATTTTATTAACATAAAAACAAACTTTTCCACACTAAATGTCACCAAAGTAAATTATATAGAACACACAAACAATCGAAGTCCTGTTGTAATGCCGGTTTCTGTGGATACTGTGGTTTCTATTGGAGTAGGGATTACACATTTTGGGAATACCATTATTTTCTACTTGTTTTCAACACACACTTTTCTCCATTGAAAACCTGATCTAATCTGCCTAGTGAACGCTGGTCAGAAAAGGCTCAACATGAGGTTATTGGGGGATGAATTTCCTAAATAGCGCTCCTACATATAAAACCAAACATTTGAAGCCTAGGACCCATGTTTGGCACTGGGGTGGTATTAAGGGGTCACACAGTATGTCTGCCTGTATAATGTATAATACACATTTGATAAGGGTTTGATCGTAATGCAAAGATACCCAGAGTGTGAGATGCATGCCACCCAAGGGCAAGTCTCAGTTGCTGACGCCTCAGTGCCACAGTGAAATGTTGGCTTTGGTAAGCATTCGCAGTCAGATGGATTTAGCATATACCCTTTCCACAAGGAAAGAAAAAGGATGGGAAACAAACTTACAAATAAAGGAGCAACAGGATTGCATGAGGAGGGGTAGAAGGACAACGCCAAAGCAGGGAGTGAGACAGGGGCAGGGACATGGGAGATGGGGAGGAATAAGGGACAAAGGGAGGCAGAGCCAGGACAAAAGAACAAGGACAAAGGAGGATAGAAGCACGAAGGAAGAGGGTAGCAACACCAGAACCAACTTAGTTGATGAAAGAGGCCAATGAACAAATGACAAATGAAGATGGGGAGGCAGGGACAAAGAAATGCTGGATGGGAGGGGGGGGGTAAAAAGAGATGAAGAACAGAGACTAGGAGAAAAGGAGATGGGTGGGAGGTAGGTGCAGATAGTCATGAAGAAAAGTAGACAATGTAGTGTATGCTGTTTTATCTGCCTAAGTAAAAAACTGTACATTCCGGGATGCCTCTTCCATCCAGGGCCCTAGGGATGGATGATGCTATAACATTGTTTTTGAGGGTGGGAGTCAGAGATGTATCTCTTGTCCATCTCAAGACAGTGCAGCTGTCACAAGCATCTTGGTCACCTTGAGATGCTGCTTCTCGCCCAGCCGCATATTCTTGATCTCCACATCAGTGCACTGCTCCACATCTAGGGCATTAATCATGTCAGTGAGGCCCTCGTGAATAACTTCTCTAGCTACTGTACTCAGATTGTCAGGAGATAAAATGTGGTGGAGCTCCACCACTTCGGTCACTATTATCGCTCGTAATGAACTGCTGCTTTCGCTTGAAAGGTTTAGGAATAATGCTTCCACCACAGTCCAAAGGTCTGTACACAGTAAATTGTAGAGGCCTTAATAGTTATGGGCTGTGGGGAGTCCACCTAGGTATGTTGGGTTTTACTCACCACATGAAATTTGTATCTATGGACTTTACTTCACACGTACAGTCTTAATGTTAACTAGCCCAGGATTTTTCACAGTTCTTTTGGTTGCCACTGTGCTTGGGCATGTTGAAATTCACAGCCATTTAAGAAAAGTAGAAATCTACACCAAAGCTGACCGATTTTCAATGAAATCTGCACATTTTAAATTAGGTTAGATTTGTGATTCTCATTTTTTTACAAGTGCAAATCCATGCATGTAATTCACAAATGATGGATTTACACTTGTTAAATGTTTTACTCACATACACGTTTCCGTATGAGTAAAATTTTCCTAGTGAAAGGGAATTTGTATGCCATGGTGGGAATGTACCGGAAAGTTTGAGATCACTCATGCACTTAATTCTTTTTGACTGTGCACAGAATTTTCACTGCCCACTTCACCCAGGGAACAGTTGGTGAAACACTCTTGTCAAAGTTAGGAGGCATCTGATTTCAAGTGGAGAATAAAAAGGGAACACCGCCAACATTTCTATAGGTATGTGGAAGGAGTTTCTCCACGGTGAAAAACATTTCCTCCGTGGGAAAAAAGTTTAAAAATAGTAATGCATGAAAGCACTACATTTTCAAATGTATGCCAAGTAGACTTACATATGAAGAAAGGCCTATGCACGTATTTCAAGTAGTTCACCAGGAAACACTTCCGAAATCTAAAAAAGTCAGAAATGTACCAAAAACATAGGAAGAAACTTAATGCGTTTCTGAAGTTCTTCTGAATGAGACCCATAGATTTCCAACAATGGAAAGTTGCTTTGAATTGTGCATTCACATCTACGTTTGGAATTTACTTGCATTGATTGCAAATACAGCGTTAGGAGCTGGTGTATACCTGATAGGACCTCCTGGTGAATTCCGGTGTAATAACTAGTTATATGTAGAGCGGTGAGGGTACAGAATATACAGCAGCGAATATTGTTATACCTTAAGATCGAAGCTATAATATCGAGGGCAAAAATATCAACAGGCACGTATGTAGGTATTTTCTACTCCTAACTATATAAACGTACCCTGACATTTTCAAGGTACGTACAACTAAGTACCTTGATGTATATGTATTCAAGGTAGTAAATCTATACTTTACTGTGTGTACTTACAGATTGATATTTTGGCTGCAATATTAAGAATAACAATATTCCCTCCTCTACATTAGAGTACAGCCATGTAAATCATCAAGTGTAAATTCATGCTTCTTTTTCCTTCGTGAATTTGTCTAAAGTGCTTTGCTTTTACCTTCGTTTGAACTACGAATCTTCAACCTTTTCCCTCTTTTAAGAAACAGAGCTCAGCTGCAGCTGAAAGGCAAACATCAATGAGCAGTGAGTATCTAAACTGAGCCTTCCATTCACCAGAGGATTCTTATTGATTCGGTTACACGTTGTACTGACTGACCTATTCCGTGTGGCTCACTGATATGGTGACAAATTATCGGAGATGTTCGGTGGCGTGTGTTCTTTCTTCGGCCACCTGAGAGGCTCATGGATAACAAACACTTTCAAAAACCACAGAGGACGAGGAAGAGAGGAAGCTTACAAGAAACAGTTAGGTATCTCACAGCTGGGCTACAAGTTATTGATTGACACCTGACTGGGGTCCTGTTGGTAGAAAATGACAAGCTGAGGAAAGAGGGCTTGGAGTGAGGGATGAGGGGAAATACTGAATTGATCCAAAGCTCCTAGTAAGATTCTTTCTCTCCAGAGGGACTGCTAAAGTGAAAAGAGAGCCCTAACTTCAGGAGCTAATGGAACAGTAAACTTTATAGGATGCAGCTGTACTCCATTCGCTGACATCAGCCCACTGAACTGACAGAGTACATAACCTACATGTTCACACAAAGCAATGTAAAGTTACTTTCCCGAAGCAATTATCATTCAACATTGGTAACCTTTATGGATTCACGTATTAGAAATGTTTTCCTAGGCGTTAGTGGATTACTGGACCTGGAACAGGCTTTCAGAAAAGTGAGACCTTTTCAGGCATGTCAGTGAAGTCTCAGCTGTACAAAAGCCCAAGCAATTCAGCTCCCTCCCCCCATCATACAGAATCTGAGGACATTTTTTGGGCATTTGGAACAGAATGGCAACGATAGAGTGTTTCAAAATTCTAGGAAGCAGTTTCGAGGCAGCATGTTGTCGTTTTGTAAACACACAAACACATTCAAGCAGAGGTGGCCTGGGCAGTTGCACATGAAACAAAAAATACCTCTATGCCTGAGATCATGGTTGGAGGTAAAGGCTAAGCAAAAATTTAAACAGTTGATATATCACTAAATAGAAATAGAACATGTTCAGGTATAGAGTCAAAATTCCTCAATGTAGTATACCTCTGCCATTCATTTCAACATTTATGAGTAACTCGATGTATGTTCCTGCATAGGCGACTCATGGTTCGAGTATCGTGGGAGGTGCTTTTAAGCACTGGAACAGGCTACTCACCAGCAAGGTACTCAGATCAGTGGAGATGCGGCTCACCCTTTTTGAACTTACTATTAACATGGGTAACAACAATTCACAATATCCAGGTAATGGCATGATTAACATTAGGTGTTAGGGCAAGCGATAAATAGTCATGTGGTAAATGCCTTTGTACCAGCAGCCCAACTTTAGAAAATTGTCTACTGCCTCTCTATGGTAAATCTGTCAATCATTCATGCCTGGAACCCGTTACTTTTCCTAGTGCAAGAGATGTCTGTGTAGCACGTTGTGGTGGAGTCTGAGGAGTTAAGGTGTCCCCGTGTGCTGTTCACCCTGAGTACATGTAGCCTAGAGATGACGGGCTACTGTTTAGGCGATATAGGCTTTGAAATAGCTGCCTTGCTGACTCATACATGGCTCTGTGCTGCTCATTTCTTTCATAACAGACAACGTAGTCAGGCTGTGAAGAGTCTTCATTGCAACAGGGAAGGGATCTTTTTGGTCCCACCACCTAATCAGACCAGTTAAGGCATGTCAGCCTGTGACCATCAATTTAGTAATATCTTGTCAAAGATTGTGGCCAAGACCCTGGCCACCTCAATCAACTGTGCACAAGATGTGTGCTGATCGCTCATCACCGTTCTCTGTGGTCAGGTGTGGGAAAATATAGCTGAAGCCAGGAAACTGTCTCCAAATGGCATTTGGTCTGTCTGAAAGAAAACATCTCAACTGGTGGTAACAAGGGGCGCCTGCCATCAACAACAGATTGAGTCACAGACACTGACAATATGATGGAGTGCTCACTACCTAGAATACTGAAATGCACTTGATGAAAGTTGCACTTGAGATCATTTGGTTTCACCAAAACGTATAGTATTGTCCCATTTCCGAGTGGCTAATTGGTCCATCTGCCACAGTCATCGAACATAACTGGGTCCTTTCCACAAGGTAAATGTGTTCGCCTTTGAATCAAGCAGAAGCTTGGTGCACCACCACAGAGGAAGAACTATACTGGTGCTAGGATGTCTGACTGTCTTTCTACTGAGTGGGGCTAAAACTCAAAGGACTGAGGGAAACGGCCTGCTGTCCCTATTAAATAAATGAAAGGGAAGCAGACTGACACCATAGTGGGAACCTGCTTTAAAACACCTCTATAACTACAATCGCAGCTGCTACTAGTGCTATCATGAGGAACATTATCAGAAAAGATGCTCTTAACCGGAATGAATACTATTGCTGCCCAGCTAGACACCATGATCGTCATCACTGAAAGAGTTTCTGCATCTCTCTCACCATCTGCTTCTGAAAGAGAGGAATGAGGTTTCATTGTGCACAGCCAAAAAGATTGAGAAGGAAGAACTCAAGAATCCTTAAGTGTGAATTGCTGTTGCCTTACAAGTTGCCTGAGAGGCTCTTACTCCACTTCGGCGGCTTATCCCAATGTTGGGTATTATATAAGGTAATACTCAGATGCTTCTCTGTCCTCCAACAGAGGTTGCTCTGATCCAGATATGTCACCACTTCCCTCTTCTGTTGTTCCGAGACAGCCATGAGCTCTTGTATCAAAGGATCATGTGCACATGTGTAGCCTATAACAAGACATCTCTCTGCCAGTTACAGACTCCCCAAACACTGTTCTTCGTTACTGCCATCTGAAAGACCCCCAACCATGACTGCTGAGTCCATTTGCTGAGGAGATTCCATCACACATTTATGCATTCAGGAATACACATTACCAGAGTTATTTAGAGTTTGGCAGGGCGGTAGCACTATGGATTGGTGGTGTTCCAGCCAAGCAAAAGGCACAGTTAACACACCACATTTTGTGGTGGGCCCACTGGTCTTCTGTTGATGGAGCTACACTTGTCTTCCCCGGCAGGGGCAGCTTGTACCCTTTGAAAGTGGTAAGGTAAGTGAAGTGCCCCAGCACTTCCCGAAAAAAAAAAAAAACACCCCCCATCTAAAAAACCCAAAGTAAACCATCCCTCCCTCCAAAAGCACAAATAAAACCATAACAATAACTATAAGATAAACGCAACCACTACACTTACATGCACTACACACTTACATGCGTTACACACACATGCATTACACATTATTTTTTAAAATGGCACTTACCCATGGGCTGTGCGTCCTCCTAGGTGCTCTTCTTCTCTGATGCCAGAAAAGCTGCCCTAACCAATCTAGACGCTGCTCTCGTGCTGCCAACCAGCATGAGAGAAGTGCCTGGATTGGATGGAGCAGCCCGGCTAGATGTTCCTTCAGGCCCTGAAGCCTGTGCTTGGTCTCCACCCAGCTGTGTGGAGAGCTTCAAAGTGCACATGTCACTTTGGAGCATCCAGTCAAGCCACTGCTCCAGTGCGTGCTGTGCTGGTAAAAATAAAATGGCAGTGAAATCTTTTCATTGCTATGTTATTTGTGCCTGCACAGCACACAGCAGGCAGGGAGGAGGGGAGGAGGATGCTCTCCCACCCATGAGAAGAAACCACCACAGTTTGCCAGCAGGAACCCTTAACTCAGCAGTCTGTTCATCACTGGACCGGTGAGAGTAGGGAAAGTGGAGTATTATGCACTGAGGCTGGTTAAGTGTCACTATGCAATAATTTCACAATACCCCAAACTTGGTCCTTTGGATTCACACTAATGAGCCCTTAGCTCAGTCCCAGGAGTGTGGCACAGAGCAGTCAGGCTTTACTAGAGGAACATTAAGCATTTCAGAGCACCAACATTGATGACAACTCAATGTCATGACCCAAAAGAAATCCAACACCAATTTATAAAAATAGAGCAGTTTTGTATCTGAATTTAGACACCAAAACAAACATTCAGATACATATAATCAGAGTTATGGATTTCTGAAGGCAAAATAAATCAGTGCAGTACACAGCTGTGAAAATATAACACTGCGGACAAAGAGGAAATCAGCTAGTGACAATCGTTGCTTTCAGGTTGAGTCCAGTGGAAACCATTGGGGGTTAAGGTGATGGGGGTCCCAGGACCATAATGCAGCAGTTAGTACAATTTTACCTGGCTCGTAGGGCCCAGGTGCACAGGTGTCCTGGCTGTCCTTGGTGCTGAAGACAGGAGCTTCAGATGCTGGAAAAACACACCTGTGACACTGTCACTTGCAGGTCGGGTTCAGGGGAACCCTCTTGAGGTTAAGCTGGTGTGGGTCCCTGGACCAAAGTTCATCAGCCAGTACAACTTTACCTGTCTTGAATGGCCCGTCTTGTATGACCCCTGTGCAGAGTGGTCCTGGCTGCAGGTGCTGGTTTTACCACTAGAACGGTGCTGGTGAGGAAACAGATGGAAACACTCAACAACAAAGTCACTTAGTTGGGTGATTGAGGATGCTGTGGATATCCCCCCAAGTGCAGTGTTGAACAAAGGTAGTGGTAGCTGGACTGGCCACCAAAAAGCCTTGGCAGGGGCAAACACAGAGTCTAGTTACCTCGACATCCTGGAGTCTGGGGAAAAAAGGTAGTAACCTGAAACTTCCTGGAGGGCAGGACTAGGTTTACAATGCAGTAGACCATTTACTTTTGGGTGATCCCTGGACGGCACCAATGGCCAGAGATTCTTTGGTTCTAAGAGGAGTCGCTGCATATGGGCTGCAGGGGACTAGTACTTCTAGTCCATGGGAGCTTTGGAGCTGCCTTTGGTGATCAGAGAAGTTCCTATGGCTTTTGGAACCGGTCTCTGGTCCAAATCAAGTCACAGTCATGCAGTTGCAGAGTGCTTGCCACAGGTGCTCGGGTCTCTTCTTTGTCCTTGGTTACAAGTCGAATCAGATCTGAGGTTCTGGTGCGTGGATGTCCCTTAAATCCTACCTTTGGTGGCATCACAGATGTGGGTGCAAGTGGCTAGTGGGCTACAAGTCTGAGCAGCTAATCCTTCCTGAACTGACCACATCAATTTGTCACCTTTTCTAACCAGAACCCTTTATTTTACCACTTTTCAAAATAGAAACACCCTACTTCAGCCCTAGAAGTGCGACTAGCTTTCTGGGAGGGTACACCTCCTGACTACCTAATTTTTCCCCCTACCTGGCTGCAAATGTGCCTCGGGTAAGAGGTGGTGCTATACTCCTTTGGGAGAATGACTGTTTGCATATCAGAGGCAGTGAAAGCTTTGAAGCTCGCCACCTTGATGTGCCATTTACAAGAGTCAAAGCGTAAATAGTTGTCAAGCTTGCAGTAGTACTTTTTTCTTGAGATTCTGGGACAAAAGGTAAAACCTGTTACAAGGACTGCCCAGTTGGCCCTAAGGTTTACTTGGCCTCAGGTATCTCTGTTAGCATGTCTGACCTTATTTGGTTTCTTATCTTTAAATTATAAGGCGATGCGTTGACTGCGCTTAGAGTAAATCCCACCACAAGATTACATTTCTATACAAATCATCAACAAATATCAATCAGCAATATCAATAATCTTTGGAGTCAGTAATCTCACATACCATGACGCCTTTGGCCATGAATAACCATACCTTTATGTAAAGTTAGAATGTTCATTTCCCTATATTAACAATGCTAATATCAAGTAACTAAGTATCAAAATCAAATGGTATACATACAAAAACAACACCGGTTGACCAAATCTTCTAAAGAATCTCAATTGAACTAAAGCATGAATTACTACGCACTGAAGACTTACAGTACAAATCAATAGCAAGAACAACTGAGAAATAGCATACATCTAGATTCTACAACTGAACAGTAGCAATTATTTTATTAATAGCAACCTATTAACATTTTAGGATGTCCTCTACTAACCTTCTGATTAGAATAGCATGTTTTGGCTTCATGAAAAACAATTTTGTCAACATAAATTTGGAAAACATCTAGCTATGGCTCTATAAAAACAGTGGTTGGTACCTAGAATCAAAAGACAAAATTACAACAAAAACAATAGCATTTTGTTATACCTCTCCTCAGTATGGATCAGCGTACCTGAGATTATCTTTGTCAGTTGGACATCTGTTCGGTCAGTATCAGCATCGGACCATGAAAGAGAATGATTCAGGACCAGAGCATTCAGCATCAGAAGTCCAAGCAATAAAGTTAAAGATAGAATTCTCTAAATAGGAGAATCAAAATTGAGATGAGCATGGAAATTGAGAATGATCGAAATGGCACACTTCTCCTCTGTGCAGTTGGACTAAGTTAAAATCGTCTAAAACACTTCTCATGTCACTATTGGTCAAAGAATCCTACATTTACCTTTAGTCCAATGAAGGTAGAACTTCAAATCCAAGATATCACTAAACTGTCTTTCCCATGTCAATGATTGGCTCCTCTTCTCCTGTAACTAACGTCAGGTTTGTCAGGTATCAATGTTGTATCACTCCGTTCTCCAGTCAGTACATCCATTGTTAGCTCCTGAGAACATTGCTTTCTCATACACTAAACTATACAATGTAACAGTAACTAATACAACACATTCTAGTAAGCAGTTCTCATGAGAAAAGAAAAAACATCTGCTAACATTTGGTCATCTCAGAGGAAAACAATTCACGTATAATTTCTTCAAGCGAACATTTCTCACATTGTTATCTTAACAGTGCAGCTTAACATGAGGCTGTGCAACTAGGCCAAGACCTTGCTAACTTAAGGCTTACAATTATTAAAGCAAATACATAATAAATAATCATTAATATAACACACTACTACAGTAATTTAAACATAAGCATATAAATTTGAATTAATAAGCATTTAATAAGGATAATTTGTGATTACTAACGACCACTCAAGTGGGCACATTTTACAAATCGCACATTATTTTCTATATTATGCCAAATTCTATGCAGATTCATAGTTCATAATACATGAATATTTATTAGTAGAAATTCACCGTTCACAATCCCTCCTCTGATGACTAAATATGTCATCACACATCTTCGCACACAAATATTTGCTCCCCTAAAATGTGTCCTCCTTATTGCATTTATTTCTTCTTTCCCTTTTCAAATTTTCCCTGAACAATTTCTACATTTTAATTTCTTCCCTCCTCTGACCATTTTTCAATTTCTTTAAACTAATCACATGATACAATTTACATATTTCCCATGCTCCAATTATGCAAATTACAATAATCAATATCCCTTGTATTATTTTCAATATTAGCCCTTTTCCTAGTTTGCCAAGCCAATTTCCCACAGAAGCAAATCCTTCCCCAACATTTTCCCAAACTCCTGGTTCTTTCAACTCTTTCAAATCAGCACTATCATTAGTCAGATTGTTAATAAGGCTTCTAATTTCTTTACTATTGTTAGGAATATATGAGCAATAATGTTGCGAGTTCAACATTTTCCAAACTCTGCCCTCCTTTGCTAAAAAAATGTCTAATGCATGGTGGTTCTGAAAAGTCATAAATCTTACCGCAGCCATTTCTGTATCCATCAGGATCATGGCTCCTGAAAAATTTGTCAGCATGTTATCCACAATAGTAGACAACTTTTGAATCTTTATGGAATTTATGATAACTCTTATTGAAGGAATTATTGATCCAAATATATCTCCAACTATACTAGAAGGAGACATTCTCTTTTGTGAAACATGATGTAATTCAGTCATTTTTGGTAACTTATTCAAGTCCTTAGGTTGAAATATCTTTGGAAAAACTATCCCCAAGTAACATGTGCCAGACCATCCTCTTGGAAGACGGTAATATGTACTTGGTCCACAGATGTAATAAACTCCTAGAATTGCGGGATCATGTCCATTCAACATGAACGTCCATTTACTCTGAAACAAAAACACCTGCCTGCATTTACTCGTTCCCACAAACAACATCTCAGTTCTAGATTTAGGCCTATATACACAAAGCTTTCCTAGGTGTTGTGCATCTAAGGCTAACCTTCCTTGTGTCTTTATTTCATCAAATGCAAAATCCTTTCTAAATGTCCTTTTCTCTAAGCCCTTTTCTAATTTCTCCTATAATGCCATTCTTCTATCATCTGTCTGATCTAAAAAGCTCTTTTCTATAGATGTAAGCAAGCATGTCAGGTTGTTTCTATGTGCATAAGCTGTACCAAAGGTCAATGTATGTTTGAAGAATCCTCTCACTACTTCTATGACATTTTCCTTAGCTTCTCTACTCAGATACTTAATTATAGGAACAAACAAAAATACAACATCATAATTAGAATATAAATACTGAATGTACACCTAATTATAGAATCTTGTTAGTAACTGTGAGAGAACAGGGCTGATTGCAGAGGCCCCCCTAACGTTTTGCCCCCATTTTTCACTTTTTGCTGGTGTTTTCCTGACTCTGATGGTGCCCTGGGTACTGCCAACCAGTCCCAGGGCCTGTGCTCTTTGTAAAATCAGTATGCAATTTAGGCTAATTATAATTGGCTAAGTCAACCTCCCTATAAGTCCCTAGTATATGGTAGGGCATGTAGGTTTAGGGACCCTAGCATAGGTAGTGCACCCATTGGTGCACTGCTGAGGTGCCCAGTGTCATTTTAAAGGCAGGCTGTCTTGCTGGCTGCTTTTAAATTAAAGTTACATACAAATTCGACTTTGGAATTAAAAGTAGTTCAAAAGTCTTAAACTACCTTATTTTTACATATAAGTCACACCCAAGGTGTGCCCTATATACCCCTAGGGCTCGGTGCCATGTAACTATAAGCAGGGACCTTATAAAAATAGTTTTATAAGCCCTGGTGAAGAAAAACAGCCAAATTGTTTTTTCCCTCATTGTAGTGAATGGCCTCCATAGACTAGAATGGGGAGACTTTGTTTTAATTTTAAAAGTCCCCTTAAGTCACAGATATAACACGTTTGGTATCAAATTAATTGTTATAATAAATCCCACAACTTCCAGTTGTGGGATGGGGGCGTGGCCATGGTTCTGAACATGGCGCACGTCTAAATAACTTGCTCCGGAGGGGCCGCGGCAAAACTCCTGAAAAACGTGCCAGCCCGGGCTGTCCCTTCTTGGAGCGCGGGCGCTGAGCAGCGGACCAGCCGACGACGCGGCCGAGCCTTCGCCGCGGACCTGTGGCGGGCTGGGGACCGAGTCGGGCAGTCTGACGCAAGAGGAGGCTTGCGGCCCCTCCTCTCGATTGGGGCCTCGGGTGAAGCGGCGGGCCGCCGCGAGAACGGAGCGAATGGCCCGCGTGCGGCGGCGACCGCGTCCGGGTCTCCTTGCCGAGTTGAAGGTGCCGGAGCGCATGGCGAGGGCTGGGGGCCCTGGTGGGTCCTCGCCCCAACAGACACTTTCCCCTTGAAGTCGGTGAGGTGGGCACGGCCCTGGTTTCGCCGGGGCCGACCCGCGAGCGCTGTGCCAAGCCCGGGCGGGACACCGGCAAGACGAGTCGGTGACGCGGCCCGCTGGCTTCCCGAGGGGGTCGCCTGAAGAGTCGCTGAAGGGGGGCGAGTGACCCCATGAGTCACGCCTTGGAGGGGGCTCACCCAGCAGTGAAATGGTGATCGGCTGCCCGGCATGGGAGGACTATGGAACTGCTGGACGTCCTGGGGCACCATCGACCCCTGAGTGTGGGCACTGGGCTTGACCAAGAGTGTAGTCGCGGTCACGGAAGAAGCGCTGAAGAGTGGGTGAGTGCCCCGCGTGGGGGGACGACCGGGCCGCGGTTGCGGCGCATACCTGATCCCAGTTGGTGGGGAGGGGCCCAGTTTGAGTAGCGAGCGGAGGAGCTAGAACCGAAGCAGGTGGCAATCGGCCACGGTCGGTTAACGTAGAGCCCCCTGCCCTTGTGACTGGACACGGGGACGTCCGGCGGGGCGCCTGGAGCCTGGCCCAAGACTACCCGGGAGCAGAGGTTAAGTCTGTGGAGACCAAAACAGGGGGGACAAATCAGAAGTAGAGCACACGAAAACACGCTGGCCGCTTTCCGGGCCCCCCGGCGTATACCCCCTTGCCTGACCGATGCCCCCCAAGGGCCGACACAAGAACAGAGCCATGGACCCCATGACGCCGCCCGGGGACAGAGAAGCGGACTCACAGAACCAGTCACAAGCCAAAGTGCAAGACACCCTAGACAAGATACTTGGGGATGAGGAGCTCGGGTTTGCAGTTACGAGTTAAATCGGCAATGTGGGTGGAGAAGACCGACCACAGTAAAGGTACGAGCATGCAGGGGGGTCAATCAGAATCCAGGGCGCGCCAGGCCCACTTTTACCAGGCTGTAAGAACAAGATGGCAGACTACAATTTCATAACCTGGAATGTCAGGGGGATGGCCAAAAGACATAGAATTCTTTCCTACTTAAAGAGAAGGGGGGTGCAGGTAGCAATGTTACAGGAGACCCACCTGGCACCGGGGGAGGGAGTGAAACTAAGACGCAGGTGGAGGGGGCAGGTGTTTGCCACAGAATATTCAGCTAATGCAAGAGGCGTACTGATTTGGATCAGGGCGGGGTTCCCCCTAACGATTGATTCTTCCAACATAGACAAAGAGGGCAGGTTTGTGATACTGGAGGGGAAGTTACACGGGACCCCAATGGTTTTGAGTTGCATTTATGCCCCTAATCAAGACCAGGTTTCATTCATGACGGGCCTATCAAGACACCTTACCCGCCAACGCACTGGGGAAGTACTAATAGGAGGGGACTTCAACGCAGTATTAGATATAAACATGGACAGGTCCACCCCGCCACTACAAGGGGCAATGTCAATTAAGATAGCTCAAAGACTGGTTGAGTGGCTGGGCACTTGGGGATTAGTGGATGTCTGGCGGGTGCAGCACCCAGTCGTTAGGGATTACTCGTTTTATTCGGGCCTCCACCGGGTGCACACCAGAATTGATAGGGTGGTCTGCACTGCGGGCTGGCTCGTAGTGTGACCCACTCTGAATACCTTGCCCGCACAATATCGGATCATAATCCACTATTGTTGTCGTTGAGGGTATCGCAGGACAGACCCCCCATACCGTCGTGGAGACTGGCCCCCGCGGCGCTCGAGGATCAAGCGTACAGAGAGGCACTGTGCTGCCATCTGGCAGAACACATTGAGACTAACAAGGGATCCATTCCTTCCAGGGCCGTAGAATGGGAGACACTCAAGGTTGTGACGAGGGGTTTCTGTCTTGGGCAGTCGGCGGGGGTGAGGCATACGCTAGAGAGGGAACTAACTGCCCTGGAGAAGGTCATGCATGAGGGGGAACTGAGACAGGGTCTGGTAACACAAGGAGATGAAGAATACGACCGCGCCCGCAGGTAACACTCCCAAGCTGAGGAACGGCTCAGATGCCATAGCAAGCAAAAATACCTGGCATCCCTACAGTCAGAGAAGGGCAGATCGGGTAAACTACTGGCATGGCTGGTGCGCCCGAGTGGAGATAGCGAGCCCATCACAAGTGTACTGGACAGAGGGGGAAATCGTAGACTTAGTCCAGGCCCCATTAATGACGCATTTAGGGATTATTATATGCACCTGTATAGGAGACCTAGAAATCTGGAGACGGAGACATTTGATTTTTTTTTAATGCAGATCCCCCTGCCGATGATGAGTCCAGAGGATAGGGACAGCCTGGGGGGGCCGGTGACTACGGAGGAGATAAATAAAGCCAGAGCACTGCTGGACCCTGGGAAGACCCCTGGTACGGTCGGTCTTCCTATGGATTTTTACAAAAAATATAAATCCTTACTGGTTCCAAGGTTGGCAGAGATGTACGCGGAGGCAATACATCGTGGAGAGCTGCCATGCACGCTGCGTGAGGCTCTGGTGGTGCCACTACCCAAGACAAACAATAGGGAAGCATCGGTGACCGACTTCCGTCCACTATCGATGCTAAACAGCGACTTTAAGATCCTTAGCAAGATCATGGCCGGCCGACTGCTCCCCCTCATGACCACACTGATACATGCTGACCAGAATGGTTTTATCCCTGGTCGCAGCACCTCCCTGAATCTTAGGCGAATCTTCTCTATCTTGCACATGCCCGATGAATTGAAACCGCCAGCGGGGATCTTGCTGGTGGTGGATTTCGAGACGGCTTTCGACTCGATTAGGTGGGACTATCTGAGGGCGGTGATGTTAAGAATGGGCCTTGAGGAGAGCTGGGTTAGATGGGAGGACCTGTTGTACTCGTCCCCACTAGCGAGAGTGAAGACGGGAGGAACAATTTCGAGTGCATATCCGGTGTTTCGTGGAACCAGACAGGGGTGCCCCCTGTCCCCGCTGCTGTTTGCCCTGGCGATTGAGCCTCTGGCGGCCCAGTTGCGGGGGGAGGGTGTGGGTAAGCTAATTGAATGGGGGCCAACTGAGCACGTTGTCTCCCTGTATGCAGACGATATACTAATTTATCTTAGGGACGGAGCTGGTGGTCTCCCCTGGGCCCTAAGGGTTTTGGAGGACTTCGGGGAGGTATCGGGACTACGCCTTAACCGCGGCAAAACATATGTGTTTCCCATGACACCTGGCTGCGTGCACCCAGGAGCATGTCCGAAAGACGTGAACTGGGCCCCACGGACCTCCAAATACCTTGGCATTCAAATATTCCACGAGTTGGGCGATCTCAGGGATGGTAATCTTGGCAAAGCGCTCCGATCCTTGCGGTCCTCGGTTGGGTTTTGGCGCTCACTGAAACTATCAATAATGGCCAGAGTGGCGCTGTACAAAATGATTATGCTTCCCCGACTCCTCTATTACTTCGCCAACTTGCCATTACTGATCCCCCCGGCATGGTTTCGTGATTTGAACGCGTTGCTCAGGGAGCTAATATGGGACGACGGACGTAGATGTACTGCATTGACGACCATCTGCATGGGTGGACTGGGCGCCCCTGACTTCGAGGCATACTATCTGGCATCCCAACTACAGTGGGTGTCCGGCTGGCGGGTGGGCAGAGGTCGCCTGGACTTGTGTACTGCCCAGGGGGTAACGGATACGGCATGGATTGTGGCACGCATGGCAGGCAGGAAAATAGCCCCACCTGGGAACAACATAATGATTAGTGTCGCGATGGCATGCTGGAAAAGGTGCACGAAAAGGGTAGGAGTGGGCCCGCCATATTCTCCGGCTTTACCGCTATCGGCACTGGCTCTGGAGCCCGGGGGGAAGGGACCGGGGAGTCTGGGGCTTGGTCCTTGGACTAGTGCGGGGATTGAGACAGTGGGGGGGCTCTTTGAGGAGGGTGTTCTGAAGGGATTCACTGACTTATCGGGCGGGGGTGTTCCCCGGGGTCAGTTTTTGTTCTTCGGGAGGCTAGTGCATACTCTGAAAGACCACTGGGACACGATAAACGTGGAGCCCGCTACCCACGGGGTACTACACCTACTGCTGACATCAGGGGAGGAACCTCATTTGATCGCCAAAATATACCGGGCCCAGGTTGAGGCTGTGCTCGATCCTTTACATTCCCTGAGAGAAAGATGGGGGAACACGATCGGGCGGGACTTGTCTGACTCAGAATGGAACAAAACACTGGCTTACCCCCGGGTGATCTCGCGTAACACGCGGTTAAGATACATTCAATACAATTACCTACATAGGACGTACCTTACACCTCACCGACTATTCCGTATCTACGGGGGGACCCCCTAGGACATGCCCGAGATGTTGGGGGGGAGATGCGGACTTCGACCATATGGTGTGGGGGTGCCCGGTGCTTCAGTCTGGTTGGAGGGAGATAATGTCTATCCTATCTGAGTTATTTGGGACAGAGCTGCGGCCCACCCCTGATCTGTGCTTACTGGGTCTCAGGGCGGCTGCGCTACGAGGGAAGGTGAGAGGGCGTTTCCTGGACCTGACCCTGGCCCTTTACAAAAGACTGATCTCAAAGGGCTGGAAGGCCTCAGGCCACCCCTCGCTGGATGACTGGAAAGGTGATGTTTCGAGATGGTCTAGGGCTGAGCTGCAGGTCCTGAAGGCTGAGGAGGCCAGGGGCATCCGTCAGGTTCCTATCGCCCCGGAGTGGGAAGACCTAGTGACGAGCTGGGATGGTCTATTCAAGAGATCAGCAGGCCCGAAGTAGAAGTCGGAGATGATTAGCACAATCTATGAGGTTGACCCAGGGGGGAAGGTTCCCAAATAGGGGCCCGAAAGTGGCCGAACTTATATATAGACCGCACCGAGTGACGTAGTATGGAGACGGACAAGACGTACATTGCTACACCACTATTAGAGGCGGGGAGTGGAGTGAGTGGTTGGCCGTCCCCCTGTACATTGGTGCGCCCTGGGCCTGGCCCCCTTTCCTATGTTCCTATGCTTTTGTGCATTCTATATCATCAGCTACAAGACCCACCCACACAAAGCCGCTACGTTGACCTTTTGTTTTTTTGTTTATTTATTTACTTTCTTTCCCCCCCTTTTTATTTTATTTTCTTCCTCCAAGCTATAGCTTAGAACTGATTTAAGTTTGATGTTTACTCACGTGATTTAAAATGATAACGCAGAACAGCGAGGAACATAGCATAGTAAGTCAATGGGATCAGCTTATCAGAGTCAGGGACCAATGAACGCATAAGGAAAGTTAACAGTACCAAGGAGTTGTGCAACGGATCACAAGTAATATATATCACAAATGCGGATTGCTTGATGGATATGTATAATGAGTACAAGATGTTACAATGAGCAGACATACAAATGTAAGACATTAAAATGTTAATAAAATATATATTTTTTTTTAAAACTTCCAGTTGTGGGATTTAAAATAACTTGTTCAGGTAAAGAGTTTTAAACTTTACCTGAAAAGTTGCCAACTTCAGCCCTGCAGTGTTTTTGCTGTTTTGCTCTGATTGGCCAGCCTCTGGCAGCCTGGCCAGGCTGCCTTGATGAGGTGTGAAGTGGCCTGGCTCAACACAAAGAGATGTGCCTGGGGGAGGAGATCTCCCCTCAGAAGATGGGGAAGCAGGAACGGGGAGGGCTGCCAAACTGGTCTTTAAAGGCAAGGAAGGACATTTGGAGCAACCCAGCAACACCCTCACATCCTGCAAACCCAGACAAATCAGGTGCCCCTAAATTAGATTAGGAGGGGGCAGGAGAGGGGTGTGTTTAGGATTTTTAGCCACACCAGTGTGTGGGCTCAGCCAGATGTAACCTCCAAAAATCACTTTCAGCCATGATGGATTTTTGAGGAATGTTGCTCCCTGGGATTGATTTTTGCCACACTTCCCAGGAAGTGGTCATCACAGGGGGAAGGACCCTGCCCCTGATTGGAGAACCAGGATCCCCTGTTTTTCACCCAGGAGCAAGGATAAAACTGGCAGACCTGCACCCACACCCCAGTTCCTTACCAGATCCCTATCAGATCCTAACAAGGAAGAACTACAGAAGAAGGAGGACTGCCCTGCTGGACCCCTGGCCTGCACCTGGACACTGCACTCTGGAGGACTGCACCAGCTGCACACTTGGGCTTCACCACAAGAAAGACTTTGCCTGGTTTTAACTGGTCCAAGGAGGGACTCCCTGTTTGCTACAGGTGAAACTTGCTAACCAGAGTCCCCTGCACCAACTCATGAAGAAACCAACTAGCTGACCAGTGTCCAGTGGCCAAAAAGAAGTGTGCGCCAGGTGCATTCTGGGAGTTGTAGTCCGCACCCTCAAGGAGCATCTCAGAGCTTCTGGAATCTTGAGGTGAACTGTGGACCTCAAAAGAACTTAGAAGAACATCTGGCAGAAGATCCAGAAGTTTGGAGAAGTATGGAGAACTTTTGGAAAAAAGCTCCATAGAGGGACCGATCCACCACGGCAATTCTAGCTGGCTTGCCTCAACCGTGACCTGGCCTGACTTGCAGGTTCGTCCCGGTGAAGAAAATCTCCAAATAAGTGACTAAGTCCAAACGTAGGAAGTTGACCGGGACCTCCTAGGCAGTGTATCTGAAGAGGGCTCCAGGGACGTCGGATGTAGATTCAGGTTTGCCCCGGTCGAAGGATTTTCACCTCGAAAAAAACAACTAAGGGCCAGATGTAGCAAGCAGTTTTGCCCATTCTGTGTCTATGGGAAAATGTGCTCGTACATATGGCCCTAAGTCTGTAGGTAAAAATCTCCACCAAGGGATCCTGCGACGTGTATCCGAGGAAGAGTTCCAGGAGGTCAGATTGGACTGGCAGGTTCGCCCCTCTGAAGAAAATCTCCAGAAAAATGATTAAGTCCTAAGGTAAACTTTTGACCGAGGCCTCCCACGGGCTGTAGCCAAGCGGGGCTCCATCACGGTCAGCCTTAAACTTTGACTTTGTCCCGGTCAAGGTGCGACCAGATGACCAGATTGGCGTTTTTGTTTCTATGCGCTAGAAAGCATTAATTCTTTAAAAAATCATATCTCTGGTTCCCCTTATCCGATTTTATTAGTTTGGTGTCATTTTAAAGCTAAAAATATTTCCCATTTTTATAAATTGATTTTGGATTTTTTAACTGTTTCCTGTGTTTTATTTAATTTCTGTTTTTTGATATTTCAATGCTTTACGCTTTGTCTCCTAAGTTAAGCCTTGTCACTCGTTGCCAAGCTACCAAGGTTTAAGCTAGGTTTAATTTACTGAGACCTAAGTGGACCTAAGTGGAGGTTAGTGGCCTATTGCTAAGTGTAGGTACTTACCTGCCCTTACCAATAACCAATTTTCCAACAGTAACAGACTACAACTTATTTCATAAGTAAGGGGCAATCTATGGTAAGTAACTCCTTCCTCAACTGTTGAAGGAATCTGCGTGCAAACATAACAATCTCTTGCATCCATCATCTCAACATACTCAGTAAGCAATAGAAAACACTAGAAGAAAGTTCTCCTTGAGTGCTATCTACGTGCAAATATTTCTTGTCTAACCTAAACTTCTCTGCTTCTGTGAGTGCAGTATTTGTCTGTAAAGCTGAGGTATGGTTGGCCACACTCTTATCAAGAAGATTCATACTCACAATCAATGCCAGACCCAATATCATGTATAAAATCGCCAAACCAATACCCATGTATCTACAGCACCTATTCTTCCTACCCTGTTGGCTAAGGTTACTCATGTTCTGTAAAGAATCAGAAAGTAGAGGAGAAAAATGTATGACTATGCAGCAAAAATCAAAAACAAATCTTCAATCTTTCTTTAGCAATTATTTACAGTTCTCAGTCTTTTTTCCAGGACCCTTTGTCAAAAATAGGTAGCTTGTCAAAATCAGCTTAGCAGCTAGTCAAATCAGGTTATCAAAAAGTATTTTCCGTTAATTTCAATAGTCTCTTTCTCTGGCACTTTCTTAGTTTACAGTTCTCAACAGTTCAGTTCATTGATTTTCTTCAAGTGCCAAAATATTGACCTGGAATGTCTCGATCAAAACAAAAATTCACTCTGCCATTCACTTGTTGTTGCATACCCCCATTCAGAACCAGCGTACCTTCGATTCACAATTCATTTCCTTTTCAATTTGCGATCTCCATTTAACTCTCCATCACTCAAATCTTCCTTTCTTGTTGTGTCTACTTCCTCCTCAATTGTCGTCACTATAATTGCTTCTTTTCTTTTGCTTGTGATCTTTGCCACTTATCTCCTTTCAGTTGACCTTTTGTTAATGCTCTTTTCAATGTCAGACTTGTAATTTCTTTTGGTTCTGCAAGACTTTCTCTTGACGTACCTACGTCTGGTACACGAGGAGTCCGATCATTTTGGCTTTGATCCACCTCAACTCCTTCCCCTTCAGGGTCTGTCATTTGCTCTGTTTGTCTTTCAAGATCGTCTGCTTCTGGGAGAGCCCTCCTCTGACTAGACTCTCCTGCTACCTCAGTTGAGTTTGGTTTACTTCCCCCCTCCTGTATTTCTTCCACTTCATCTCTCTAACGAGTGGCTGAACCATTTCCAGTTTGCTCAGATTCAGTCTTCTCTGTCTCTCCTTCTCCTGTCTCCAATTTTGGAGTTGGCCTGGACGTTGTTGGTACCCTCAACAACTCCTCTTCATTGTCCAAAGGATATGGTACTCTCCTTGTATGCCTTGCATGGATCCAGTTTGGAACTCCAGTACACTCTACAGCTGTAGTAGTGATCAGCACTACTTGGTAAGGACCCTTCCACCGAGGCTCCAAACACGTCTTCCTCACGTGCTCCCTGATCACAACCCAATCACCGGCTCTCGGGTTGGGTCCTTGATCTTGAGACGGTTGCAGTGTGGAGGCTTCCACTTGATGAGAGAGAAAGAGCAAACCACATCAGCCAGACCTTTGCAGTAGTCCCACACTATATCTTCTGTCATGTTCACAAGAAAATTGGCAGGAACCGCTGGCAGTCTCATTACTCTGGCCATGAGGACCTCATGTGGTGACACTCCAGTCTTTCTGTTGGGAACTTTTCTCATACTCATCAAAACTAATGGCAGTGCTTTGGGCCATTTTAGATTTGTTGATGCACACATCTTTGCAAGTTTGATTTCAATGTACCATTCATCTGCTCCACAAATCCTGATGTTTCAGGGCGGTCACTACAATGCAACTTCTGTTAAATTTTTAAAGCCGAACATAGCATCTTACTTACTTCATTGTTGAAGTGACTTCCTCTGTCTGATTCTACAGAGAACAGAAACCCAAAATGTGGAAACAATTCCCTAAGCAGTAACTTTGCTACTGTAAGGCTGTCATTTCTTCCTGTGGGGTAAACGTCAATTCAATGACTAAAGAAGCAAACAAACACCAACACATATCTCAATCCTCCACTTACAGGCATCTCAAAGAAATCCATGTGCATTCTGCTGAATGGACCTCCCCCTCTCCCAATGTGGCTCAAATTGACCACAGCCTTTTTACCCACATTCATCTGCTGAAAGATGACACAGCGGTGGCAAATTACTTCTGCAACTTGTCTAAACTTTGGATCGAACCAGAACTGCTTAAAAGCACAAATCATAGCATCCCTTCCAACACGTGCATGACCCTGATAATATCTAGCATTTGAGTACACAAACTATTTGTCAACACCAACTGTCCATCTTCTGAAACCAACAGTTCATTTTCACATTGAACACATTTCAATTTTCCCCAATTTTCACCAATTCCCTGTCAAAATTGTCCTGCAAGGCTCTCAATTCTTCCAAAGTGTCAACTATGTGTAAGGCATAACTAGTATAATCTTCCTCTTCCTCTGGCAACAATTCCCATTAACCCTTAAACGATATACAGTTCAGTGCACAAAACCTTGCGACTTGATCCGCATATCCGTTTCCAATTGACACAAAATCTTGTGATTTCAGGTGTCCACTGCATTTCACCACAGCAATCTCTTCAGGCATTTGAATAGCTTGTAGTAGTTCACAGATTATCTTACCATTTCTCACTGGAGAACCAGAAGAAGTCAGAAAACCTCTCTGTGACCACAGCTGGCCAAAGGCATGGACTATTCCAAATCTGTACTGACTGTCCGTATAAATAGTAACTTTAAGCTTTGCAGAAACATAGCATGCTCTAGTAAGGGCTACCAATTCAACAACTTGTGCAGAATACACTCCTCAAAGCCAAAACACTTCAAGTTTTCCAGATATTGTGCACACAACATACCCTGTTCTCAGTGTTCCCATGTTATCTCTTAAACAGGAACCATCAACAAAAATAATGTGATAGTTTTCCTTCAATTGGGTATCTCTAATATCAGGTTCCGGTTTTGTGCACAAATCAGTTACTTCCAGACAGTCATGTTCAATTTCTTTCAATTTGTCAATCTCAATATTCTCTTTTGGGAGTAAGGTTGCTGGGTTAAGCACTGTACACCTTTTCAAGGACACATTTGGGGACCCCAGGAAGATCGTCTCGTAATGAGTCAGCCTGGCACTTGTAAGGTTCTGCGTTTTGGTTCAGGTAAGTAAAACTTCAATGGAGTGAGGGATCATGATGGTTAAAGGATGTCCCCTCACAATGCACTCGCTCTGAGTAAGGCTCAGTCCAACCGCTGCTTCCAAATGCAGACAGTCTGGTAAAGCTGCTGCAACTGGGTCTGGATTGAGTCAAGACAGACAAAGAACATGCATCACGCTCAAGACAAAACAACATGAATGATTTTGTGTAGTCAGGCATTCCGAAAGCCGGGGCTTTGCACAGACTTTCTCTCAACTCAGAAAATGCTTTCACAAAGGCTTTATCTAACTCTAAGGGATCAGTGACTTCCTTGTAAGTCAGCTTCTGCAAAGCCTTTGAAATGACTGAAAAGTTGGAAATCCACTGGCGAAAATAGCTTACCATTCCCAAAAACATCCTGACATCTCTCTGGCTTTTGGGGGGATTTATCTGCAATATGGCTGTGATTCTCTCTCTGGAAACTTTCCTAATGCCTTTTTCAATTAGGTGACCTGCGTATTTCACTTCTTTCTGACAGAACTGTAATTTTGCTGGGGACACATAATTTTCATTCTTCCCTAAATGATTCAGTAATGCATAGTATCATACTTGCATGCTTCTCTCGTCTTTGATGCAATCAACAAATCATCAATGTACTGGACTAATGTTGATTGGAAAGGCATCTCCAATGACTCCAGGTCCTTTTTCAAGAGCTGGTTAAAAATAGAAGGTGACTTTGAAAACCCTTGAGGAATTCAACACCAACAGTAGACTTGATCCAAAAATTTGAAACAGAAAAGAAATTGACTATCTCCATGAAGAGGTACAGAAAAGAATGCTTGTGACACGTCTATTATCGTGAACCATTCAGCATCACATGGGATCTGAAACAAAATCACTGCTGGATTTGGCATTACTGGAAAACATTTAAATTCAATGTTGTTTACTTTTCTCAAATCCTGAACAGTTCGAAATTTCCCACAGAGCTTTCGCAATCCCATTATCTGTGTATTACATGGACTGCTCAACACTTCTTTCAAAATCCCTTGGCTTACAAATTCTGCAATTATAGGTGCAATACCTTCAATTATGTACTTTGTCATGTGATATTGAGGAACCTGGAGAGAAATCGCTTTTGGCTTTTTCGGGACCTTAACTGGCTCAACTCCTATTATTAGACCAATGTCTTTTCCTGTAAAATCCCACACATTCACAACTGTTCCCTGTAAGTCAGAAGGAAGATCGCTCACTATGAAAACTGGAAAGAAGCTATTCAAAGGATACTCGTTATTCACAGTGTCACAATCTGTTTCTGGGGTCGGGTCATCTTCATCACCGCTGTTGGTCTGAATTTCTATTCCATCATTTGAGCAAGTAATTGAATATCTGGTCTTACATAGTAAGTCACTTCGTAGTAAGGATACCGGACTCGAGTCAGAAGCTACGAACTTTTGTAATCCTTTAAAGTTGCCAATTTTAACCTGAACTGGTTCTGTAATTGGGTTGGTCGAATACTGATTGCAACTCCTACACTCTGGACTGTTTTCCCTTAAAGGGGCAGGTATGGAACTTCTGCAGTTCTTAATGTAGAGCGTGTAGTTCCTGTGTCAACCAAAAATGAGACGTTGTGACCCATTACCTTTCCTTTCACGTACGGACCTTTCTGATCTACCTCTAGTGAATTTGCTAACACACATTCTTCTTCATCCAAACTCTCACTCACCCAATCATTGTTTATTCCATCCTCACTGTGTACTGGGAATTGACCTGTGACCTGCTGAGGAAGCATCACATGCTGCTGCTCCATTGGGGCTAAGGTATTTGAAGTTGCTATCCAGATACCATTTGAACTTATGGCTGCATTTGCATTGTCTGGGGCATCTGCAAACGTGGCATTTGCATCTTTTCCATGGGCTGAAAAGCTTGCATCTGATCCACATTGCTTATAAAATTTGGATTAAGACCTCTCATTCGCAGTCCTCTCATGTTTGGAAAATAATTGATATCACTTGTTTGCTGAACAACACCTTCCTGTACTAAAGTCAGACACTCCAGTTTCCAATGTCCGAGGCCTCGGCAGGCGTGACATGGCAACAATCTCTTCACTCCTTGCACTTCATTCTGAACCACCACAGTATTCAGATCAGGACTCCGGTTCAGATTTCCCATTCCACCACGACCTCTACCTCTTGCTTGATTCTGAAACCCCTTGTTTTCCTGCTGCTGCTGTTACGGAAAACTTCCCTGCATTCCTGTTTGTGCTGCTTTAATCTGCATCACCATTGCTTTTTTTTCAACTTTCTCTGTTTCAACTGTTTCAACTCAATCTCATTGCTACAGTAGTTTGCATATTGCAATACCTCATCAATCGACTCTTAATCATCTGGCTAATTTCAGATCTCAATCCTTCAACAATTATGAACACAAAATGAATCATGTCTTTCGGCTCAATTGTCTCTGTACCACTGTAATGCTTGAATGCCTGCAATAATCTCTCGTAAAAGGCATGTATTGACTCTTTCACTTCCGGGGCTGTTCTGCCTATTCTCTGCTAATCGATATTCTTGGGTGAAATTCTCATTTTCAAAAATTAGATCACCTTATAGTAATATTTCATTACGTCGGGAGATGGTGCACCTGTTGCTGGGTCTCTCTGAGGTTCTCTTGTTGGCCAATCTACGATCCGCTTACATTTGACCCATAAATCAGCAGGGACTACTATCTGTAACAGGGTGTTCAAATCTTCCCACAGGCATTTTGTGAGCTTCACAAATGTGTCTGTTTGCTGGTACCACTCTACTGGCTTCTCTCTTAACCTAGAATAAACATTTGTAAAGGACAGAATGTCACTTCTGCTCCAAGGGACATGGACAAAATTCCCTCCTGGAATCTCTCTCAATGGTAGAATTTTCTTGTCTCTTTTCTTCACCCATATGCCTTCCCATTTGTCTAATGCTTCCCATGTTTGGATGCTCTGGATCAATTCCCTAAGGTGAATTTTCATTCTTGGGATTCTCATATTTTCAAAATCCTTTGAATCAAAATCTAATCTGTAACTCTTCTTTACATGCTTTGTTTTCTCAATCTCTATTTCATATTTCTGTACTAGTTCTGCTAATTTCTGATGTAAAATTCCTGCTTTGTTAGTAATCTGCTTGCTCAAGAAATGCAACTTATCTTCTTTGAACGTACCAATCCTGTCTAATCTTATTGTTCCCTTAATTAGGTCTTCTGCCTCTAGTCTAAACCTGGTCAAATTCAGGGCACTTCCTCTGCTAGGATCTCCATGTCTGCTACTCAACCTCTCTAACTATTCAGTTAACTGCTGAGCTGCAAAACCTTGCAGTGTAACATTGTTATTATTTACAACTGGCTCTTGCTATATTGTAAGGTTTGGGGTCTCTGGGTGTCATTATGCTTGGGTTGGGACATGTCTCAAATCTTCCTGACTATTTGGAGGCATCCTAAAGGGATCTAAATCATTTGGTGGACCTGATCCACCAAATGTTGGCCTCATAGGGGTCATCATTCTAGCATTTTCATAGAATCCTACCCTCACTATATTTGGGTTCTGGACTTTTTGTTCATTATTCCCGTTGTTTCCCTGAGTGAACAGCGGTATGACTGGACCTATAGTAACCGGTGCTGACACTGCATCTGTACTGGATCATGCATTTGACTCTCTCGGGTACATCATTTCTGTATTGTGGCTCATCAATGCAGAGATCTCTATCTGTGATCTTGTTATCGGGGTGTATCCTGAAATCGTCTGTGCTTGTGTCGGGGATGCTAAATTCTGGGTTGACTCGGTCTGGACCAAAGTCAGCTTCTGGTAAACCTGTCCTGTTGGCACTATTAAGTTTGTTTCAGTATCTAAAATAGGCACATCTGGGTAAATTCTTAGTATGTACATTTGAGGCATAGGCCTTTGAATCGCAGAGGTACTCGGAATGCTGTGGCTAACTGGTATGTGGCTCTGGATTGATTCAACTGGTACAGGAGCTGTAGAGTCTACACTGGTGTTTGAACATCTCTCATGCCCTGCATACAATGGAGGACGATTTCTCAATAACTGTAAAATGAATTCAGCGGACTCTTCATCATATGTCAAGACTTTCTAGATTCTGGGGATTTCTGCTCTTTGTCATTAGAAGGATACGAATCTCTCTTTCTAGTGCTCTTTCTAGCTTCATTCTCATTCTCTCGTGTAATTGCATGAAACAGCTTAATTCCCTGTCTCGGATCTCCAAAATTTCAGATCACTAACCCATCTAGCCTCTGCTAGTGTCTTCTCAGCTTTTCTCATTTGTCTCTCAAATTTCAGTTGCTGTTGCTGTCTAGCCACTAGTTCCCAAATACTTGAAAGTGAGGTGGTGTCGGAGGAGGTTTCAAATCATACATTACTCTCCTCAAATTCTCTAAGCTCCTCAGAATAAATGCTCTATGGGAAGGAAATGATAAGCTCCCATCTTTCTCAGTCACTTTGCACCACTGTTTCAGCCAAAGACATGGCGCAGCACCCTGCTCTTCTAATACAGTGTAGGCGGGTGTACCTTCTGGCAGCGTAATTTCTCCTTGTTGGAATATACGTATCTCCACTTAGGACACTCTTTAAAGCCTTGAAAAATATAATATTTGAAATGTTACGCTAATTTCAATCAAATCAGGAAGTGACTTTTAATCCCAAAATCTCTGTTTGCCGACCTTCTCAACCATGCACTTTACGGTTGTCTGCCAATCCGTGCGCGACCCTTCTCACTAACCGACATATCCTAGCAAGGCTCCAATGACGTCACACTCACACGTACATCGGCTGACAAAGTCTTTCGGATTGTCTTCCTCAATTCAAATTCAAGCAAAATGAATGCAAGATATTGCAAGCACTAAGTAAAATCAAAAACCCAATTTGTCTGTTTTCTACAGGTAGGGTAACAAAATCGCTTCAGAAACTTTACAGATTTTTCACTGATGGCCTTTCTCTCTAGCTGGTACTTCTTTCTTTCTCCGTTTCCCTGACTCGCAGGCAAAATTCGACCCACAAATTTTACTCTCAACTGATTGGGTCTCTCCTTTTGCACATAGGACTCGCCAAATCTCAGATGAAAACCTATCACTCACTTTAACACGCACTCTTGAGGATGTCAACCACGCCCGACCGACCTATTAAACCAGGCAAATTACAACAATAAACCGCGTGTCTCATACAACTCACCTGCAATTTGCTTAAGTTGTGTAAGTGCAAAACCTATTCCACTCACACTGTCAGTAGAATGCCGAGAACATCCTCAAACAATCATTGGCAAGCTCCAAGGTTCTTCTGGAAAAGTCATTCTAAGTTCTTAAGGACACATTTTCTCTCCAGTTTGTATAACTGAATCTGAAATCTCAATCTTTACCGGTTTCTCTTACCCAATCTGTGATTTATTTTGCTCTCTTTAGGAGAGTAGCCATTACCCCACTACCATCTCTTGGAAGACCATCTATTTCTCAAGGGGAAACTGTTAATGTGGCCTCTTAAGGAGACGTAACCATCCTACTCTCCTACCTTCTCTAGAGGGCAAATGCAAATGACCTTATGATGATGGGCTCTTAAGGAGACAAACCATGTACCGGGCCTTATGATGGGCTCTTAAGGAGACAAATCATGTACCAGGCCTCATGATGGGCTCTTAAGAAGCCAAACCATGTACCGGACCCTATGATGGGCTCTTAAGGAGACAAACAATCATGCGCTGCTAGTGCGTCTGACCTTATTTGGTTTCTTATCTTCAATTTATAAGGGGACACGTTAGGAGGTTCGATGGACCTTTTGACTGCGCTTAGAGTAAATCCCACCACAAGACCCAATTTCTATACAAAATCATCAACAAATATCAATCAGCAATATCAATAATCTTTGGAGTCAGGAATATCACACACCATGACCCCTTTGGCCATGAATAACCATACCTTTACTTAATGTTAGAATTTTTATTTCCCTATAATAGCAATGCTAATATCATGTAACGTAGTCTCAGAATCAAAGGTACACATACAAAAACAACACTGATTGACCAAATCTTCTAAAGAATCTCAATTTAACTAAAGCATGAATTGCTACGCACTCAAGAGTTAAAGTACAAATCAAAAGCAAGAACAACTGTACAATAGAAATAGCATACATCTAGATTCAGCAACTGAGCAGAATCAATTGTTTTATTAATAGCAACCAATTAACATTTTAGGATTTCCTCTACCAACCTTCTGATTAGAATGGCATGTTTGGGCTTCATGCAAAACACTTTTGTCAAATTGGTCAAAGAATCGTACGTTTACCTTTAGTCCAATGAAGGTAGAACTTCAAATCTAAGATATAACTAAACTGTCTTTCACATGTTGATGATTGACTCCTATTCTCCTTTTCCCATCGTCAGGTTTGTGAGGTATCAATTTTGTATCACTCAATTCTCCAGTCAGTATATCCATTGTTAGATCCTGGGAACATCACTTTTTCACACACTAAATTATACAATGTAACAGTAACTAATACAACACATTCTAATAAGCAGTTCTCATGAGAAAAAAAAAACATTCGCTAACATTTGGTCAACTCAGTGGAAAACAATTCATGTATTAATTTCTTCAAATGAACATTTCTCACAGCGTTATCTTAACAGTGCAGCTTAACATGAGGCTGTGCAAATAGGCCAAGACCTCGCTAACTTAAGGCGTACAATTAATAAAGCAAATGCATAATAAGTAATCATTAATATAACACACTACTACATTAATTTAAACATAAGCATAATAATTTGCATTAATAAGCATTTAATAAGGACACTTTGTGATTACTGACGACCACTTAAGTGGGCACATTTTCCAAATCGCACATTATTTTCTATATTAAGTCAAATTCCATGCGGATTCATAGTTCAAAATAAATTAATATTTATTAGTAAAAAAACAGTGTTCACAACTATCCTGGCATACTCGGTAGATAGGTCTTCAAACATGCCATACACAATAAAGATTCTAGAGCTATCTGAAAATTCTTGCTACTTTTACCTGCATCGTGAATGATCATAAAGATGCAATGACTTATGGAATCATGCCACATAACTTTACAGTCATATAATTCACCATCACAGAATTTTGTGGATAACTGTGAGACCTTGAGGATTTCATCTCCCAATAGTCTGAAGAAAGAAATAGATGCTAAAACCTTGTAAATGAATTGTTAGGTTACACGACTAGTCAAAATCCAGAGGGAGTTATTGAAATGTAGTTATGAAAGATTAGGTTAGATTTCTGCATAGTGAACACATTTTTGTAATTTATGTCATTGTACTGGATACATAAAATGCAACAGAGACTGTTCCACTCTTTAAGAATGCTATTTGGGGTGACTGCTGCTTGATTTAAGTACACCGGCAGAAGGTATGCACCCTAAATATTGATACAAGAATATCAATGGGACACAATATAAAAAATCAAATATCGACAGGTAAGTAAGATTAGATAATTCCATATATATGTACCTTGGTGATATATATATATATATATATATATATATATATCTAACTATCTATATCTATCTATCTATCTATATATATATATATATATATATATATAATCTACCAAATGCTCGATACTGAGCTCTAATGGCCCAAGAGGGGTGGTGCGGGCAACTGGCACGAGCAAGCTGGACAAAATGCTAATAAAGACGTCCAATGGTACTCGCACACTCAGGACTCAAGGGAAAACCAAAAACTTTTAATCACAATGCGCTTCGACTGACAAAGCAGCCTTGGTCATGTGATAGTTACGGCCAATCAGAATAAACTAAATAACGCTGGTTCAATAACATGGAAATGAGACAAAAAATCATCTATAACACAATACCCCAGTTCTTAATCGTAGTAACTCTTTTTGTAAAAAACAAAGGTTACATGGTCGTTATAGTTAGGAAATATAATTAAAAAACATAGAAATTCACTTAAAAAACAAAGGTTACAGAGATGTTATAGTTTATTACTATACGTTAATCAAACAACTGCAACACATGGCCTTTGACAGTGCGCTGTGGGGGTTGGTCACAGGGCCTACCACCAACCCCCATAACAACCCAAACCCATGTTGCGACGGTCTTTGGCTGTGTGCAACAAAGGTTGGCTGCAAGACCTGTCCCTCTGGTTGGAAGAATAGGTGTGAGAGGGTGTCTCTGGGTGTGAGAGTGGGTGTAATAGCATCTTGCAGGGTGTGAAAGTGCTTGTGAGACGGTCTATGTGGATGTGAGAGTGTCTGTCTAGGTGTGAGAGTAGGTATGAGAGGGAGTCTCTGGGTGTGAGAGTGGGTGTGAGAGTGTCTCTGTGAGTGGGTGTGTGAGTGTCTGTGTGGATCTGTGATTGCATGTGTGACAGACTGAGATGGTCTACGAGTGCGTTTGTGAATGTCTGAATGGGTCGGAGTGGATTTATGAGTGTCTAAGTGAGTCTGTGAGTGGGTGCTTGAGTGGGTCTGTGAGTGGATGGTTCTGTGTCTGAGTGGGTCTGTGAGTGGGTGCATCAGTGTCCGAGTGGGTTTGTTACTAGGTGCATGAGTGTCTGGGTGGGTATGTGAGTGGGTGCATAAGTGTCTTAGTGAGTGTCTGAGTCCGTTTCTAAGTGGGTGTGTGAATATCTGTGTGGGTATGTTAGTAGCTGCAGGAGTGACTTGGCCACAAAGGAACCTCACCTGTCTTTTTATCTAACAAGATTCCAAAGTTTTGCACGAATATCTACCCAAGTGGAGTTCTTTCTAACTCCCTGGGGAAATGCCCAGGGTGTATTCTACACTACAGATGTGTAGTGGACCAGTAGGAAATGTCTCCAGTGGCCTTGTGTGTGTTTGGCAATGTGAGTGTGACTCATGCATCTTTCTCAAAAGCTCCGTGATAACATGAATCCTCCTATAGAGAGTCCAACAAGACTACACAGACGTAAATCTCGACCAAACCAGGGTCCTTCCTCTTAGCTATATGACAGAATTATCTTTTTCTTTTGTGGATATTTCAACAAATTATTTCAAATTGGGGAAGGAGGGTCCCGTGGTCCCCCTACCCAGGCCCATTTTGGCCCCAGGACCCTATCCCCTGAGCCTGGCTTAACATTTATTTCTTTTTTTGGGCAGAAGGGGCTGTGCAGCCTCCCTCCCCCCCCCCAGGCCAATCTCAGCTCCGGGGAATCCAATCACCCAGCCTTAACATCTTCTTTTTTGGGGGGAAGGGGGGCTGTGCAGTCCCCCTCCCCAGGTTGATCTCAGGTCTGGGGACCCCATCCCCTGGGGGCCCAGCCACCACCGTTGGGGACCACGGAGGACCCAGAATGCTCCCTTGGCCCCAGCCAGCTCCCTGCCTCCTGTGGGAGCCAGCATCGGTATCACAGACAGGGAGCTGCTAAACATGCAGCTCTGTGTCTATGACAGCAAGTTTCTGCTGTTTCCCTGCCTGCATGTCTGTGAGCAGGGAAACAGAGGAAACCTCCCTCCCAGCAAGCGAGAACTCCCAGCAAGCAAGAGCTGTTTGACAGTTCTCGCTTGCTGGGAGCAGGCTTGTGTTTACTTTGACTTGGCGGGAGATGTCAAAGCTCCCGCTAAATCAGAGCAAACAGCTATGTCTCGAGGGTGGGCACCCTGGGACATAGCAGGAGCCAGTCCTGGGGGGTGGTGGTCCCCAGGGCCAATATTGGCTCTTCAGCCCCCCTCCAAAGTTTTATTTTGCCCCAGGGAGATGGTGGTCAATGGGTTCCACGATAAACCCCTTAATTATTTTTTTCATCCATGGGGAGGCGCCGATTCCCAGGGCTGTGTGGGGGGCTGCGCAGGCCCCCGCATCATTGATAGATTGTTTAGCCCTGTGGAGGTGGCAGTCCCCAGGGCTGCACGGGGGCCATGCTCCCCCGCATTAATTGATTCTTTAACCCCAGGGAGGTGGCGGTCCATGGTGCTGCAGGAAGGCCATGCAGGCCCCCCATGTATTTACACCGATGTGCCCCAGGGAGGTGGTGGTCTCCAGGGCGCGGTTGGCCCCATACATATATTAAAGTGCCCCAGGGAGTTGGAGGTCCTCGGGGCTATAATAAGCCCTAGAAGGGAGGCCCCCTGTGCTCCCCTTCTTATTTGGCTCCCCAAATGCCCCTGGGACCTGGCCACCCAGAGGCTTTTGTCAAAACAAATGTGGGAGCATGCGTTTTTATTTTATTTTTATTTTCGCCGGATCCACCAAAACTCTGCAAAAAATTGTAAAACTTTCTTTGTGTCCTGGTGTAGTCCCTCTGGGACCCCAGCACCAATGTTAGGGGGTCAAGGAGTCCCTACCCTGGCCCCTTTTCTTTTTTTATAATTTTTCTTGGACTCGGCTGAAGTTGAGTCCCAAGATGGCTGGCAACACTTCCCTGTTGAGGTGTTGGCAGCCAATCAGATCTCAGCACGAGATTAGAAGGGTTCACATCCCTATGTATACAAATTAGATTTTTATTTAATATCTCCAAAACTACTGAGCCTATTTACACCAATTAACAATAAAGGCACTTTCTGGACCAAGCGCTACCTTTCTGCAAAATTTGGTGTAATTCCATCCAGCGGTTTGGGCTGTATTCCTGTTAAAAAAAGCCCTTTGGGAATTAACATGGGGAAAACACATTTTGGGACTTCCCTTTTTCCTGCCCCTGCTTGAAGAATCACCCCAAAACATTCCAGGCAGCAGCTGACGTGAGCATTATATTGTTTTGGAAGATTTTGTGAAGATTCATCAGCCGACGTCAAAGATATAGGCAAGTAAAATAATGTTTTTTCTAAAGAAACTAGGTCCTAACTATAACTTCCTAATGGTGACCACTACTAGGTTTACATATATAACATTGGACACACCAGCACTAGAAACCACAAGTAATGAATCCATCCTATCAGAAATAGACTCATGTGAAGAAGTAACCCCAAAAGTGATAGATAAAAAACAACCTAATTGTCTATTTTAGATAAGATGAGCTTCACCTACCACCAGCAAGATGGGAAAAGGGGAGAGGAGTCCCTGGTGCAGGAGAGGAGTTCTTGGGGCAGAAGAGCCCTTGGAACAAAAAAACGAGAAAAGAAAAAATAGACAAAGGATCGAAAACTAAAAGGAGTACAGACAAGGAGGGGCAAACAGAAAGAGAAGTAACTTAGGAATGAATTTCTCAAATAGGATCCTGACAGATCAGGAAGAATTGGTCCTTAACAAAGGTCTACATGTCTGTCCAAGGCACACATCAACATCACACAGAATACAACTGACCTTTATAAATTAATTCCTAAAACCAAACTTGCAAAAGTGTTTGCTGAGAAAAAGGAAAAACAATTAATCCCACAAAGAAATACACAAATAGAGCATGTAAACGAGTAGTGGAAGAACTTGCCACAATAACTGCATTTACAAACTTACAAGAAAATAATTGTGACGCGCAAGTAATCAAGGCAATACAGATATGTGATCAGCTAAACGTTCTCAATCAAGAAGCAGATTTAAGTGGCAAAACGACTAAATCATACTTCTTTCCAGTCCTACCAGTGTGAAATAAAAGTGAATTGTTCCAAAAACTAGTCAAAGATCTAAATAATAAAAATATGATTACACAAAACCTAACAGTTGAGGAAAGAAAGGCATTAACACTTTTACAATAGATCACGCCATTGCGATTAAAAATGCTGAAAACGATGTAAATACTGTAATTTTAAAGAAAACATGATTATATAAAAAATGTGCATAGCTAGTTACACGATTAAACGTGCTATCAAAACAAAACCCTACCAAACAAAAATGAATTCAAATTAATTTGTTTGCTCTACATGAACAGAACTATTTAAGATGGAATATCCCGTATTTCCAAATATATATTTCTTTCCAAAAATTCACAAACACAAAGCCGACTCTCCTGGGAGGCTCATAATCTCTGCAAAAGGATCATTGTACGAATCAATATGCAATTGCATTGGCTATGTTTTTTACAGCCGATGGTAAAAGATCCAAGCTCATACTTATGAGCCACGGGTGACCTCCTACAGCACCTACAGAACATATTGTGGCAGGAAAATTATAAGTTAATCACAATGGGCGTGATCTCATTATACAAAAACATGGAGCATCAGGTGCAAATCAAAGCTTGTAATTTCTTTTTGGGGAAAAGGAACATTCCATTCTACCAACATAAGGAGATGATCATGTAAGTGATTTCAATGTGCTTTTACAATAACATCTTTCTCTTCGACAAAGAAATATACAAACACATAAGAACAGCCACCATTAGATTTTCATTTTCACTGAGTTACACTAATCTAATGATGGGATGGTGGAAACAACAAATACCCTGGGTATCTGAAAATTGTTAATGTGTAAATCAAATCATTATGTGTGATTTATCGAGTTTTGTGTATGGGTGGCTACAGCACGAGTTTTGAAACATACTTTCAAAAAATAAATAATAAGAATGCAATTTTTCAATTTAGCAATTTACATATAAGTGACACAAAAGTAAATTGTTGAACAATTAAACATTTATTCGAAATAAGATGATTCAAACCAAGCTACACCAAAAACCTACAGCAATAAATGCACTCCTTCATGCACAAAGTTTTCATCCATTGAATGTGAAATAGAGCAATCCCCATTGGGAATTCTTTTTTTTTTATAACCAATTTTATTAAGTTTATAAAGTTTAACACCACAAGCATCATCTATTGAGATGTACATGTAGGGGACAAAATCATTTTGATCCATAATATCAAATAATCCTAGTTCTTTAGCACCTTGCCACAGTTTACATTGCCAAACCATGGTACGCACACCATCTATGCTATATTTTCTCATGCTTCTTGGGACAGCCCCGAGCCTCATGGACAGACTGTTCTTGGTGCCTGCCCACCAATTACCACCTCATGCCACAAGGGTAGGAGGTCTCGAACATTTCCAATTACGAGCAATATTGCGCTTATCAACCAAGGAAGTCACTCCTATAAAAATCCACTCAGAGCAGGATGCACCATCACCCTCGAGTAGGCCTAGGAGTGCCTCCTGGGGACCCAGTTCAATCTGATGCCACAGGACCTCCAAACTTTCACTACTCACTCCATCCCAAAAGGGTTGCAAAGCCAGGCAAGACCAGACCATATGGTAAATGTCGGCAGCGGTAGTGGAGCAGTGTGGACAGATAGGGTGGTCTGCATGGCTCATTCTCTGCAGGCGCCGCGGGGATAGGTATGTCACATGTAAATAATTAATCTGGACAATCCTTTGAAATGAGGAGATCACTAGTTCCCTTGGGGCTAGACAAGCCTCCCACCAGTCCCCACCATCCTAATCCTTCATCCAGTTCTCCCATCTACTCCAAAGGGGAAGGAGCAGATCTGGTGCCTTAATCATCAAGGAGTAATAAATTGTCGAAATACCACCTTTACCTATTCGTCCCACCAGACGTTTTGCCTCTAGGGGGCCGTATTCAGGAATTTGGTCCACCACTGAGATGTAGGCAAAGAGCGTGTACATTGTTGAAGATAGCAAAAAAATTGGGTGTGAGACAGACCATAGTGGTCTTGCAGTTCTTCAAAGGATATCAAGGACCCACCATGATGAACATCACCCAGTTATGTAATACCTATGTAGTCTCAGCATGAGAAGCCATCTAGTTGCAGCACCTGTCTCAGCAAGGTACCCCGCCATAGCAACATAATATCTCTAAGGTGATGATCCCATTGGAAAAGGCGCATAGCCAATCTACAATAGAGCAGCAACACTTGGCTACAGGACGGGGGCATGGAAGGTATGGGACTGCCATGGAGTAAGTCCATAAGCCAGTCAACCCACAAGTGATATAGTTCAAGTTCAAGTCTGTATGCTGGATCATCCCATCCTCTGGTGAACCAGTCCTTCACTAGGATCAGGTGCGCCGCTGGATAGTAGCCATACAAATCTGGGACACCGAGGCCTCATCAAACATCGATTTATGAGCTGAGGCAAAGGCCACCCAGTGATGCCCAATCTGCCAGACGAAGGACGTTAATTTGGACGTAAGAGATCCAAACCACATACATTTCTTGATTTAAAAAAAAAGATGTTTGTGATCACACCCTACTATTTGTAAGATAACTTTTATTCACTGGTAAGTACAAGTATATCTACATAGCTTATTTTGGCTGTTTGTGTTATGGTGGGTGTAAGCTTTGTCTTTGAGTTTAAAAGAGTCTTTTCTTTATTCTGATAGTGCTGGTACAGCACTCCAATAGAGGAGATGTAGTTCCACTTGTTGCTACTAGAGGTCTCTTTCAAGTGGTTGAAATATCAGTCACAAAGCTGGGGGGTGTGGTGTCAACCCAAAATATTGCATATTCACTCCTGTTATTGTAATGGCTTGTGCTAATTTTCAGTAGGATAAATAAATAGAAGCTGGTTTATTTATAGTGAAGCACGAACACTGCAATTTACAATAAATATCTTGAGAGGTATGAAAATAGTTGATGTAACCCTACCATGCATAAGTACTATCAGTAGCAAGCAGCAACCACAGCACCGAAACCGCCTTCAACTCCGCCACCAACGACATCAGAACCTTACTAGACAGCGGTGAAACCACGGCCCTCATCCCCCTGGACCTCTCGGCAGTGTTCGACACTGTCTGCCACCACACCCTACACTCACGCCTCAGCAATGCTGGAATCCGTGACAGAGCCCTGGATTGGGTCACCTCCTTTCTCACCAGCAGAACCCAGAGAGTCCGCCTCCCCCATTCCGCTCGGAGGCCACCAAAATCATCTGCGGCGTACCCCATGGTTCGTCCCTCAGCCCGACCCTCTTCAACGTCTACATGGCCCCGCTCGCTAACATCGCCTGATCCTAAAACCTTAACATCATCTCATATGCCGACGACACCCAGCTGATCCCCTCCCTCACCAAGGACTCCGCCAAGACCTACTTCTACGAAGGAATGAAGGCCATCGCCGAATGGATGAAGAGCAGCTGCCTTACACTCAATTCCGACAAGACGGAAGTCCTCATCTTCAGCTCCACCCCCTCCGCATGGGATGACTCCTGGTGGCCTGCTACTCTCGGAACTGCTCCGACTCCCACAGACCGCACATGCAACCTATGATTCATCCTGGACTCCTCACTATCCATGACCCAGCAAGTCAACGCCATCTCCTCCTCCTGCTTCAACACCCTCCGCATGCTCCGAAAGATCTACAAATGGATACCCTCAGAAGCCAGAAGAACAGTCACCCAAGCCCTCGTAAGCAGCAAACTGGACTACGGTAATGCCCCCTATGCAGGAACCACAGCCAAAGTCCAGAAGAGGCTGCAACGCATCCAGAACGCCTCTGCATGCCTCATCCTGGACATCCCCCGCCACTGCCACATCACAGACCACCTGAAAAACCTGCACTGGCTCCCAGTCAACAAGAGAATCACCTTCAAACTCCTCACGCAAGTTCACAAAGCACTGCACAACACCGGACCAGAATACCTCAACAGACGACTCTCCTTCTACACCCCGACCCAGCATCTTCACTCTGCCGACCTCGCCCTCTCAACCGTCCCACACCTCTGCAGAACTACAACTGGCAGTAGATCATTCTCTCACCTCACTGCCAAAATGTGGAACACTTTTGCCACCCACCTGCACCAGACTAAAGACCTCCCGACCTTCAGGAAACTTCTCAAGACCTGTCTGTTTGAGCAGTAGCAGCACCTCCCCCCACCTTCTCCACCCCTCCCCTCATCAGCACCTTTAGACCCTCATGGGTGAATAGTGCACTTTACAATCCCTGATTGATTGATTGATTTGGAAGTGCAAGTGTCTCTTCTGTTAAGGGGCAATTATTTTTTAGATGTACGTGTAGACATGCAAGGGTAAAATGCAGTCACTCAAAGTAAAAGCATCCAATGGCTGGAGTGGGCTGTCCTGTTGAACTATACCTTCTGCTGGGGTGGGAGGGAATATAATTTGATTTACATGCAAGGAGATTAATTGTGAAAGTGTTGATAAGGAGCAACTATATGTGTATGCATTTTTATATGATATTTGTGGGGAAACATGATGCTGGCAAGGGAGGTAAAGCTGTCTTTAGGGAAGACCTAAAAAGTAGTTTTCTAAAAGTGATCAGTAAAACGACACAAGTCAGCTAATCAAGAATATGGAAAAGAGGCTATGCTCTAAGAGAGGGACACAAGATAGAACAATATGGACAAGGAAAGCCATTAAAGCAAGAAAATGAGCGTGACAATAAAGCCCTCCAATAGTAAGCAGTGGATGGGCTTTGATGCCACTCTTGGTAAGCCCACAATAGGTCTTACGTATTCAGACACCTTGTGCTTTTTGGCAGGGGTGAGATAAAAAACGATCTTGGAATTGGAAGGACAAATTCCAACTATTTAAAATTTTGTTCCATGCCCATCAAAATAAGTTACATTACAAATAAGCTCTTCCAGGAGAGGGAGGATTCCCGTCACAGTACAATGATGTAGCAAGGATCCTCAAGTGACCATCTCCTCAACCCCAGCATCACACCATGGCAGCTACAATTGCTTCTGGTCTGTGGTCCTGTAATACCACTACATGTTTCTTTTTCTGTAGTGTTTTGCTCACCTAAACAACAGCATACAGCATACATGAGCTTCTTTACCAGAAGTGATTGCCACAATCATTGTATATACAGGAGCGAGAAATTATAGGAACTACACCTACAGATTGGTGTGTAACTAGTAAAGTGTCCAACCCTGAGCCAGCTCCATGCTGAACAGAATACCTGCAGCCTCAGCAACTGCAGACAGGCTGGCACTCTCAGCACTGGAAACAATTGTCACTCTGCTCTGGAAATCCTTAAATAAAAGAATACACATATATGTGTGGCATGGTTTCTTAGGAACTTAGGATGAAATGCCTGATAAGCATTGACCTAGCAAAGGTGCAATGGGCCCTAACTCAAGTATAGAAGATGAGTCCCCATGTCCCTATTTAGGTGGTAATATACAGAGGATCCATCACAATCATTGTTTCCCAGTGCCATTGCACCTGCTTTATTGACAGCTGAAATGCATAAAACATTCTGGGGATCCTGAGTACCGTAGTGGCGGGTTAATGAGTATGGAGGTGGGGTTAAAACATGGCTAAAAAGAACAAAATATTCAATAACTATTTTGTTGGTTTTTCACCTTCAGGTAAGGTAACTGTATGCAATATAATAGACACACCTTAATAAATGGAATTTAAAGTAATGGGTAAATGCACTCTTACATTACGAAACATTAGTTAGTTAATGACATTTTACAGCCTCTAAATGCAACCAGAGAGTCAAATAATTGAATTCTGGTTGACACAGCAGGGAATTGTCAATTGTGTATTTAGAGTGCTTCGAGATGCCAGCCTGTGACAGAGGCATGGTGGTGATGCTGCTGGCTCTGCCAGGGGAAACCCTACACTGATTGCCCACTGGAGTTGGTGTTGTCGATGTAGGTGCAGTAAACCATCCACCTAATTAAGAGCAAACGGTCAAATGTACTTTTTCTGTTCGGGACCCTGCAAATCTATCGAGGAGAGACCTTTTTTGTAAATTGAATTGAACTGCTATTGTATAAGTGCCAGTGTTTATCTGACTGTGCTGAAAAACTATACAAATGAAGTTGTGACTGTCCTATGTGAACTGGTTGTACTAATGATGTTGGATGTAAAAATAATATGGCAAAATCCATTTCTGACTTACTTGATGAAGTGCCTTCTCCTCTAATGTCTAAACATGCAAATGATGTTGGATGTTTCTATCAGCAGAGTACAAGGTAGGAAGTTAACAAAGTAAGTTTATTTCCATTTCTGACATCAGGACAATACACCTCTGTTTCTCCTCTCCGACTCCTCCAACCGTCGTCTTGACCACTAATATTCCATCGGGTCTCGTGCCCCCAAGATTCCACAATAAGCACGAGACTCGACAGAACAGACCCAACACGGAGCCAGTGAACATTAAGGTAAATCGAATGAAGAAGTGGACCCGTATTACCTAACAGCCATCACGTTGGGATGCTGAAGTAGAAATAAGACCTTATAAGGACATTGGTCTGGCAAAGGGTCATAGTGCCAACTGTAAGTACATGTAATACTTTTTTACCTAGTTTTCCTGTTGTTCCTAACCCAACAACCATACTGTCACCTAGCCACTGTCAAATGGTTCGCAGAAGCAGATCTTTGTTCAGCCTTCTTTTCGATCCCTATACATCCAGAAAGTCAATATCTCTTTTCATTCTCATTCTCAGGGGACAAGTAAATGTGGTGTCAACTCCCCCATGAATTTACTGAGTCATCTTCTCTCAAGCACGCAATAAAAATCTGGACACCCTCGTTTTCCTAGGGGATAGATGTAGATGATTTGTTGGTGATGTCTAACTCCTTAGACCAAAACAAGACTCCCAGTATCTCCTTACAGGATTACCTAAGAAAGGGCACAACGCTTCTAGAGAGAAATTATAATTCTGTCTTCCCAGTGTTCACTATCTAGCTCATAATACGTCAGTGGGGAAATGGAGGTCTGCCCACTGAAATGAAGCCATCCAAACGTTACCCAGGCTAGTCACCATCTTCAAGATAAGTACTTTGTTAGGATTGGCAGCTTATTGTAGGCAATGGATATTGGAATATTTTATTATTATTAAGCCAATAAGGACACCAGCCCACAGCACATGTTCTAAGAACCCGCCTGAGTGCTCATTCTCTGATAGATCTTAAAGGGCCTTGTGCAAGGTTTTGCGAAATCTCACAAATCTTGTCAACCATCTTGGGTATGGTTTTGAATAAAAGCATTGCCCAAACCGCAGCCAACTGGCAATTCAATAGAGTTAGAGATTTCGAAGAAGCAGCATTACCTCTTTCGCTCTTTAATAGGAAAACCTGCAAGGTTAAAAACGAAATGCTTCACACTTACTTAGTAGCAGGCCAGTTAGCATCCCGTCTGCCGTTCTTGAAATTCCCACACCACACTTTCTAGGAGAAAATAACTTAGTACCTATGTTAAGACAAAATACAAATAACAAATTAGAAAATAATATTCATTTAGGAAGGAGCAAAACTCTACATGTAATAACAGTAAAGAAAGTGGTATTTGATATCTGTTCATGTGACTATCTGAACAGGGACTTTAGCGCAGAAGGTGCCAGGTGCGACAGTCTTTTTTGGAACACCCCTATTACCACCTTCTCCACTAATTCCCTCACTACCACTCTCTCACAGTGCCCCTCATCTCTCTATAGTCCCTCTCTGACATACATTTCATTTTTTTAAAGCGCTACTCATAGTTCACTCACATTCAGTTTTGGTGATCTGCATGGTACACATTCTTTGCAGTAGGCACATTATCCCTCTGCGCTGCTTTATGACGAGTCAACACTGCCACTACACAAAATTCTGATCTCTGAGGAGCAGAAACATTAATCACCAGAGTTATCTTGACATTTTCATTGTTGCCTGAAACGTCTGGTTTGACTTGAGTCCTGTTCACAGTTTGTGTTCTTTGCGATACTGGTAGTAACTCATTGAAACAAGTAATTGAAAAGAAAGACGGTTAGGTTACAGTATAAAACACGTATTAACAAAGCTGAAGAAAAGACAGCAACCAAGTATAGACTACATATATTTTAAAATATGAAAGAAAAGTTGTGCATTTTTTAATAGAAGAAACTGGGATTTATATTCTATATTTTAAAGGTAAATGAGAGCACATGTTTATGTTAATTTGTTTACCTAACAGAGAAAGGTAATTCGCTTTTCAGAGAGTATTAATAGAGCTTATCACAACCAGCAAAGCAATTGTCAGACTGCACTGTGCAATAACTTTAATAATGAATTGCACACTGTTAAATAGATATAAACAAATAACGCTGTTAATCACTGTGTCATTTTTGTAACAGATTACTTTGAGGGCTTTGGATAAGCCATCCCAAATAAAGATAATATTCACGGAGAGCCTGTTGAGCAAAGCACTCAGGGCAAATCCGAAACCTCTGCAGTTACAGTGTTTCGCTTTCTCAACCTATCTCTTGTTCGGCAACATTAGCACCCTGGTTAAATCTGTGACCGACGTTGTTGAGCAAAGGTTTGTGGGATTCCTTGTCGCTCATGCCAATGTCAAGAATAACCAGTTACTAGTCTACGTTCTGACTGCCCCTCAAAGATTACCCTTAAACCTCTACATTGGACCAAAAGAGGCAGACCGAGCCTTTGTGCCTTTGGAACAACTGTGATCAGCCTCTGCATGCAGGCTGCCTGATTCTAGTAAGCCATTCACTTTGTACAGTCATGAAAGCAATAGATTACAATTAGGGGTGTTGTTTAAAACCACAGGGTCAAAATAAAACTGATGCATGCTACTGCAGTGCAATAATGACAGGTCTGTTCTTGAGCTGTAACAGTCCACCGAGCTCATAAAAGCTTCTGAAAACTTTATCCTTGGCTCTTTTGCTCGACCCAAGTGCAATAAATGCCCTTCTTCCTACAATTCAACATTTGCCCATGGTGAAATTATCCCTTTGACGTCCGCTTACCAGAATGCCTTACTTTGGTACACTGTTTTAAAGCCTGCCTCTTTGCTGCCCTCTGCCCAGACCACCTCTTCGTAATTGCCCATATTACTAGCCCCCTTATTGATCTCTCTGATTTAACAATACCTAGTTGTCATTTTGTGTATTGTTGGCGGATGATGCCTTAGAAATGACTAAGGCTCACCGGTGGTCGGTAGTGCCATACGTACACTGTATGAAGTTGTTGAAAGCCGAGGTTCATCTCAAGTACACTCAGCTGAAGTTGCTAAATTGGTTGCTCTTACCCATGCTTGTATTTCAGTTGTATGAAAAGTTCTTAATATATTTATTGCCTTGAATTGACCCCATAATTGTGGGCTTCTCTTCCTGCAGGGGAATTTCCTGACATCTGTTGAATCCCAACTAAAAATGGCACCTATGTTAAAGTTTTGTTTGATGCTTCTATGCTACCATTGAAACTCGCAATTGTATAATATGCTACACATCAGTCTTCCCAAGATAAAGTGTTTAGGGGAAATTATTTTGCTGATCAAACTGGCAAAAATGCTGGATCTGAATGTTCAGTCTCATAATCATACCCTTAAAGATTTGTCTGATTTTCAGGAATGTGTGCCTGAGACAGAGAAACACCCTTGAATGAAAATGTACTGAAAAAGAGACTACATTGTCAGAATGGTTGCCCAAACATTTTCTCCTCCCCAAGCTCACCCAACTGTACCACTATGTTGGGACAGTAATGTCCCCTGCACGGTAATGTCCGCCTGCCCTAAGTGTATGTCTGCGTCAATCTGGCAGGCTGACATTTTACTTTGGCCCTGGTGTTGTGCTAATCTAAGCGTGTGCAATGGGATCTAGGCCTATGAGTATCAGAGGTCTTGTGACCTGGAGAGGTGCACGAACCATACCAACATTTATGACAGAGGACCACTGTCCCTGTCAGTGGACAGTGATCCACCTAGAGCATTGGTGGCAGCATGCTGTGTTTTAAGGATCAGTAGAGTGACCAAAGCTTTTCATCTGACCACTAGAGTGGCCCATTGTGTAAAGGTTCACCTTTATGCACCTGCCTAGTCTTTTGCGCTGTTTCTGCATGCACATTAAGCATGTGAATCTTGTTAGTGCGTATAGCCTGCAGCGGCACCTGCAGCAAATGTCATGGGGAGAGTGGATATGGGATGACGAGGACAGGGGAAACAATTAAAAAAAAAATGAAAAAGAAATGTATCTTTCCTGCTGTTTCTGCCGCCTCCTGCTGCGTTGCTCCTCTGCTCCTATTTGTTGGTGTCCCAGCATTCACAGGGACAACAGCACAGGCTCCCTAATAATCCTGGTGCTGCTTTCATGCTAAATCTAGCATGAAAGCAGTGCCAGGATTGGTTTGAGCTGCTTGGCCAGCCGCTCAGACACGGCCCTGGGGTCTGTGCAATTTCTCCATTCTGGCTGCGTTGAACTGCTGGCCAAACACACATGCACACTTAAATGCACTCTTTCTTCCTCCTTCCTTCTACCTCCCGTGGCCCAGCCCCACCCCACCCTCCCTGCTGGCTGAGCTAGCAAATGAAAGATAAAACAATAGCAAACTATCATTTTATTTTTCATCGCCTGGCTCTTGGCCAGGGAGGCGATGCTCCTCTACCATTGCGGAGGAGCTGCCCCTTTTAGCCCTTGTGGTACATGCATGGTGTGTGTGAGTAACCCAGAGTAATAGAGGCCAGTCAGATCCATTTTTGATGCATCTGGCCTTGCTTCATACAAGATGGAAAGCGAGGACAGTGCTCCCAGATGGCGGAAGTGTATTGGCCATGTTCCAGTAGCTGGATGAAGTGCGGTAAGAAGAGACATTAGATATTCTGTGAGATTTTTGGTTACAAAGAAGTTGCTGATAAGTCTTCCTGAACACTGCCATTTGGTAGATGATAGAAGTGTGAGGAGGACTGCAGACTGTTGTTTAGTAAGGCATGCTTCTTAGTCTTTCCCTAATTACTCATTCAGTTTGGATGATGATAGTGAATTGCAGAAACGTTACACCTCTTTGTTCCTTTTCTGTGAACATTTCAGAGGCCTAACTCTGCATAATTGATGTGTCAACAGAACAGACTGGAGAGGAAACTTGAACATAGAATCAACCCAATCAAGTTCAACAGTGGGAGACAGTGGCTTTGCATCTCCTGTCTACCAAATGTGTTTAAAAATGGGATGCAAGCTCCCAACACTGCTCAATGAAGGGCTGACATCTGCTTTACATCCAGTCTGTTAGCAATGAGTCTAGCTCTCTTGCGGAGGAGCTCCTAGATGCCTGTTTGCATTCTAAGAGAAGGCAGGAGCATGCATGGATTATATGACGGAACACCGAATTAAAAACAACTACTAACCTTAACAACGAGGTCGGAACACCGACCTCGTCCTTACTACTAATGATTTTACCACGAATGCCTTAACAACGATATTTCGTTGTAAAGGCATTCCTGATAAAATCATTATCAATAGGCACCATTCACCCTACATCCCTCACCCCACCCCCCCAACCCCACCCCAAAACCTAAAACCCGCTGACCCCCCACCCACTCCCCAAAACCAAAAACGCCCCACCCCCCAACCCCACCCTAAAACCTAAAACCCCCTGACCCCCACCCACACCCCAAAACCAAAAACGCCCCACCCCAAAACCTAAAACCCCCTGACCCCCACCCACTCCCCAAAACCAAAAACGCCCCACCCCCCCAACCCCACCCCAAAACCTAAAACCCCCTGACCCCCCACCCACTCCCCAAAACCAAAAACGCCCCACCCCACCCCCCCAACCCCACCCCAAAACCTAAAACCCCCTGACCCCCCACCCACTCCCCAAAACCAAAAACGCCCCACCCACCCAACCCCACACCAAAACCTAAAACCCCCTAACCCCCACTCCCTCCCCAAAACCAAAAACGCCCCACCCCCCCCAACCCCACCCAAAACCTAAAACCCCCTGACCCCCCACCCCACCCCAAAACCTAAACCCACCACTTACCTTCGCCATCTCCGTTCTTTGTACCTTAACCACGCATGTTCATTGTTCAGAACATACGTAGTTAAGGCACAAAAATACGAAGTCGTGGTTAAAAAAAGCGTTGTTACGCTTTCGTTAACCATGACTTTCGTAATTAAAAAGTCGTAAAAAAGGATGTTTCCCGCATGCATGTCCTGCATGAGGAGAGGCTATCCAGGAAGGACAGATGTCCAGTGGATCCCTGGTGGCTGTGGGTCACCTAGAAGAGAAAGACATGTAGAGTGATCCAAGAGGACCCTAGTGTCAGAGGAACCCCACACTCCATGAGGATGTGATTGCTGGAGTCTAGTTAGAAACTGTTAGAAATGGGGTTTCTGATTGGCTAGGGTATGCACCTAAGCCAGGCAAAACCCACCACTCTAGTCAGGGCAAGTAAGTTACACACCAAAGATAACCTGTGCTCACCCTCCAGGAGCTTGATGCATAGCATGAATGCTAATCACCTGAGGCAATGTGTAAAGCATTTGCAAAATACACTCACACCAGTAACACAATGAATACACCATAAATGAGACTCCACACAGGATTATATAAAATATGGTATATTATATGTAACATAGACCAAACTGATATAACCCAATAATTACTTTGCCAACTAGGCAGTTGTCCGCATTCACAATGCGTGCAGTAAGAGAAAGACTTATAGGTTGCGAACGTCACGAAACACCATTACTGTGCATACTATGCAGTCATGTGATATAGTACTTGTTATTCTGAACATTGAAGGGTAAAATGACATACAATGACCTTTAGGGCATACAATACAGCAGGTAATGAACAAAGCACATCAGTCACAATGATATAGAACATGGCGCACCTGTGCTCCTATTAAATGTGATAAGGTAGTCAGGCATAAATCGTAGGCTGCAGGAACACCCGCATTCCTGCTACATTTATCATGGTAATTTCCAGTTCTCTGCATGTGGTACGTTTCTGATCCTGTGGGTGGGTACTAGGACCTCCTTCGAGGATCCCCCATAATGCTACCAACAAAGAACAAGCACCCCCAGAGTAGCACAGACACACTTCAGAGCACTGCGGGGAGACCTTGCTGGATCGCCTTCACCAAACAATGAAAGGCAGCTGCCCTCAAACGCACAGTGCAGCTGCCAAAATAAATGCAGTGTTTTAAATTCACCAAGCCGCTCCAAACTCGTAGCGTGTCCGAGGCCTCTCAGTTTCAACTGTAGCTTTTCAGCAGCAACAAAAAATTCAAGTAAGTCTTGTGATTATGTTTCTGCTACAAAAGGATCTGACTTTTGTCTAGTGGTAGTTTTGATGCCATGAAGTAGTGCAGAAGGTTTATATGCCAACTTCAAAGATCAAATCTGTATTTTATGTAAAAAGCTGAGTGGATTAGTAAAGCCAGCCATTACTTGCACTATAATATAAATGGAATGTATGTGCGAGGGGGGCTATGGAGAGATGAAGGTCACTTTTGCTGGGTGGTAGTGAGGGATTCCAAGGAGGAGGTGATGGGAGTGGGATCACCAAATGATTGTTGGATTGGGCACCAGAGGTGCTAAAGACTGTGACGATTGGTATGTGACAAGGTGAAGTAATAATGTGTCTTTTTTTTTGTTTTTTGAGTGTCTTAAGAGAATGTGCCGATAGAGGGAAGGCCAATGACAATGGCATAGACTCTGGGAGTGATTTTTCCGACAACGCCTCTTCTAGTGATTCTGAGGGAGGTGATGAGGACAGTCCTGCTGTCCCTTCGCAAGCACAGTCTGTGCAGCAGGACAATAGCGGGTTAGCCCAACCCAGAGAGCTGGTGTATGCGGCGGCAAGCACAGAGAGAGTTCTCTCTTGAGAGCTCCTCAATTTACTTCAGCCCCAAATTCCACATGCCAAATCGTATTGTGGAGACATCAAAATTAACTATCACAAAACAACCTGGCTTTGTAAGGAGGCACCTGCGTTTTTGGTCCTGGGCTCAGCAGCCATATAGAGAAACCTACCAAACCTAGACATTTATGGAAACTAGACACCTGGGGAAGTCCATAGAGGTGTGTCTTGTGTGGATTCCACAAAGTTTTCTCAACCAGAATACCCTGCAAAGGTTCAATGTTGAATAAAAACTGTATTTTTTCTTACATTTCTGTCACACAAACTACAGGAACATGCTGGGATCCACAAAAGTCTTACCACCCAGTGTTTCCCCACCAGTCCTGATACAAACGCTATGCCACTTGAGTGCCTGTACCTAGTGCCTGCATCAGGAATAGATCACCCCAGGGTCAACAGTTGCCTTCATGTGAGGACTAACATTGACCGTTGTGTAATCCATTCCTGACACAGGCACTAGGCCTACCCACACAAGTGAGGTACCATTTATATCGGGAGACTAGGGGAAATGGTGGGTGGAAGGAAATTTGAAGCTCCACTCAGATTCCAGCACTTTCCATCACTGAATTGTGAGGAAAAAGTGTTTTTTTTTTGCCAAATTTTGAGGTCTGCAAAGGATTCTGGGTAACAGGACCTGATGAGAGCGCCACAAGTTACCCCATCCTCAGTTCCCCTAGGTGTTTAGTTTTCAGATATGTCCAGGTTTTCTAGGTTTTCCTATGTGCTGAATGAGCTAGAGGCCAAAATCCACAGCTAGGCACTTTGCAAAAAACAGGTCAGTTTTCAATGTAAAAATTTGATGTATTGTATTGTATTGTAATCTTATTTATATAGCGCTTACTACCCCTGACGAGGCGTTGAAGCGCTTTTCGGTGAGTAGCACGCTACTCTGGAACCCAACAAGAGTTAGTGATGGATTAGTATCGGGAAATAATGAGTACAGATTTAGTATTATTATGAGTTAATTTGAGCCACAGATATGAGAATTTGTAAGTTAGATTGACTGGAGTAATGAAGGAGTGGAGGAGGAAAGAAATCCAGAAGTGTTAATTGGGAGGATATCCTTAAATTACTCAACCCAAAGGCTTGGGATGAGTAAAGGGGGGTGGAGGAGGGAAGAGTATGTGGAAGGGTTAGGGAGAGCATAGTAGCAGGGTGAGATATATGCAGAAGAATTTAGTAGGGTTGTGTGTGAGGTCATGGTAGTAGAGTGAGGTTTGGTGAGTTAGGTGTGGAAGCGGAGGGAAGAGCTTAGGCAGAGTTATTTAGGAGATGAAAGTAGTAGAAAGGATTTGGAATGAGTCAGAGTGAGATTGGAGGATAGTTTGATAGAGACATGACATATGATGATGGGTAGATAAGTGTGATAAGATGAGAGCAGGAATTCACAGATATCTAGTATAACAACCCACACAGGAGCCATACAATGACCCACAAACATGCCAAGCACAGAAACAACATATACACATACACACATACATATATATATATATACATACACACACACAAATACACACACATATGCACATACAATACATAATTAGAACCATGGGTAAAATATACTTAGTCAAACAGGTTTAAAGAGTGTGTGTGCATTTTATTGTTATGACATAGTAGCGATACATAAGAAACTATTAATAACTAGAAATATACACATAATCTGAAAAAAAATATTTATCAACAGAGGCATATGCAGTTCATAGTTGTTTGAATATGGTGGTTATGAAGGAAAGAGCCAACTCTTGAGTAGTTTTCTGAAGACAAGAAAGTTATCTGTGGCTCTTATAGTTGGGGGTAATGAATTCCATAGTTTGGCTGCTTGAACGGAGAAGGATGTACCACCTATAGTCTTTTTCTTGTATGGTGGTGTTCTAAGGCGGGGTGCCAATCTTGAGCGGAGGTTTCTTTGGTGGATGTATTTGGTAATTTTGTTTCTGATAAAAAGCGGTCCTGTTCCATGTATAGCTTTGTGGGTGATACACAGCAGCTTGAAAGTGCATCTTCTGGCAACGGGTAACCAGTGTAGTGCTCTCAAGGCAGGGGAGATGTGGGCTTGCGGCTTTACATGTAATAGTAGCCTGGCTGCGGAATTCTGGATACGTTGTAGTTTTCTCATAACAGATAGAGATGATCCATGGTAGAGGCCATTGGCATAATCCAGTTTGGATAATACAAGCGAGATAGTAGCTTGCACCTTGTGTGGAAATCCGAGGTGGGAGAAGCTGCGCCGTAAAGTCTTCAAGGTGATGAAGCTTGTTCGTGCTGATTTGTCCACTTGGGCATTCATAGTTAACTTGGAATCCATGGTGATTCCTAGGTTTTTAACTTCCTTGGATAATTGAGGAGGTGGTCCGAGATCGTCAGGCCAGACGCACAGAGGGTCATAATTTTTCCAGTCACCACATATGAGTATTTCTGTTTTGGAGGTATTTAGTTTGAGATGGCTCCAGGTCATCCACTGATCAACGGCTCTGAGGCAACTGAAGATTTTTGAGATTTCAATGTTTTTGGGGCATTCTGATTTAAGTAGTAATTGTGTGTCATCTGCATAGTTGTAGCATGTGAGATGGAAATCATTGATTAGTTCTGGTAAAGATATCATGTAGATGTTGAAAAGCAAAGGTGAGATGATTGACCCTTGGAGGACCCCTGCTTTTGTGAGGTAGGGTTCGGATGAGAAGGGGGGCGAGTGGATGATATTGGATCTTTTTTGAAGATAGGAAGTAATCCAGTCGAGAGCAATCCCTTGTATGCCGGCTTTGTGGAGTTTTTGAGTTAGGGTGTCATGGTCAACCATATCAAAGGCAGCTGAGAGGTCCAAGAGAAGTAGTGCAGCAACTCCATTTCGGTCGACTGTGTTTTTAAGATCATCCCAGATTGCTATGAGTGCCGATTCAGTGCTTCTTACTGGGCGGAATCCAGTTTGGAAGTCTGAAAGTATAGAATTGTCTTCAATGAATTGTGACATCTGGGCGAATGCTGCTCTTTCTATCAATTTGCCCAGGAAAGGTCCATTTGTGATTGGTTTGTAGTTGTTGGAGTCTTGGGGGACAAGGTTTGTTTTATATAATAAAGGTCGTATGTATGCCTTTTTCAGGTCTACAGGAAAAGTTCCTGAAGTTACAGAGTTGTTGATGATTCTTCTTACAGGTGTGGCAGCAGAAGTAGATAGAAGAATGTTCTTGAAGATTTGTGGTGGACAAGGGTCAGAAGGGCAACCAGAAGGTCTGCTTGCTTTGACCAAATCCAGAAATTCATCCTGGGATATTTGTTTGAAGGACTGTAGAGGTTGGGTTGGTTTATTCTTAGAGGGTATTTTAGGAAAGGGGTTGGGGCTGATGGTTTTCTTCTGTTTTAAATAGGAGTCCAATGTGTCTGCCTTGGTTGTGTAGTGAGTTGCCAATTTGTGTGTCCATGTTGCGTTTTGTTGCGGGCACTTGGTCTACCAACACAAGTGAGGTACCATTTTTCTCGGGTTACTTGGGGAAATGCTGGGTGGAAGCACATTTGTGGCTCCTCTCAGATTCCAGAACTTTCCATCACCGAAATGTGAGGTAAAAGTGTTTTTTTTGCAACATTTTGAGGTTTGCAAGGATTCTGGGTAACATAACCTGGTGAGAGCCCACAAGTCTCCCCATTCTGAATTCCCATAGGTGTCTAGTTTTAAAAAATGTATAGGTTTGCTAGGTTTCCCGAGGTGCCGGCAGAGCAGGAGACCAAAATCCACAGCTAGGCACTTTGTAAAAAACAGGTCCGTTTTTTGGGGGAAAATGTGATGTGTCCATGTTCTGTTTTGGGGTATTTCCTGTCACGGGCACTAGGCCTACCAACACAAGTGAGGTACCATTTTTATTGGGAGACTTAGGGAAATGGTGGGTGGAAGGAAGTTTGTGGCTCCTCTCAGATTCCAGAACTTTCTATCACCAAAATCTGAGGTTTGCAAAGGATTCTGGGTAACAGCACTTGGTGACAGCCCCACAAGTCACCCCATCCTGGATTTCACTAGGTGTCTAGTTTTAAAAAATGCACAGGTTTAGTAGGTTTCCCTAGGTGGCAGCTGAGCTAGAGACCAAAATCCACAGCTAGACACTTTCCAAAAAACACGTCAGATTTCAATGTAAAAATGTGATGTGTCCATGTTGCGTTTCCGGTCACGGTAATTAGGCCTACCTACACAAGTGAGGTACCATTGTTATCGGGAGACTTGGGGGGAATACAAAATAGAAGAATGAGTGTTATTGCCCTTTGTCTTTCTCTAAATTTTTTCCTTCCAAATGTAAGACAGTGTGCAAAAAAGAAGTCTTTTTGAGAAATGACCTGTAATTCACATGCTAGAATGGGGACCCCGGAATTCAGAGATGTGCAAATAACTACTACTTCTCAACACCTTATCTTGTGCCCATTTTGGAAATACAAAGGTTTCCTTTATACCTATTTTTCACTCTTTATATTTCACCAAATGAATTGCTGTATACCCAGAATGCAATATAAACTCATTGCAAGGTTCAGCTCATTTATTGGCTCTGGGTACCTAGGGTTCTTGGTGAACCTACAATCCCTATATATCCCTACAACCAGAATAGGCCAGCAGACGTAGCGGTATATTGCTTTAAAAAATCTGCCATAGTTGGAAAAAGTTATAGAAGAAAACGTGGCCAGAAATGGCTCTTTTTTCACCTCAATTTCATATATTTTTATTTTAGCTGTTACTTTCTGTAGGGAAACCTTGAAGGATCAGACATGTTTAATTGTCTGGGATCCAGAATTGCTTCCACACCCATTTCTGTCACTAACTGGAAGGAGGCTGAAAGCACAAAAAATAGTAAAAATGGGGTATGTCCCAGTAAAACGAGAAAATTGTGTTGAAAAAAATAGGTTTTCTTATTCAAGGCTGCCTGTTCCTGAAAGCTTGGACAATGGTGATTTTAGCACAATAAACCCTTTGTTGATGCCATTTTCAGGGAAAAAAACACATGCTTTCTTCTGCAGCCCTTTTCCCCATTTATCTGAAAAAAACATTTTTAGCTGTATTTTGGCTAAGTTCTTGGTCTCCTCCAGGGAAACCCACAAACTCTGGGAACCTTAAGAATCCCTAGGATGTTGGAAAAAGAAGGATGCCCCTTTGGAGTGGATAGCTTATGTGGACAAAAAGTTCTGAAGGCCTAAGCGTGAACTATCCTAAATAGCCATAAAAGGGCTAAGCACTGGGTTGGGGGGGGGGGGGCAGCAGCTAAGGGGTTAAGGTTGGCATTGCAATTACAGTGTTGTAGTTGCTATACTAAACATGAATAAAGTGTGCTATATTAATTCTGTTTGATTTAGTTTAGCCATTTTGATCTGCTCTGCCTCAGACCTTGGCAAACGTGAGGACGCTGTTTTATTTTACTAATGCATCATTTTTTTTACAGATGTTGTCCCCATAGAGTGTTAGTTTGGAAATAGATGTCCTATTGTTTTACACACAGAGAGCCTGAGAAAGTAACCTTAAGGATTGGTAGACTGAGAGACTGAGAACATGGACATTATAATTTGTTGCAAAGAAGTACAGGAGAACAAAGATGAATGTCTACTCATAATGGTTCTGGGAACTTGTCCTGATGTTGCAGATGCCTGTCATATGATGTGACTTTGAGAGGTGCGGAACTCTTTGCCTTGCCCTTCAACTTCCAAATGCTGAGATGAGAGAACTTAGGGCCTGATTTAGATCTCAACAGATGGAATACTCCGTCACTAACATGACGGATATCCTGTTCGCCATATTGTGATCCCCGTAGGATAGAATGGGATTGTAATATAGTGGATGGGATATCCTGAGATATCCGTCACGTTTGTGATCGAGTATTCCCCAACGCCAAGATCTAAATCAGGCCCTTAAACTTTTCTGACCTATGGGAAGACTCTTGACTAGACTTCTGGCTTGCTTACACCATCACGTTTAACCTACATTTTGCCAACTTTAGTTAGCTTAATTTTGCCGCACGTGTTGTTTTCCCAAATTCTGTTAGTCCCTTATTTCCTTTTTACTTTTTGTCCCCATGTTGTTTAGCCCATCAGGTCAGATAGTGACTTCTCGCCTTTATGGATTTCCTTTGCTTAATCAACTAAATTAGGTAATTTTCAGGTTGCCTTCTTGCCTAAAGAGTTGGACAGCATTTGTTTACTGAGCACCAGATTCTGCTCTTACTTTTCTCCATAGCCTTTCGTGCTTAGTATATATTATGCTAAAGAAGCTTCGATTGTTTCAACCTTTGGACCACAAAATGGTAATCCTGTATGTTTATAGACTTGTATTGAGAGTCATTTATATTAACCTGAGTTTGAGCTTGTAATAAAACCCTTTAACTTTACTTTCGACTTGAATTTTCCGTGTGTGGCCAAATTGGTCATACTGTAAATCTAAATGTTGATTGACTGAGATGTTGATTTTCTCTTATCACTTAGCTAGGGTCAAAACATCTGTCAAGCTCATTTAGAACACACCTGAAATTCTCTAGCACCAGCTAGACATGAGTGCGCTGAGCATAACCAAGCTGCCTTCACTGACCCAATTCATACAAACCAAAATGTGCAACAGTCGGGCTATTCAGACTATGGCTATTATGACTGATAGGGCATGCCTTTTTTTCCTAGGCTCTTCGGCTTGCCTAAACCGCTGAGATTCCCTCCACACTGAATAAAGCTTTCATTAATTGTTTGGGAAAAGCAAGCCTCAAGCAAATACACCAACTGTTAGCGGATGGGAGGTTTCAATCACAACATCAATTTATAGGAAACAGAAATGTTGCAGCTCTTGACAACCTCACTCACTACAGAATATGACAGTCTACCTTACCACAGTGGCCTTTATTCCCAGGCGAGCCACTGGAGTTCACTTCTGTAAATCATATAATTTGTATGCCAGGTCTCAGAGGCTTGATATCATGCCAGTACCGCATGTATATTGACTCCTGACCTCTGGTTGAAAGTAACATGTGAGAGAGCGTAGCTTATATAATCTATATTAACATGAAATGTTTATGAATTAATGTGTGATAATGCCGCATAGAAACTATAATAGTAATTTTGCTTAACGTGCACCCAAAATGTGACCACGGGGAGTGGCCGCCAATATATACTTAGACTAATAATGATGACTAAAATGTTTATATTATGTTTAAATAAGTTTATACTAATGATTGCGTTATTGATGCTGTGCTGAAATCCTCATAGGCCTTAAGTTAGCATGAGCCGGAGCTTAGCTACTTGGCTCTCATAGTAAATGTATTTTTCTATCTTGCAGTGTGCTGACTCACAAAAGGACATGACCCTGTATGTTTTTTTTCTTCTTCAAATTAGAAGACGAATGTAACCATGCTAGATCAGTTCCCATAACTTTTCCTTGCTTGCAGAATAAATGTTAAAACAAAATGTGTACAGTGTAGATTGATGTAATAATGTACAAGGTCATTCAAACCGGTGAAGACAATGAAGTTACTGACCAAAAGATGTGCAAAGAATTACAGAAAGATGAAATCATACCGGACGTGCCACCTCTGAACACGTCAATTATGGAGACCAATCAAAGACTTGTAAAATAATATGGGGTGAAGAGTTAGGTGACATAATGTGTTTTCTGATAGGTTAAAGATAATGGGGGTATAACATATGTCCAATAGAATTTTGGGGGAATGTACAACGAATAAGGGATAAAACCCCATGTCACGGGGAGTCATTTAGGTGGGTTAGGGAATGCTATTGATTTTATCCAGAAACTCTGTCACTCTGTTTGGTGACTTGTTGGTTTACTTAAAACCATCCTCGCCCTTAAAATTGTCCATTTTACACTTTACCTCCCTATGAGGGAAGTGCCCTTTTTGCCCTGGAGCTGAGTTCTGACTGATGGCGATTTGACTGATGTCCTGAAGACGAAGACTGAACCTGTGTGCTGATCTAAACTTTGGAGGGTAATTATGACAATGCCATTGTAATTTGTCTGTTTGCTTTCCCTTTCTAGGTACCAACTGCTTACTTTTGACAGAGACCTTAGTTAGATGTTTTCCAAATTGGTGTTCTAAATTGTTTTGCATGAAGCCCAACATGCGAATGCTAATCAGTGGTTATGACAGGTGTTCACCAAACTGACGCAAATAGACAAACGGACGAAACTATGCTTTGTTGAACTGACGCGTTATTGATACTCTGTTAAATTGATCTATGTTCACGCCGTGTTATGTTCTGATGTTTGTGATTCTCGCTTTAATGAAATCTTATCAAAGTTGCCATATCGTGACTATGCTGTTATGTTTCTTGGTTTTGAGATTAACGCATCTGCTCTTAGACTGTAATTAATAGGGAATAAAACTCATAAAATTCTACTAAACTGGTGTGTTTATTCATGGCTGCAAGGTCATGGTAGTGTTCGAATTGATTAATGACTTTGACTAAAGTCAAATGTATTGTTGTGATAAATATTGATGACATCATAGACGTATTCATTGACATATTGATTAGCTATCTCGTCCTAAGGTGTCTCTCAACTGGGTCAAAAGATTCATTGGCCTAAAACGAGTCCTGATGTTTATCAAATTATCATAAAGGGACGCTTTATCACATGCTTAAATACTGGGAAACAGACCTAAATAAGACACTGAAGGCAGATCTCAGGAAACACTGCTAAAACTGTATCAATTAACTACAGGCACAAGCTGCTCCACTTCAAGTTCCTGAATCAGCTATACTGTTCCATATACTTATTACATAAAATGGTCCTCATGAGAACCTCACACTCAATAGGTGTAATTTAGATCCCGCTGGGTTCTTCAATTTAGCATGGGAATGCCCACTAATCTGAGTTTACAGACTGGATATGGTGCATAAAATTGGGTAGAAAACAGCATTGGAAATTGCATGTACTCCCAATTTTGATGTAACAAACCTTTCCCTAAACCAGTAAGGAGATGAATTGCAGTACTGATGGTACTGGCAAAACACAAGAACGCAGGTTGAATCTCTCTTGGATAAAGCAACTCCCCCCACAACATCAACAACCTGGCTGAAAGTTGCTCTGTATTGGGCAGGATGGCAGAGGTATATGTTGCAATGCAACCCCTTTGGTCCAGGCCTAGGCTTACGTAGGGACCCCTTAGAAACAACATGGAAGCTATGTGGGAGCAAGAAGAAGCTACCCAACTGACTACATAATAATGCTTATAATAGCCCCATTTAGGAGGGCAACGCTATACTCCTGACACAAATGTTGATTCATCAGTAGCTTTGGATTCATGATATATAATTTATGTAATCATAAACAGTCCGTATGTCACCTGATCATACCTAAAACCCTCATGTCTACTCTGACACATACCATTGCCTGCATTACACATTTGTGCTTTGTTATGTATTTGCTTTGTATTTTCATAAAATAATGCAATTTTTATGACACTTTTCGTAAAATAATTAAAAGAATTTCAAAAGCTTAAGGCCAAAGATTTTATGTGAGGCACTAGTGATGCCAAGAAGATGTAATGGATTGAGCCATATTTAGGTTGAGTCATTCGACAGTGTATGCAATGTTTGTTGTGAGGCTATTTTGGCTTACCAGTAACATGGAGGGGCTTGGGGCCCACCCATTGCTTACCATTTGTTGGCTTTCCTTGTCACATTTGACTATTTCTTATTTCTGTCCTAGATTGCCAATCCTGTATTTGCCCCTCCCACAGACTATTGCCTCTTTACACTCTCTTTGATTGGCTAGCATTGCTACTTTCGCAGTTTGCTTTGCAAGCAGTAAGGGTTCCTTCTGTGTGAGGCACTTTATTAGAAAGTGAATGTTTTCAAGCCGACTCTATCAAGTTCATCTCTTCGCCATAGTCCATTTAAAGCATGGGTAAATTGGGCAATTGTCCCTGGCCCTCACTTTCAAAGGGGCCTCCTGGGAAAGCAAACTTTCTCTCCATCTAGCTTATCTCTGTCTCTTTCCATATCTCAACCTCTACCCTCTCTGTCTACCTCTACCTATATGTCGGTTTCTCTCTGCCCAGTGGCATCTTAAGAATGTTCGACACAATAAAATTCAATGTTGTTAAGACCAGGGGGCCCCAAAAAATGTCTTTCCTAGGCCCCAAAAATTCTTAAGACAACACTGCTCTCCCCATGCGCTCCGTGCTGCTCACTGCTGACTGACCGCTTCTCCCACCATCCTTCTTGCGCTTGTTCATGTGCTTCTCCCCATTGCTTTCCCCAATCACTCCCTCCGTTTTGCTTTCCAACCCAACCCCTGCGTTGCTTTGGCTTCTGAACTCACCCTGTTGCTTTTGTGTCTCTGCCAGACCTCACCCCCTTGCTTTCACATCCCTTCCTGTATTGCTTTGCTCTTCTCTACAAACCCTCCCGTTCTGCTTCAATGTTCGACCCACCCTTCCTGTGTTTGCTTCAGTTGTCCCCTTCAATCCCCCATATTGCTTCTGCTCTTCCGCCTGCCCGTTTTGAAGAAAAAAAAAAACTTTGCGAATTTTCTTTTCAGTTACTGAATCAATTTGGATCTCTAACTAAAAAGAAAAAAATTGTCTGTAATTTTGTAGTTTCGCACATGTGCTGTGCATGTGCTTAAAAAATGAAGCAGTTGTCCTGTTAAAGGCTTTTGTGATTTTTTCTTTTTAGTTTAAGCCACACTGCACAGCATTGTAGCTGCTGTGCACCATGGTTAAAAACAATTGGCAAAGTCAATAGGTCAGAAAGGTGAGAACTATTGTCTTGTTGCACTTGGGTGTAGAGTAAGGGAAGAGGAGAATGAATTGACTTTTTTATGGGTTCACTTTTAGAAACAGAAATGCATCCATCAATGACATCAATATTGCGAGTAATAATGATACTTAATGGTGGTAGCATTAATGAACAACATTGGCCCCAGCATTATTGAGACTTAGTGAACACAAGCAGTAATGAGCATCATTGGCCTCATGCAGTGATAAACATCACTGTCATCAAGGAGCGATGAGACTAAGTAGCAACATAAATAATAATGACTGAAATGAGACCTCTCCAGCCCCAGCTCACATGGTTCTGAAACCTAAATAAAAAAATGTTCTTCTTATTTTTCTAAGAGAAACAAAATAAAATAGCAAAGTCTGGCATACTAATCTCCTTAAAAATCCATCCCTCAGCATCTTCAAGCTAATCTTAAAATAGACCGATAATTAATGAATGCAACATGTGTCTTTCGAAAAGCTAATTAAATCAACCGATATAACACAACGGAAACCCCCATCACCCTCATCTAAGCCCCCAAAAAAGTAAAAGAAAAACATCTGCGTACAGCTTTATAATCACAGCTGCTCGCCAAATCCTATTGAATGAGCAACTAAAGACAGGACTTCTATAACTATCACACACTTTACTGGATTTTGGTTAATCATAAGCTTTTTTATTATATTTTAAATGTAGAGTAACTTGTGAAATATACATGGAGTCTTCTACTTGGATTGTTTGAACGAGAAGCACTGTGGTGCACGGAAAGCAGGAATTATGTGGTACTTGCATATTTGGCAAAATGTAATTTGAGTGCCTTGGTATTGCGCCTGCTACAGCCCGCAAAATGTCTTCTTATGGAGAAAAATGCCCAAGGGTGGGGTTCATACATGGTGGAGAGGCACATGGGGGTCGATTCTTTAGGGACTCTCTGTGTCTGGGGATGGCCATGTTAACTGACACAGTGCCACTCAGTTTGACTTGATATGTGTGGTTATGAAGGAAGAATTAGAAACTTCCACTTCCCCCAACATATACTGCTAGATGGTCAGGTGCACATGTGCTGAGAAGAGTGAGTGATTGGCCATAGAGAGGTCCAGTAATCAGGGTACACATGCGTCATTTATGCTGGAAACGGTGTGTACCGCTTTCTTGATGTTAAGTAGAATTTCCATCCCACGGCATGGACGAAAACGTCACTGGAAATAGCTAAGCACATCTTTATTCACAATAGTGGTGAAGAGTTGCATAACTGCAACCGAGGCCCTTGGTTTGGCAATGCAAAACAGACATAAGTAAAATCTTTAATTTGCGCATACTTGACCTTAATGCTGACACCTGCTTCTGGTTCTTTTTTTAAGGAGAGATGGTGGCATGTTTCATTTTGTAGAGGGCATCACCACTGGAACGCCACACATTGACGAGGGATGTGATAACTACAAATAGAGTCTGGGTGCACAGGTTGACATCATTTGCATAGCAAATGTCAGAAAAGCTGATTTGTTTAAAAAGATGCCTGGAATTTTGTGGACTTGCAGACTCATAGAGGGCACGGGGACACCGGTTTTGTGGTAATACGTGTGTCAACGAATGAGTGAATTTGCAATTTATAGCACAACATATACCTCAAAAATAGGTGTTCAGGCGCTCCTGCCACTTGTCCTTGGGCTAGAACAGGGGTCTCGAATCTTTTCGGTAGTGAGAGCTACTTCTCCTCAAGGAAAGTCATCCTGAATTACAAGCAAATTTTTATAAACATATAATACTAATGACACATGTTAACATTATACTACGATCACTCTAAGCGGTATTATCAGTAGTAACCCCTCCCCTAAATTATTTGAGGTGAGGTTACCGAGAGAAATGCCAGAAAAAAAGTTTATTAGTATTAAATGCCTCCACTTGATTAATGAAGCAACATTCAACTCTTCACATGCCTTGTGGCACAAAGAACATACCCAAAGTAGTAAGTCTCCCTAACTGTGCTTGAATTATCATTCAACTATCAACTTTAAATATATTTTGGAATTGCAACCTTTTGTCTCCTCAGCATATCAGTGTATGAAATGCACTTATTTTTCTATCAAACACCACTTTCTATTTTGGCCAAACAAACTCAATTTTCCAGAATGTAACTATTTTCTGGAGAAAAAAAATGACTTTAAAATATCAGTTTTTAGTTTTAGGAAATTCACAGTCCCCAAATAGCAGTTTGTTATTTTCATTAAGCACTGTAAAAATGCCTCAGATGGACAGACTGCTTCAAATGTCCACAAATTACAGTCCTATACCATAGATGCTCACCATAGAACTAAAAATGGCTGTATTATGCAAATAATGCCACCATTATACAAGGGCCACAATTGAGCCAAGGGAAACACAATAAGGGGAAGGGTCACCGCCATATATCAGCCATATCCATTATTAGGCAAGGGTCGAGCACCAATATGTCAAGGATAGCTAAAGGTAGGTCATTCATGCTCCTAAAATGACAATGGTGGCTGCTCGTGTGCCACAGCTAGACCACAAATGCCCACAATAGACAAGGATGATCATTATTATGGCATTGGTACTATTATGCCATGAATGGACATAACTGTGCCAGAGATAAAACCCTTAAGATGGGGATAGCATTTGGTTGTTCTTGACACCAAGCATAGCTTCAAGCAAGTAATACTGTTTATTATGGATACATTCCTAAATGGATGCAGATGATGCTCTTAATTGTATGTCTTCCTGTCCTGCTCATACCTAGCTTTCCTCAGCTCTGGAACTGATCATTCACTCAACTGGCACATTTTCACTCTTACTCCTGCAAACTCACAGTTGGTGGATCAGCATTGATTACTGCTCAGGCTACTGCTGGCACCCTTCTTTTATGGTCCACCATGGTGCAACAGATAAAGTGGGGACTACAACATGGTCAATCTCTTTGTGAATTACCTAGACTGAAATTGGATATAGGTGGTCAGGTGTCAGATCCCATATGCCGACACAGATTGTGTTTGAGTGTTAGTATAAGTCCCTGCCATAGGTTTGGCTGGCTGTCACTCTAAAGGTCTTGAGATGAGCAGTGCTGCCTTCTTTAATATGCACAGACTTTCTGAATGAGATACTGGGCTTGCCTTCACCTCTGAGAGCTACTTGAGGGTACTGGTGAGCTACCAGTACCTCCGGAGCTGCTTGCTGGAGACACCTGGACTAGAAAAAAGAAATACTGGAAACGGAATATAAGAAACTTAAATTATTAGGGTTAATAAATAGGTCTTGAATTGTTTTAGAAAACGTACAATGTTCACTTGAGTCCGAAGAGAAATGGGTATAACACTCTATGCTTTAGAGGTTAATACTGCTAGGGATCCATCCCTAATCTGAGTTTTTATACCTAGGGATAAGCAGCAGATATTGAGATAAAGAGCACAAAGCGCAGGTGGGTAAGTAATGGACAAAAATGGACTCCATGTAATTGTCCATCCTGATGTAGTACAGTTACTTGAGCCAAAAGGAATATGCCTTGTAGAGGTTCATTTTAGCCACTGATAGCCAATAGATGTTATATGTATACAAATATGACTCTTTGAGGCTCAAAAACGAAGCATAAAAAGTACAAATAATTTGATAGTTTCTGTGCCTTGCCATAAAATACTGCCCTGCGTGCTCGCTCGCTGGTGCGCTACTGTTTTTTTCTGGGACAAGAACCAGTACCAGGAAACATCTTAGAGTTTGGGCACTTCAATATATTATAAGCATTTCTCAAATATTACCCCACTACCTGGAAATACATGCATTCATCAGTAGTCCTCATTTAATCTCAAATACAAAAAAAAGTGTGTAGCAAAGTCTTAGGTCTCAACCACAGGGCTTTAAGTGGTTCAGGTCCTGCCGATGCTGAGTACATCAAATTTTTAAAAATGGGCCTCGAAACGGGTCTCCATCGGGCTCTTTTTTGATGCCCGGGTTTTCTTGTATCATGCCCTGGCAAAACAAACTGCTGGACAGGCCTAACAAAATAAAAAAAACTCATTGCTAAGTGAGTCACACAACACTTTCGCTGCTCAATTTGAGCAATGTGACTGCTGGGTTTTAATACTCTTTAGCGTGTTAATACTATTTTAGCGTGTGTTTAGAAAGCAGGGTTTAGAACGTGTTTATGTGGAATAATGAGATAGAACGTGGACGGTTAGGAGACGGATGGAGAAGAGTTGGGAGGAAGAGGTTATTTCAGCTTGTGGATCATCTTGTTCAACAAATAAGCTTACTTTGGAAACTTTAAGGAATCCTTATATTGGCGACGAGCTGCTGCCTGCAGGACGATCCCCCATGCGTGCAGGTTGAGCCGTGCAGTTTCTTCAGCATCTTCAGAAGCTATCACATTTCTACAGTGGAACGGATATTTTGGATTGGACGTGCCCCTGTTTCTGGATCGTGTCAGGTATTGTTAAATCAGCATATTTATTGTGCGAGCTGCCACAATTTAATTTTGTTTCATCATTGGTCTCCGTCTCGCACTGCTGCACGTAACCACGTTGCGGTTGCCCAGCAAAGCTTTGTGCTTTTGAGTCACGATTTCCAAACTGCATTGGTAGCTCACGTTGCGATTTCCTAACAACGTGTTATTATTGTTGCTAAGCCATGGATCCAACATTGCAGTGACACACACTTGTCTATAATTTAGCGTGTTACTTTGGCTACGTCCCTGTTTTAAATGGACTGAAAGTAGCCAGCCAGCTATGTTGTGAAGATTCTATTTTGCTGACTGCCACTGCAAGCTGTTTCACCCAAGCATTATTTAAGTAATTTTGTTTTTTTGGGCTTGCTAACAGAGTACTGACAGGTTAATAGTTCCATTTTTTTACATTCCTCCAAGGTGTACTAGTTAATCAGAGAGATGCATCATTCAATAATACCACCATCTGTTTTTGCTTCGGATCCTGTTTCTGAAGAATTGGATTGGGAGTTATGGAAGGAAGGTTTTGAGGCCTATATTGAGGCTTTAGATGGCAATTCCTTTACTCACAAAAAAAGTTTGCCATTCTTAGACATACTTTAGGTCCTGAAGGTCAGAAAAGTTTAAAACATATACCTCAAGATGTCATCCAGTTAGGTGAAGGAGATGGCGGAAATAATTAATATGCTTCTGCTATTAAGTCTATTGATCTAAGGTTTAAGTCTTGCAAGAATGTCATCATTGAAAGACATAGATTTTCAAAAGGGTTCAAGTATCTGGTGAACCTGTTGCAAGTTCTGTGGGTGCTTTAAGGATGTTAGCAGTGTCATGTGAATACTAGGCATGTGAAGATGAGATGATACTGAATCTACTGGTGGAGAAAACAAATATAAGAAAGTGCAAGAAACACTTTCATCAACTCCTAATTTGACACTTGAGAAGTTCATGGAAATAGCCACTAGAATTCAAAACACAATGTTGTACATGGAACAAATGAGCAGTTTGCAAGCTAAATCTTGGCAACAGACTGTGTCATTCATCAAAAGAAAAAATAAAAGAACAAAAGTGAAAAATGCAACTGAGACTGCACCCGGAAAAGAGGGTTTAAGAAAATTAGAGTGTTATAGGTGTGGAAACTCTTCCCACCTTGGCAATGCAAGTGTTTATCCAGCAGTGGATAAAAAGTGTGCTAAGTGTTTGAAGACAGGGCATTTTGCCAGGGTGTGTAGAGCTAAAGGAAAAGCTGCATCTACCAAAGTGCTCAAAGTAGTCAATGACAATGCATGTGGTAATGAGGCAACTTCTAGCGATGAAGATGACATTTTAACTATCTTTAACTCATGCACATCACAGGAAGAACACATGTGTGGTGTGTCTTCTGATGTAACTAAAAGGCCCTTTTGTGATCTACTTATAAATGGAACGGGTGTAAGAGTAATGGTGGATTTAGGTTCACAATTCACTTTGTTGAGTGAGAAAAAATGGAACGAGTGCTTTAATCACATAGTCTTAAGGACTCTTCAATAAAGCCTGTAGGATATGGTGGTAAATCAATATAAGTATTGGGGGAGTATGAAGCAGAATTTAATTTTCAGGGTAGTGTGGCAAAAGGAATTGTGTATGTTGCAAGGGATGATACATGTTTGTTGGGGTGAAGGGATCAAAAGAATTTAGCAATATTACTTGATCCAAATAATCCAGCTCGGGTGATTTTAAGTAAGGATTACAAATGTGTACTTTCTATTGAGTGTAATATGTGTGAAAATTAGTTTTCAGAGGTGTTTCAGGATAGGCATGGAAAATTTAAAGGATTTTCTCACAAAATGAAATTGAGGGACAATGCTACTCCAAGGGTTCACAAGGTGAGAAGGATTCCCTTGGCTTTACGAGCGGAGTTAAGGAAGGAGCTCAACAAGTTGTGTGATCAAAGACTAACAGAAAGAATAGAGTCTTCCGATTGGGTTTCTCCAATTGTCATCGCTCGTAAGTCTGATGGGTCTATTCGCATTTGTGTGGACTTGCATGATCTGAATGAGCAAATTTTTACAGATCGCCATCCCTTGTCTAACATTTCTGAGATGCTGTCAACTTTGAAAAAGGCTTGCAAATTCACTTTTTTGGATATGGCTTCTGCGTACCATCAGATAAATCTACACCAAAGCACTTAACTGCATTCATCACACCTGAAGGACTATTCCAGTTTAGGCATATGCCGTTTGGTTTGGCATCCACCTCTGCTGTATTCCACAGGGTTGTGGACAATTTATTTAATTATAATGATGGTACTGTTGCATTTCAAGATGATGTATTAATTTTTGGAGAGAATCAAAATCAACACGATGAAAGGTTAAGGAGAGCGTTATCTATTTTAAAAGAAAAATGAATAACTCTCAGAGCGAACAAATGCAAGTTCAATGTATCATGCATTGATTATTTAGGGCACAGAATATCAGAGCAAAGTATAGAACCTAAAGCTAGTTTGGTTAAGGCAATAGACGTTTTCCAATCTCCTGCTAATAAGGATCAAGTAAGGTCATTCATGGGTTTGGTATAGTTTTATAGTAGGTTCATTCCTAAATGTGCTGAAAAAATGTATGCTATAAGGAACCTTTTGAAAAAAAAATTACATTTCAATAGAGTCTGGTTTGTGAACAAGAATTCCAGCTGATAAAAACGGAAGATGCTCAGGCCATTCCCCTAAAACTATTTGACACAAGTGATGGTACAATAATCATGACAGATGCTAGTCAAAAGGGGCTTAGGTGCTCTTTTATTGCAAAGGAAATTAGGTAAGGATGAAGTAATAGCTTTTGCTTCTCGCAGTTTTAGGGGTGCAGAATCTACTTACTTGACGACTGAAAGAGAAGCCCTAGCATGTTGGTGCGGTATTATGCATTTTAAACCTTACTTGTGGGGCAGACATTTTGTTGTTAGAATGTATCATAAACACTTAGTGCAAGTGTTTTCTGCAAAGGGGGCGGAACATCCTACTCCCAGAAAAGCCAACTGGCAGTACAGGTTACAGGCTTATGATTACCATATTGAGTATGTGCCATGAGTAAGGAATTTATTGGTGGATTGCTTGTCACGCCTTCCTAGTTTAAGCATGTGTACGGATGTTGAATTGTGGTGAAGTGAAGATGATGTTTTAGTGTATTCCGTAGATTGTCATCTTGACAGAGGATGAGTGGAAGATTGCATGTGATGGGGATAAACAAATACCTGAAGTTAAATATGGTTTATTTAAAGGGTGGACAAGATGGAAACAAAATGGTGAAGTAAGTGAGGCGCACAAACACGTTTTCGATGAATTATCTGTGGTCAATCAAAGTTTTATGCGTTCAAATGTGTTGGTTGTGCCAGAAGGGTTGCAGAACAAAATTTTGGCACTTTCTCATGAAGGACACATAGGAATGTGAGCCATGAAATGGAGGATCCGTGAAAATATTTGGTGGCCTGGTTTGGATAAGAGTGTGGAACACTTTGTGAGAGATTGTCTTATGTGTGCAGCAAGTGATAAATCACAGGTCACTTTACCTAGTCCTGTTGAGGCGATAAGTGTGCCTAATAAACCTTGGGGCAAGGTTGCTCCTGACATTACTGACATTATTGGTCCCATGGTGTTATCGAATGGTATTACTGAGTATGGGTTAGTACTTATAGATTTTTATAGTTGTTGGCCTGAACTTAAGTTTGTTAAGGTGCCTAATACAACAAAAGTCATTGAATTCTTGGAGTCATTCTTGACTAGCATCTGTCATGATTATTGTACCATCACTTGTGTCAAATAGTTTTAGGGGAATGGCCTGAGCATCTTCCGTTTTTTGATAAAGAAGGTACACCCGATGAAATATTGACTGATAATGGTTGTCAGTTTACTTCAGTTCAATTTACTAGTTTTTTGGCACACATGGGATTCAAACATACTAAGACTTCATTATATCATCCAAGAAGCAATGGTCTGGTGGTGCATTTTAATAGAGTCATTAAAGACAATGTACAGTTGGCTAAGGCAAGTGGTTTGAATTGCAAACAGGAGTTTAAAAAATTGTTATGGGCTGTGCGTACTACACCCAACTCCGATACGAATGTCTCACCTTTTGTCTTAGTAAGAGGTACGGTTCCTGCAACCAAATTAACAAGACATTGCATAGGAGAATTTGTTGTTGGTAAAGGTGTGATAGAGAAGGTGTGTTAGAGGAGTCTTTTGGCCCAGAAAAAAATATACTGAGGAGCCAAGGAAGACAATTTGTGTGAAGAAGGGGGGTTAGGTAAAGGTCAAGGGGGTCCGGAGAATTCAGAAAGGGAAATAGAAAGGGAAATCAAAATTTTCATCACCCAAAATGGTTGTTAAAGTATGTAAAAATGCAGTTAAGTTGGATGACGGAAAGTGGTGGAACAAGGACAAATTGTCAATAGTTCGGGAAATGGATTGTAAAAGGAAAGAAGGAGAATTAGGGGGACAACAACATCAAAAACAAAAATTAACCAAGAGTGTCTTCAAGGGAAAAGTTATTACCAAAAAGATTTCAAGATCGTTTGCTTTGAATACATAGACTATGTATTTTGTTATTCTTGGGTTCTATTTGTGTACATGTTTTGAGTTCATTTTTATGTGTCAGAATTTTTAGGCTATGTATGTTAGGTTATGTGATGCATTTTGTTTTTATATTTTTAGTTGTTATGTTAAGGGGAAAGATGAGTTGTGTTTTAATAATCTTTAGAGTGTTAATACTACTTTGGCATGTGTTTAGAATGCAGGGGTTTGTTCGTGTTTATGTGGAATATTGGGATAGAATGTGGGCAGTTCAGAGCCGGACGGAGAAGAGTTGAGAGGAAGAGGTTACTTCAGCTTGTGGATCATCCTGTTCAACAAATAAACTTACTTTGGAAACTTTAAGGAATCCTTATATTGGGGACGATCCACAAGCTGAAGTAACCTCTTCTTCCCAACTCTTCTCCATCCGTCTCACAACTGCCCACATTCTATCCCAACATTCCACATAAACACGGTCCAACCCCTGCATTCTAAGCACACGCTAAAGTAGTATTAACACGCTAAAGAGTATTAAAACCCGACAGTGACATGAGTCACTTTGGAGCCTGTTGCAGCTGCCCTGCGTGATTTCGTGTGGACCCAAACTCGCCTGCTGAAATACAGTGACCTTTGCGTTGCTGCTGGATGCGGTGTATCAGATGAGTCACAGGTGGCACTTCCCTGAGGCTGGTCTACTTTATGAAATGTTATCACAAATACACCACCACCTCTCAGAGGGGCACAGAAAAGTTGTGTGAGATCTGTGAACAAAATGGGGAACCGAAGAACATCTCCACATGCACATCCTGAAGGACGCATGCAAACTTGTGCAGTGCTCTGTCTTGTGGCAGTATGTGTGCCCTCAGTGTCAGGACACTGGGTAGTATGCACAACCACAGTGCTTGTGTCCATTGACAGAGAAAAACTATGCTACTATCAATGCATAGAGGGAACGCGGCTGAGAGGTGCAGAAGAACAGACCACCACTCAGCACAGGCCTAGGGGCACTACTCACTGTTAGGACAGCATCACTTCAGGACATCGTGAAGCATACACAGTCTCCCTTCCATTATACCACAACAAAGCAGAGTCTGTACCTCTGTGCACCTTGTAGTGGCATTACGTAAAATGACGCCCCACCCTTAACAATGTGTTGAAAGGGGCCCGAGTCACCCATCCCTCACAGATATTCACTGGACCTGATTAAATGGCACCACTGAAAAGGTTGCCCCGGCCTACACCACAAGCTTGCATCAGTATGCTGTGAAACCACTGGCACTACGCACAATCCAATAAATACCTTCCCTATCAATGCACTGTCTAACAATGACCAAGATTTACAATTTGTCTTGAAATCATACTTCGGTTTAACTGAATGTGCCTATTTTCCACATATTACATTTTTTACATGACATCGATTTAATACCCTTTTTCTTGACTCGTAATAAGGTGAGTCACAGTTGTAGTCTGTGGTCTTGGAATCAGGAGTGTTTCCGACAGTCACATATATAGATTAGGCAGACTCCGTACGGGCGGGTGTGTTACTCATTCAGCATTACCTAGTACTCCACAATGCCCATTCTATTCATGTCTAAAGTTGAAACAATATAGCATCCCTCAGTCACAGCTCTCATTCCAAGGTACTCATTATTTGAGCAGGTAATACAGCTCCCGTTAAAAACTAATACTGCATGTTGAAGTGTTTACCGGGCGAAGTATCACCTCCGCAGTTCAACACGTAGGAACAATGAGTAATGTGGTACTAAATCATGCTTTATCCCACTGCTAGCTTCAAAACCTAAAATATTTGTATTTGATCACACCCAAGTTCAGTTAGGATCATGTGGCTTCCCCTGTGTTTACACCGCATAAAGCACAACATTGGTAGTAAGTGCTAAATAATGCAATGACATTACTATATATAACCCATATGAAAACTAATATCATAACACTCAGCAGATGACTGTAGATCATATACGCTGCTTAATAGTTCCCCTTTTCTGCTTGACACTCTTAGGGTCAAGTTAGACAAAACTGCTAACGTTCCTATCCATCACACAGTACTGTACCAGTCCACAGCAATAATTTGCAAAGTGGGTAGTTTTGAACTTGGTTTGCAAAACACTTATAAGACACGCTATATAAGTGTTTTGCAAAGCATGGAAGGGAGCATGGATTTCTAAGTAATGTAAATTATTTGCAAATGCTTTCTAAAGTGTTTGTTGTTTTTACTGCTTGTGGTAAATACATATAACTTTGTTATTTTATTATCCTTTGTTGAATGCGGTTTTATGAATCTCTTAAGCACGATTCTAGTTATCATGATTTAAGCTATGCCCCCAATTGTGTTGGCCACACCCCTTTGCCAGGTTTGTTGCGCCCCTTTTAGAGACCCCCTGCTCCAGTTTTTTCATCTCACTTACAGCCCTGCGTAAGCAAGTTGTGTCACCTCTGAAGCTGAAAGAAAGACTTAAGGGAAGGAAGCAGATCGGTAACAGAACTAAACTTTGGGCCTCACTGCGCAATGTATTCTATTGTGGCATTTATATAGAGCTTTTTATCACTGTTGAGGTCGCTGAAGCACATTTTCGAATGGGCGGCACCCTACAAGATGGAGGAGTGTATGGTTGGCAGTGTTATATTTGTGGGAAGCGTTTTGATGTCACACATTACCCTCTTCTCTAATAAAGATCAATGTGCCTGACGTGTTGTGATACACTGGAATTCGACTAAACGGAGAGCATTCTTCGGTGATGCTTCTTTTCGACCGCAATATATTCCATATGTTAGGGAACTGATGGAGAGAGGAGAATAGTGTGCCGGCTACCTCTGGTAAAGCCTTCTTTCCCACACTGGGGAAAGCCTTATCTGAGAGTCCTCTTTTCCCAGCTGGAAGGAATTAGAGGAGAATGTGCGAGAGCCGCGCTCTCCTGCGAGGAGATTAGCCCAGAGAAGTTCCTACCAGGCCCGGCTGTGGTTGAGGCCTCTGCCGCTCTCTAACACAGCATCTCGTGGAAGCCTGCTTTTCGTTTTGTAGGGGGGATTGACTGGGACCCGGGAATTCATCGATATCTGAGTGATTAATTGGAAAGCTGCGTGCTACAAACGGCGCCCTGTCTGCCTGTGGTTCAGGATTCACCGGCTATTCCGTTCACCGGCGATTGCTTCGTTCTCTGCCTCACAAAGGCCAGTACTAACGCAAGTCAAATGTAAGCAGCCGCCGAAGGTGGCACATAAGCCGTGGGGTCCATGTTGCTCCTAAAAATATCCAAATGTTGCCACTGTACCAGTTAGGGGATTACGCCAAAGATACACACGCATTTGTGTATTAGAGATATTTGTTGATAGAGATTTTTTAAGGAATGGGCAAAGTGGACAACTACCCAGGGCACCCACTTTTCAAGGAACCCCATAGGAAACCGAACTTTCTCCCTTTGACTTCTGTCTCTTAAATTTGCCTATTCTAACTTCTTATTCCCTGTACCTACCTTTACCTCTAATCTGTCCCTCTACTCAATGCCATTTTAAGGATTTTTGGGTCCCGTTGGGGTCCCGGGCAAGACATGTTTCAACCATTTTTACTTGACCCTGTTAAAGTTTAGCATATCATTTTTTTTTATTCCATGCTCTTTAATTTGCTGGAAATGGGAAATAAAAATTCATATTTGTTCTGTTCTGGGGACCCTAAATGATGCCCCCTTTGGGGCTCTTAAGACCCTTAAAAAGACACTCTAATATGTTCTTCGACTCTGACCCCAACACATCAATGCATGGTGCAACTAGATTTCGGAGGGAGATTTAACAGGTCAAACAATGAAGGTGGGGGAAAACATTTCAAACTATGGGGCAGAGCTATCCTTTAAGCCAATACAAGAAAATACAGTGATAAATTGAGCATTTTAAATGTATAGGTCAAACCCAAAATGATTATAGCAAACATGTTTTAGTGAATTTGACAATGGTTTTAGTCTACTGCCAGATATCTGTAAAAAGTAGAATGAGACAACCAAAAAGCAGCTTCTACAGATTTTAATCCAAAGCACTTTAGAGCCTGTTTTTGCAAAGTTATTCCAAGTTGATGAAAATTCCTTCTGTGAAATGACAAGCTCGCAAAAATATTCTTAATTTCATTTTCAGTAAGACATTCCTGTCGAGTGTTGATCAAACGTATGTTTTCAGTATTCTCATCGGGACAATGCAATAGATGCTTGTTTGAGGCCACACACATGTAGAGGTCTCAGAACATTGAACTTGGTGGGTTAGTGCACCTAAATTCAGGATGTGCGACTAGTAAGTCTCAGGTTTGATTCTTAATGCCTGTTCCATTCTTCCTTAGAGTAAATATGTGAGTACCAATCAGTTTGCAATATTACTACCTGTTAATTACTCTGCCCGCAATCTGTGCTACTCTAAATGAAAACAAAATACTTGTTATAGCACCCCACTTCGCACAGTTTTCATATGAAATGACAAAGCTACCAGACAATAAGCCACCAAGCCTAAACACTGTCACAAAAAGTAGTTATTTCAAAATAGCTGCAAAAAATTGTGTTTTAGCATGCAAAAGAGACAAATATTATTTCAAGCTCCAGCACACCTAGAATGTGTAACTGATGAACAGACTGTACGACGAAACAACGACTGCAAAAAAAACTACTGCCTTAACAACGAGGTCGGAACACCGACCTCGTTGCTAATACTAATGATTTTACCACAAATGCCTTAACAACGATATTTCGTTGTAAAGCCACTCCTGATAAAATCATTAGCAATAGGCACCATTCACCCTACATCCCTCACCCCACCCCCCCAACCCCACCCCAAAACCTAAAACCCCCTGACCCCCCACCCACTCCCCAAAACCAAAAACGCCCCACCCCCCCAAACCCACCCCAAAACCTAAAACCCCCTGACCCCCCACCCACTCCCCAAAACCAAAAACGCCCCACCCCCCCAACCCCACCCTAAAACCTAAAACCCCCTGACCCCCCACCCACTCCCCAAAACCAAAAACGCCCCACCCCCCCAGGCACAAAAAAACGAAGTCGTGGTTAAAAAAAGCGTTGTTGCGCTTTCGTTAACCACGACGTTCGGAAAAAAAAAGTTGTAAAAAAGGATGTTTCCCTGATGAACAATGTCCTGCAAAAAGGAAACTGCAAAAGAAAAATAAATAGTGCCCCTTTAAATTATATATTATAGTACCAACTATTCATTCAATGGTGTTCTGAAGCTTCACACAATAAGTGTGAAACCACTAAAATATCCTACACCTTCAGAAGCAATGTGAATTATAAAATGCAAAAATTCTTCAAACTTCTCCAAATTCCTTTGAGAAGAATTACCATATTCTCCATAAAGGTTGTATCTAAATGTCTATACTTGCTATACTACAGCAATTAGTCATCCTGGCTGGTTAAAGAAAGAGAAAAACTTGAAAGTGATACAAGAGAAACATAAGACAGAGAACATTGTTACCAGTTTGCCATTGTAACAGTGGATCAAGTAGTGCACTAACTAGTGGTTTCATTATGCAGTGCTTTGCATTGATAAACTATAATGTAGGATATCAGAACTGAACAAGTTACCCACTTTCAGTAGCACTCTTCCTGGTGGATACCCTATTCCACGGCTGATTCTTCACCTTGTAAATATCTATAGGCACCTGACTAGATATGCAGATTTTTCTTAGCCATTCTCCTCAGCGCTAGCAAGTGGCATCATGTTGCTCTGCATCAATTTTGTCCTGCCCCCGAAATGATACCGGAGACACATATAACTGCACCTGCACTCTGACATCAATTTCTTTGTGGACTCTGTCGATCCCGCAGGCACAGAGTTTTATAAGTGATGAGGAGTGACAGTATGCAGGTCACCAGAAGAGGACCTTTTTATAGATGGATAAAAGTCTATGCCAACAAATGAGGTGGGACAGTGGTTTGTGTGTAATCTGCAGTTAGGTAGAGTATCATCCAGAACCAGTGTTTACCAAAGGTAAGTAACTTGTCCTTCTGATGTATATTTCTAACTGTAGATTCCTCACCCTGTGAATAGATACAAGGGCAGCACCTCCTAAAGTGATGGAATTTCTTAAAACAGAAAGTCCTGCAGAACGTGCAAAGTGTCCTTTCTGCAGGACCTGGCTGTAAAGGCAGTAGTGCTTCAAGAATGTATGGATTGACACCCATGCCATGGGCTGAGCGGTGTCCATAACAGGCACTCTTAGTGTCAATGGCGTAGTAGCAGCCTTGGCTCTGTTCAAATGAGCACTCATTCACTCCAAAGGCTGCTTCTTGGCCAATGCGCAACAGATATTTATAGAGGACTACCTACATTATTAGTCCTTTTCTGCCATGCCTTACCGTTCTCTTTCCCAGCGAACCCCACAAAGTGTTGATCATCCATCCAATGGTCGTTGGTGCCATTGATGGAAAACTTGAAGCTCTCTTGAGGTCCAAGTGTTGGAGCATCGCCTCCTCTTTCAAGGGGTGAGGTGCAGCAAAGAATGCTGGATGGGTGATGGATTGTCTGTCCTGAAAATGTGCCACAATCTTAACACCAGATTGTTTGGGAAAAAAGGTGGTGTATGGTGGACTACTGGACAGAACTTGTAGTTTACTGATGTGACAAGCTGAGGTAATTGCTATTAGGAAGATTGTTTTGAGAGTTAGTAGATGCAAAGGACAGTTGTGCATCAGTTCAAAAAGGTGACATAAGAAAAGAGAGACCCAAATTAAGGTCCTGCTGTAGCATTACAAAAGATATGGATGAAAATATACTTCAACCCAAACTATTTGTAATTCTACCTTGGGACTTTAGGAAAATTCATCTCAACAAGTGATTTAAATAAAGATGGTTTGTCCGGTAAACACCGAAAGGCCAAAAGGGCTGACAAGTAAACCTTAACCATACTCTTCTTGCTGGGCTATTGACTGCATGGAAAGCAAAAAGTCCAACACCTTGGCCTGTTTTGCGTCTGCATGGTGGGAATTACGCCAGGCCACACATTTCTCCCAAAGTTCAGCTTAACCAGTTTTCGTAGAAGGATGCCTGGCCACTAGAATGACATCCATTACTTCAGTGGGGAGATTGAAAGCCGTGAACTGTCACCACTAAAACTCCATTCATGGAGGCATAGATTGCACAGGCCTAGGTGCAGTATTCTGCTCTGTGATTCATAAGATCCTCCCGAACAGACCTCATGCCCAGACGTTCTGGGTACCACATTCTCCTCGCTCAATCCACTGCCATTAGGATGACTTGGGTCCAGTTGTTCCTAATCTTCTTCAGTATTTGGGACAGTAGAGGTAGTAGTGGAAAGACATACAAGAGTCCCATGCTCCACTCTAGGCAGAAGGCACCTCAAAAAGAGAGCTTTCTTGGAAACTCCGGAGCACAGAAGTGCTGACACTGTACATTCTCAGCCATGGAGAATAGATTGAGCCAGAGTTCTGCCCACTGCTGGCAGATGCCCTGCACCTCTTCCAGGTGTAGCTGGCATTTGTGACCCTCTAGGCATCATCAGCAGAGTTTGTCCATCCTTGCTTTCAAAAATCCCACCAGGTGGTTCACTACAAGAGAGATGCCCTGTTGACTTAGCCAATTCCAGAAGCACTGATCCTCCTGGGCAAAACCCAATACTCCATTCCACCCTGTTTGTTGCAATACCACATGATGGTGGTGCTGCCCATGAGAACCTGGACCAGCCTCCCTTCAATGGATGATAGGAATGCCTTTAATGCCGAGAAAATTGCCCTGATCGCCACCTCTCCAAGATGGCCTCCTCAACAAAACATTGATGCATTCTTCACCATGATCATCTCTGTGGGATAGGGAGAGGGGTCTCCCAATTGTCAAACTTTGGTTGAGTTGCTACAAAGCTCCCTTGGTTCTGAGCCCACTGAGACTTTGGTTCTCACTGCATAGTCGCATGTCTGGTGTAATCAGCAAGGAGGATGAAGAGAACTGAAAATACGCTTGCCACCTTTAACCACAGGTAGCGCCTGGGGGACTGCAGTATGAGAATGAGAAATTAGGTGTCCTGAAGGCCTAGCACTACCATCCAGTCTTCTGGATCGAGGTACAGCTAGAACTTTGGCCAATGTAGTCATCCTTAATTTGTAATTTTCAGGAAAAAAGTAGGAAGGCAAAGATCTAAAATTGGATAAAGGTCTCCTTCCTTCTTCAGCAATAGAAAATAACAGGAGTAGCATCCAGTGTCTATTTCTTATGCCGCTGTGACCCTTCCATAGCTCTTTTGTCTAAGTGAGCTCTGTCTAAAAGAGTTATGAACTCCTGCCACAAAATCAGCAAATGATCCTCTGACAGCTGTTCTGACGTGGGTAAAAGAGCAGGTGAACTGAAAGGGATGGTAGGGCATGTCCTTGCTGGCCAATTTGAAGCACTCATCTGCCTAATGTGGTGCTCTCCACCCGTGGAGATAATGCCATGTGCTTCCTCCAACATGGTGGCCATGTGCCACCAATTGCAAGGTAAAACGCTTGGTAGTAGTACCAGGAGGGTCGGGGAACTGAGCAGGGCATTTCCCTATTGGCCCTAGAGATAGCTGACCAGATGAGATATGCCTCCATGAAGAAGCCCTTACTACAATGTCTGGTTTGACCCCTAAGAAATACTGCCTGAAGTTCAGGGATAGCCAGAAGCAGTCACACCAGTCATGGGTTCATTCTGAGGACTCATCAAGTAAGGTACTGGATGGTTGGGTGAAGGTATGGCAAAGTGAGTGATTATGATAAACTTTATTATCTGAAGAAGAAGCACATTTTAAGTAACTGCTTAGCAAAGCTCAGACAGTACCTAATTGATTCCAAGCTACCTGTACCAAAGGAGTTTTCTTAGTTTTCACTCATTAGAGGGAGGGGGCAGGTAGGATACCACAGAGAAATTACCCAAAGAACCCCAAAAGCCTTTGGAGGGAAAGGAATCCCAAATGCCTTCTGAGCACAATGGGGGAGGTTCTGAGCGGCAGAAACCCAGGGCACCCTTTACCCGCTCGGATGTTATGACTGTTTCTACTTAGGACGCAAGCAGGAAGACCCTGCAGGTGGACATTAAAACCAGGGATGGGCAGTGCAGCCTTGGGGGGGAAAGTCATCCCATAGAGGGGAGAGGAGGGCAAAGCATACCCTAGTACGCCTTAGTTGGGAGGTGGGCCCAGAAGGTAAGCTTGTGATTCTGGAGGGGGGGTAGCCATCACTTCTAGGAGGTCACAGTGAATGGGGTCTCTGACACTGCTCTGTGGGCTACCTTCGTCAGTCAGACCATGGTGGAAGTTAGGCTGATTTTCCCAGAATGGTATCTGCCAGGACATATTAGTAGGTTAATTCAGGCCCATGGGCAGGACTTTTTGTCAGTCCCTAGATGCCCACTGAGTGCATCCTTGGCAATTAACTCTCACCGAGCATATAAGAAATAGGAAGGCCTCCCGCCAAGGGTGCCCCACAAACTCAGATTTCTGAGGGTATAGTCTTTAAATTGAGTGTACAGAAGAAGATGGAGAGTAGATGTTAGGTAGCCATCCACAGTGGGAAGACCCACTGGTCAGGGGATACATGCTCAGAGAGAAGAGCACCACAAGACTGACCCGTGGTGAGGCCACTTTGGACCTGGAGGGGCTGCCTATGCTATCACAGAGTCAGATGACAGGATTCCTGCACCACATAGACCCCTATATGACACAGACAGAATGCATCACCTTTGAGGAAGATGGTGTACCCTTTTGGAAGTTCTGGGATGCCAGGCATCTGTTCTGGGACAGTCTCATAATATCACACCTGAAATGGCAGAACCAAGAGTGAACGGATAATGCCTATGACAAGAGACCTCCCACTCTAAAGGGCCAGAGAGACCTCAGGAACAAGAGGAGGATTCCTTACCAGTCTCATGGCTGTACGTGGGGCCTGACCAAGACCCCAGATTTGATCCTCCACCTTGTGGTGGGTGGCAAGGGACCTGACAGTGGCAGGTGTCAGTGGCCTCTACTGGTTAATCCCATTGTTTTTTCCTGGGGTGGGACAGAATGGGCCACAGTACCATGTTGGTCAAGGTATTACTGTCTGCATACTGGGATGCCTCTGTGAGCAAACTAGGGTCAGGAGCCTTACAGTTGGTGTCTGCAGATTAGGAGAAGGGTTTCACCTGGATAGATCCAGTAGCCCAGGGTGATAATGATAGTGGTGTCTAGATAGGTTTAGAGGTGCATAGAACAGTTATGAATCACTGTAGAAGAGAAAAATTACACTTGCTCTATCGTCTTAGCAGGGAGATCATTAAAGGTATTGATGATCCCTGATAACCAGTTGAAGAGTGCCTGTGCTCCCCCTTTAAACATGATGAAATCGGCATACTCCTGATTGGTATAACTTATGTACTTAGATGTTTATAGCACATGGTACAAATATGTACCCAGGGCCTGAAAGTTAAATGTCACAAGTGGACTGTAGCACCTATTGTGCTGTCCAGTACAGTGAAAGTGTAAACATAACTGCAGGCCCAGAATTTGTACCCTGGCTGTGCAGTTTTAAAACTGCAAATTTGAGCTGTCAAAATAAATCCTTTGGACAGGACTAAACCTTCCTTTTAAATGTTAATGTCACCCCAACCAGGTCTTTCTACCAATAATGTAGAATGCATTGCATTTAAAGGTAGGACATGTGAAAGTTTCATGTTAAACATGTCCTTACATTCAAAAAGCCCAAAAAGGTATTTTTACTGTAGCAACGTTAGCTGCTCCATAGGAAAGTATTGGGCTATAATGTTAAATTTAATAATGTTATATCTAGCTAGGAAGCCACTGCAAATTTCATTTTTTGATTTTTTAACATATTTAATACAAGACCAATTCAAAGGTGAAGTCACTTTTGTATAGCTCTCCTCCATGGCCTTGACCTCATTGAAGAGGTATCATGATTGACAAGAGGTTTGTTGTGCATCTTAAATCTGACGTTTAGTAAAAAGTGGTCAGACCAGCACACAGGGTCAATAGAAAGGATAGAAATAGAATGAAGATTGGAGAACAATAGGGCTAGGGTATGGCATGCTCTATGAGTGGCACCCTTAAGCCACAAGTTAGTTGTAATATTCGCATTTCATTCTCCAAATGTCTACTGTGCAGGTCATCCTCCTTCTCAAAGTGAAGATAAAAATCACCTATCAACAGGAAGTGTTCATACATTAGGACCAAAGGAGACAGTACTGCAAATTGTCGCGCCGCCCTTCTGTCTTGTATTTTCTTGCCCTAAAGTGGGCATTGGGCCTCGGCGAGTTCTGGGCACGGAAACCCCCTCCCCTTGACCCCTCACTAACCTGGTGCAGCCTGTTCTTTTCTTCTTTTTCCTTTTTTCTTCCTTTCCTTTTTTACACTTAGAAGCCATGTTCTTCTTTATCCCAGCAGGCCTTGCTTCTACCCTTTTTTTCCCTGCATGCTTTAGGACCCTTTTCCAAATTGGCAAATTTCTCTATATTCTTCTATGGTCCTTTCCCAATCCGACATGGTGTCTTTTTTCTTCCTGTCTGTCATATCCTGTTTTAGGGTATATCTGGTGAGTGATTCTTGTTCTCCTTGCGCTGCAACACTTCCTTTGAAGTTGATCATCGCTCCCGTTGTTTTTCTCCAGCTTTTTTCCTCACCTGTTCTAGTTTCTTCCAGTATTTTTTTTCTTGTTGGAAGACTTACCTTTTTGCTGTTTTTTTGTTCAAAGGAGTTCCAGCCATAGAGGTTTTTCCCTATGGTTTTTTTTCCTCTGGGACTCCTTCTGGAGGGCACGGACTGCCTTTGGCGTGCCATCGTCAGCAGCACCGTGGCTACCAGAAAGGGCTGCCCTTACCTTGGTCAAGGCAGAACCTACAAGGATCAAGACCACTCTGCAGTTCCAGTTGGCCAGAGTCATAAACGACAAGTAGCCTGTGACACAAATAAGGTGGCAGCCATTAGGGCATTATGGCCTGAAGGTCTATAAATAACCGCTCCTCCCAAAATAATCAAAGTGTTACTGGACAGCTGAAATGTCAGTATTTCATGAACGCCAATAGGGGATATCTTTATTTCCGTGCACTCATAACAGTCTCTAAATATTATTGCCACCCTGCCCCACCTTCCCGGTTACGCATCAGAATCCTATAACTATTTGGTACTGTCAGGGCCAGCTCCACCATGGAGTATCTGTTAGGCCATTTTTCTGCAATAAACATTAGATCAAGATTAGTGCTGTGAATAATGTCCCAGATTTCTAGGCAATGCTTAGGCTGAGATATTGCATTGATATAAACACAGCTAATGTGAGGCTCGAGTTCTCCCTCTCCCTCTCCCTCTCCCTTCCAAGCCCTTGAATAAGAGGGGGTGGGGGTGCTGCAGCATCCTTACCATAGTCAGAATATGTTGTCTCCTGTGAGTCCATACATCCCCACTTGCAACTGGCTCAGGCAAATAGGACAAAGGTAGATCCAGGCACCCTTTTACAACAGCTAGGTGAATGTGGCCCCTGAGGTTTCAGAACAAGCGATATATCATGAGAAAGGGTAGTCAAAGGTTTCTTACCTTTGGCAAAATGGGTAGGGGTCCTGGCAACTGGCAGCAGTCAGGTGCAGATGAGCCCAGACAAGTTGGCATTTGGCATTCCTTCAGCACACCATCCGCACACCCGCTGTGCAGCCACACCGTGCCCGCATCTAAATGCATGGTCTGGGTCTAACATTAGACTTCTAACCAAACCCACTCCTCTCCCCTACACCCTCACTGAAGTGGCGTAAGCCAAAGGAACACCGTGACCGGGGAAGCAGGACTAGCACAGTGGCTTATTTGGCCACTGGAGCCAGTAGTGGCTTTCGTGCTGCGGAAGGGAGGGGAGGGAGGGAATAAACACGTAATTTTTTTTTTTTTTAAAATCACTTACCTCCTCTGCTGGTTCTCTGTCTCACGATGCTCCTCGCTGCAGGCACAGGCTCCCAGTCTGCCCTGCACAAATCCTGACGCTCATCAGAGCAGCATCAGGATTGGCTGGGAGCGCCCAGTCTGGGCGCTCGCAGGCAGACTGGGAGCCTGTGCAGGCTAGTTGCTGGGCTGGAGAGAGCCTGCAGTGCATGTGTGTTTTGGCCGGCCCGAGATGGCTGGCCAAACACACATGTGCTGTGAAGGGGGAGTGCTCAGCATTCTCCCTTAGTGAACGTCACCCCAGTGACCCCACCCCTTTCAAAGAAAATGATAATAAACATAGTTAGCTGCTGCTGGTGGGGAGGGGGGCAACGCTCCTCTGCCCAAACGGAGGAGCTGCCACTGATTGGAACGCTACCCTGTGCAGGCGACACAATTTAGTGAGCGCTATCTCCTCTCAAAAATAAAAAAATTAAAAATCAGAGCAACTTTGGCAGGACTCAAAAACACACAAAACCCGCTAAAACCAATCTGTAGGTGCCCCGCACCCCTGGGAATCAGTGCAAATCAGAATAATGCAGGCAAATAGAATATAGTGCAGGACATAAAATTTGCAGAGCGTAGCTATCAGTTCTAGATTATCTAGGTACATGGTACAATCATAGCAAAACAATGCAGTGAATGAGCAAAACCAGAATAAAATGAAGCAGAGGCCAGAGAGAGTTACAATCACACCTTTAGCTGATACAGTGTCCCTCGTCTGTGTCTATCAAGAGCAAGGGGAAGGGAAGGGGGAAAAGGGAACACTATATATAGTAGGACTAGTAAAGGAATATGGGGAAGAGAGGATGCAAACAGCGGTCACAGAAACCTGCAATATGTGGCCCCCCAGCACACAGAGACCTTTCCTGGTCCATTCCCTGCAATTCCAGATGTCTTAGTAGTGCCACAGTCCTCCTATGAGGAGGACACCAACACCAGTTCCTGGGAAGAAAGTATGGTACGACCAGTCTGTAAGTTCATCTCTGTCAAACTATCTAACATACCCTTCTGAATTTCTAAATCTTGGTCAGCATGGTCATCAGTGCCCACCATCCAGAGTTGCCTCTCCTCTGCCACGCCCCACTCACGCAAGTCTCCCATGCAGTCGCAAATCGTCAGTGCTGTAGTTTGCATCCAACGGGTTGTCACCCATCTCATGGTGAGTACCAGTTCCAGAAGAGCGAATCAGTGGTGCATCTTAGCCTCACTCCTAGGTATCAGAAGTTCTCCCAGTAGACAGTGCCTGATGGAGAGTTCCATCGGTACCAGTGTTGGTACCTTTAATAGCCATATGACCCCATCCCAGAACTCCCATAGTTTTTTACAGCCCGATGTCATATGAAGAAAGCAGACCCACATCTTGGGTAGGTGCCGAACCGAGATTTTAGCCACATCTATGGACCCATGGGCATTGCACCCAGGATCAGAGTTCCAATAGTTTTTAAAGTATTTCAACCTCTGGATAATATATGAAATACTTTGCACTGGCTTTCCTTGAGGCCCCATCTCCAGCACAGCTAGAGGTGAGTGGGCCACTGAAAGAATGAGCCAGACTCAAGCCTGAAGCCTAGCTTTGGCTCAGCTCAAGGCCTTTTTGAAACATCAAGCCCTTAACTAACTGAGCTTTCATGTGGCTTCTGCCTAACACCCTTTCTCTCTACCCAGGATGTGGCATTAGAACCAAAGCTGCCAATGTTGTAACTGAGGTTTATTATCCTGTGATTGTGGATCGTTAGATGCAATGGTGCGACTTGTGGTAGGACTGCTCAGCAGGTATAGGGATTTATCATTATATAAATGAGATGTGATCCCACTAAAGGAGGACTGGCGGGTCAAAAAAAGGAAACTCTCCTAAGATTTTTTTTTTAATTATGATTATTATTTTTTTGTAAATTTATACACAAGAGGAGCATAGCCCATTAGATACTTCAACAGTCGTGAAAAAAAAAACAACACAGGGAATTAATTCAATCAATCAGGAATTTGTAAAGCACGCTAGTCACCGGTAAGGGTATCCAGGCACTAAACTGCATCTGTCAGTCAAATAGCCACGTCTTAAGATCTCATCTGATTTCCTGGAGGTGGGTAGGGTGGCTGTTCCAGGCCTGTGAACGAGTGACCTCTGAAGGTGATGCGTCAAAGTCTTGGGGTGGTCGCAAGGACGGACGATGCAGAGCGAAGGATTCTGGCGGGGTGGTGGAAATGAATGCGAGGGGTGGTGAAATTCATGAGATGGTTGAGACAAACCGGTCCAATGTTATGAAGGTCTTTGTATGCAAACGTCAGTGGCTTGAATTGAGAGCGCTTTTTTACAGGGAGCCAGTGGAGGTTTCTAAGATGTGGTGTGCTCTTTTCAGGAGGTCTAGGATGAGTCTGGCGGCTGAGATCTGCCTGATCCGTAGAGAATTCAGTTAACACAATCCATCAAAACATTGTTCATCCCAAAAACGATAAAAACAAAATACAATATCATCAGATAGACAATGATCACATAGAAAAATCAAATCAGGGAGCCGATATTAAAAAGACTGATCGTTATGTTAAACATACATTACAGGAGGGAAAAGACTCGCCTAAGTTCATTCCAGAGCAGCAATAAAATAACTCTCTAAAAAGAATAGTGCAATTGTTGTGCCTCTATTTAAGGTTAAAAGGCGCTCCTCCTACCCACCTCTGCAGAGAGGCTCAGATCTGTTTCTCTCTTTTTCTAGCATTCTTACCCTTCTGTTGATATACGCTACTATCCAGGTTATATAGCGAAAGCAGTGGTGCTAACCATTGATGGAATGTGGGAGGGGTCAGAATAAACCATTTTTAATTTTGCACCTGCAGCCCTGCGGATAAAAGAAGGGTTCACCCAAGCTCCAATGATTTATAAAAGCAACAATATGTGTTTTCTAACCTCCTTTGCCCTTCCCTAGGTATATCTCAATAGCACAGATTTGACTTATCTTACATATGGGATTATTATCAATATGCTTCATCAGTATTGGTTTGGTGAAGCCAGATGCTCCCCCACATTTTTTTAAGAGGACGATACCTAAAAAATTCACGCTTATCCACTGCAAAGTCCAAATGAAGTTCCATAAATGAAAGTAGGTTATTTCCCTATAAAAAGTCCTCCAGTTTCTCAATACCACAAGCCTGTCACCTCAAACAGCAGGAATCATAGAATATCATTGGAAGAAGCGGTGACTTCCAGATGGTGGCATAAAAACTGTATCTCCCTATGCCGATCTTTTTTCTAATGATAGCCCACAACTTGAAAGCTTCCTGCAGTGTCTTGAATTTGACTTTTGTTATACAATAACTTGGCTCCACAAATAAAAAATAAAAAAACACACTTGGCGTCATCAACAATTAGTAGTTCATATATGGGGGAATGCCATTTCTCAACTGATAACCTCTCAAACCACCTGCAATGAGGGATTTCATGCACTGGAGGACAGCAGCTTATTGAGAGAATCTAAAATTGGGGACAGCCTATCCCCCCTTGCTCTGGGCAGCATCAAAAACCTGACAGCCCTTCTAACATTGTCAAAGGACCAAATGAATCCATGTCCTCCATTTTCTTAAACCACCCATTCTCAAATTCCAGTGGAAGTGGAGAAATAACATATTAATCACATTACAGCACCCCATGACAGAGATGAAGATTATTCATCTTCTTAAAGTCACTTCTCACCTTGTTGATTACTGGGGAAGATATTTTATCTGATGAAGTCTTAGTGAGATGAAAGCGTTAGTGGGGATGCAGATGGTTTGTTTTCATATTTTCTGTGACTGAGAATAAAATGTGGAAAATACTTTTATTCTGCAACATCTTGGTCTCTTTAATGGATGATATAAGAGTGGACATTTTGAAAGAATTATTGGAATGGCTCCAGTGAAGCACATTAAAATATCAACTAGGTATGATTTTAAACCGATTGAATGCTTCCCCTATAAGGTTTTTTTTTCTTGTGGGCCAATCGCCTAATTTTCCTCTGTCTAAAAACAACGAACATAACTTTGTATGATGTAACTGGAACTCATGCAAAGTGAGTGCTCCAATACCTTTGTGTTGAGATAGCGCTATATAAAAACTGCAGAAAAATACACAAAAGGTAAACGCAAAGCATTAACATAAATAGAAGAGACACATATATACCCTTTTAGTGTCTGATTTGTACAAAGTGAAACCAGAAAACCTGGATAAATTGTGACTTCATTGCTTACATGGTGAGAGGTTAGGCAAATATTTTATTTCACCAAAACTCATTCTTCTTCATATTCATGTATGAAAGCAGTTTCAAATACTTGAGTTTAAAATACCAGCTGCTCAAAAACCTATTGTGTTTGATTTATTAGGCTAATGTTGTTCTATAATAATCTGGGCCACTCACAGGGTTCACATGACAACTGTCTTGCATCTTGGCTCACCAAGGCCACTGTCACCACACCGTCACCAGTGTAGGGACAGAGACTAGAGTGGTTCTACGTTAATGTTTAAAAACTATCACTGTTAATAAGTACTTCTCAGTGCACTACCATAATGTGACATATTAATGTCAAAGCTTTCACATGTTAAAGAAATATACTTTTTTGGAATTTTGAAGAGACTATGGCCCTCATTCTGACCTTGGCGGGCGGCGGAGGCCGCCCGCCAAAGTCCCGCCGTCAGGTTACCGTTCCGCGGTCGAAAGACCGCGGCGGTAATTCTGACTTTCCCGCTGGGCTGGCGGGCGGTCGCCTTCAGACCGCCAGCCAGCCCAGCGGGAAAGAGGCTTCCACGATGAAGCCGGCTCGGAATCGAGCCGGCGGAGTGGAAGCTGTGCGACGGGTGCAGTTGCACCCGTCGCGTATTTCACTGTCTGCGCAGCAGACAGTGAAATACATGTAGGGGCCCTCTTACGGGGGCCCCTGCAATGCCCATGCCAGTGGCATGGGCACTGCAGGGGCCCCCAGGGGCCCCGCGACCCCCCCTACCGCCATCCGGATCTCGGCGGTCCGACCGCCGGGATCTGGATGGCGGTAGGGGGGGTCGGAATCCCCGCGGCGGTGCAGCAAGCTGCGCCGCCGCGGAGGATTCAATGGGGCCGCGGTACACTGGCGGGACCCCGCCAGTGGTGCCGGTCCGACCGCGGCTTTACCGCCGCGGTCGGAATCCCCATTGGAGCACCGCCGGCCTGTTGGCGGTGCTCCCGCGGTCCTCCGCCCTGGCGGTCAAAGACCGCCAGGGTCAGAATGACCACCTATGATATTTTATGTAATGTTTGTTGCACAATTTACATAGCAAACATTTTCAGGGCTCAGCTCATCTATGGGCTTAAGAGTCAAACCAGACCCTTGGCTTAGCTTTGGCTTGACTCTCCCTGTTGCAGTATATATCTTTATTTCGGCTAAAACCATAAAAGTATCCAATAAAACAACATACCATGTTCACACAATAAAATAGAAAAGGGATAAAAAGAGAAGGGTGCCATATAATACATTAAGAGGCCCTGTCACTTTCTTCTAAAATAGTTTGTAAGAGCACACAAATATAAAAACAGTGTAAGACAGACATTAAATATTATAGAACTAAAAACCATTCTAACTTAGTTCCACTTGATTATCTGCTTCTGCCAAAAGTGTTTTTAGCTTTGACAATCAGTCAGCAAGATTTTCTCTAGTTCTTATAGCCCATGCACTTTGGAGATATCTTGCGACTGCAAAAACTACCTTATCACTTGTATCACTTGCCTGAATTCGTAAAGGATGTATTATATTTCCTCATCCCCAATGATCTACATAAAGGAATAATCCACTTCTTCCTAGGGACCAAATATCTAGGGCAGAAGAATATAAAGTGTGCAAGTGTCTCTGGTTGCTCGTGGCAAAAATGGAAGAAGCTCAAGTTGTTATCCTCCTTACTCCACCTTGCGGTGAATGTTTTGAGTGGCAAGATCCCTAGCCTAAATTTAATAAAAAGGCTTTTAATGTAAGGCTTCAAACTTGTAGCCTTCAAACTTGGGACTGCATTTATGGTCTAAAAACTGTAATGTCCTGCTACCTTGGTCCTTTTTGGTCCAAGTCTGCACCAGAACCATCTCCCAGTAACACCGCCCTATGCGTACTTTTGCTTCCTTTGTTAAATTACAAGGACCTCTCCACACTTACTCCATTTTAATGAATTGGCTCATATCTCTAATGTATTTGAACCAAGGAATTTTCAAAGCGCCACCATTCGCTAGCAGCTCAGCTGCTGCTGCTTGATAGGTGGACAGATGTCCAAAGACTAACCCAATACATAAGAGGTCTCGGGCAATTTCATTATGGATCTCATTTAAAGCTAAGTCAAATCTGAGGGGTGTGAGAGGAGTACTCATCGGCAAACGCAAAAAAGTTAAGCATAAAGCGATTTTCCACTGTTGTCAAACTTCTGGAGTTGCAGTGTCCCCATAACTCGGCACCATAAATTGAAGCAGCCACTGCCACTGACTTATATACTGTAATGGCAGGTGAGATTTCCCCTTCGGAGATGTTTGCAATTTTCCTCCCTATCACTGCTGACCTCTGCTGGAGGGCAGGCAGACTTTTTCCAATCTGTGCCAACCATTGTTGGTCATCCACTAGTCTAATCCCCAAATAATCAAATTGGCTAACTCTCTCTACCAATTGTCCAGCTATAATCATTTTTCCCCTAAATGACTTATGCGGATTAAAAGCCATAAACTTGGTCTTAGTTGGATTTATTTCAAGCCCCCTCTTGGCACAAAAGATAGAAAAAGCATCAAGTTCATTTTAGAGGCCCATTGGGGTTCTTGAAATCAATAGAGTGTCATCTCTGCAAACATTAGAATGGGGACTGGGACCCCTACTAGCTTCGGGGCATCATGGTTACAATGCATCAGCTGATCTGCCACACAGTTGATAAAGAGGTTAAACAGTGTGGGAGCTAAGACACACCCCTGTCTGACCCCCCAGTCAATGGGTATGGCTTCTGTCAGGTCTTCACCTTGAGACCAACGTACCTGAGCATAACTTCCCTCATGGAGATGTTTTATCAGTCGCAGAAGTTCTTTATCAAGTTGATAGGACTCCAAGACGTTCCACAACAAGTCCCATGGGACCAGATCGAAGGCGGCCTTTAAATCAATAAAGGCCACATACAAGTGGCTCTTATTGAGTATCAGGTATTTCCAGCAGAGGAGGTTGAACCTGAACGCCTGGTCTATTGTGCTAACTCCTTTCCTGAATCCCGCCTGGAAATTGGAGAGGATCTGAAAATCCATGTCTGCAGTCTGGTCAAGACCTGCTTACAAAATACTTTTTAGCTCACGTCAATTAAGCTTATTGGTCTATAGTTAGTTGGTAATTCCCTTGACCCCTTTTTAAAAACAGGAACTATTATTGCTCCTTGCCATGTAAAGGGAAGCCCACCACCCCTCAGAATCGCATTGCTAAGTTCATTTAGATATAAAGACCAAGTTCTTGGTCGGGATAGATACAAGTCACCTGGAATACCATCTAGACCAGGAGCCTTTCCTTTACATAATGTTTGAAGAGCCAGAGTGGTTTCTTTTAGGGAAAAAGGGTCCAAATCAAAGATAGATGAAACAACTACCCCTGAAGTTGGCATGTAAGAAGTAGAAGGCCCCTCTAGTATTGGTGGAGTGACATTGATGCAGCTAATCTGAACCGCTCTATACAGATTTCCAAAGTGTGACACCCAGGTTTCTGGCAGGATTGCTGGATATTTTGGGAATGTCCTTTTTCTGCCACCAATTTCCAAAACAGTTTTGGATCCTTCTCATGGAGAGCATCTACCAAAGCATTCCAATTTTTGGTTTCCCACTCTTTTTTAGCATTTTGCAGTCCTAGTTTCTCTTATCTCTGGGCGACTCCCTACCTGCAATGCTCCCAACAGCTGTAATTTGGCCTGTCGGCAAGAACTAGAGAATCATCTCAGTGATCTATCCATGGTTTCTACCCACCTCCTTACTACCTGGAAAAATGGTCTTAACCGGTTGACCAAGGTACCATGCAAATTAATCAGGTCAACCAGTACAAAATCAGTGTGCTTCAGAGGAAGAAGAGTCAATATAACTACTTTGTATATTGATATCTGGAACTTCGCATCTTCTGCCACCGTTTCCCATCTCACATTTTTGTAATCGTTTGTTGCTGTTAAAATATTACCCTTCACCCATTTAGTCAGTTTGCTGCAAATAAATGTGGGGGTTAAGAAGGATGTGCAGAGAGCTTGGTGGTCATCTTGTGGGGAGACAGCCATATCAATAAGAGAGTTCCAGAGTATATCGTCTACTAAAATATAGTCTAAGTGGCTCGAATATAGTCCTTTTTCATATGTAGGCAACGCCGGAGTATCTGACTTCGTATTCCCATTTACTACTCTTAGGGCCAGATGTAGCAAACAAAAATTTTGCGAGTCACATTTTGCGAGTTGATGCGACTCGCAAAATGCGAGTCGCAAATTGGAATGCAGGGAAAAAAAACGTGCAGAAATAGCGACTCGCACCCGGACTCGCAACGCAGTGTGCGAGTCCGCCGATTGCGAGGTCGCTTTTTGCGAGTGTGCAAAAAACAAACTCGCAATTAGCGAGTACATGTCGCAAATTGCGATTAAGTTGTAAATTGCTATCAGGTGCAGCAGAACACTCCAGAAACCACTGCAGAACATTCTGGAAACACTTCCTGGCACATGATGATGACATCACAGCCAGGAAGTTTACTAATGCACCTGGGAGGAGGGAGGACCACACCCTTTTATAACAGCCAAACTACACAGAGGACAAACAGCAGCTGCCATGGAGGGAACACCAAGGAAGAGGAAGCTGAAATTCTCTGAGAGGGAGCTGGAGGTGCTGACAGAGGAATGCTGTCAGCACTATGATGACTTGTTTGGTAGATCAGCCCTCAATGTTCCTGAAGCCACCAAGAAACAGCTGTGGCAGGACATACAGGACAAGATTAATTCCCTGGGGGTGAGCCATAGGACCATAGACGACATCAAGAAAAGGTGGTATGACCTCCGATCCCGGACCAAGGAGAGGGTGGCTGAAAGGCTCCGGGAGATGAGAGGCACAGGAGGGGGACCATCGTCTGTGCCACCACCCACACCCCTGGAAGAAAGGGTGGAGGAAACCTTGGAGCAGGAGGCAGTGTCTGGATTTGGGGACCTGGACACCTCAGAGCCCAGCACATGAACCGGTGAGTACCATGTGATATGCCTGTACCCCTATCAATGCCATACCCCCACCCACCATTTACACAGGGGCATGCACAACCAAGATAGCTCCATTTCAGGGTAGCAAACACCAGAATGATGCATTATGGGAAATGTAGTCAAGTAGGCAGTTCATAGGCAAATGTTTATTGTGAAGTGTGCAATAGATAGTAGACACTGACAGTCTGTTCCCCATGTCCCACAGGTCTCCAACAAGACACCACCACTACTCCAAGCAGCCAGCCCCATGAGGACACCCCAGGACCCGCCAGCACCCCCACCTGCACGGTCAACAGCATCCCTGCAGTAGCCACACCTGCTGCAACAGTGTCCCAAGAGGCTGCCCCAGCAACAGGCAGGGATGAGACAGGTGAAAGCACAGGGCAGCCACCGCTGCGCAGGCGTCGCAGATCCATCACATCAGGGCTGCAGTCTGCATCCGGGCTACTTCCTCCCAGCACCAGTGAGGCACATCTGCTGCATGGTCAGCGCCTACTAAATCGGATTTTAGGGAGGATTAGTGGTGTGCTGCACCGCTTCGTGCGCAATAACCATGCCAGCATGCAGCACCTGAACACAAGGATGGACATGATTTGCAATAATACTGGGGACCTTGCCCTTGCCATGAGGGAACTGGCGGGAGGACTACTGGCCCAGGCCGAGGGTGGGCGGCGCAGGGACCGTCAGCTCCTGCACAGACTGGACAGGATGGCCACATCCATCGGCAGGCTCGCCATGAACACCACAGGCCTGTCGAAGAGGACAGTTGGGCTGCAGGTGGAAATGGGCCATTTTGCTGGGGATGTGGCTAGGGCCCTGGGACGTCTGACCCACATCATAGACATGATGGAGACACGGAATATGTTGAGGGGCACAGGGGAAACACCCCAGGACAGTGAGGAGGGCTCGACAGTGAGCAGTGTCTCTGTAACTGACAGCAGGGTGCTCAGGAGTAGCAGGCAGAGCACCACGGAAGCACCAGGGAGCAGCTAGGCTGGCAGGAGGGGCAGAAGGTCTTAGAGATCATCCTGGACCATAAGATGTGGCACATGACGTTAATGTGCCACATGCCTGGTTTGCATTTTCATGCCCATGGACAATCAGTAATTGTAAATAGTTTCATTAATGCACAAATAAAACAGTTATTTTTTTGCCACTTAAGAAATGGGCTTTTTGGTCAATAGGTGAGTATGGTTGGAGTTGACACGTACCTTCCAAAATATTGTGTTGCAATGTGTTCCCGTCTCAGTCTGCCTTGATTAGCGATACTCCTATCCCCATGATGGCGATGTGGTTGTTCTTGCTCTTCATCATCAGGATCTGGGTCTGCAGGGGTGAGAGGTAGCCCACGTCGGGTGGCTATGTTGTGGAGGATGGCGCATGCGACCACAATTTTGAATGCGGTAATGGGGGTATACTGGAGGGCACCTCCACTGCGGTGGAGGCATCTGAATCTTGCTTTCAGGAGTCCGAAGGTGCGCTCAATGAGGTTCCTGGTCCTCTTATGTGCATTGTTGTATTGCCTCTCTGAATCATTGCTGGGTGTTGAAAACGGAGTCATGATCCAAGGCCTAAGAGCATATGCACTGTCACCTGTTGGGCACAAAAAGTAAACTGTTAGGAAGTCCATATTGTCGTGCACAGTGACCTGTGTGTATGTCTGCAAGTGTCTGTAGCTCTACCTAGGAGGTAACCGTCTCTGAATTCCCCACGTTCCAGGCGTTGATGTATCCCACTATGCCTAAACATGTATGAGTCATGGGCACTGCCTGGAAACTTAGCTACAATGTCGGTGATGACATAATGGGCGTCACAAACAACCTGAATATTGAGTGAGTGGGTACACTTTCTGTTGCGGAAAAGGTGTTCCAGATTTGCAGGGGGGCATATTTGAATGTGTGTCCCATCTACACACCCTATGACATGGGGAAAGTGGGCAATGCGGTAAAAGTCCAGCTTGGTGCTGTTCATTTCTGCCTCATTCCTTGGTAGGTATATGAAGTGAGACATGTGCATGACTAAGGCATCTAGGAAGGCCCTGAGGAACCTTGACACTGCACTTTGGGATACCCCACCTGCCACAGCAATGACCCCCTGATAGCTCCCTGAGGCCAAGAGGTGCAGTGAGCATAGCACTTGCACATGCGTAGGGATGGCGCAGCCACGCAGAGTCTGGTGTTCTAGCTGTGGTTTGAGTAAATCAATTAATTCTAGGATGGCTGCGCTGCTAAGGCGGTATTTATCGTATATCTCATCCTCAGTTTGCTGAAAAAGAGTCTGCCTTGTTCTATATATCTTCTCCTGTCTGTGGCCCCTCCTCCTCCTCTGCTGGGCTGCGTGGACTCTCCTTCTCACTGCTATCAGGTATATCTCTGCCATCTTGGTGAACCCAGAGGCCTTCTGGGTCTCCTTTTATACTTTGGTAATGGTTACCACCTGCTCTGAGTTAGTGGTAAATGGGATGGGCAAAATGGGCTTTTTGCGACTAGTCGCAATTTGCGAGTTGCAATTGCATAAGGTTTGCGACTCGCAAATTGCGACTTGCTATTTGTGGGTCGCAAAATGGGGTCGCAACTGATGCGAGTCGCAAACGGGTCCCATCGCTTTTTGCAAGTCGGAAATGGGCTTTTTGCATCCCATTTCCGATTTTGCACTGTCGCAAATAGCGATTCTGCCCGTTTGCGACTCGCTAAACTTTGCTACATCTGGCCCTTAGTCCCATAGTTTTTATTAGGTTCTCGAGTAGATCTAATGCTCCACCTGTTTTCTTTGTTGTAACCTGGACCGGGCCTGATCTATCCCAGGGGTCTGCAAACTGGGTTCCTTCTTGCTGGTAATCATCCTTATAACTCAATTGCATATTGCAATCCCCTGCAATGATTAAGCCCTGCCCCCCTGATAGATGGTTCAAGAGATCTGTAAGCAAATTCAGCAAAGCAATCTGTATGCTTTGTGGGCCAGGTCTAATGTATATATTTACAAATACTATACGAGTAGGCCCCCTTGGACTGCTAAATTCTACCTCCACAGCTAATATATCCCTAGTGGGGCTAAATAGCTCCTTCGCCTTGGGGAACAGATCATGCTTTAGCCAAGTTATCTATCCCCCTGATGCCCTCCCGGAGGGCGATGGGAGCGCAGCCTTCTGGAAGGTCCAGTATCCTGCTCTATAGATCATTGAAGAGGCTCATGTCTCCTGTAAAAGAATGATATTGACTCTCCCTGTTAATTTGTTGTCTTGCCAACTTCTAAGTGCAGCCCAGCACACACCAGCCAAAGAAGTGTGTGTAACCTGGAAGGTGCAACAATTTATGCTAAAATGTATGGAGGAGTGGGGAAAATAAACTCCCTTCAGCGCAACAGGCTTTGCTTGTATGCTGGCATGCATACATACGTTGTACAACAAAAAAATCCTATGCAAGCAGCGCATGGCATGTAGGTAAACCACAAAAGCTCAGAAAAAGGAAAAAGAACAAATTAGATCACAAACAAGATCTAGGGGGTCATTACAACATTGGCGGGCGGTGGTAACCGCCGTGCGGTCGCCAATGCGGCCGCACTCCCGCGGTGCCCATTTGGACATCCCGGCCAGCCCGGCGGGGATGTGGGCCGCAACATGAGAGCCGGCTCCAAATGGCGCCGGCGGTGTTGCGGCCGTGCGTCAGGTGCAGTTGCACCCGTCGCACTTTTCGCTGTCTGCATAGCAGTCAGTGAAAAGCCGCATGGGGCCCTGTCAGGAGGCCACTGCACTGCCCATGCCAGTGGCATGGGCAGTGCAGGGGCCCCACAACTCCCCGTACTGCCAGCCTTTTCCTGGCGGTTCAGACCGCCAGAAAAAGGCTGGCGGTCAGGGACTCGTAATCCCCTGGGCAGCGCTGCCCTGGTGGATTACAACCGTCGGGGCCATTGTGGCGGAAAACCGCCGGCCCTGGCGGTGCGACCGCCGCGCTACCGCCGCGGTCGTAATATGCCAGGATGCACCGCCAGCCTGTTGGCGGTGCTTCCGTCGAAACAGTCGCCAGTGTTGTAATGACCCCCCTAGTCTTAGCAAGCTAGTGAGATGGTTAATTTATTCTGTTTGTTTTTTGTAAGGGTATACCACAAAAATAAAAAGAAGAGTAAATGCCTCCTGGACGTCACAACCATGTGCTTGCAATAGAGTTAGCAGAACAGTACATCCTTGCAGACAGGGGTACTAAGAAGAGGCATAGAAACCCTCTTTACTTTCAGTGCTCATTATAGGAAAAGATGATCCTTGTTGTTGCAAAGAAAAGGTATTATTGGCTTTTAGTTTCAGTACCCTGAAGACATACTTTAAGAACATGAGCGTGATTACATTTCTTAAAGCAACCAAAGAATAGAATGTCAAAAGCATTAGCTAAATAAAGGTTGGCTGTGGGGGTCAGGCTGGCATGGAAGCTTGCAACTCGCGTCAAGTTGGGGCTGTCACTACGGTAATGTTCCATGTTCTCAAAGCAGCAGAGATCTGAGGCCCTTTTTTAGCTCTTGTTTCGCCCAGGGTCATAGCACGTGGTTCGTCTGCTTAGGGGATGCTCGTCTTCCACCTGCAGCCAGTTGCTGGGGTTGCTGCATGCAGGAGGCATTTCTTGTCTGATGAAGGAGTCACGAGCTGGGAATCAGTAGCGCCCATTTTGAGAAGCGTTCCTTGCTGCAGGAAAGGATGATGTGGCCAAAACCATCCAAATATATTATGGCTAGTTAGTGTTTTTTGTCTTTCTCAGCCCTATTCAACAAGGCTTCTTTAGAGCATTTTCTTTGATCATTTTCTCTACCTCCATTATATAAACAAGCTATTAAAACTATCTCTCTGGTATTTTGCTGCCCACTGCTCACATTTTTGTTCTTTGTTATTTTATGCAGCTTTTATGAACCCTCCAATGGAAGACCCTACTGGATTTGAACTGTTGTCTATTTAAACCTGGTGCACAAGAAGAAAGCAGCCATTTTGGCCATTTTACAGCCATTACCCATGCGCCATTTTGAACATTTGCCATTACCCATCAGACATTAGCCATTTGCAGGACATTGCAGCCATTATGGCCCATCTTGCAGACTTCGTCATTTTGTCATCTTCTACGATGCCAATTGATGTTCGATGAGACTTTGATGCTTTCTCTAATCGAGAGAAAGAGACTTTAAGTAATTCTCGCCCTAGAGACTTTAACTTTGATTTGCCCCTTTGCATGAAGTAGTAGTTTTGTCCTTTTATCTTGCCGCTGTGAGGCAATTGCCCCGTCCACCCTGCCCCTTTGCCCCCGTCCCATGCTGATCGGAAACCGGTACCTGTGAGACGAAGACTTCCTTGAATGCTGATTGAATTTGGTAAATATGAAAGGAAAATGTACAATTGCATTGTGTTTCTTTTTAGGTAACCAACTGCTGATTTTTGATAAGAGCCCTAGTTAGGAGTTTTCCAAATTAATGTTGCTAAATTGTTTTTGCATGAAATCCCACATGCAGATGCTAATTTGAGGTTAGATGAGGATTTATTTGTTGCACGATGCAATTTGAGACCTTGTTATGCTGACTAATGTATGCAATTAGCTCATTACAGATTATAGTTTTAGTGATTTGCGTTGCTATCATCGAATGCATTGTTATTCAAATGCTGCATAGATTGCATCTGTTTCGCCGTTATGGACCGCTATTAAAGTTCATTTACATATATCATTTGGTGTTGAGACACATTTATATTGTGCTAGCTTTGTTAATATAGGGAAATAAATGCATTAACTTTGAATAAACTGGTGTGGTTATTCATGGCCGAAAGGTCATGGTTCCCCGAAATGTTTTCTGGATTAATTGTGAAATGTTATGTTGATCAGGGCATTGCTTATGTTCGTTATTGATTATTGATTTGATTAAATTGATTACTCTCGGGTGAAGAGAGCCCCACTTGGTCAAAAGATTCATCGACCTAAGAGCGTCCGGATACAGGTAATTTATTAGGACGGAACGCTCTATCAATGCTCAAAGGCACTTTATCAGTTGTCGGCAAGAGGACCCATGGTAGGTGTGCACATAATTTAGCTATTGGGGTTGTGCTTGAGCTTCTCAGAGGTGCTCCTATCAGGGCCCAACAAACTCGTATCTCTCCTTATGCAGGAAGTTATGCAGAAATGGGTGCGACAGGCACGCTTACTGATACATATCATCTTCTTGTTTCCTATAGCTCACACAGCGACCTGAATCGTTTCAAGGCACATCTAGCACAATTACAGTGAGTCTATCTTGATCCAGAACTGTAATAATTAACATGATCATATGTTACGGTCGATTTATAAGATATTAAAACATCCTATTTACGTGGGAGGAGTTGTCCTGAAGGCTCTGCTGATGTCATGTTTAATCGTTTTTCCACTGGCTGTAGTGACTGCTGGTGATGTTTTTATTCTGGCTGTATCAGTCCTAGGTATTCAGCAGTAAGTAGCGCTTCACGTCACAGCACCTCTTAGCGGCACTAAACCCCTGGGACAGCGATGGCTCAGCCCAGAGTCCAGTGCTTGTTTGGTATGTGCATACAGTGTGTAAAGTGAATTCATGTAACCCAGAGCAACCCAGAGCATCATTCTCATCAGCACAGCTCAGAAACTGGAAGAGGTAAACCTTGCTCACTGTTTTAAGATCTTACTCAAAGAAATATCGGGTACATTTTTTAAAAAATACACATCATATGTGTTTTAGTTATATGCATGCCACTAGAATTATGTGGCAGGAAAACACCAAATTATAAGGCAGGGTTGACTAATTTATGTGGCAAGAAAAGTCCAGTTATGAATTTACAATGGCAATGGCTCTAACTCAAACAAATGCAAGACCTATTACATTGCAAAGGCTTGTTTATATAGGGAAGCTATACATTCTGCGTTACTCCTGTACTTAAAAAAAAAAAATATGTGGAGCTGTGAGACAGGAGGCTGTACAACTTCGCTCATCCTACAAACGGGGATCTCTTGTATCAGCGCCAATAGTTCAATGTCTGAAAGAAGCACTCTGAAAGGGGACTCACAGAAGCATCTTCTTCATTTTTTATAAGCCAATAGCCACACAAGCCTACAGGCAATTAGATAATTATTTTTCAAAGGCCACTCGATAAACAACTCTCATTCAGTAAAGGTGAGTTATAAGGTTGAGTCCGCGAGACGTTTTACATTATCCAGAAGATGTTTTTATCTGGGGCAATTGATGCACTTAAAATCCAACCTGACAAGAGTTTGGCTGCATCCCACTTTCCCAGCACCCCTTGGAGGAAAAGACTCACAGATAACTCTGGGGAGTTGGAAATGTCAGGGAGGAGGAGCATGGGAAACTCAGAAGACATGGGAAAATGTTATTAATACAGTTTATCTGAAAACATTACACATGACCCTCATTACCCATGGCCTCAGTAAAAAAGTGCAGTAATGTCATACCTGGTAGTAGAAATACCAGGCAGTCTTTACCGAAGCTTTTAAGGTTCATTGCAATCTAAACATCTGGAATGATTTCCGGATGAATCTCACAAATGTCACTCTTTTTCCTGGGACCTGTTCCACCTGGTTTGACCCGGAGATATTGTGCCCGGTATAAAGTGTTTTTACTACATGTGGTAATATTTAATGTGGCAATACCCTATATTATATAATTCGGTATTGTGCGCAAACTCCTGTTCTTTCCAAATCATAATTAAGAGATAATATGTACTTAGAGCCATATTTGACTATGAGCTACAGCAATGTTATGGAACAAGACATAAAGGAATTTAGTGTAGAGAGAGTTTTTCAGTTCTTTAGCATACACCAATGTTCTCTTCATCAAGTGTTATTTACATGGCGCTAACACTATCGTGAACTGCTTCCATAGTGGGAGAGGGAAGATTCAAATCCACCTTCAGTCTGCGGGAACAACTATTCAAAGACTGTCCCATAAGTGTAATAATAAGGTATTTTAAATCAGCGTTCAACCTGGTACTCCCATTATTTCTGCGCCTCCAAAGTTCATGGGACTCCCAGTATTGTTAACTCCAGCTGCCCTAAAATGAACACACCTTAGATGGGGCACGCACAATTAGGCCCTTGATGGGGAAGACTGAGACAGATGCTGATGTCAATACTTGGAAATCCTGTGCATCACTTAGAGTGCAATGGGAGGAAATTTTGGAGATCCTGATTGTTAGCAGTTTGGAGGACACAGCTGACTCTTTCTGATTAGTGATCAATGTCAGATCCAAGGAACTTTTTAGTATAAGGACATTGGATCTTAGTACACTGAGTGCTATACCAGATATTTCCAACAATGGCAGACTTAACCCAATGAGGAAGCCCTTGAAGAATTTTGGGAAGACATAGCACGCCTCTGTGTGCTAAATGTCCTTTAGCTATTTAATGCCACTCCTGCTTCTTGATTCTGTGTATCAAACAATGTTAAGTCACTTTATAGTTTTATTTTTTACAGTGACACTCTCACTGCCTCTTTTTGGTGTTCAGTATCTTAGAAATCCTGTTGCTGTTTTCTCACCGTGGGGTGCTCCTGTGGTAGGTCCAGTCTTCCACCACAACCTGTTCCTGTCTGTTATGACAATGAGGGCCTCATTTTGACTTTGAAGGAACTGAAAAATCCTCCATTGTCTGGAAGAAACTAAATGTAGTAGTATAACTTATCATGTGAACTTCCTCCACCAAACTAAACGCACTCTGAACAAATTTAAGCCATGGAGTAATGTATAGAGTTTTCTCCATAAACTGGAATATTTCGAGTTACTCCCAAACTCATAATAAAAAGAGGGTTTAGAGATCTCTGTCTGCCTGGCGAGGTATCTATTGCCTTTAATTCCTTTCTCAGTGTAACAGATGCACAAAAGGCTGGGGTGAATGCTGAGCAGGTGTTATTTTTTGACTTATTCAACATTGGTCCTGATGTGCCGAGCATCTTGTCTTTTGCCTTGTCGGCCATCGTAAGTTTACCCTGCCTATGTCCTTCATGTGTAAGAAGGTGGAACCCTGAAGGTAAAAAGAGTGATGGTCACACGGCCCCAACTAGGGTGGGGTGACTGTCATTGTGACATTGTTTGGGTGAATAGATGGAACAGTCAACGGATGGATGGAAGATGGAACAATTATGAATCTTTGAAGAAACCTCTCCTAAAAAGGGTCTAGGTTTATCACTTCACAAGCTGTGTGTAGTTCAATGTATGGTTCATGTGGGGAGTATTTTTTTTTCTAGCTACTACCTGGAACATCCCCTCAAACTACTAGCTCCTCAATGTCCACCAGTGATAACCCCTTGTATGCACTGCTCCCTATCCAAAGCTTCACTGTCTGTGTAAAGAAAGAGGTCAAGAGTAGCAGCAAAGAGACCAAGAGTGGAAGCAGAAGTCGCCTAGAAAGGGAGAAGGAAGGACATGACTGGTAGCAGAGAGCCAAGACGTGATGTAGAAGCAGAGGGACCTTGGAATCAAAACAGTAAAGATTGCCAAAAGAGAGGCCAAGGATAGCATCAAAACATGCCTGGCGGAAGACAAGCTAAGTGAGAAAGGAGAGGGAACGATACCTGAAGCACAGAGGCACTGAGTGGAAACAAAGAAGCTAACAACAGAAGCACATATGCTTAGAATGATAAAAGATAGTGCATAAATATAGGAAGCAAAATTTGGATGCTAAGAGGTGAATAGCTGCAACAAAATGGCTAGGAAAGGAAGAAGGGCTGAGGATGGATTCAGAGAGAGCTTACGATTGAAAGCAGACAGGTGGAACTGGCAATGGAGAGTCCACGAATGAAAGCAAAGAGGTCAGGGCTGAAAGCTGAGAAGATAATGATGGAAGCAGAAGTCAGGATTGACAACAGAGAGGTAAAAATGGAAGAAGAATGGCAAAGCCATCGAAGCAAAAAGACCAACATGAGGCCTTGCTTGAAACCAGTCTGGGGGTAGCTTGGGTTCCTGCCTGGAGAGTACCTGCCTAGACAGTGTGGGCAGGCTAGACTATTGCCAATGGGGCATGATCAAGTATGATTAGCATATAGCTTATCTCTGTCTAGAGTGGCAGTCCTCCCTGTGCAATTTGCAGTGGCTGAGGTTAACCCAAGAATTCCACCCATCATTTTTTGTTTTTCTTAGTACACTTCTGTATGGCCCAACATGAGTCGATTTTGTGGTCACTTCATGCTATACAGCGAAAGCTGTATTGGGTTATTTCATTTACTGATTCTCTTGTGTAGGGTCTGGGCTCACAACTTTTCACTCCAATCAATATTTGTGCATCATTACCCATAGGGCCAGATTTAGAAGCTGGTGGAGGGGTCACTCCGTCACAACTGTGACAGATATCCCGTTGGGCGCAATCTAAATACCATTGGGTACAATGGGATTTAGATTTTGGCAGACAGGATATCCGTCACTGTTGTGACAGAGTAACCTCGCTGTCAATATCTAAATCAGGCCCTTAGTCTTCTTATGTTAGGAGACAATGAAAGCATTTTATCCATGCTTTCTTTGTGGTTCCTTAGTCTGCAGCTTCATGTCACTGATCAAGGCAAACCTGGCAGCTTTATCTTTTTTTTTACATGAATATTTTTGGGATGGAAATGTCCATTGCATAGTGTCGGATGTGCACCCCTGCCCTGAGTGCCCCAGATGTATCAATATCTGGAACCCTGGTGCTGATTTTTTAGTCACAAGCGAACATGGATCATGCATGTGCGCCATGATCTAGGTATGTGTCACAGATTGCAGACTTGTTGGATTGGAATGGGCACCAAAAGCACAACCGTCACAAGTGGTAAAGGGCTCCTGCCCTTAACAGAAATGTAAGCAGCATGAGCACGGTGGTGGCAGTATACCAGGTTCTTGTAACAGTGATTAGTCGAGTGAACGATCCTTTTTACCTTTGTCCTTCACATAAAGTTCTGCTGCTGTGTGCTTATCTTACCTTTGGCTTACTTAGTGTTAGCATGTAGAACTGTGCAGCTTGTAAGTGGTGCTTGTGCTTGCTGTGATGTGTGTGTGCCTTTAAGTGCTATTGTACATGGATGACTGTGGCTTCTACACTGGAACCCCAGGGTCTTGAGAAAGGTATGTGGAGGAGCCATCTGAGACAGATTTGTGGATTTCCTGAATTCCTGAGAACTTGGTAGGAAACACACACAGTGGAGAAAGGGAGAGCAGACTCTATTGTGCACTTCAAAAGGGTTCTTTGATTCAGAAAAGGTCAGTGTGGCCTTGGCGCATCTCTGGAAGGAGATAGGGCTAATTGAGGAATTATAAAGAATAGGGCTGAGTGCCTTTGTAACATTTTGATCGCCATAAAACAGTGAGGCTGACTTCCAAGTAACATTCTCTAGTCACTCCCATGGCATGTGTTGTGTGTTTATCAAACATGCAGTTGCTCCTATTGCGACAGACTGCTCTCTGGACAAAAGCTAGGACAGAGGGGTGGGCAACTCAAAGTGGGCACCCCCCACAATACAAACTTTAAGACCAGGACACTAAATCACATCTACGTCTGAAAATGGATTATAAAAATGGGAGCTGGAGCCTACAACAATTGTCAAATTCAGGCTGCACATCAGTCAGGAGATGCTCCGCATGTCTGCCTGTTGCGACCAGAAATGGGGACTGAGGTCTGCTAGTCTCCCTGCTGGGTGAGGGGACATCTCCCAGAAGAATCAAAAGTATTCGTCTTGGAATCTGGTGCATCAGCATCGGTCTCCCTGCCAAGAACAGAGGACCGGTGGAGGAGGAAGAGAGTGCCTGGAGGGAGTGAAGTCCAGTGGGGATTCTGTTGAATGGATTCCTGAAGCAGAGTGTGAGTTTTAGGTCCAGGTATAGGACTGTTGCACCAATCCGGACGTCCACCTGACTGCTGCTGCTCACAACCCCCATATGCCAGGTGAGGGCTGAGATTAAAACTAAGGGCCATTGCACCAAACGGACCTTCTGCCTAAGTGCGTACTGTTTGCGACCCCCATATGCCAGGTGTGGAACTCAGTGAAGATAAGGGCCATTGCCCTGGTGCAGTGATGTGACAAGAAGAGGACTGTTAGATCTGTCAGCTCTTGGCGTGGTTTCCCCTATCTTTTTGGCCTCTGACCTCCTGTTGTGACCCTGTGCTGAACTTCATTTTTGCTGGCTTTAGGACTCTGGGCACTTTACCACTGCTGACCAGTGCTAAAGTGCAAGTGCTCTCTGTCTAAATTAGGGTGGTGATTGGTTTCACCATGACTGGCATGTTTGATTTACTAGTAAGTCCCTAGTGAAGTGCACTAGAGGTGCCCACTGCCTGTAAATAAAATGTTACTACAGTAGTAGGCTTGCAGCACTGATTGTGCCACCCACATGAGTAGTGCTGTAAACATGTTTCAGACCTGCCACTGCAGTGTCTGTGTGTGTAGCTTTAAACTACCAGTTAGACCATGCTCAACCCTTCCCTTTTTCTACATGCAAGTCACCCCAAAGGTAGTCCCAAGGCAGCCCCTTGGGCATGGTGCAGTGTAATTAAAAGGTAGGACACGAACTGATGTGTTTTACATGTCCTGATAACAAAATACTGCCAAATGTGTTTTTCGCTATTGCAAGGCCTGTCTCTCTTCCATAGGTTAACATGGGGATTGCCTTGATATATCTTTTAAGTTAAGTTCCCCATTGGGAGCAGATCGAGATTTGGAGTTTGGGGTCTCTGAACTCACAATTTGAAAATACATCTTTTGGTAAAGTTGTTTTTTTAGATTGCAAGTTTGAAAATGCTACTTTTAGAAAGTAGGCATGTTCTTGCTTAACCACTCTGTACCTCTGCTTGGCTGCTGAATCCACGTCTGGGTCAGACTGACAGTTGGGCTGTTTGTGAATTCACTCTAGACAGTAACACAAAGGGAGCTGAAGTATGTCCTGCATATCCTGATGGGTCTTCTTGGGCTAGAGAGGGAGGGAGGAGCTGACACCTGCACTTGAAAGGGTTGTGTCTGAGCTCACACAATACAGTCTCCAACCCCCTAGAGTGTGGCTGGGACAGAGCAAGGAAGAGGCAGGGGCATGGTGCACTACAAAGACTTTCCTTTGAAATTTGCCAACTTCAAAGGCAGAAATGAGTATAAGTACTCACCCCACAACTTTAGAACACTTCTGGAATGAGGACATTCTGCCAGAGAAGAGCTGGATGCTTGTGGAGGACCTGCCACTCTGCCTATTGCTTTGCTGGGCTGGCCTACTGCTGCTACATCTTCCCTGGAGGGAAAGGATTGAATTTTGCTTTCTTTATCCTGCTTTCCAAGGTTCCCCAAAGGGCTTGAACTGAGCTTCCCTCCTGTTGTGAAGTCTCAGAGACATGAAAGACTTCATCTGACCATACCTGGGCTCTTCTGCTGAGAGTCCTGACTTGCTAAGTGGTGCCAAATCCAGTCCCTGGGTCCTTAGAAGTGAAAGCTGGTAACCTATGGGGAAAAATCAACGCACCGCTGTGTGCGAGTCAGAACAATCGACGCAGCGCCTGTCCTACGGCTGAACATTCAATGCAGTGCCTGTCCCGCAGCTGAAAACTCAAAACAGCACCTGTCCTGCTGTTGGAAATTCGACGCAGCACCGGTTCTCACCACAGACCCTTCGCACATCACATCAGGGCATCCAATCTTCAACATCGCAGCAAGGACACGAGGCTGGGTGTCCGGAAATAGACACATCGTTCTCCTTTGGTGGCTCGGGGGAAAGAATCAATGCATTGCCTACCCGGCAGGGAAAGAGTTGACACACGGCCTTCCCTGTGAGTATGAAATCAATGCATCACTTGCTTTTCTGGCACATCCTCGCCCCTGCGCCTTTATTTTTGACGCATACCAGATACTTTGAGCTAAAACAACGCATCCATTGATTCTTGCCGTGGTGAAGATACAGACTGGCACCCTGGTGCAGCCCTGTGACAAGAGGAGGGTCATCACTCCATGCAGTTTTGTGATCCGAAGGCGCTGTTGTATTATGTGTGCTGTTAGTGACCCTGTAAACCAGGTGGGGGCTGAAGTGAAGATAAGGGCCTCGCTATAACAAGAAGCGGGTCGTCTCCCTATACAGTGTTGTGACTCAAAAGTACTGTTGCCCAGAGGGTGCATGTTCACAGCCCCCTTGTGCCAGGTGGAGGCCATGGTGAAGAGAGAGGACCATTGCCCTGGATCAGCATGCAAGAGTGTTGTGACTCATGGAAGCAGAGCATTATTTCAATCACCTGATCCTAGAAGCACCGGTGACTGGCTACCCGACTCAAGAAGACTTAGAGCATGATTAAAAGAGCTTCATGTACGCCTGTGCTTTGCCCACAGACTTCTGCTTACCATGCATCCAGACTTCTGCTCACCGCTGGGCCTCTGATGCCTACTCGGACCTGCTGAACCACACCTCCAGCTAGTAAGACTGTTTGCTGGGCCACCAAGCCTCTGGGGGAAATTGCTCTGACTAAAAGCATTATGGCAATGGGGCATTTTGACTTCTAAGAAGCCACTGTGGTACTTCTAAGACTTGTACTTACTAGATGGCCCTAACATAATTGTTCCCTAACATGACTAAGGAATCACCGCTCTCCTGAGGCAGGGAAGTGGGACTCAGAGTCTTACCAGGGCAACACCAGAATACCGGCCTTACGAAGACTGTATTATTTGTTGTGTGCCATATATCACTTTGTGTTCATATATAAGTACTACTTTAATATAAAGCAAATGTCTGGCTGGACATTCATTTATTGGGGTCGCTGAGAGTCCTTTTGAACGAGCTTTTGAGTTGTAAGTCTGTGTACATCTTGCACCTACCTCTCACCTTGAGAAGCCTTGGACTGCTCGACCTGTGCTACCACTGAGAGTCAAGTGCTGAAGGGGTAGCAGTTGGCCAAGCTACTCAGAGTCCATAGTAGACTGAGTCCAGAGACATCAGGAGTAAAAGATCACAAACACCATGGTTGGGCTGATTAGCTTCTCTTGTCCTGGGACACTCTAAAAGGGATTCTGACAAACATCTTCTAAATCATAGGGTCTTGCACTATGCAAAAGTCTGTCTGGTAAGTTTACCTTGATATTCTTCAGTACAGGGTTGGACTTGGACAAATAAACAGGCCCGGGAACCAGGATAAAAGTGGCCCCATTACCAAATCAAATTGCTTGCAAAGTGGCTCACATTTGCAAATCAAGACAGTTTTGAATTTGTAAAGACACACCATATGAGTATTTTGCAAGCTATGGGACACTGTATGCCTCTGTGCTTGCTGCAGGCAATGCTTGCAGTAATTTTAGGAAAATCCACAGCAGAAAAACATCCCACCTGGGTAAAACAAATGGGCCCACACAGTGGTCAGTCACACCAGCCAATTGGGAACTTTCCGATTGACCTATAGGCCAGTCCAACACTGCTTCCGCAAACAAAATCCTTTCTTGAGTTCATCTTCTATTCCTGTCTTGGAAGCACTTTTGAGAATCTGTCTTTTCTCCAGAGTTTGAGATCAACACCTATAGTCGTTGTGAGACGCGACTGTCTGGTGTCCTAAAGCTACAAAGAAAGCTTTTGTTAGTGTTACACTATGAACACACTAATACCAACAAATTCTCCTAGTACTCCTTTGTTTTAATATCCTCAAGTTTGATAAATTTTGAAGGGACCCCATGGCATGGTACCAATACAATCAACATAGCAAAATATGACCAAGGCAAGGACAGTCAATTTTGCACTAGGAGGAGGTCTGATGCAATCACTCTAACTCAATGTACAGCAGGTTATACTTTAGAAAGCAAATTATTGAAGAATGTGACGTCACAATAGCATAATATTTGAGGGCAGTAACCTTCAAGGTAGTACAACATGGAGTATTGAGTAGTCAATGTAGCACAAAGTGGTATGACACCAAAGTCCAGAACACTGGAGTAGTGTGGAATGCGGACACTAGCCTGAGCTCATAAGCAAGTATTAAAACATGTTTCCTCTGTGAGAGCGCATGCAGTGTGCTTCACAATCTCTCACCAGACGGATCATTTTATGTTGACAAAGATGGCAAGGAAATCAACAATATTACACAATTCAGATTTATGTGAAGCCCATTTGGCCACACAATAATGACCAAGAATCTGAATTTTAAGTTAGATGTTTTTCTTCCAATCAATAACCAATTAAATGTATATGCAAGACATAAAAAAAATATTGGAAAGATACAGAATTACAGCTGGCAACCTGGAATATCGCATCTGGTTCAGTTTCATCAAATTAAGAAACAAAGCAATAACAACAACACCAATACAGAAACTGAAATTTTAAAATAGGTGTTCGATAAAGAAACCCCTGCTCTTTCTTCTAAACATGAAATGATTCTAAAATCATCTAGTCAGTCAGAATTCTAAATCAGGAATAAGGATGATTGGAAAGGAATCATAAGGGAATTCAGAAATGCAAGATGTCAGCACAGAGAAGGCTTAATTAGAAGTCTTCCAAAGAAACCGAATAAGTGCTTAGCATGAAGCTTCACACTTGCAAGGATAAAGGGGAGCAGAGAGGTCTGTACCCCTTTTAGTCTAAGGGGAGTCTGTCTTAACTTCTAACAGTATAAGCAGTAATTAACACAAACTGAATCACCAACATGAAAGTATTGGTTTCCTCCACTCCAAGGACCAATCGGCTTTAGATTTGTAGTCTGCAATTGCAACACCACATGAATTTTCCATCCCACAGATCCCGGACAATTACTATGGCCTTGGACATCCTACTTTCATGGTATAGGATGAATAGGAGGCTTCAGCTGCTCATCAAATCTTCACGTCTCTTGCCACAATTTATTCTCTCAAATCATTTCTATCAGCAATGCGGAAGTCAGTATCACTTTAATAATATAGCCTTGAAATGTACCTGCAAAGGGAAAGAACACACTACCCAAGCAAAACACATTTTTAAATGAAGGTCTTCAGTCAGTCAAATTAGCCTGCCTTTAACTAAACATTTGATGTGCATTTCAAATACATGGTTATACTTGTACACGTTAACTTTCAGATTAAACATAAATGTGAAGAAGAGGAATACAATTGACCTCTATAAATACAACTTAAAGAGTAATTGAAAAATGTGAAAAATGACTATACATAAGCACTTTATAGGAACATTAGTATGCACATAATAAAACATCAGTCTTTCAGTGACTACATTACATTAATGCATTTTGACATCCATCTACATTAATAATACTGAGGCACACAATAAAAATAATGTCAAATGTAAATGAGTAATTTATGTAATGAGGACGTACAAAGGATGGAATCTAAATTACGCTACTCTAATCCCCCTCTGATGGCGATGTACACCATCACAATATCACACATATGAACCCATATCAGGTGAAATTAAGTCAAGACGATTAGGTTTTCAATAACTTCTGTCTAGTATTTTCCAGATGTTTCAGGTCATCATAAAGTATACACTGACTGTCCTCCATTTCCATATCCCTTCTGGTTCTTTTCAAGCCCTTTGATTGTTGTCTTTTCTTCCTTGCCTTAACATATTTATATCCCTTGAATACGATGAACAAACATATCTTCTTTCTCCTCTGCACCCCGACCTGCGTGTTCTTCTCCTCTTCTGTATTTTTCTCTGCGTGTTCCTTTTCTTCATCTGTGGCCTCTCCTCATCTTCTGGACGCTTCCCCTCTGCTTCTCAGGTCTCTCCTCTTCTGCCTGACTCTTCTTCTTTACTCTTCTCTCTTCTTGACTCTTCTCCTCTTCTTCTTGACTCTTCTCTCCTCTTCTTCTTTACTCTTCTTCTTGACTCTTCTATCTTGACTCTTCTCTCCTCTTCTTCTTTACTCTTCTTCTTGACTCTTCTCTCTTCTGTTCTTCCTGACTCCCCTCCCCCTCTGTAATTCCCCCTCCCTTATCTTTTCTCCCCTCCCCTCTATCTGACCCCCCCACCCTCTGCTTTCCCGCCGCCACCTTCTGCTCGGCCCTGCCCCCCTGCTCCCATTCGTCGCCCCCTCCCGCCCCCAGTTGACCCCTCCTCCCCCCCTCCTCCCTCTTATGGTGGCCTCTGCGCGGCAGAGTCAGCGACCCTTGACCCGAGGGTAGGTCGCTCCCCCTGCCGCAGCAGCTCCACCAGCCCAGATTCCTGACACCTCCCAGCAAGACCTGCTAAAACAGTAAGTACTCCCCCGCGCAGCCCCTCGCCCAGCCCCGCGCTACTCACCTCTCCTTTTCCTGTACTTCTGTCTTCTGCCTTCCGCTCTCTCCTCCAACCTCTCTCCGCACCTCTGCTGTCCATTTCCCTTCGCTCTCTGCTCCTCTTCTGCAGCCCACTTGCTGCGTGTTCTCTCTTCTTTCTTCATCTGTGTTCTTCATCTGTGTTCTTCTTTCTCCTCTGCACCCCGACCTGCGTGTTCTTTCTTCTTTCTTCATCTGTGTTCCTCTTCTGTGTTCTTCTTTCTCCTCTGCACCCCGACCTGCGTGTTCTTTCTTCATCTGTGTTCATCATCTGTGTTCTTCTTTCTCCTCTGCACCCCGACCTGCGTGTTCTCTCTTCTTTCTTCTTCTGTGTTCTTCATCTGTGTTCTTCTTTCTCCTCTGCACCCCGACCTGCGTGTTCTTTTCTTCTTCTTTTTGTTTCTCTGCGTGTTACTTTTCTTCCTCTGTGGCCTCTCCTCATCTTCTGGACACTTCCCCTCTGCTTCCCAGGTCTCTCCTCTTCTGCGTGACTCTTCTTCTTTACTCTTCTCTCTTCTTGACTCTTCTCCTCTTCTTCTCGACTCTTCTCCTCTTCTTCTTGACTCTTCTCTCTTAACTCTTCTCTCCTCTTCTTCTTTACTCTTCTTCTTGACTTTTGTCTCTTGACTCTCCTCTCCTCTTCTTCTTTACTCTTCTTCTTGACTCTTCTCTCTTCTGTTCTTCCTGACTCCCCTCCCCCTCTGTAATCCCCCCTTCCCTATCTTTTCTCCCCTCCCCTCTACCTGACCCCCCCACACTCCGCTTTCCCGCCGCCACCTCCTGCTCGGCCCCGCCCCCCCTGCTCCCATTCGTCGACCCCCTCCCGCCCCCAGCTGACCCCTCCTCCCCCCTCCTCCCTCTTATGGCGGCCGCTGCGCGGCAGAGTCAGCGACCCTTGACCCGAGGGTAGGTCGCTCCCCCTGCCGCTGCAGCTCCACCAGCCCAGGTTCCTGACACCTCCCAGCAAGACCTGCTAAAACAGTAAGTACTCCCCCCGCCCAGCCCCTCGCCCAGCCCCGCGCTACTCACCTCTCCTTTTCCTGTACTTCTGTCTTCTGCCTTCCGCTCTCTCCTCCAACCTCTCTCTGCACCTCTGCTGTCCATTTCCCTTCGCTCTCTGCTCCTCTTCTGCAGCCCACTTGCTGCGTGTTCCCTCTTCTTTCTTCATCTGTGTTCTTCATCTGTGTTCTTCTTTCTCCTCTGCACCCCGACCTGCGTGTTCTTTCTTCTTTCTTCATCTGTGTTCTTCATCTGTGTTCTTCTTTCTCCTCTACACCCCGACCTGCGTGTTCTTTCATCTTTTTTCATCTGTGTTCATCTGTGTCCTTCTTTCTCCTCTGCACCCCGACCTGCGTGTTCTTTCTTCTTTCTTCTTTCTTCATCTGTGTTCTTCATCTGTGTTCTTCTTTCTCCTCTGCACCCCGACCTGCGTGTTCTTTCTTCTTTCTTCATCTGTGTTCTTCATCTGTGTTCTTCTTTCTCCTCTGCACCCCGACCTGCGTGTTCTTTTCCTCTTCTGTATTTTTCTCTGCGTGTTCCTTTTCTTCCTCTGTGGCCAATCCTCATCTTCTGGACGCTTCCCCTCTGCTTCTCAGGTCTCTCCTCTTCTGCCTGACTCTTCTTCTTTACTCTTCTCTCTTCTTGACTCTTCTCCTCTTCTTCTTGACTCTTCTCCTTTTTTTCTTGACTCTTCTCCTCTTCTTCTTGACTCTTCTCTCCTGTTCTTCTTTACTCTTCTTCTTGACTCTTCTCTCTTCTCTCTTGACTCTTCTCTCCTCTTCTTCTTTACTCTTCTTCTTGACTTTTCTCTCTTCTGTTCTTCCTGACTCCTCTCCCCCCCTGTAATCCCCCCTCCCCTATCTTTTCTCCCCTCCCCTCTACCTGACCCCCCCACCCTCTGCTTTCCCTCCGTCACCTCCTGCTCGGCCCCGCCCCCCTGCTCCCATTCGTCACCCCCCTCCTGCCCCCGCCCCCAGCTGACCCCTCCTCCCCCCTCCTCCCTCTTATGGCGGCCGCTGCGCGGCAGAGTCAGGGACCCTTGACCCGAGGGTAGGTCGCTCCCCCTGCTGCTGCAGCTCCTCCAGCCGAGGTTCCTGACACCTCCCAGCAAGACCTGCTAAAACAGTAAGTACCCCCCCCCGCCCAGCCCCTCGCCCAGCCCCGCTCTACTCACCTCTCCTTTTCCGGTACTTCTGTCTTCTGCCTTCCGATATCTCCTCCAACCTCTCTCCGCACCTCTGCTGTCCATTTCCCTTCGCTCTCTGCTCCTCTTCTGCAGCCCACTTGCTGCGTGTTCTCTCTTCTTTCTTCATCTCTGTTCTTCATCTGTGTTCTTCTTTCTCCTCTGAACCCCGACCTGCGTGTACTTTCTTCTTTCTTCATCTGTGTTCTTCATCTGTGTTCTTCTTTCTCCTCTGCACCCCGACCTGCGTGTTCTCTCTTCTTTCTTCATCTGTGTTCTTCTTTCTCCTCTGCACCCCGACCTACGTGTTCTTCTCCTCTTCTGTATTTTTCTCTGTGTGTTCCTTTTCTTCCTCTGTGGCCTCTCCTCATCTTCTGGAAGCTTCCCCTCTACTTCTCAGGTCTCTCCTCTCCTGCCTGACTCTTCTTCTTTACTCTTCTCTCTTCTTGACTCTTCTCCTCTTCTTCTTGACTCTTCTCCTCTTCTTCTTGACTCTTCTCTCTTGACTCTTCTCTCCTCTTCTCCTTTACTCTTCTTCTTGACTCTTCTCTCCTCTCTCTTGACTCTTCTCTCCTCTTCTTCTTTACTGTTCTTCTTGACTCTTCTCTCTAATGTTCTTCCTGATTCCTCTCCCCCTCTGTAATCCCCCCTCCCCTATCTTTTCTCCCCACCCCTCTACCTGACCCCCCCACCCTCCGATTTCCCGCCGCCACCTCCTGCTCGGCCCGCACCCCCTGCTCCCATTCGTCGCCCCCCTCCCTCCCCCCGCCCCCAGCTGACCCCTCCTCCCCCCCTCCTCCTTCTTATGGTGGCCGCTGCGCAGCAGAGTCAGCGACCATTGACCCGAGGGTAGGTCGCTCCCCATGCCTCTGCAGCTCCACCAGCCCAGGTTCCTGACACCTCCCAGCAAGACCTGCTAAAACAGTAAGTACTCCCCCCCCCCAGCCCCTCGCCCAGGCCCGCACTACTCACCTCTCCTTTTCCTGTACTTCTGTCTTCTGCCTTCCGCTCTCTCCTCCAACCTCTCTCCGCACCTCTGCTGTCCATTTCCCTTCACTCTCTGCTCCTCTTCTGCAGCCCACTTGCTGCGTGTTCTCTCTTCTTTCTTCATCTTTGTTCTTCATCTGTGTTCTTCTTTCTCCTCTGCACCCTGACCTGCGTGTTCTTTCTTCTTTCTTCATCTGTGTTCTTCATCTGTGTTCTTCTTTCTCCTCTGCACCCCGACCTGCATGTTCTCTCTTCTTTCTTCATCTGTGTTCTTCTTTCTCCTCTGTACCCTGACCTGCGTGTTCTTCTCCTCTTCTGTATTTTTCCCTGCTTGTTCCTTTTCTTCCTCTGTGGCCTCTCCTCATCTTCTGGACGCTTCCCCTCTGCTTTTCAAGTGTCTCCTCTTCTGCCTGACTCTTCTTCTTTACTCTTCTCGACTCTTCTCCTCTTCTTCTTGACTCTTCTCCTCTTCTTCTTGACTCTTCTCTCTTCTGTTCTTCCTGACTCCCCTCCCCCTCTCTAATCCCCCCTCCCCTATCTTTTCTCCCCTCCCCCTGACCCCCCCACCCTCCGCTTTCCCGCCGCCACCTCCTGCTCAGCCCCGCCCCCCCTGCTCCCATTCGTCACCCCCCTCCTGCCCCCGCCCCCAGCTGACCCCTCCTCCCCCCTCCTCCCTCTTATGGCGGCCGCTGCGCGGCAGAGTCAGCGACCCTTGACCCGAGGGTAGGTCGCTCCCACTGCTGCCGCAGCTCCACCAGCCCAGGTTCCTGACACCTCCCAGCAAGACCTGCTAAAACAGTAAGTACCCCCCCCCGCCCAGCCCCTCGCCCAGCCCCGCGCTACTCACCTCTCCTTTTCCGGTACTTCTGTCTTCTGCCTTCCGATATCTCCTCCAACCTCTCTCCGCACCTCTGCTGTCCATTTCCCTTCGCTCTCTGCTCCTCTTCTGCAGCCCACTTGCTGCGTGTTCTCTCTTCTTTCTTCATCTCTGTTCTTCATCTGTGTTCTTCTTTCTCCTCTGAACCCCGACCTGCGTGTTCTTTCTTCTTTCTTCATCTGTGTTCTTCATCTGTGTTCTTCTTTCTCCTCTGCACCCCGACCTGCGTGTTCTTTCTTCTTTCTTCATCTGTGTTCTTCATCTGTGTTCTTCTTTCTCCTCTGCACCCTGACCTGCGTGTTCTTTCTTCTTTCTTCATCTGTGTTCTTCATCTGTGTTCTTCTTTCTCCTCTGCACCCCGACCTGTGTGCTCTCTCTTCTTTCTTCATCTGTGTTCTTCATCTGTGTTCTTCATCTGTGTTCTTCTTTCTCCTCTGCACCCCGACCTGCGTGTTCTTTTCCTCTTCTGTATTTTTCTCTGCGTGTTCCTTTTCTTCCTCTGTGGCCTCTCCTCATCTTCTGGACGCTTCCCCTCTGCTTCTCCGGTCTCTCCTCTTCTGCCTGACTCTTCTTCTTTACTCTTCTCTCTTCTTGACTCTTCTCCTCTTCTTCTTGACTCTTCTCCTCTTTTTCTTGACTCTTCTCCTCTTCTTCTTGACTCTTCTCCTCTTCTTCTTGACTCTTCTCTCCTCTTCTTCTTTACTCTTCTTCTTGACTCTTCTCTCTTGACTCTTCTCTCCTCTTCTTCTTTACTCTTCTTCTTGACTTTTCTCTCTTCTGTTCTTCCTGACTCCCCTCCCCCTCTCTAATCCCCCCTCCCCTATCTTTTCTCCCCTCCCCTCTACCTGACCCCCCCACCCTCCGCTTTCCCGCCGCCACCTCCTGCTCGGCCCCACCCCCCTGCTCCCATTCGTCACCCCCCTCCTGCCCCCGCCCCCAGCTGACCCCTCCTCCCCCCTCCTCCCTCTTATGGCGGCCGCTGCGCGGCAGAGTCAGCGACCCTTGACCCGAGGGTAGGTCGCTCCCCCTGCCGCTGCAGCTCCATCAGTCCAGGTTCCTGACACCTCCCAGCAAGACCTGCTAAAACTGTAAGTACTACCCCCCGCCCAGCCCCTCGACCAGCCCCACGCTACTCACCTTTCCGTTTCCTGTACTTCTGTCTTCTGCCTTCTGCCTTCCTCTCTCTCCTCCAACCTCTCTCCGCACCTCTGCTGTCCATTTCCCTTCGCTCTCTGCTCCTCTTCTGCAGCCCACTTGCTGCGTGTTCTCTCTTCTTTCTTCATCTGTGTTCTTCATCTGTGTTCTTCTTTCTCCTCTGCACCCAGACCTGCATGTTCTCTCTTCTTTCTTCATCTGTGTTCTTCATCTGTATTCTTCTTTCTGCTCTGTACCCCGACCTGCGTGTTCTTCTCCTCTTCTGTATTTTTCTCTGCTTGTTCCTTTTCTTCCTCTGTGGCCTCTCCTCATCTTCTGGACGCTTCCCCTCTGCTTTTCAAGTGTCTCCTCTTCTGCCTGACTCTTCTTCTTTACTCTTCTCTCTTCTTGACTCTTCTCCTCTTCTTCTTGACTCTTCTCCTCTTCTTCTTGACTCTTCTCCTCTTCTTCTTGACTCTTCTCTCTTCTCTCTTGACTCTTCTCTCCTCTTCTTCTTTACTCTTCTTCTTGACTCTGCTCTCTTCTGTTCTTCCTGACTCCCCTCCCCCTCTGTAATCCCCCCTCCCCTATCTTTTCTCCCCTCCCCTCTACCTGACCCCCCCACCCTCCGCTTTCCCGCCACCACCTCCTGCTCGGCCCCGCCCCCCCTGCTCCCATTCGTCACCCCCCTCCTGCCCCCTCCCCCAGCTGACCCCTCCTCCCCCCTCCTCCCTCTTATGGCGGCCGAGTCAGCGACCCTTGACTCGAGGGTAGGTCGCTCCCCCTGCCGCTGCAGCTCCACCAGCCCAGGTTCCTGACACCTCCCAGCAAGACCTGCTAAAACAGTAAGTACCCCCCCCCCCGCCCAGCCCCGCGCTACTCACCTCTCCTTTTCCGGTACTTCTGTCTTCTGCCTTCCGATATCTCCTCCAACCTCTCTCCGCACTTCTGCTGTCCATTTCCCTTCGCTCTCTGCTCCTCTTCTGCAGCCCACTTGCTGCGTGTTCTCTCTTCTTTCTTCATCTCTGTTCTTCATCTGTGTTCTTCTTTCTCCTCTGAACCCCGACCTGCGAGTTCTTTCTTCTTTCTTCATCTGTGTTCTTCATCTGTGTTCTTCTTTTTCCTCTGCACCCCGACCTACGTGTTCTTCTCCTCTTCTGTATTTTTTTTCTGCGTGTTCCTTTTCTTCCTCTGTGGCCTCTCCTCATCTTCTGGACGCTTCCCCTCTGCTTCTCAGGTCTCTCCTCTCCTGCCTGACTCCTCTTCTTTACTCTTCTCTCTTCTTGACTCTTCTCCTCTTCTTCTTGACTCTTCTCCTCTTCTTCTTGACTCTTCTCTCTTGACTCTTCTCTCCTCTCTCTTGACTCTTCTCTCCTCTTCTTCTTTACTCTTCTTCTTGACTCTTCTCTCTTCTGTTCTTCCTGATTCCTCTCCCCCTCTGTAATCCCCCCTCCCCTATCTTTTCTCCCCTCCCCTCTACCTGACCCCCACACCCTCCGCTTTCCCGCCGCCACCTCCTGCTCGGCCCGCCCCCCTGCTCCCATTCGTCGCCTCCCTCCCGCCCCCTGCCCCCAGCTGACCCCTCCTCCCTCTTATGGCGGCCGCTGCGCGGCAGAGTCAGCGACCCTTGACCCGAGGGTAGGCCGCTCCCCCTGCCGCTGCAGCTCCACCAGCCCAGGTTCCTGACACCTCCCAGCAAGACCTGCTAAAACAGTAAGTATTCCCTCAGCCCAGCCCCTCGCCCAGGCCCGCGCTACTCACCTCTCCTTTTCCTGTACTTCTGTCTTCTGCCTTCCGCTCTCTCCTCCAACCTCTCTCCGCACCTCTTCTGTCCATTTCCCTTCGCTCTCTGCTCCTCTTCTGCAGCCCACTTGCTGCGTGTTCTCTCTTCTTTCTTCATCTGTGCTCTTCATCTGTGTTCTTCTTTCTCCTCTGCACCCCGACCTGCGTGTTCTTTCTTCTTTCTTTATCTGTGTTCTTCATCTGTGTTCTTCTTTCTCCTCTGCACCCCGACCTGCGTGTTCTCTCTTCTTTCTTCATCTGTGTTCTTCTTTCTCCTCTGCACCCTGGCCTGCGTGTTCTTTCTTCATCTGTGTTCTTCATCTGTGTTCTTCTTTCTCCTCTGCACCCGACCTGTGTGTTCTCTCTTCTTTCTTCATCTGTGTTCTTCATCTGTGTTCTTCTTTCTCCTCTGCACCCCGACCTGTGTGTTCTTCTTCTCTTCTGTATTTTTCGCTGTGTGTTCCTTTTCTTCCTCTGTGGCCTCTCCTCATCTTCTGGACGCTTCCCCTCTGCTTCTCAGGTCTCTCCTCTTCTGCTTGACTCTTCTTCTTTACTCTTCTCTCTTCTTGACTCTTCTCCTCTTCTTCTTGACTCTTCTCCTCTTCTTCTTGACTCTTCTCTCTTCTCTCTTGACTCTTCTTCTTGACTCTTCTCTCTTCTCTCTTGACTCTTCTCTCCTCTTCTTCTTTACTCTTCTTCTTGACTCTTCTCTCTTCTGTTCTTCCTGACTTCCCTCTACCCCTCTGTAATCCCCCCTCCCCTATCTTTTCTCCCCTCCCCTCTACCTGACCCCCCACCCTCTGCTTTCCCGCCGCCACCTCCTGCTCATCCCCGCCCCCCCTGCCCCCATTCGTCGCCCCCCTCCCGCCCCCAGCTGACCCCTCCTCTGCCCCTCCTCTGCCCCTCCTCCCTCTTATGGTGGCTGCACTGCTGGCGCGCCAAAGGCGCGCCAAAGGCAAGCCCGTCTGCGCCCATCCGCGCCTGGACCGCGTCCAGCGCCACGACCCCTGGCCCCCAGCACTCCCAAACCCCTCAGCACCGCTACGACCCCAACACCCTCCACGCCCTCAACCCAGGGCGCTCCCGTACCTGCTTCCAAGCCAACCCTAAACGCACCCATGGACCCTTCGCATGCCTCTCCTGCAAACTCACCTTCCACTGCGTAACCACCCATCCCGCCAGCCCACGCGCCAACAACCACCTCAAATGCATCCTGATCAACGCACGATCCGTCCACAAGCACGCCATTGAACTATGGGACCTCCTGGACTCCACCGCACCGGACGTCGCCTTCATCACTGAGACCTGGATGAACGCCTCTTCGGCCCCCGACATCGCCATAGCCATCCCCGACGGCTACAAGATCTCCAGGAGAGACCGCACCAACCATGTCGGTGGAGGAATCGCCATCGTCTTCAAGGACTCCATCAACGTCACCACCTCCACCGAAGACACCCCCCTCGCCGCCGAACACCTGCACTTCCAGATACACACCGACCCCAGGACCACCCTCAGAGGAACTCTCATCTACAGACCCCCTGGACCACGCGCCCCCTTCAGCGACTCTATCACTGACTTCATCTCCCCGCACGCCCTTGCCTCGCCAGACTACATCCTCCTCGGTGACCTCAACTTCCACCTGGAACAGAACAACGATCCCAACACCACCGCCCTGCTCGACAACCTCGCCAACCTCGGTCTCAAGCAACTGGTGAACACCCCCACCCACATCGCCGGACACACGCTCGACCCCATCTTCTCCGCCAGCAACCACGTATCCTTCAGCCACTCCTCCGTAATACACTGGACCAACCACAGATGTGTCCACTTCACCTTCCGACGCGAGACTCGCCAGCTCCGCACACAATCCATCCCACGCAGACATTGGAACAAAATCCCTGCGGAACAGCTTCTCTCCACTCTCTGCGACAACCAACCCACCTTCTCCACCGACCCCAACGACGTAGCCCTCCGCCTCACGCATTGGATCACCAACTGCGCAGACAACCTCACACCCCTCAGATGCTTCCCAAGACAGACCAACACCAGGAAACCTCTTTGGTTCACAGACACCCTCAAAGAATCTAAAAAAAACTGCCGCACCCTTGAGAAAGCCTGGCGCAAGGACCACACCGCAGAAAACATGTCTGCCCTCAAAAACGCCACCCGTGAACACCACCATTTGATCCGTGCCACCAAAAGAACTTCCTTCACAGACAGGCTGGACAAGAACACTCATAACAGCAAAGAACTCTTCAACATTGTCAAAGAGCTCTCCAGTCCCAACGCCAACGCCATCACGCCCTCACAAGACCTCTGCAACTCCCTCGCCACCTTCTTCCATCGTAAGATCACTGACCTACACGACAGCTTCGGACACCAGACCCAGCCAACCACCACAGAACCTACAACCCCAGCCATCACTCTCAACGCCTGGACTCACATCAGCACAGAAGAGACCAAAGCTACCATGAACTCCATCCACTCCGGTGACCCCTGGGACCCCTGCCCACACTTCATCTTCAACAAAGCCGACGACATCATCGCCCCGCATCTCCAGACCATCTTCAACAGCTCGTTTGCTTCTGCCACCTTCCCCGAGAGCTGGAAACACGCAGAAGTCAACGCCCTACTGAAGAAACCTACGGCAGACCCCAGCGACCTGAAGAACTTCCACCCCATCTCGCTCCTCCCCTTCCCTGCCAAAGTCATAGAGAAGACCATCAACAAGCAACTTACCAACTTCCTTGAAGACAACAATCTACTCGACCCCTCTCAGTCCGGATTCCGAGCCAATCACAGCACAGAAACCGCCCTCATCTCAGTCACAGACGACATCAGAACTCTGATGGACAACAGAGAAACAGTCGCCCTCATCCTCCTCGACCTCTCGGCTGCCTTCAACACCGTCTGCCACCGAACCCTAATATCCCACCTCCGCTCAACCGGTATCCAAGGACAGGCCCTGGACTGGATCTCCTCCTTCCCCTCCAACCGCTCCCAAAGTGTCTACCTCCCACCGTTCCGCTCAGACCCCACCGAGATCATCTGCGGCGTCCCTCAAGGCTCCTTGCTCAGCCCGACTCTCTTCAATGTCTACATGAGCCCCCTCGCCAACATCGTACGCAAACACAACATCAACATCACCTCCTACGCCGACGACAGTCAGCTGATACTTTCCCTCACCAAGGACCCCACCAGCGCCAAGACCAACCTGCAAGATGGAATGAAAGACGTCGCAGAATGGATGAAACTCAGCCGTCTGAAACTGAACTCAGACAAAACAGAAGTCCTCATCCTCTGAAACACCCCGTCCGCCTGGGACGACTCCTGGTGGCCCACGGCCCTTGGCACCGCACCAACCCCCTCAGACCACGCACGCAACCTCGGATTCATCCTGGACCCTCTTCTCACCATGACCAAACAAGTCAACGCCGTATCATCCTCCTGCTTCCTCACCCTCCGCATGCTCCGAAAGATCTTCCGTTGGATCCCCGCCAACACCAGAAAGACTGTGACCCACGCCCTCGTCACGAGCCGCCTGGACTACGGTAACACCCTATACGCAGGAACCACCGCTAAACTCCAGAAACGTCTGCAGTGAATACTAAACGCCTCCGCCCGCCTCGTCCTCGACATACCCCGCAACAGCCACATGTCCGCCCACCTGAGACACCTGCACTGGCTTCCTGTCAACAAAAGGATCACCTTCCGGCTCCTCACCCACGCACACAAAGCCCTCCACAACAAGGGACCTGAATACCTCAACCGTCGCCTCAGCTTCTACACGCCCACCCGTCAACTTCGCTCCGCCAACCTCGCACTCGCCG